>NW_028258138.1:33193750-33832000 GCF_053883595.1 Heterocephalus glaber | reverse complement strand
TACCTGAGCACATATTGCTTTCTCATGTTGGAAATATTCACTCTTAGGGAAAAAAATAAACTTTTGTGACCTCACAAAAATGGTTGCATTTTGCTTTCATGTAGTCACATAATAATCTAAACTCATTTCTATAAAATGCAATTCTTTTAAAATTTTCCCTGAAATTTTTTTCTTTAGCTTCATAGTTATTATTTTGAGTTTTGATACGTTTGAAGTTGTTAGTAGCCTAGTTGAAGTAGAATAGGCTTACAATGACACATTTAAATGCACACACAATTAAATCACATAATTTGATTAGTTTTGACATAGGTACGTACACATGCAAAGACAACCTCCTTAAAGATATTGAGCATAGTCCTCACCTCAAAAAGATCCCACAGTCACTTCATAACCAAAAGTCTCAGGAACCAGATTTTCCTTGACCCCAGTCAACCACTGATGTGATTTCTATTCCCACAGATTGATTTTTATTTTACAGAGTTTTGCATTAATGAGGCCAGGTAGTATGTACTCAGAGGTGTTTCTGTTAATGACAACCCACATATATACAAAGGTGGTTCCATAAGGTTGTAATGGAGCTGTAAATTCCTATTGTCTAGAAACATTGGTGTCTTCATACCTTTGTACTGCAACTCTCACTCATATATTTGCATTGATGCTAGAATGAACAAGCCTTTTAGACTGCTAATTGTGTAAAAGCATAGCCCATATAATTATGGACAGTACATACTATTTGATAATGATTATATATGACATATTACTGGTTTATGGATTTTCTGTACTCTTTTTTATTATTTTATAACATATTCCCACTTATAAAAAAGATTAACATAAAACAGAATGCCAACAACAACCTCATACATCCCATGTTTACTGCACCTACTGATTACATCAAGGCCACGTCTAGTGATTGTCCTCTACCAATTATGGTGAAACTTTAAGAGATGAATGCCCAAACTATAGCCCAAATCCCACTTATTTATCGCAAATATTGAAATTAAGCCTGAATATTGAGATTTTAGTTTAGCATAAACAACTCATACATTAAAACTTTTGTCTCAAAAGGAAAACAAATAACATGTTAGCCACCATTGACCTATACTATCTAGGGTTGTGTAACTATATTTTGATATTTTCCCTGTGTCAAAATTATATGACATTGGATTTCTTAGAATATGTCTCCATCATCACTCTTAAATGAAATCAATAGGACACACATGTGTAAATACCAAATAGTTTCTCTGGTGTGAGAAACTGAAAGTGTAAATAAGGACTAAATGTATAATAGGTAATGTGAAATAGGAAGAAAAGGGGCAAAGGGGAAGGAAGTAGGAGGGCTAGGGGAAAGGATAGAGGGAATGGGATTAATATGAGAAAATGGAAAAATAGGATCAAAATCTTTGTAAATAGGGAGGGATGGAGGGGTTGAAGGGAGGGCTGGGCAAGGGTGAACAATAAGAACCAAGAGAGACTATGTAAAGGTGCAAATTTCCAATGATGAAAGTCATTATAGTGTATACCTAAAATGTACCAATGATTAGAATGAATAATTGATAATGTAAAATAGGAAGAAAAGGTCCAAAGGGGTAGGGGTAGGGGTAGTGGGAGGGGCAGGGGAAAGGAAAGAAGGGAAAGGAAAAATGATGAGAAATGGAAAAAATTGAAATAAAGTCTTTGTAAATAGGGAAGGGTGGAGGGCATGAAGGGAGGGCTAGGAATGGGGAAAAAATAAGAACCAAGATGCATTATATAAAGGTACAATTCCCAATGAGAAATGTAATTGTATTGTATACCTACAATGTGCCAATAAAAGAATTTAATACCAAAAAAATATATGTCTCCATCATCGACACATGATTCTTTACTTTTCTGGCTTCTTTCACTTGGCATGATCCTTTGAGACATCAATATTATTATCTGATCAAGAGTTTGTTTCTTTTTATATTGAAGTAATATTTAATCGAATGGAAATACCACAGTTTGTTTAGGCACTCACTTGATCATTGTTTCTAAAGTCTGCCTGTTAAAAATGAAGCAACAATACACATTTACCTATGAAATTTTTTTTTGTTATTTTATTTTGTTTTATTGTGGTAAGAATAGTTACATGAGATCATCCTTGTAACAAAACTCTAAGTACATAATGCAGTATTTTTAACTAGAGAGAAAAATGTACCTTAGATTTCTAGACCCTACGCTTCTTCCATAATTGAGATTTTATGCCTTGTTTTCATTTCTTTTTGGATAAACACCTAACATTGTAATAACTGGACAGTTATGGCTTGTGCTTAGATGTCCCTCCAATCCTTGTGCAGTCATAGATGGGTTTTTTTTCAGAGGTAGCTGGATCTAGAGTGTGTGACACTGGAATTGATTCATGGTGCAATGCCAGAATCAAGGGCACTGGGATTAACGGTGTGAGTGCTAGCCTTTCTAAGTAGCTTGGATAAAATATAAGGACAAAACATTTTTGTTTCTTCGCACCTTCTGGTCACCATGAACTGTTTTTCCTCTGCGATGCCTATCTGCCATGCCACCCTGGCTTAGAGCCAGCTAATTATGGACTGAAACCTCTACAAACTGTGAGCTTAATAAATTTTTTCTCCTTTAACTTTGGGTTTTGGGTATTTTATGTCAGCAATAAGAAGAGTAACTAAGACAGAATTTGGTACCAGAGAAGTGAGGTCATTGCTGTGACTGTACCTGATTATGTGGTTTAGGGGCCTTTAGAATTGGCTTGTGGAAGAGTTAACAAAGATTTGGAAATGCCAGCTGAAAAAGGAGAGCTGGACTGCCTTGGGCAGTACTTGATGGGAGATTCTTGTCAGAGTTCAGAAGACCAGAAGGTTATAGAAATGCTGCTGGTAAAGACCAGGCTCAGGTTTCTGTTGTGAGAAAGGACTGTATTGGCTGTTGGACTCCAGACAATGTGTGTTATACCTTGGCAAAAAGTTTGTTTGCATTTTGCTCATGTTCAGAGACTTTTCCTGAGCCTAAGATTAAGAGAAGCAGATGAATTAATCTTGCAGAGGAAATTTCAAGGCTGTCTAATGTTGAGGCGGTAGCATGACTACAGCTGGGGGCTTTTAGCAAGATTTATGTTAAGAATCAAGAACAAAAACCCCAGTATAATGATTTAAAACATTTTAAGTTTGGCTAGAACAGAAGCTTCAGCAAAGTTGCAGCTTGTGAAGATGGAACAGAGGAGAAATTGGTCTCTGAAAAGACTAGCAAGAAAAGCCAAGTATTTAAGAAGAAGACAACAGAAAACATGGCCTGAGGACATCACAAGGACCAGCCTCTGCAGGCTCAGAGTTGCAAGAGTGAAAGAATTTCCTTTGAGAAGACAGCCCTAGAGCACCATGTTCTGGAATGGCATCAGCCTAGACAAATCATTCCACAGGATTTGGTTCAAAGGCATTTGAACCCTACTGCCAAGAGAGAAGGAATCCTAGCTACTGCTCCAGCTGGCAGTAGACCTTCGTATCATCCATGTAGTGGTGGCTTTAGTTGCATTCAGAATACAAGAGTTGTGGGGTCAGGAAGGCTTCCACCCAGGTTTCAGAAGAAGGCCTGGGAGGCCAGGTAGTGTGCCCCAGAATGGGCAGTGGAGTGTGTGAAGCCGAAGTCCAGTGCAGAACCCAGAGGTTTGGAGAAGCCAGGAACATGGATTATCTGAGGGACACTGCAAGGAGGGAGCAGAGCCAGCCCCGTAGAGAAGCCATGGGAGTTACAACCACTGACAGGACCAAGGGGCAGAGCCTCCCAAGCCCTTTGGAGTTTGTATCTTGCCACAGACTATTGAGGATGCTGGAAGTGAAATTGTGGGATTTAATGTTTGCCCTCCTGGATTTTGGTCTTGTTTTGTTTACATTTTTTGGTATTCCTCCATTTCTACCTTTTGGAATGGAAATGTCTATCTTTGGCCATTGAATGTTGGAAGTGTTTAACTTTCTTTGCATTTGTACAGGGGTTTAGAGGTAAGAGTGCCTTAAATCTGAGAGGAGACTTTGGACTTGAAATTTTACACAATGCTGAAACTGCTGGTACTTTGGCAACTCTTAGAGATAGACCAAAGGCCCTTTGCATAAAAGGATATGCATAAGTCTTTAGGAGGGCAGGGGTGGCATGTTATGAGTTGTGTCTAGATGTCCCCTCAAAGCCTGAAGTGGTCATAGGTGTGGCTTTTTCAGAGGTGGGTGGATCTGGAGTGTGTGATGCTGGAATTGATTCATGGTGTAATGCTAGGATTAAGGAAACTAGGATTAAGGGTGTGATTGCTACGTGCTCTAAGTAGCCTGGATATGATATAAGGGATAGAAAAAGCTGTGGTCATCCCTTGCTGCTTTGCTACCTTCTGGCTGCCGTGAACTCTTTCTCCTCTGCCATGTCACCCTGCCTTGGAGCCACCCAATTATGGACTAAAACCTGTACAAACTATGAGTTAAATAAACCTTTCCTCCTGTAACTCTTGGTGTTTGCTATTTTGTCTCTGCAACAAGAAAAGTAACTAAGACATATATAATAATATAGGTATATATTTAGCTTTAAAAATTGCCAAACTAATTTTGAAAGTACAGTATTATTACATTTTTTTCATTCTATCAGCAGTATATAAGAATTTCAGTTTATTTACAAATATTTTCTCTCTGGTTGTGACTTCTACTTTATTTTATTGATCGTAGCTTTTGAAGAACAGAAGTTCATATTGTCAAAGTCCAATTATTCATATTTTAATAAATAGTAATTTTAGTGAGTTGTTTTGTAACTTCATAAAAAATCAGTTGACTATTAAGTATGTGTGAGATCATTTCTGGACCATCTGTTTTGGTCTGTTAATCTTTTTGTCTTGAACCACTACCATACTCTTTTGATCACTGTAACTTTTTAAAAAGTTTCGTACTTCTGAATTTCTTATAAAGTCTGTATTTTTGCTTCAAACACTGCATAATCTTTTAAAGTATTAAATATTAAGAAAAATCACATGAATTTTCTTCCTAGTTAATATTTTTAATCCTCTTCATTCTTCTAAACTTCTTTCTTTATTTTTTAGTCCTGGGGATTGAACTCGGGACTTTGCGCTTGTGAGGCAGGCGGAGGAAACACTGAGCCAAATCCCCGGCCCCTCTTCTAAACTTCTAATCTTTTAAGTGTTAGTTCTTAATTTTTGAAGTCCAATTAATCTTTTTTTAACACTGATTTAATTACTATGTCTAAGAAAATTTGGGTTCATCCATATTTTATTTCGATATTGTACATATTGTATTTTTCCATTTCTTGTGGTATAGTTCTGCTGGGATAAAGACTCAATTTTTATATTAAAAAACAAAAGTCTTTATTTTTTACTATTATTTTTTAAAAAACTTTGCTGAGATTAAATTCTAGGTTATAAGAATATTGTTTGTTACTTTTGTATTTTTTAGTACTTTAATGGTATCGTCTATTCTCTTTTGGCTTCCACTGTTTCCAGCAAGAAATTTTCTGTTATCTTGATTTTAATTTCTCTGTACACTCTGTATATCTTTTTCTTTGTTTTTTTTTTTTTTTTTTTTTTGTACCAGGGATCAAACTCGGATCCTTCCACTTGCAAGGCAGGCGGCAGAACCACTGAGCTAAATCCCCAGCCTCAATGTCTTTTTCTTTGGTTGCTCTTAAAGATTTCTCTTTAACACTATTGTTAAGAAATGGATTAAAATGCGCCTCGATATACTTTTCTAAAATAGAATTTAATTTTAGGCTTCTTATGTTTTTGAGTTCATTGAGTCCCCTGGATCTAAAGACAGTTTCATTAAACTTACAATTTTCATTAAATTTAGAAAATATTTGGTTATCGTTTCTCCAAATATATTTTTGGTCTCCCTGGTCTCTTCTTTTTCAGAGTTTAAATAGGCTTGAATTTGTTCACAATTCACTAATGCTCTGTTAAACTTTTTTCAGTGTTTCATGTAGAATAAATACTACCAATATGTTTTCAATTTAGTAACATTTCCTTTTGCACTGTATAATGTAATATTGAGCCTATCTAGCAATTTTTAATCTAGATAATTCTAGAAGTTGGAGTATATTTTGTATTTCCCATGTGTCTGATTGCTGTGATCAGTCTTTCTTCTGATGCCCAAAAATGTAGGAAAAAATTGAAATTATTCTAACGGACTTGGCTAATAATTTTATCATATACATCCTTTTAAGGACAGTGTACATTGATTGATTTTCCTTCTCATCATCAGTTACATGTAACTGCATGCATACATGCCTGGTAGTTCTTGAAAAAGGTATCAGGTATTATAAATTTTTATATATTTCTTATAAATATTTTAATCTTTTGTCCTGGGATGTGGTTAAGTTACTTGGGTAATACTTCGATCTTTCCAATTCTTTCTTTTAATTTTTGCTACCTTGAACCAGAGCAATACTTAATCTTCAATTAATTTTTCCAAAACTGGAACAAAACCTATCTGATTGCTGATAATAGGAGCTGCTCCTGGCCCTGTCTGAGTGCTAAGTATTGTTCCTCCTAATTCTTCCACTTGGTGTCCTCCCTGGCATCAATACTCACTGACAATAGAAGGTAACCCTCTGGTCGCAGAGCTATTGTTCTGTGCAGTTCTCTTCTTAGAACTGTGCACTACAAGCTCTAACCAACCTGGGCTTTTCTTACCCTAAATTCTATCTCTTAAACATTCTGTGTATGCTCCCTCTGCTGTGCCCCCATACTTAATATTGTTTCTATCTGCTCTGCAGCCTGGAAGGTCAGTCCTGGTAGGAGACTCAGGCAATCAAGGCTCAACTCTTTGATTTTATTTCTCTTTTCCTAGCCCATTCGAAGTCTTGAAAATTATTTTTATGTTTTATTGTCAAAAGACAAAATTACGAAAAATTGAGTTGGAAGGTCTGAGTTTTATTTGCTATTCTAGAATTAGGGAACATCTCATTCTAGAATGAATCTTCTGATGAGTGTAGTCAAGATGATCAATCTCAGGCAAAAAGTGCTGAAGAAAGCAGAACTGAGAATTGAAAAGTAGATCATTTATTTGAAAGGTATTTTCCCTATATGATTAAAACAGAGAAACTTTGTTATCAGGCCAGCTCAGATAAACTTAGCCATTTCTGGTTGGCTGTTGAATGGTAGCAGTGAATCCTGTTTTTTAAAAAACTGGCATGATTCAGACTTTAGTTTGGATATGTGGAATTTATCAAGACTGGCTCCATTGTGGTCTGATGCCTGATCTGCTGAGGCATAGTGCAAGATTTCAGTCCAAAACAATTGTTTCTCATGAATTTATTTAACATTGACTTCAGTTTTTGCTATTTTTGTATGTGTATGTATGCATATCATGTTAGGGTAAATCTGAGCCCTATAACTCTATTTTTTTCAGAGTGGAAGTCTGTCACTTAATTTTTAACACTCATATTTATTTATTTGTTTATTTATTTATTTATTTATTTTGGTACTGGGGATCGAACTTGGGACCTTGCACTTGCAAGGTAGGCAGTGGAACCACTGAGCTAAATACCTGGCCCCACACTCATTTTTAATCATTGGCATTTTTACATTAGTGCCTTAAGAGATTATAAGCACCAGAGAAAACCTGTCTTTTAGCATTACATACCCATTATTGGGCATAATATAGAGAAGATACAGAAGATTTACTTATCGGTGATGAATTCATTAACCATGAGGTCACATGCCTACACAACTATAGAAAGAAATCAACTCCCTTAGAATGTGACCTTGCTCCTGTCTCTCTGCCTTTATTATTTCAAGCCTTCTCTTAGACATAATTAAGATTTCTGAATTATCCCATATAAGTACATGCTTTTTCTAGTAGCAAGAAACTCAATTGTATATGCTTTCTTTTTCTATGATGCATGAATTTTCAATGACTGAATATCATTTTGATTAAAAAACAGAACTTCAACTTTGTGTTAGTTTACCCTTTCAAACAATGATAAATTCTCTGTTGAATACAAGATTGGGATTCTAGTGACTAAGCTAAGCAAGGAATTAATAAGAAATCCATTAAAAATCAGTTACAAAATTACTGTATCATTTGTTGGGTGAGAAGTTAGAAAATGAGAGGGAAAAGGTCATTTCCAGAGAATCAATTTAAATATCAAAAGAAAGATTATTCAAATTATATGAACAAAAATTAACATAAACCCAAGGACATACTCAGGCCATCCAAATATTGCCTGATGTCAAATGCCGGCTTGGATTCTGGTATCTGTTTGTCCTAACTGATTTTTTTCAGCTATTTTAAAATATACTTTATGTCTGTTATGGAGTGAAATGTGATCATTGGAAATGTGATCATTGGAAATATGGCAACTCTGTTATGACTACTTAATAATGAAAGATTTGATGAAAGAAAAGAATCTTTGGATGTCAGTTAACATTTCAAAACTTCCCAGAAAGACACTAGCATTTGAGATGTTTGTTTTTTCCTGCTTGGCATCATTGACCTACATAGGACACTGGCCTGGGCTTAAGGAGAAAAAAAGTGTTTTATCACAAAAGCCAGTGATAGCTTTTGACATCTGTGCTAGATCCATTTCCTACCTGCTGTGCTTAATTTCAGAATTCAGTTCTATCATTAAAATAAAAACCTTGTTGGCTCTTCCATCGATGTGCCATATTACATCAATTTTCTCCAAGAATTGTGTACAATTTCTTGGTACCAGTGTCCCCTGGATTTATTTGGAATTTCAGATCTTGTTATCCTGCTGTATGATTTGATCTTGTACATTGTGGGGTGACAAGTGACCTGCAGAGATATATTATTTCTTGATTTTCTTCAACCTCAAGCCCTGAAATGACCTATTTCTCCTATATCTTTGATGGCCTCACTTGTGATTCCTCTCTCATCCCAGAAAGACTGTCCTTCCACCAGGAGAAGATTGATCATTTGCTTTGTTCAAGATAACTTTTCCATCTAAGCCTTCTGTCATAGACAAAATGGCTCTGGGTGCACAGGCTATGTGCACATTTCCAGGGGTGTCCTCCATCTTGGATTGTCTCTTGAATCTGAGTTTTAAACAGCATCTGAGAATATTGACTCACAACCTCATTACATAATAGCTGCTTTACTAGAACATTCTATATGTCATCTTTCTTGGGAAATTGTTGATAGTAGAATTACTGATGCCACCAAATTTTGACATTAATCATAAGTTATATAAACATAAGGCAAATACCTTTCTACTGTATGTACAAAATGACCTTGAAGAAGAGTGACCAGCAGATTCTGAGTTCTGTAATAAAACAAGTGCATATTCCCTTCAGAAGGCCAGAGGCAACATCCTCTCTCTGGATATGACTACTTTGCAGGGGTTTTTAATAAGTCCACATCCCATTCATTTTTATTTGTTTGTCAGGGTATTGTTCTAAATTCAGCTGGTGACTAAACTTCGTCTTTTTTACTTTCATGATTATCTCTTATATTCACACTTTACCTATTCTGATTGCTATAGATTTCTTTCAGAGAATTTTCAGAGAATCCGAGTCTACAAGAAAATTCGACTTTTCTCCTTCCTCTCTCCCACTCTCTGAGACTATCATATAAGACAGTGCTTCTAAGAGGGATGATTCAAACTGGCTGAGTGATTCAAACACATTATCTCTCTTCCCAGATTAAAACATACTGACCAACAAGGTATTAGTAGCTAACATTTAAATCAGGCAGCATTTCAACAGCTTTGCATATATTTAGCCACTAAATGTTACTAAATGTTTCATGGTATAAATATGTTTAGGTCTATTTTCTGGATGGGGAAACTGACATACAGAAGAGTAATTTGTTTATGATCTCAAAATTAATTCCTAGGAGAACCAAGAAGGAAATCAGAGATATTCTAGATCCCAGGTCCCTGCTACTGAGCTTTACACTGTGTTCCTCCCTCAAGATGCAGTTCTAGTTTCTTAATTGTGTTTCTATGCAAATATTGGTGACTTGTGTGGAATGCTTGCTAGGTTTTCTACCTCCAGTCCTTTAAAATACTTTTAGGCCCTTCTTTGGAATTCCTTCAGGTAGAGGTAATTTAGTTGTAAGAGAAGCATGCAGATTCTTAAACCTATAATGATTTACTGAAGAATGTAATGCAAATCCTGATACGAACGTCATTAAAATAAGATAATTTTTCATCTACCTACACTACTTTGGAGTGAACCTGGCTGAAGACAAAGTGATTATTAAGGAACATCCCAGTGGGAAACATAAATTGGCAAAATACACAAAAAATAACAGTATTGAATTTTCTGAGACAATTCATTGCCACAAATTTCTCTTTTCAGTGAAGTATGACTGAGCCAAACATAAAGATTAAAATGGAACTCTTCTTAGAAGAGGTAACTCAATACCCTACATTCTCTAAGAGTTAAGTTACAGATAATGAGGGAAGTAGTGGATGCATGAAATAAATCAGAGAAGCAGGACAGTGGATCATCTGAAAAAAATAAGAGGAAGAAGGGCTCAGAACAGCTCATATTCTTGGAGCTACAGTTGTATAATGCAGAAAATGCTAAAAGGGAAACTTTCAATGTTTTAATTTAATATAAAGAGTTTCTTAAGGAAAGTGATATATGCCTTATGCTTTAAGTCATTGTATTTTTCATGTGGCTATCATTTGAATGTTGTTATTTTTTGAAGTGTCTATATTCTGAAACTTCTAGAATTACAATCCCCTCACTGGACATATGATTTAAAAATTTTAGAGCACCACAGAGAAGAAACACGTTTTTTGGTGTGCATTTTATCTAAAGCAGCACAAAGCATGTTGTCAAATTTTATATAGAAAGCAAAAAAGGCTATTTCTAGAAAATAAGGGATGGCAAATAGAAATTAATTGTAACGATCTCATGATTACTTCTTATAACAAGGTGTAAAGAATGGCAGCGGTGTAGTCATTTACACACACATACACATGCGCACACACACATACACATGCGCACATACACATACACATGCGCACACACACATACACATGCGCACACACACATACCACTTTTTCTTTTGGCAGTTTCTCAATTGTTTCTTAATTTAGAAAATAGAAATTAGTAATAAGATCATTCTAGAATCTTAATTACAATTCTTCTCATAATTCTCCTTATCTCAATCATGTTTAAAAATCTTTCTATTTTGATTTCATTTACCATGAGATTTTTCAAGAACGTCATCACTGTGGACTGCGAATGCATCATTGTGTTGCCTTCTCTTGTGGAGTAGTTGAGATGAAGTGTGATATACAGTATTTTTTTAAAGAAAAGCTATATTGAGATATGACTTATATACCACAAAATTTGTCTGCTGTAAACATATGGTTCAATGAATTTTAGTATCTTTACAGCCTTGTATATTCTCATCAGAATTTAATATTAAAACATTTCCATCAATTTAAGAAGGAACTGTTCCCATTTATAGTACTTCCTCAGTCCCCAGAAACATCTCAACTACTTTCTGTCCTTCTATCTTTGCTTTCTTTTGGGGATATATTATATAAATGGAATAATAATGTCTGTTCTTTTAAAAAACCATTGGAGGACCTGGAAATGATTTCTTTCATACTCTTTGTTACCTTTTTCTGCCTGCAGACAATACATAGAATTGTAAAGGGGACAGTATCCCTCTATAGAAGAATAGTGTTATATTTAATTCATTATATATATTTATTTATTTATTTATTTATTTTTGTGGTATCAGAACTCAGGACCTTGCAACTGCCAGGCAGGCATGGTGCCACTAAGCTACATTCCCCGGCCCAAGAGCAAGAATTCTTATAACATTTTCTCTTTTTACTCTTTGTATGATTTCGGGCAACTTCTTTTTTTGTTTGTTTTTTTTTGTTTTGGTGCCAGGGATCGAACTCCGGTCCTTGCGCTTGCGCAGCAGGTGGCGAAACCACTGAGCTAAATCCCCGGCCTAGGCCAACTTCTTTAATCTATTTTTTTTCTCAGTTTCCTCATCTGTGAAATTTGGAAAACAATAGCTCTTATTTTATAGAATTTTATGGTAATTAAATTTTTTGAATTTCCTCTAAGGAGGCCTGTAACAGTACAATACTTATTATTTTTGTTGTTGTTGTTGTTTTCTTTTTTTACCAGCAATCCAACTCAGGACCTTGCACTTGCCAAGCAGGCTCAGCGTCACTGAGCAACATCCCTGGCCCCTTATTATTTTTATTATTTTATTTTGTTTGATAATCATAATTCTGTTTGAAAAATAAAGTGGAGTCGGGCAGATTTATGAGTTTGACCAATTGGTACTGTTTTCCCTACCATGTTAAATAAAAATCTCCCCCTGGGCAGGAAACTAACAGTGAAATCTGCTCTTATAGGTGTAAATTTGACACATTTGTGCATGGCAGTTTCCTAAATCCAGACTGGAACCATATTTTTCTGTCATCAGGAAAATGATGAATAATGTAGCATTTTTCCCAGGGACCAGCTGATTTTTCCCTTTTTGCTATGATTCAGTGTGGTTTCCTTCTTGGGAAATACCATCTCCATAACAGAAGAAAAGAATTAAATGATTATGGGAAAATTGCATAATGTATACCATTTTAACAGCAAAAAGGTAGAATGTCCTTTTTAAAAAGTCCTGTACAGAGGCCAATTTCTGCAGCACACTTCAAAATAATCTCTATTTATCAACCATTCTGTCACTTCCAATAGACTTTTTTCCCAAAGCTAAATGGAATGGCTTATTTACTCCAGACTGTCCTGTGAAATCTAAGCTGGCTGACCAATCTGTGTGTCTCACAACCGTAGCAGGTGGGAAAAACCTGGGAGGCAGTAGGTGTTATATTTCTCCAGTGACTGCCTAATAGCAGTACCCTTGAGAAGTGAGTGTTCTCTTTGTATGTCTTTTTCTGGGAACAACCTTGACAGTTTTGTGTGGAACACTGGTAAAACTTTCTGATGTCTTTTTGACTACTGAAATGAGTTTTAAGAAAAATACACCATTTCTAATGAACATGTGACATTTACTATAAAGCTATACATTTACTGTCAAACTGCATATTGCCAGAGACCTGAAGGTACAAAGTGGGTGTCTGAAAGAGCTGTTTGCAGTCTGGCCTTATCTAGTCAATCACTTGAATTGGTGGATGCTTCTCATATGAAAGCTTCTAATTAAAACACACAAAGAGAATTTAACAAAATATATTGTAAGTTAATATATTATTTTTGATTTAAATTAAAATATTACAATTTTAATAAAGGTTTGAAACATTCAATTCTATATCAAATTGATTTTCTCATAGTGATTGTCTTTATCCAATTTGTATTAGTTAAATGCTGCCAATAATCTAGTTGTTATTAAAAGTAAAAATAGGACAATGACTTTAGTAAAATATTTCATACATTTCATCTGTCCCTCCGAGGTAATTTCAAACCACTTCTCCAGGATCATTTTTATACATGTGATTAAGAGTACTGAGAAAATGTTCATCCAAATAATAGACCTGGCTATTTTCTCTGTTTGGAATTCTTGTATTTTAGTCAAATACTTGGAAAATATCAATACCAAAAGACATTGCTTCTATATTCTATGAGTTGGACTTTGGTAAATGAGTTCCTTGTTTTTCTATCCTTTTAAGCTTTCTAATCAAGAATTTATAATTTCTAATTCAATCCAAATAAGTGAGGTAACCAAGAAAGTTCAGAATGGTTTGTTGACTCAATGCCAGACTAGTGTATATGTTTGCATAATTTTCTGTTTAATCTGTGTTTTAATGTTTATCCTATATTTATTATATTTTTAAAAATATTGGTATACTTTTCAATTGATAAATAAAAGCTTGAAAACCAATGTGTAGTTGTTTTTATAGTAGTCAGTAAAATAATTTATGTAGTGAATCAAAAGAAAAGACCAGAAAAACCAAAATCATACTCCAAGATGTATAAGATATAATGGTGATAGAAGTGCGATGTTTAATTAATGGGTCATATGGCTTAGATGACTGTCTTCCTAGGTATAAGTATTAAAGGTTTGGTCCCAGGGTTGGGGTGATTGGGAAGTGGTTGAATGTTTGAGACTTGGGGCCTAGTGGGAAGTTCTTGCAGAGGATCATGAGACCCTCGTTTCCTTATGTTTCTGTCTCTGTCTCTCAGTCTCTCTATATTTCTGTCTATCTGTCTGTCTGACTCCCTCTCTCCTTCCTAGTTTATGAGGTGAGCAGTTCGCTCTGCCACATATTTCCAGCCACAACCATGTTGTATTCTCACCAGAGGGCCACAGCCATAAAGTCACCTGACTTTGGACTAGAGAGCCCAGAACTGTGAGATAAATGAAGCTTTTCTCTTCATAGGTGAATTGCCTGAGGTATTTCACTACAGTGCTATGAAGCTAATGACAGTGAGTCAAATGATTCATGATTTAGAGTGAAAATTAAATATGTACTTGCCTTCACGTAACATAATCTCCACATGGACTATTTTTTCATCTAAAAATAAAATCATACATCTGTAGAGAAAGGACAAATATTTAATATCTTTGTAGAAATTCCTTTCAAGCATGAGAAGCAAAATTCTATAAATCATTTAAAAATTGGATTGAAGTATTTCTCTATATAATATTTCAATTTACATATAGCAAAACTATCCTTACCACAATTAAGTACAGTACAAGGGATAAAATGGGAGACATAAATGTAACATACATGAAAATTAGTGACACTCTTAGAAATGAGGAGATACTGCAAAACACTGAACAAGATAACACTTCAATAATGAGGGAAGTTTGACAATCTACTCAGCAAAATATAAATGGCAAGTAAACAAAAAATTCTAAATTACTTAAAGACAAGTAATTTTGCCCTATCACCTTGAAAGCTTTCTTGTTGTTTTAAAATGACAGTATCTACAGTTTCATAGTGGAGAATAAATAGGTATGTTACATAATACAGAGATCGTTAAGTAAATAGAACTAATTAGCAGACAATTTATCAAGTTATAAAAAGTATTCAAAATATAAGATGGAAATAAGTGTGATTCTTAAGGATTAGTAATAAGGGTATTCATGGAAGCATTTTAATGACAGCAAAGAAAAGAAATTGAAACACTATTATATCTGAGATTTATTGTGTAAAATACAGTGTATGAGTAGTACATATATGCATGTATATGAATTATGTTATAGAAAAGCCATTCAGTGGAAAACTTCTACTAAAAAATGTTGGTTACTAACAACATATAAATTATCTTATAGTGATTATCCAATAGAAAGAAACAATAAATATACATTTTGGTTACAAACAACATGAGAAGAATCTAATAGAAATCATCTAATAGATTAAAAACCAGTGAAAAAATATCTCCCTAAACATTTATAGTAGTTTTCTCTGTAATGAGATTATGGGTGATTTTAATTTTCTGTGTTTATTGATTATTATTTTTTTTAAAGAATGGATCATTTAAGAATGAAGTGAACATATAAAACTATGTTATGCTTTAGGCTGATGGTTTACATCAGGTTTAAACCTTCTATGACCATATTTTTTTGGATTCCAATCTCTACCACTTACCAACTGTATATACCATCAGTCAAACTGCTTAATGCCTCTTTTTGAGTTTTCTCTTTATAAACTGGGAAAAATTCATTTACTTACCTTTTCAAATTAGTTTGAAAACTAATTAATATCAAACAAATATTGTAGAACTGTGTCCAATATGTATTGATTTTTGTGTTTATTTAATTACCCATTATTATATAAAAACAGTTGCGGGCCGGGGATTTAGCTCAGTGGTTCTGCCGCCTGCCTTGCAAGTGCAAGGTCCCAAGTTCCATCCCTGGAAAACCCCCCCCAAAAAAAACCCCCCAAAAAACAAAAAAACAGTTGCATCATAGGTAAAAAATTCAAACTTTGATACAACAGATGATGAAATTAATTTGGTAGTCTGGTTGTATTTTCTGTTATAAGAGCACTTTCAGGCAGTTTGTAAATTTGCACGCTACAGGGAGAACAGATGAGCAGGGGCTAAACCAGTTTTCACTGTATGACAGCAGTCATGTGCTTTCCGATTAAAAGGTGAATAGGGAATAGAAGCACTTTGATCTTCATTCTTATGTAATATCCAGTGTTCACCTATAACAATAACAGCAAATAATCTTCGTATAGTAAATTTTATGTTTTATGAAGTAAATTATGTCATTCTATTAATAATTACAAGTAAAAGTACTTTCCTCTTCTTTCTACCCATAAATACATCAAACCTTTCAAAACTTGACCAGTTAGTGAAATTCAATCAGGTCACCTACTTCAGTAATGCTGCTTTAACCTTAAAAAAGTTTTACCTTTGTCATTATTTTCAATGGCCTGAATCATCCTCAGAATGTTTCAGATGAAATGCTGAATTATGCAGGGTAGTCCTTTCAAATAACAGAATAATATATCTATCTGTATTCTGTTTCCTCTCATATCCTGTGCTTTAGAAATCTACCTGCTGTTTAAATTCCATAGCTTGGCACTCTGATATTAACCCTGAGCCCTAAACTCCACAGGATTTTCCAAACATACAGACAGACATGTCCTATTAACTTGCTCTTTGCCTTCCTTTCTCTGTATCTCTCAGATATGAGCTTGTAATTTTCTGTGGTGGGGAGCTTGTGTGTAATAGCTTGTGCTATTTAATTGAATGAGAGTTTTAAAGAACATTAAGCACTTAGAAGGAAACTGTGCTGGAATATAATGCCCTTTCCGGGCTGTCACCTAGCCTTCTGGGTCCTAATCAATAGGCTGATCAACAGCTGCAGGAGAGAGACAAGAGTGACAGAAAAACTGTGTACTCTAATGAGGAGGGGGAACAGAGAACACTGGATCTTTTGCAAAGGCAATGGAATAAAAAATTAAAGAACTGTGATGAAAGCAATGGGTTTAATGTTCTACAAGCATTTATAAAATACCTACTGTATGCATAAACCGAGATGTTATCAAGGAGAATAAAAACAAATGTTCTTTTAATAGTGGCAAATCCTGGCAGCAATACATTGGAATAAGATTATCAATATCTGAGAGTTTGATGTTATTGTTTTTATCACTATAACAGTAAAAAAAAACCTTTCTGTAGTGTCACTAAATATTTTCCTGATCTTTTCTGACATTTTAGTGGAGTTAAGTCAGAATATTAATTAATTAAAATAAAAAGTAAAGACAAAGCTTCTCTATAGGACAGGCAAGGAAGGAGGATGACTATAAGGAATGAGCTGTTTTTCTGCTAACTCCATATTGTCTCCTGAAAAATCTATACCAATCTCAAGGCTGCAAAAAAATTAATGATATTGTGACCAGTTTATTTATAATCCCATAACAGACAAAATCTTTAACTCTAAAGCTTGGTTAGTGACCAGAGTATACTGGGTAATTGTTCTGTTAGTAGGGAAAGGGAAAGGAAGGAAAGTGATGGAAAATATAAAATACTCACAAAAAAGAGGATTGTAGTCCTTTTCACAAATGGTGAAGAAAACAAAAATACTTTTTTCTTCTTTTTTTATAACAGCCAAACCTACAGCATGTGTCAGTGGCAGGTCAAATATTAAAACCAAATTTTAATAAGTGAGACTCAAAAATGGATTTATAAAGCTCAGAGGATTTGGAGCAGAGTGTACAGCTGAGGGAATCCCATAGCTTGGGGGAATCCCAGGTGAATGCTCTGCTGCCCATGGATGAGAGACTTGACAAGGGGGTTGATGAATTTGAGATTTATTATTAGAAAGCAAGGACTGAGGGTATGTATAAATGGAGGCCAATTCAGATAAGAATGAAAGAGAAGTTCCACAGAGGCAATGAAAAACCCTGAGCCAAATTTTAAAGTGAATGTGCTGAATGATAGCGATTGAGTGTAAATCTGCCATAATTGAAGCAATGGGATTGAATTTATTGCTCGGAGTAAATGCATGGGTTGTGGCAGGTTGAACAATGGTGTGCTTTGTGAGGGTGAGACTTTGGAGAGTTCCTGTATTAACATAATCTAGAAGTCATAACAGCACATATTATAACAGTAAAGGCACCAAGGATACTTTAAAAATAATAACAGATTAACTGCTCTAAACTGTTGGAAGAGCTCAATGAAAGACTTTTACTCGATAAAAGCTTTTAAGCATTAACTGTGTTTGCTAACATAAAGAAAAATGTGAAAATAAAAATTTTAAAGCAATAGCAGGACCTTCATAAATGCCATTTAAGCTGAAAATGGCTAATGTGCAATGCAACCAGAGGCACACATTAACTGCTCACTAAAGAGGGGGATGTATAGTGTCAGCAATTTATGACACTACGATAAATGTTTTCTCTAATAAACTGAAGCTCTCAGTACTGAATAAGGTGTAAACTTTCAAACAGGAAAACTGAGGAACATTGTACCTGGACATTAGGACTACTAACGTGCTTCCATTTAGTCTCTTCTGCTCCTACATTTTCTTGGGAGTATGGTATTAAGTACTGATGGATTTTCATACACTGCTGATTAAACTTTTAAAAATTATTGGAAAAACTGAATTTCAGCCTGTCAAAGATTAAAGCTAGACCCATACCTATCACCATGCACTAAACTAAAATCTAAGTGGATTAAAGATCTAAATATTAAGACAAAAACACTAAACTTCCTGGAAGATAAGTTAGGTAGAACTCTTGAAGACATTGGCATAGGAAAAGACTTTATGAACAAAACCTCAGTGGCACAGGAGCTAGCAGAAAGAATCAACAAATGGGATTTTATCTCATTAAAAAGCTTCTGCACTGCAAGAGAAACCACCAACAGAGCTAACAGACAACTTACAACATGGGAAAAAATTTTTAGCAGTTGTAACTCAGACAAAAGGCTATTATCTAGAATATATAAAGAACTGAAAAAAATCAGACCCCCCCCAAATTCAAAGACCCAATTCAAAAATGGGCATCTGAAATGAACAGACATTTTTCAGACAAAGAAGTAAAAGCAGCAAATAAACATATGAAAAAATGTTCAACATCACTGGTCATTCGAGAGATTCAGATGAAAACAACACTGAGATTCCATCTCACCCCACAAAGAATGGCTGCTATCAAGAAATCAACCAATAACAAATGCTGGCGGGGGTGTGGAGAGAAAGGAACCCTGCTCCATTGTTGGTGGGAGTGCAGACTGGTGCAACCACTGTGGAAATCAGTATGGAGATACCTCAAAGAACTAGGGCTGGAGGTCCCATTTGACCCAGCTATTCCTCTGCTGAGTATTTTTTCAAAAGTATTAAAAGAATCATACCACAGAGATATATGTGCACCCATGTTTATTGCGGCACAGTTTGTAATAGCTAAAGCTTGGAAACAGCCCAAGTGCCCATCAACTGGAAACTGGACAAAGAAGATGTGTTTTTTTTAATAAAATGGAGTACTACTCAGCTATAAAGAATGAGAAACTAGAGTCATTTATAGCTAAATGGATACATATTGAGGTCTTATTCTTAAGTGAACTAAATAGGACACACGTGTAAATACCAAATAGTTTCTGTAGTGTGAGAAACTGAGAGTGTAAATAAGGACTAAAAGTATTAATAACTAATAATTGATACTTTGAAATAGGAAAAGGTCCAAAGGGGTAGGGGTGGTGGGAGGAGTTGGGGAAAGGAAAGAATGGAAAGGAAAAATTATGAGAAAAGAAAAAAAAATGGAAACAAAGTCTATGTAAATAGGGAAGGGTGGAGAGGTGAAGGGTGCACAGGTAATTGGGAAATAATAAGAACCAAGATACAGCATGTACAGGTACAAGCACCCAATGATAAATGTAAAAGTATTGTATACCTAAAATGTACCAACAAAAGAATTTAAGCAAAAAAAATTTTATTCTTTATTAGTACATGTTGCAGTGCATAATGTTTATATTCCTTGTGTGGAGTTGGTAAAGTACATAACACGTCTTCATTCCTTTTTTCATCCCCTTGCCGTCCTTCCATTCCACCTCCTTCCAGTTCTTGATCCTCTTCCTATTGGAGAAAGATCTATCTCCCTACTTCCTGTTATCTGCCTCTTATTTGCTCTTTATTTCTATTTTGGTTTTCCTGTGTAAGAGAAATCATGAGCTATTTAAGCTTGTGTGTCTGAATCATTTTACTTAACATTACAGTCTCATGGTACATCCATTTTCCTATCATAACTTATGTTTATACAATATTATATAAAGAAAATTGATATATATATATAGTTTTTGAATTATTTTATTGAATGAATTGACTATAACATTTACATTAATGATTCAAGAATGCTTTTCAAAAATGTTGAAATTTCCTTCCATGAATAATAATTCATTTTTATCATCCACTGGTATCATAATTGGACCATGTTAAAGACTACCTTTTGAGTATAGTAAAAGAGGAAATGAAAAAAGAGATTCATTGATGCAGTAATTTATTTTATGCTTTCAATTTATTCAGCAAATACTACTGAGCATCTATTTTGTGTCAGGGAGTCTGCAGGGCTTGAGATACACAAATGAACTAAAGTGACAAAAGCCTGTTTTTAGTGAGCTTACATTTCAAGAGGGGAGACATAAGCAATAACCAACCCCAAAGTGACTGGAATTCATAGCATGTTACATGGTAATGGCTACCATCAAGGAAAGGTGGATGGTGAAGCATGACGATGGCTGGAAATGTGGCCAGGTGTCAGAATATTTAAAGTTTAAAATAAGTTAAGGAAAAGTGAAGATAGCAAAAGGTTGAGGGTAGTAGAGAAGTCAGCCATGTGAATTTCAGAAGGAAGGACTGGTACAAAGGATCCAAGGAAGCAGTACACAAGGAGGGTTGGAATGGCACAGAGTGAATGGGGTGAAGGGTACCAGCCAGCCAGATATTCTATGGTCATATAGACTACACTACACTCATATAATGTACATACTGTCTTTTATTCTAAATGGGACATCTATGAAAAATTTAAAGTAGAGGGAGAATATAATCTAATTTTATATTTCTAAATGATGATTCTACCAGAAACTACCAGGTTCTACCAGAATGCACTGCTAATACAGTTTGGAGTGCGAGACTGGAATAAGTATTTATTGAAGTCTTATGATGGTCCACCAGTGCTGATTGGAATAGATAGGAATAAAAGGAGGTTATGGGGATGAATAACATGTGTGTGTATGTGGGGAGGGTGCGACGAGTGTATGTGCACAGTGGGTGAATACAGAATGGCTTTTATGTTTTAAAATCAACCTGTTGGGTAAATTTCCTTATAAGAAACTGTGTAAGACATACAGAGTAGACTGGAACAGCATAGAGATTTATAATAGTAATGAATATGTATGGCCTTTTTTCCACTAGCCCTTACTGAGTGATTCTAAGTCACAGAGATTTTTGAGCTAGAAGAGAACTTGGAGGTCATCAGGAAACTTGACTCTTGTTTTTGTGCATCAGAAATCTGAAGTCAGTGAGGGGTGAGGTGAGGAAGTTCATGGATGTAAATGATGGGCCTGCACTTTGGGGCACGTTTAGACACCAAGTCACGATTTCTGGGTAGGAGGGCATCTTGTCCCTATTTATAGCAGTGCTGATGACTGTTAGCACAATATTTAGAACACAAAGAACAGATTTTCTCTGAGCAGAACTCTTGTTACATTTGTTGTGTAAAAGAGGGAAAAAAGAAACAGAGACAGCTCATCAGAGGCATTGCCTGATGCCCTCTTAGAACACCGAGGCACTGATATTTATTGTACCTGATGAAAACTATTTTGAAAATAGAGTAGGAAATAATGTATTTTGGGATTGTGAAGAAGAGATCCAATGTTGTCTTCTTTGAAATGACAAAAGCTAGAGTTGCACTCAAGTGGAAAATGATCTGGATAATCAGTCATTTTTCTTCAGCTTCAAAATGTCAAACACCAGAATATTCAGCTTTCTGGTAACAAGGAGTTTACTTTTCTTTTTTAACTTTTTAATAAGAAGATGTTAAAATTAGTTTATGCACTGACAACAAGACAGATGACATTAAAATAATACAAATAATTATAAAATAATAAAACAATAAAATATTACATGCATCAATTAAAATAATTATTTTACATAAAGTAACACAAGAAGAAAGAATGGCAATAACAACAAAAGAACCAATAAACTAATAACAGATACTATTAATGCAAAAATTTATTATTTTCTTAAAAATGGTCTGGTCAGTCTAATCTGGTGCTGCAACTCTTCCAAGGGCTCCTCTAGAGACCCTGGATTCATTCATATACTTGTTTTGGAATGAATGGCAAGGATCATTTTGTTCTTTGTTTTTTGTACCGGGAATTGAACTCTGGACCTTGCGCTTGTGAGGCAGGCACTGGAACCATTGAGCTAAATCCTGACATTCTTTGAGTACTTTTTTAAAAGAAACTAGTAGAAAGTCTTTTAGACTTTAGGACCATGCTATCTTGACTCAACTATGCAATTCTGTAACTGTATTATCAAAGTAGCTGCGGCCAAGGCATAAAAAAATAGGTTCATTTGTGCTCTAATAATGCTTTATAAAATAGGCATTGGAGACCTCTTCATGTCGCAGTGTGATTTACGTGGTTGAAAGTGGGTCAGCAGAACACCTGCACCAGCTCACCGCAAGGAGAAAGAGAAGCTAAACAAATTATCACATAATAGCTATTACAAGTCGAGAGTGACAATTTCCACTCTTGTTTCATGATTATAAACACTAGTAATGTTGCCATATCTAGTTGCAAATCTAGTTAGAAATGTGTCAAATAAATAAAAGGATACAGAGGTAAAAGACATGTGAGGACAAAAATCAATGCAAATGTTTCATTTACTTCATTCCAAAATCTTGCCTTGATTTCCCATGCAACAAATAATCAGTAGGCTGATAATTACACCTGACTATATTAAGCATTTGTATTTTATAAATCTCTACATTTCATTTGCATTATGAAAAGTTCAAGTATATAAAATTCAACAATTGTAAATACTCAAGTATTTATCACTTAGATTTTATTATATACATATGTGTGTATAAATTACAGGTTATGTAGCTATATATCTTTCTGTCCAACAATAAATCCATCTTTTTATGACTAAATTGCAGATATAAGTATACTTTACTTCTGAGTACACCCTTACTAATGTCATTGAAGTTCAATGCTTGATTATATTTGGGGAATTTTAAAGGTAGAATTTATACACCATAAAACACATCAATCTTAAATGTGCCATTCAGTGAGTACTTCCAAAAACATAAACTTTTATAATCCCAATTTATATCAAGATGTAGAAATTTCAACCACAACAGAAAGTTTCATCATGCCCCTAATCCCTGTACTCAGAATCCACTATTGTTATTTTTTTACCTTCCATAATTTTGACTTTTTAAGCTCCATATAAATTATATCATTTCATATATGCTTTTTTTGAAGTTTTTAAAAACCAGAATAATTTTATGGTATTCATCCTTGCTATTTCATATATGTGTAGTTTATTTGTATGAATATTTATTCATGCACTTTTTGATAAACATCAGAACTATTTTCAGTCTTGGTCTCTTATGAATAAAGTTATTTTTATTCTTTTAGAATCTTCTTGAACAAATCATTTTGTTGATAAATGCATATAGTCACAAGCACACACACACACACATACACACACAGAAGTATTTTTAAGAAAATTTTAGACTTTTTTCCACTTGGCTTATGCATTTTACATTTGTTTTGTCTATATATGAGATTTACAGTTCCTCTACATCCTCGCCAACATTTTTAATTGTTAATAGTGGGTTGTGTTATTTCTGTGGAGCATTCTATCATAGGTAAATAATTTTATTTTCAACAAATTAAAAATAATTTATGTTATGAAATAATTTTCACCCTGAGCAATAGATGTAGAGGTAAAACTTTTAAAATAACTCAACAATGGTGGACTTAATCTATATAGCTAAAATATAGCACTGTTCATGTGGTATTTTATATATAATCTAGATTGAAGTAGGGACCCAGAAGCATTCTGGATAGTGATTTAAGGAGTGAAAATGACCCTGGTGGCCATCCTGAATGAGTAAAACTATCTATCTAAATAGGCAGGTATATAAACTTAGGAGAATATGCCAAAAACGAATCAATTTTTGTTTATCTTTTCTGAAAATTTTTATTAGAATAATTACAATATTAAATATTCTCACCATAAAACCCAACATGCGAGGGCATGTGCACACACGTGTGCACACACACACACACACAGCTATGTAAGGTGAAGAATTTGTTAACTGACTAGATTGCAGTAATCATTCTCCAGTATATGTTTATGAAATCATCACACTGTCCCATTGTACTCTAAATATATACAGTTTTATTTATCAACAATATCTCAATAAATCTGGAAAAAATCTTTCTCAACAAGTAAAGATAATTTCAAACATTCTAAAATCATTTATTGAAACAGTATAAAAAGTAAAAGAGTCTATTACAAATGAAAAAATATTTAAAGGATTTCTTTTTTTTTTTCCATAGCTTTAGTCCAAGATGCTATTGTCATATAACAGTCATAAAGAGAGTCCAAGAAATATGGCATTATGAAAGCACAATTTCAGAAACAGGTAAAAGGATGAGCTAATAAGCCAGTGTAAAGCATGTGTTTGTTTCTTCTCTTTCTATGTTTGGCTCTGATGTATTCAGCATCAAAATATCACTATAATGCAGTGTCCAAAAGATGGACACTAATGGAGGAGAAATAGGAATGAAGAATACAAGAAGAACTACAATCCTGCATGTGTTCAATTAAATTTTCAGTTTTTACTTTTCTAGAAAGTTAATGGGGAGCTACACTACTTTGGTAACCATCCAAAC
Source organism: Heterocephalus glaber (assembly GCF_053883595.1). NCBI lineage: Eukaryota > Metazoa > Chordata > Mammalia > Rodentia > Bathyergidae > Heterocephalus > Heterocephalus glaber. Next base: position 33,807,213 of record NW_028258138.1, on the reverse strand, counting down.
ATCCATTCTTTTCCTTCTTTTTTTGTCTTTTCCTTTTTCCCTTCTTTCTCTTTTTAATATGGTAAAATTATTCTTGTACAAAAACAAAAAAAACCCCATGTGATCAAAATTTTATTCAATGCATTACTGGTAAGTGAATCACACAGATATTAAACTTATTTAAAGAAAAATCCAAAGAATAGACACATTTATAAATAAAAAAAATATTGAAATCAATGAATAAATGATGCCAAACTGGATTCTTCCTCCAAGAAAAAGGGAAATCTATTGAACTTTTTCCTAACAGAATTTATTTGCTGACTTAGAGAGCAGAGTTATTTTGCATTGCTTTTAGTTAGTCACTACTTATTGGATTGTAAAATACCTAAAAGGCAACAAAAAGTTTTTAAGTATTTTCTAAAGAACACCCATAAAATTAGAACCAGAATCTAGAAAGATGTACTTTAAGCAGTGCATTTTTTCCAATGAAGTGTATTGCTTTCATATATCCATGTATGGCAGATATTTATGTCAGTTTACTTATTCTGATATCCAGCAAATCCCTGTGGCACAGAGACTAATGTGACTCCATTGACAACATCCCCCTCCATTAGATCATAAAATGACTAATTGAAAATGTGTGCCTGATAGCAAACTTCCAGTTAATTCCCACTTCAGAAATCATCTAACACTCGAGCAGGTAAACTGCTGAATCAATAGCATCTATAATTATTAAAAGATGAATAAAAGATGACAAATATTAAGAAACCTTTTATCTTTTCCCATATAGTATAAATCTCGCTTATACTTGTGTTTGGCTACAGTTTAGCATCAATAATGTATTTCTTTAATCTTTTATTTTAATTAAACCATGTAATTGTTTAGAATTCCTATTAATATTTGTATGATAATTCATAAAATTTTCTTAAGTGTTATTTTGAAAGCTTTACCATTGATAGATATTTCTGAAGTAGAAGTACCAAATAAAAAATAGCCCTGTCATGCACTTGAGTCATTTGTAGGAAAATGGATGCACTTTGAGACCATAATGTCAAGTAAAATAAATCACACACACAAGTTTAAATATCATACAGTTTCTATTATATGAAAAAACAAAATTTTAAATAAAGACCCCAGAAATATAGATAATAGGAGTGATAGATCTCTTTCAAATTGAAATGGATTCAAGAGATGGAGGAAGGAGCAGGGAGGGCAGGGGAAGGGGGTGATAAAAGGAATTAAGACATATTATGTACGTGTTCTAATTCTTCACAAAGAAGGTAAACATTATGTGCTTCAAACATGTACTAATAAAAAAAGTTGATATCAGGATGAGTCTACACAAATTTACAAAAACAATACTTATCTAGGATTAGTTTCCCCATATAGTTAGTTACCGTTCCACAATTTACTGCTTTCAGTCACTTCATAATTTATTGCCTTCTGTTTAAAAGGTATATAAGATTGAAAGTCTAACTGCCTCTTGGGATTTCCCTTGTCCACCCTGCCCCAGCTCATGAGAAGGTCATTTTTAAAAATAACACCAATAAAATTTATAATCTTTTTCTCTTCTCAAAAAAAATGCTAAAAATAATTTCCACTCCATATCAATATGTAAGTTCAAGAAAGTACAATATATTATTGAATAAAAAATTAGAATACATATATTTCAATGGTTTTCTTGAGACTAAAAAATCTGAACAGATATTCACACAGTAAAATTAGAAGAAAAAACAAATAAAATTCTCTTGTTTCTTTGATAGATGAATGGATGTGCCTCGAGGAATTTTTTATATCTCATAAGAGATTCCTGCATTAATTTTTTTTTTGTACTGGGAATTGAACTCAGGACCTTGCACTTGTGAGGCAGGTATGGTGTCACTGAGTTAAATCCCCAGCCAGGGTAAGAATGTTTTTGATCTTATATCTTAAGTTCAGATTATATTTCTTATTAGGATATTACTAATTCAAAAAATTACTGGCCCAGAGGAAGGGGCATCCTGGCCACCTTTCCACCACTCCCAGCCCAGAGGTTGGGGCTTCCTGGCTGCCATACCATCACTCCCAGCCCAGAGGAAGAGGTTTCCAGGACACTGGTCCACTGCTCCCAGCCCAAAGGTAGGGGCTTCTGGGCTGCCGTTTCAATGCTCCTAGCTTAGAGGAAGTGAGCTGTGCCAGCACCCCCTCCCCACTTTGAAATGAGAAGGCAAGTAAACAAGTCTCAAAACTAGACATCCAGTTCACCTACAGCAACCCCAAAAGGAAGTAAGATGGAACATTCTGATACTGAACCACTTGGACTCCCTGAACTGGCAACAAAAGAGGATCTGGAAAAAATGAAATCAGAAATAATTTCTCAGATAATAACAGAGATTGTGCTCCTAGCACAAGACATGATTAATAAATCTAGAGTGGGGTTGAGGAACATGATGGAATCTCAATGTAGGAAACAAATGGAATCCATAAAACAGATGCAAACAGACTTCCAGGAGATCAAAAACTCGATTGAAAGTCTAAACAGCAAAATAAGCCAATGTGAGGAAAGAATTTCAGGTATAGAAAATAAGATTGCAATTAGTGACCAGGAAAAGAAAAATTGCTTCAAAATTTTAAGGGACCACAGGAAATTAATCCAGCAGCTACTAGACAATGCAAAGAAGAAGAATATAAGCCTGATTGGAGTCAACGAAGAAACAAGAGAGAGTACAGATGACATAAAAAACTCTTCACAGAAGTAATGGCAGAAAACTTCCCAAGAAGGGGAAAAGAACTTGATGTACAGAGAAGTGAGGCACATAGGTCTCCAAATAGGCTTGATCAAAAAAAATCTACACATAGGTATATAATTGCTAGGATTCCAGAAACCCAGAAGAAGAATAAAGTTCTAAAAGCAGTTAGAGAAAAGAAACAAACCACAACCAAAGGAAAACCCATCAGAATCACAGCAGACTTCTCAATGCAAACCCCCAAGGCAAGAAGAGCTTGGAGTGATGCATTTCAAGCCCTAAAGGAAAACAGCCTCCAATCCAGATTGATGTACCCTGCAAAACTATCTTTCAAAACTGATGGAGAAATAAGATACTTTCATGACAAAGAGCACCTTAATAACTTCATGAATACCAAACCAGCACTCAAAATAATTTTAGAAAAAATCCTAGGAAAAGACAGCAAAGATCACAACCTCAGGAAGCCCAGCAGAATGAATCCAATGGACACAACAAGGAATTAAAATCAAAGGGGGAGAATCAAACAAAAAGAAAAAGTCATGACAAGGATAACTCAATACATATCAGTTATAACCATCAATGTTAGTGGTTTCAACTCACCAATCAAAAGAAATAGACTGGCAGAATGGGTCAAGAAACAAAATCCAACAATATGCTGCATATAAGAAGCACATTTAATTCAAAATGAAACTCATAGACTGAAAGTTAAAGGGTGGAAAACAATACTCCATGTGACAGGAACCCGAAGAAAAGCAGGAGTAGCTATCCTCCTTGCAGATCAAGTAGATTTCAAACAACACTGTTTAAGAGAGACAAAGAAGGACACTACATCCTTTAAAAAGGAATAATCCAACAGGAAGAGATGACAATCATAAATATCTATGCACCAAACACTAGTGTGCCCAACTATATAAAACAAATACTAACAGATATGAAAAATCATATATGCACTAAAACAATAGTAGTAGGGGACCTCAATACCCCACTGTCACAAATAGATCAACCAGACAAAAAATAAGTAATGAAATCCTAGAACTCAATTGAACTCTTGAACAAATGAACTTAGCAGATGTTTACAGAGTGTTCCACCCCACAAAATCAGAATACACATTCTTCTCAGCTGCACATGGGTCATTCTCCAAAATAGACCAAATACTCACTCATAGAACATGTGTAAGAAAGGAATTGAAGAGATCCCCTGTATATTATCAGACCATAGTGTGTTGAAATTGAAGATCCATAGCAAAAGAATCCCCAAAATTTCATAAACATGTGGAAATTGAACAACACACTTCTGAATAACCAATGGGTCACAGAGGAAATCAAAGAAGAAATCAGACAGTTCCTTCAATTAAATGACAATGACAATACAACATATCGGAATATGTGGGACACAATGAAAGCAGACTTACGAGGGAAATTTATAGCAGTGAATATACATATTAGGAAAAATGAGCGAGCTCAATTAAACAACTTGATGCTGAACCTAAAGCTTCTAGAAAAAGAAGAGCAGGACAAATCCAAAGGTTATACAAGGGAGGAAATTATAAAGATCAGAGCAGAAATCAATTCAATGGAGACTAAGAGAACAATACAAAAAAAAATCAATGAAGACAAGCATTGGTTCTTTGAAAGAATCAACAAAATTGACAAACCCTTAGCCAACCTTATCAGAAAAAGGAAGAAAAGGCCCAAATCCATGGAATTAAGAATGAAAAGGATGAAATTACAGCAGATCCAGCACAAAACCAGAGGATTATCAATACTTTAGTCCAGAACCTATATGCCAATAAGATGGAAAATGCAGAAGAAATGGACAGATCCTTAGATACATATGAATTACCAAAGTTGAACGAAGAAGACCTAAAAATTCTAAACAACCCAATATCAACTGATGAAATTGCAAACATAATTAGAACTTTACCAACTAAGAAAAGGCCAGGTCCTGATGGCTTCACCGCTGAATTCTACAAGACATTTAGAGAGGAGCTACTGCCACTGGTGTTTAAACTCTGCAATGAAATTGAAAGGGAAGTAATACTCCCAAATTCATTCCTGGAAGCAAGCATCACCTTGATCCACAAAGCAGCGAAAGACCCAAATGAAAAAGAGAACTATAGGCCAATATCACTAATGAACATAGATGCAAAAATCCGTAATAAGGTATTGTCAAATAGAATGCAGAAGATCATCAAGAAGAACATATACCCTGATCAAGTGGGATTCATCCCAGGGATGTAGGGATGGTTCAACATACACAAATCAATCAATGTAATACAGTGTATCAATAGAGCCAAGGACAAAAACCATATGATTATCTCCATAGATGCAGAAAAAGCATTTGACAAAATCCAACACACATTTATGATAAAATCCCTACAAAAATTAGAATAGATGATCTCTACCTCAATCTGATAAAAGACATCTATGAGAAACCAACAGCAAGTATCATACTAAATGGTCAAAAACTGAAATCCTTCACACTAAAATCAGGAACAAGACAAGGATGTCCACTATCACCACTCCTGTTCAATATAGTTTTAGAAATATTAGCCATGGCAATTAGACAAGAGAAAGAAATAAAAGGAATAAAGATAGGAAATGAAGAAGTCAAATTGTCATTATTTGCAGAAGACATGATACTCTACATAGTAGACCCCAAGAACACCACCAAAAATCTTCTAGACTTAATAACCAAATTCAGTAGAGTAGCTAGATCCAAGGTCAACACACAAAAATCAATAGCTTTTCTCTACATGAACAACAGACTCACTGAGACAGAAATAGGGCAAATAATTCCTTTCCCAATAGCATCCAAAAAACTGAAATACCTAGGAATCAACCTAGTGAAAGAAATCAAAGACCTCTTCTCTGAAAATTATAGCACTCTGAAAAGACAGATTAAAGATGATATCAGAAAATGGACAGACATCCCTTGCTCCTGGGTAGAAAGGATCAATATATTGAAAATGGCCATACTTCCAAAACTGCTATATAGATTCAATGCAATCCCCATTGAAATCCCAGCAGCATACTTCACAGTCTTTGAGAAAACAATCCAAAATTTCATTTGGAACAAGAAGAGAACCAGAAGAGTAAAAGCAATTCTCCTTAACAAAGACATGGCAGGGGTATCACAATCCCCAACCTGCAACTATATTACAAAGCTACTGTGATAAAAACAGCATGGGACTGGCAAAGAAACAGACCTGAGGACCAGTGGAACAGATTAGAAGATGCAGAAACAACTGCAGACACACTCAGAGATCTCATTGTTGATAAAGGAGCCAAACACCCTCACTGGAGGAAAGATAGCCTCTTTAATAAATGGTGCTGGAAAAATTGGGTTTCAACTTGTCAAAGATTAAAACTAGACCTATATCTCACACCATGCACTAAACTAAAATTGAAATGGATTGAAGATCTAAATATTAAAATAGAAACGCTGAACCTGCTGGAACAGAGGTTAGGCAGAACACTTGAAGACATTGGTGTAGGAAAAGATTCTATGAACAAAACCTCAGTTGCCCATGAACTAACACAAAAAATCAACAAGTGGGATCTCTTCTTATTAAAAAGCTCCTGCACAGCAAGAGAAACCACCAGCAGTGCAAAGAGACTACCCACAATGTGGGAAAAAAGTCTTCACCTGCTGTTCCTCAGACAAAGGCCTACTATCTCGAATCTATAAAGAACTTAAAAAGATCAGACCTCCCAAATTTAAACACCCAATCTGAAAATGGGCATCTGAAATGAATAGACATTTCTCAGACAAAGAAATAGTAATAGCAAATAATCATATGAAAAAATGTTCAATGTCACTGGTCATTCGAGAGATGCAAATGAAAACAACACTGAGATTCCACCTCACTCCAGAAAAAATGGCTGCTATCTTGAAATCAACCAATAACAAATGCTGGCGGGGCTGTAAGGAAAGAGGAACCCTCCTCCACTGATGGTCGGAGTGTAGACTGGTGAAAGCACTATGAAAATCAGTACGGAAATACCTCAAAGAACTAGGACTGGAAGTCCCATTTGACCCAGCTATTCCCCTGCAGGGTATCTTCCCCAAAGAATTAAAAGAATCATACCACAGTGATTTATGTGCACCCATGTTCATAGCAGCACAATTTGTAATAGCTAAAACTTGGAAGCAGCCGACATGCCCATCAACTGGAGACTGGATAAAGAAAATGTGTTCTTTTGATAAGATGGAGTACTACTCAGCCATAAACAATGAGAAATTAGAGACATTTATAGCTAAATGGATGCACATCGAGGTGATACTCTTAAGTGAAATAAATAGGACACCCATGTGTAAATACCAAATAGTTTCTTTAGTGTGAGAAACTGAAAGTGTAAATAAGGACTGAAATGTATAATGGATAGTGTGAAATAGGAAGAAAAGGGGCAAAGGGAAAGGGGAATTGGGATAGGTAGGGGAAAGGAAAGAAGGGAATGGCATTAATAAGAGAAAATGGAAAAATTTAAACCAAGTCTTTGTAAATAAGGAGGGATGGAGGGGTTGAAGGGAGGGCAGGGGAAGGGGGAAAAATAAGAAACCAAGAGAGATTATGTAATAAAATTAAAAAAAAGAAATTACTGTAAGCACAAGAGAAGAGGGAGGTCTTTTTTGTTGATCAAAGAACATTTTTTCATTTTACCTTCATATAAAGTATTAAGTTAGCCAGGAAATTTTTAACCTAACTCGTATGAGAAATAAAATAAAATGAAAGAAATTTGAGGCTGTATTGTTTCATAGAAATAATAGAATATGCACCTGTTTTCATTTTATTTCTGCTATGTGTATTCAAAAGTACATGTATGATTTTAAGCACATGTAATTAATTTGCAATTAATTTTGATATATATTCTAAGTTGATATTATTTACTATTTTAAGAAAGATCACAACATTCTCATACAGGAAACATGAACTATAGCAGAGGAATTGTTTTATATACATGATGGCTAAATACCTTTGTATCCTTAAGTTTAATCCCTGGATATTGGAGATGAACAGAAGGAATACTTAAATTTTATTTTAAATTATTTTTTTTTGCCAGCATACATTCCTAACTTTTAAGTAAAATTATTAAAGCTGTCATTTTAATCTTGTAATTCCTTTCTTGAATATTTATATTTGACAGTAGTTTTTGTTGAAACAAAATGAAATAATTTCCTTCTCCCATCAAATCTACTATTGTCTGAAGCCTAATTACGATTTTGTAATGAGTTTTTAACTATGGCAATGAACAATGAATTTAGACAAACAGAAGCTGCTGAGTTGGGTGAACAGCATGATCCCTGAGATATTTCAATTTAACTGATCATGGTAGGATACAACTTGTGAAATTGCTGTTTACAGCAGAGCACTGTATAGAGGTAATCCAGCAAAATGTCAGTTAGATTTTCAACTCCCATTACTGAATGTGAACTATAATTGTACCCATCCAGGTTCAGTGCAAAATGATATTCCTTATACAATGGTGAAACACCAGGTCACTCTAGCATCAAACCACACAGCATCTGTCATGATACAATCAAATCTCACATTTGCAAATTGTCTTAAGTGACTAAATAATTATTATAATTGTTTCTTCTATGTCAGTTTAAAAGACAAGGCTTTTTAAAAAATGTGTTTTTAAATAAATTTTTCTTAAATACTTTGATAATGTAGTGCCTTGGTAAAGGTATTAATGAAATGCTTTATTGTTTTAGTGTTAATTACAGAACATTTAAGGTCCAGTTGTTTCAATCTTGTACTTTTTTTGTCAAATACCTAAAGGTCTTTTACATTTATCAAGGTTAGAAGAACTAAACTTAATTCAGAAAACTGCAGGGAAGAATTAACTTTAAAAGTTTAAAAATTATAAATATATTGTGTATAATTTCTCACATTTGTTAAAAATTGATCTCTAATCATTTCAATAAAACACCTACTTTCACCATAGCAAGATGTAATTTCAAAATGAAGTAAAAAACTATGTAAATGTGCCTTCACTTAGCTGTGCATTCAAATAATCATATGACTCTTCACAGAGGTAAGTAACTTATTGTTTTATAATATGTTTGAAAACTCAAGTTAATTTTTTCCCAAGTGGAACATACCACTAAGGGAAGATTAGTAAATTGCTATTTCTTTGTATACTGTATGTTTCACTAGATGCATTTTTAACACTTGCAAATAAAAATAAAAAAACTTTTCCAATCCATTATTTATGTTTCTATAACAAATTTTATCAGTCAAAATTAAAATATTCTTCATTTTTATTATTTTCCCATATTCTATCATTACAATAAAGAACTTCCAACAGAAACCTGTGAATTAATCCTTGATATTTTCCTACAGAATACTTTTCTAAAGAGTAGAATTACTCTGCCCTAAATAATGAATATTTAAAGTTATTTAATATATGCTGCATTATAGTTTATGGTAATATTTATAAAAACATCATCAATAATAATGAACATTATCTCCTTATTATAAATTGTCTTAACTCCCTGTCTGGCTGAAAAAAACCCCAACAACCCCAATTAATGTATATTTTCTGCAAGAAACACACCCCATCCACAAAGAAATACATGCACTAAAAGTGAAAAGATGAAAAAATAATACTCCATGCTACTGGAGCCGAAAATGAAGAAAGATTAGCCATTCTAATTTCATATAAGGTAGACTTAATGCATAACTGTTCAGAAGAGACAAAGAAGGACAATATACATTGGTAAAGGGAATAATTCAAAAGAAAGAGATAGCAATTTTAAATATGCGTGCATTAATGCTGTTGCAGCCAATATCATGAAACAAAAACTTCTCAACATAAAAGGACAGACATACATGAACATAATCATAGTGGGGAGTTTAATACTCCATTCTCACACAAAGACATGTCAATAAAGCAAAAACTCAAAAAAAGAAATATCAGAGTTGAACTATATCATTGAAAAAACTAGACCTAACAGATATATACAGAGCATTTCATCCCACAAAATCAGAGTACACATTCTTCTCTGCAGTCTACAGAACTTTCTCCAAAATTGACCATATTTTAGGCCATAATGCATGTTTAAATAAATGCAAAATAATTGTAGTAATCTCTTGCATCCCATCAGATCACAATGGAATGAAACCGGAAATCCACACAAAACAAAACCACAGAAATGATGCAAACAAATTAAGATTAAATAATAAATTCCAGAATAATCAGTGGGTAACATGGGAAACCAGGGAAGAAATGAGTAAGTTTCTAGAATCAAATTACAATGGCCATATAACTTACCAAGCCTATAGAACACAACAAAAGCAAGCTTATAGCTATGAGAAACATTTTTAGAAAATTACCAAATAAATGATGCAAAGATATGTCTCAAGATCCTACAGAAACAAGAGCAATCTAAATTCAAAACTTACAGAAGTAAAGATCAGAGTGTAATGCAATAAAATTGGGACAAAATGCAAAGAATATAAAGGATCAGTGAATCAAAGAGTTGGTTCTTTGAAAGGATAAATCACTTTGATCCTTAGCCAAATTTGCCAAGAGAAGGAAAGATCCATATCAATGCAATTTGAAATGAAAAAGGTGAAAAAAACAATGGATGCCACAGAAACACAGAGGACAATGAGAAACTAGTTTGAAAAGTTATATTCTAACACATTGGAGAATCTGAGATGAACGGATAAATTCTTAGACCTATGTGACTTAATCAAAATACAACCAAGAAAACCTAAATACCTGGAACAGATTGTTAATAGGAAGTAAAATTGATGTAGGAATAAAATCCCTATCACTAAGAAATTTCCAGGACCCAGTGGATTCATTGCTGAATTTTATCAGAATTTCAGATAAAAACTAATGCTGATGCAACTCAAACTCTTTCATGAAATTGAAACAAAAGGAGCACAACCAAACTTATTCCTTGATGCCAGCAAAATGCTATACCATACTCAGACAAAGACTCAACCAAAAAGAAAACTGTAGGCCAATATCCTTAGTGAATATGGATGCAAAAGTTTTTAATGAGATACCTGCAACAGAATGCAACAAATTACTAAAACGATCAAATATCATGACCAAATTGGTTTTATTACAGGGCTACAAAGATGGTAAGACATAAGTAAATCAATGAATGTATTATATTGTATAAATATAAGTAAGATAGAAATTACATGGTCATTTCAAGAGATTCCATAAAAGCCTTTGACAATATCCAACACCCATTCATGATTAAAAAAAACAAACAAACCTGAGGAAAGTAGAAAATATGTATAGAAAGACCTTAAGATTTATGACAAACTTATAGGCAACATCATAGTAAATGTAGTGCTCAATAGAGTATTTGAAACTTTAATTGAGAAATTAGGAGAGATTTATTGGAAATAAAGAGAGAAAAATAGCTTTTGATTTTGCAGGAGGGGTCCCAAAAGGGGCAGCCACTGAGACCCTTTCTCAGGGGAAATTTAAACAGCAAAGTTACAATGTAGGTGCAACCTGGGTAAAACTACAATTGACCTATAGGATTACAAGTATAGCCACCTAGCTAACATTATATCTATCCAATAGGGAAGCAAGTCACATAACAAGGGTACATGGAAAGAACAAAGGTAATTTAGGAAAGGGATGAAACCAGATGCTCTGTACCTCCAGCCACAATGTCCACACTGATTTCCACAGTGGTTGCACCAGTCTACAGTCCCAGCAACAGTGGAGAAGGGTTCTTTTTTCCCCACAGTTGGGGATTTCTTGATAGCAACCATTCTTTCTGGAGTAAGGTGGAATCTCAGGATTGTTTCCATTTTCATCCTCAGATGACCAGTCATGTTGAACATTTTTTCATATGTTTATTTGATGTTTTTACTTCTTTGTCTGAGAAATGTTTTTTCATTTCAGATGCCCATTTTTTGATTGGGTCTTTAAATTTGGAAGGTCTAATTTTTAAAGTTCTTTATAGATTCTAGATAGATTTTGTCTGAGGAACAGCTGGTAAAATTTTTTCCCACATTGTGTGTTGTCTCTTCACATTGTTGATGGTTTCTCTTGCTGTGGAGAAGCTTTTCAATAAAATTTGATCCCAGTCATTGATTGTTTATGCCAGTTCACATGCAACTGAGGTTTTGTTCATGAAGCCTTTTCCTACACCAATGTCTTCAAGAGTTCTACCTAACCTCTCTTTCAGCAGGTTTACTGTATCTCTTTTAATATTTAGATCTTTGATCCATTTTGATTTTAGTTTAGTGCATGGTGAGAGATATAGGTCTAGTTTTAATCTTTGGCAAGTTGAGGCCCAATTTTTCCAGTACCATTTACATAAAGAGACTATCTTTCCTCCACTGAGAGTGTTTGGCTACTTTGTCAAAGATGAAGTGGCTGAGTGTGTCTGGAGTTGTTTCTGCATCTTCTAATCTGTTCCATTGGTCCTCAGGTCTGTTTCTTTGCCAGTACCATGCTGTTTTTATCACAGTAGCTTTGTAGTATAGTTTCAAGTTGGGGGTTGTAAAACCCCCTGGCATGTCTCTGTTGCCTAGAATTGCTTTTGCTATTCTAGGTATTTTCTGATTCCAAATGAATTTTTGGATTGTTTTCTCAAGGTCCGTGAAGGATGCTGTTGGAATTTCAATTGGGATTACATTGAATCTATATAGAAGTTTTAGAAGTACGGCCATTTTCACTATGTTGATTCTTCCTACCCAGGAGCAAGGGATAGCTCCATTTTCTGATGCCATCTTCAATCTCTCTTTACAGCATGGTATAGTTTTCAGAGAAGAGGTCTTTGATTTCTTTTGTTAGGGTGATTCCTAGGTATTTCAGTTTTTTGGATGCTATTGTGAAAGGAATTGTTTACCCTATTTCTCTCTCAGTGAGTGTTATTCATGTAGAGGAAGGCTACTGATTTTTATGTATTGTCCTTGTATCCAGCTACTTTACTGAATTTGGTTATTAAGTCTAGAAGACTTTTGGTGGAGTTCTTAGGGCCTTCTATATAGAGTATCATGTCATCTGCAAATAATGCCAATTTGACTTCTTAATCTCCTATCTTTATTCCTTTTATTTCTTTCTCTTGTCTATTTGCTGTGGCTAATGTTTCCAGAACTATATTGAACAAGAGTGGTGATAGTGGACATCCTTGTCTTGTTCCTGACTTGAGGGGATTATGATACCTCCTACCTTGTCTTTGTTGCCTAGCTTTGCCTTGTCTTCGTTGCTTTAATTATTCTAGGTTTCTTCTTGTTCCAAATGAACTTTTTAAATTGTTTTCTCAAGTTCCGTGAAATATACTCTTGGAATTTCAATTGATATTGCATTAAATTTATATAGCAGTTTGGAAGTATGGCCCTTTTCACTATATTGGTTCTTCCTACCCAGTAGCAAGGGATGCTTTCCATTTTCTGATACTCTCTTTGATCTCTTTTTTCAGAGTCCTGTAGTTTTCAGAGTAGAAGTATTTTATTTCTTTCATTAGGTTGATTCTTAGGTATTTCATTTTTTTTTGGAGATGGTATTGTTATAGGAGTTATTTCTTCAGTTACTCTGTGACTGACAAAGCATCTTAAACGCTGGGTGAAAGTTGACCTATCATCTATTTTACTTAAGAGTATGGCCTCAGTATGCATCCATTTAGCTATAAATGTCTCTAGTTTATCATTCTTTTTTTAGGTTTATCATTCTTTATGGATGAACAGTACTCAATTTTATAAAAACAAAACCCACATCTTTTTTATCTAGTCACCATTTGATAGGCACGTGGGCTGTTTCCAAGATTTGTAAATTTATGGGGAAAAAATCCCCAGTTTGCCTTCTATCAAAAGCTGCTTTGACAACTGGTAACAGAAGTGCAGAAGAATGGATCTAGATCCATATCTGTCATCCTATACTAAGATCAAATCAAAATGGATAAAATCTGAAATATAAAAACAGAAGGACTGAATCTACTGGAAGATAAGGTAGGTAAAGCACAGGTACAGACAAGGACTTGCTGAACAGAATTCCAATTGCATGAGAAATACTTCTAAGAATCAACAAATGGGATTATATCAAGTTACAGTAAAAGAAACAAAAGAGTGAAGAGGCAAAGGTATTGAGTTTTTTCCATTTACTTATTGATTATTTCTCTTCCTTCGGGATGTTTCTATACATTTCAATTGCCCATTTATTTTTCTATACATTTCAATTGTCCGTTTGTATTTTTCTAAATTTTTCAGTTCTTTTTATATTCTAGAGAGTTGTCTTCTATCATAAACAGAGTACCTGCCAATGTTTTTTTCATTCTGTAGGTTGTCTCTTCTCTTTGTTGTTTCTTTTGGTGTATAGAAACATTTCGGTATAATCCTACCTCATATCTATGTGTACGAATACATAAATACTTTTCTGTGTGTAAATATAATAGAATTAGGTATCCTGTACAAAACAATATTCAAAAACACAATTTTGTATTATCTCGTAGTGTAATAGGAGAATACATGAGCAGTGTTACACTCCCTTCTAAAGTTGTTAACTTAGATATTCACTACCCAGATGCTGGTAAAGCAGGTTTTCTATATTCTTTCACAAGTGAATTCTCCTCTTTTGGCAATACTTTATGTCAAAACTATTTGTGAATGGTCCTTTCTGAAAGTTTCCACAGGCATAAAGAAAAAGTAGTTGTGATCAGGGCTGCTGTTGTAATATATTGTTGAAAATCACTTTTCTGAAGATCCTGTATAGTTATTTTTATTCACTAGGTTTATTGGTACATTTTAGGTATACAATATGATGACATTCACCATTGGGAATTTGTACCTTTACCTGATATATCTTGGTTCGTGTTTTTTCCCCATTCCCCTGCCCTCCTTAAAACCCCTCCACCAAAAGTTCCGAAGTGGAAGGGGAAGTGGGAGGGGAAGAGGAAAGGAAAGAAGGGAAAAGAATAAATATGAGAAAAGGAAAAAAACAGAAACAAAGACTCTATGTAGTTTTAAAAGAAGTTTCGTTTTTTAAAATGCTTCCTAGTCTTTGTTTACAAATGTATTTGGAAAACTGCTTGGAGTTCCTTCCATTGTTACATACCCCTATACTCTCATAATTATTTGAAATTATTTGCTTAATAAAGCACTTATTTGGAAATTATTTAAAATACAATATTGCTTTTGGAAATAAAAGAGTATTGAAACAATCTTTCTTCTAACTATAAGACTGTACCTTCCTTTTCTAATGTCTCCTCAAGACAAAGATATTGAGTGCTTATTATGTGTCAAGCACTTTGCTCTGTGAGTGTTTTATTAAGCAGAATCAAAAGAATCTTCTTTAAGAAGCCCAAAGACTAGTGAAAAAGAAAGAAGGAAAACCAAACTCATTTGAATTCTGAAAATGTTTTCTAGGGGTCTTAAATAATTAACCGAACCTCCAGAAAGGATGAAGTAGGGAGGAGGAGGAGAAAGTGGAGGTAGGATGTGCAGAGACAAGGAGGCTTGGAAGCAGGGGGAGGGAGCTGTGCATGGATCAGGAGTGCAATGTTGTCTGGCATGTGCTGCCCAGACACTGACCCTGAGAAAGGAGCCACATCAAAGCGATCTTCTCAAAAACATACTGATGTCTTAGCTTTCTCCACTCTCCTAACTATGTCTGTGGTTCTTAGTCTCCTCTGGGGAATTTTCAAAAGAGCATCCCCCTAGAAACTTGGCAGGTGAGGTGACATAGGATAAAGAATGAAAAGAATACAAATTTTAGTCAGAACTTTCTGGAGAAACAGAATCAAGTCTATATAATCTAGAGAGAGAAAGTTTTATTTTAGAAAATTGGCTTATGTGATTTTGGAGGCTGCAAATCCAAAAGCTCCTGATTATGTTGACAGGTTAAAGTCCCTGGGAAGGGCTGTTACTGCAGCTTGAGCTGTAGGCAGGCTGTTGGTGCAATTCCCTTTTCCTCAAGTTAGTTACTTCAGTCTTATTTTCGCTTAAAACTTTCTATTGATTAGATGAGGTCCACCCACTGTTGGAAGGTAATTTTCTGCTTTACTCAATCATTGATGACAATGTTAATCTCATCTTTAAAAAATACTTTTGTAGCAACATCCAGACTAATGTATGACCCAATATTTTGGAGACATGCCCTATCCAGTTAGCATACTGAAATTAACCACCAGAGACCAAGCAAGAACACAGTATCAAATAAATACCCCTGCTGAGTAACTTTGGGTCCATCCCACTTGGTAGTTCTGAACACAGCCTGGGTTACATTTTGAAGACTATTATCAGTTAGGGGATAAGGTGCTATCATATATATCTATTATCTTCCTCCTGCAATTATTCATTAAGGATAGTTCTGAGGAGACACAATTCTCAGGTACCCCTGTGAATAGATGAAGAAGTCTCAGTAACGAAGAAATGTAGGTGTTTCTTGTTAGCATAACAGTATGTCTCTTGCAAGCTTGTCTTCAGAACTGAAGAGAACAGTGAGATGTGTGTGGATCACCAACATTTGCATGTGCAAAAAGAACTGGGAAAAACAGCTGAAGTTTAAGGTATCCAGTGCTAAATATTTCATGAAGATTTGAGTGGGCACATCAAAGAATGCAGATTTCATATAAAGGTAAGTTAGCACCCTCTCCATCAGTGCCATTCTTCTGGGGAATTATCATTTGAAATAATTTTGTGTTGCTGCTGGAATCTCTAATTAGGGAGTTCTGACAATAGTCTCTGTAGGGTCAATGTTTCAGGCTTGGTGAGCCCTGAAAGGTTTGCACAGGTTCAGAACATGACCATATTTGCACTCTGCAAAGAACACGCTTGTCAAAGAATAAAGGAAAGCTAAACTGAAGGAAAGATGCTGTGTTAAAGCACAGGTGTGAAGACATTATGTGGGAGGAATCTTCCAGATATATTTAGCAGCAAATTTGACAAAAGTTAAAGTGGATGATAAAGAGAAGGATCAGTTAATGATGATTTCCAAGTTACTGGCTTGGGAGATGGAGAGACAGTGATGCTTGAATTTGAAATATAACACACAAGCAGGATTTGTTGAGGAAAGTAGTGAAAGAGATTTGAGGGGCCAGAGGCACATCAAGAAAGAAATGATTTTAGTCAGAAAGTGTTTAAGTATAAAATTCTAAACTAAAGAGAACAGATTCTTGAGTTACTGGTAAAACTTATCCTTCCAAGTATTTTTATAAAATAATATTGTATTGGAAAACAGATACCCATATTTGTTTACATGATGTCTGTGGCAGCTTTTGGGATCCACAAAAAACTTAAGTACATATACCTCTGATGTGACCAGAGATTCTTTGTCTCACCCAATCAAAAATATGTATATGGCCTTTTCCATAAAAATCTTGAACACCTCTGGTGTACATGGATGTGTTTTGGTTTTGAGGTTTGTGCTTGGATAAATTGCTGAAAAGATGAGTGTGGTGAGAAGGGGAGTAACTGAGCACTAATATTTAAAGGCAAGAGAGAAATCAAGGGCAAAGGGAATAGACTAAAACCACAAACCTAGCAACGACTGAAAAAGCTATAGATTTTAAATCTACATTCATCTGTGTATTATACCATCTATATTTTTCCTAGTCACCAAATATTCAATGGGGATAAAAAGAGTAATTTTTCTCATTATCCATTTTCTTCCCCCCCTTTTGTCTCTCTGTGCCTTTCTCTGTTTCTCTCTGTCTCTGTCTCTCTGTCTGCCCCCCTTCCACCAACATACTTTCAACAAAGAAAATATTTGTTGTAGGAAATAAAAAAATATGATTCTAGAATAGTTCTAACCCTCCCAGACAGAGAAGCAAACCCCTCTGAGGCCTGGAGTTTATTTAGTATCTTAGCTGACTGCATGTTCTGCAGGTTAGTATCAATCACACATTCTGTTTGGCTTCCACATTTCTTTATTCTCCACTATTTTCTTTTTGTTTAGTCTATATAAGTTTTACTCTAGATAGCTACAAAAAGCACAGTATTCCACCTAGGAAATGATGTCTTGTTTCCTTTGCCTGGAGCTCTATACTTGCAAAAGTAATATAAATGTGCAGCCTGTATTAGATACTCAACCAACTTGTCACTTGTTTGAAAAGGAGCCCTCTATTTGACTAGAAGAGACAAGGGCCAAATGAGCCTGATTTTTTCCTATGCTATGCAGCAATGCAATTACAAGGATGGAGGGTACGGAAGGACAAAGCGGTCACTCACTCATGGACACAGGTACTATGTCCTTGAAATAGCTGATTGTACTTGAGACCCTGCCTTGGCCTGTTAGGCAGATGCTACAACATGGAATATCACAAATGATTGTCATTCATTGGTGATTTCTTGAGGCTTCTGAGCACAAATTTTGAAAGGGATGATTCTTTCCTTCTTTGTATCCCCATGATAAGGTCTTATGGTTTCTATAAACTTTAAAATTCATAATCTTTAGGTAATGCATTTTGTCAAAAACAGCAGGAAAATGAGGACTTGCAAACATTCGCTTCCTCACTGATGAGTTTAAAAATACTGTCGGTTACTTCAACTGTTGAAAATGGAATTTTCTCTCTTTTTAACTAGTGGTGTTCTCTTTTCATGCTGAAAAGCATTGATTTGTCAAAAAATGGACATCTTGCCATGAATAAAGATGACAAAGAGTAAGTGACTCAGAAATATGCCTGACAAGAGGGAAATCATTTGAATGTAGAGTTTATATACACTTCTGCAGTCATCTTGGAACACCAAATAAGTCCTTCAATGGTTAAAGAACAGGTATTTGGACAATAATTCTCAGAGTGATCTCATGATCTCCAAATTGCCAAAGAACCTTTTACTTATGGTCTTGCTGTTGAAACTATGATTCAGTTTTTTGACAGCTTGGGTATGATTTGGTCCTGTTGCAAGCTAGTAAAGCTTCCATATCCTTCTATCATCAGAATCCTGTCATAGAAAATAATTTACTATCACTCTTGAAAACATGTCACCTTAAGTACTAGAGTTAAGTGTCCTGTTGGATTCTCAGGGATATGCTATTCCAGAGACACTCATTAGAGCAGAAGGCTAATTCTGGGACTTGGAAATGGAAGAGAAGGTAGAGAGGGAGCCTTAGAGATCCCTCATGTTCAGAGAGGCTCCATGTTCCCTACGTTAACTTTCTAGCTTTTAATGTCCTTGTCCATAAAAGTTCACTAACAAATTAAAGAATATGATATAGAATTTGAGACACAGAGTAAGAGGTCAAAAGTACTTCTTATTAATGCATAACTATCAGGGGGCAATCAACCCTCAAATTGCCTCAGGGGGACAGTGAAGGATAAAGAAAAAAAGACAATAGAGACTTGCATAAATTCAAGGTATATGGGGGGCTGGGGGATCAATTTGTCAGAGTTGGCAAAGACAAAGACTTTCTGAGATAGCCACTATTTATTGGGTACACACAATAATTGGACGGAGCATTGGTGACTTAGGGGGTGGTGGTAATCCTGTGTCCATGTAGGTCTTATGTTAATGAAGACCTTTGGTCATGAGGTTCTTATGTTGAGAGGACTGTAAGGAGAGCATTCTTAGAATAGTAGGTAGGAGGAGTTAAAGTGATAAGGAATTTATCCCTCCCCAGGTGAAAACTTTCTCTTACTACTCAGTTCTCAAGGAACCAGGATGTCCTTAGCTGTTGTAATCTTGCCCTTGAGTATCACAATATCATGGAACCATTGAGGACTCAGCTGTGACCAGAGGCAAAAATGGAGTTAATGACTCAACCTGTCATAGCTGGCCTGTAGGCAGGAAAACTAGGCATAATCATAATTTAATTGTGAAATGATTTTCCCCCAAAATAATGTAGAATGGCTATATTATTCATATTTACAACACATACTTAGTCTCATTTTTGTCTTTGTTAATGTGGATATGGCTTGCCAATAAATGATTTAGTTATTGATTTGTTCATTTGTTTCTTTCTGTCCTTACCTCTTTTCTTATTAAGTACATCTGTGAGTAAATTTACAAAGGAAATGGAAATCACTATAATAATAATCACTATAATCACTACGTGTCCAGACATTCCAATGTCATGTAATTGCATAGCAGTGAAAAATGTATCATCAGTACAGTACCCATAGCATTCAGTAAAGGCTTTACCACACATCACAAAGATCACTGGTTCTGAGTTTTCCCTGTGTGTTTCCATATATCTGCTTTCCCTTTCACCTTTGATGGTGCTTAGAAACAGAAGAGTATAAGAATGAGTTATCAAAGACTCATATCACAACCCTACTATTTTAAGGATAAGTGATTATTTGTGAATTTCTGCCACACTTTACTACTTGCAGTGGCATATGAGAACGCATTGTCTGCACATAGAGAACATGAATATTTTAGTTACTTTCTTGTGGCTGGGACAAAATACCCAAAATCCACAAGTTAAAGGAGTAAGGGTTTATTTAGCTCTCAGTTCATGAGGTTTTAGTCCGTAGTTGGCTCCAAGACAGGGAAGCATAGCAGAAGGGCCTGGCAGAGGAGGCTTGCTCGTGGCATGGCAGCTGGAGGCAGGGAGCCATCAAGAGAAGATGAGGGCTACATACCCTGCCATGCCTACAGTGACCACCTCTTCCTACCAGGCTTCACCTCCCAACATCACACCCAACTATAAACCCATCAGTGGACTATTCCGGTATCACAGAGTCATCATTGGTATCACACATCCTTGATCCAGTCATTTCCCAAAAGCCCTGCCTATGAGAGTGTGAAGCTTTCAGGGGACATTTAGATATAAGCCACAGCAATGAGTGAGACCAGTAAGAAAGGAGAGCTCCTCAGCTGAGTGATGGCAGAAGTGAGTGTCAACTAGGCTCATACACTCTTTGTACTTTGTCTGTCTGTCAACTAATGCAGGAAGTCTAAAGGAAGAAAACAAATCCTAATCCCCAGTTCTTATTTTTCATGTTCAAGTATTTGCATTTGTATTAATTTTTGGCTTTAACAATACACCTTTACTTGTAGCTTAGTTTCTCACTTTTCATTCATTAATAATTTGTTCATTTATCAATCAAGAGTTTCCTAAATTCTCAGTCTTGGAAGGATCACTGCATGAAATGCTGTAGAGATTATTAGCACAATTCCTGTTTCTGGGGCAGGGTGTGTTAACATTTTTGATACATTTTTTGGGGGGTACTGGGGATTGAACTTGGGTCCTTGCACTCATGCAGCAGGTGGTGAAAGCACTGAGCTAAATCCCCGGCCCCCATTCTTAATACATTTTACATAACTTTGTCTAACCAGGTTCTTCTAAGCCAATGGTTTTTAATGGTGTTTGATGAGAAAAGGCCTGGTAGGGAGTTGCCCTCAGATGTCTGGGGATATCTGTAATGACCAGGAGAGTGAATGTTCCTGTCATGCCATCAGTAGAGGACAAGAATGCTGTTTAATATCCCACAATGTATATGAGAACTCTAGGATAACACAGCAAATAAGAAACCCTGTCTAAATGCTTGTTCTGAAAAGAATTTTTAATTATCTAACGAAATTCTTTACGTATAATAGGAGTGTCTGGTATTTATTCAGCAACTAACAAAAGTAACAATGTAAAATACTTAATAAATATTTATTAAAAGGTTTAATAAACATTAAACTGGTTTAAATTTAGTGATGCAGGACAAATAATAGGTTTGGGAGTAGAACTGGATTAGTATCTTGGATCCACAATTGGATATTTGTGTTTAATCAAGTTATTTAACATTTCATGTTACTCGACTAAGTTAAAATTTAGTTTCATACTAACACAGGACATAATATTCACTACTTAAAATTGAAGGAAGAGCTACATATGTAAAGCCTGTGGCACTTAATATTTCTATATAAGACTAATTTTCTCTCTTTTCTGTCTTGACAAATTTCTCAAGAGTTAATGGATAGCTTTATAACTAATCCTGAATTGGATATTCTACAAAATGTTACTTAGGGTTATAGGTTCAGTTTCCTTTGGAATGACATTTTTTTTGAAGTTAAGGTGATTCTGGCTACTGTTCTCTCCTTTCTTTATATTGTTGCCATAGCATTACGGTAGAAGGACTCAGCCTGCATTTGGGCCTATAGGCTGTTACCTGTTCTTTGTGTGCACAAATGTAAGCACTAAATGCTCCAGATGGTACCACAGATGCAGAAAGGTTATAAGATGTAATCAATTGTCATACCAGGGAGGCACTCAGTGTGATTTCGAGTTTATTGTGAGTCCCTACTGACTGAATTAGAATGTCATGTTCTGTGACAGGATAGTAATAGATTAGATGCTTGCTCTTCTCTGCTCTTCTGGATAAAACAGAGGAAATGTAGTTGTGACCTGCTTTCCTCAGTGGCTAGGACTTCCGTCGTTGTCTAATAATGTGCCCTCACACTCCCTTTACCACACAGTTCAAAGGTTTTAAGCTCGTGGCTTGATATCTGCACTGTGACCTGAGCAATGGATCATAGTGATACCAGAAAATGCTAGCAAATCTTGTGCATGGAAAGAACTGAAAAGAAGGGAAAGGTCTTAATTCTGAAGGAGTCAGCTGAAAGACTGAGTTTAGCTTGATTAGGAAGCATCTTGGGAGGTTCTGCTTGGTAATAGAGTATAGATGATCGTTTGTTAATAGTGTTCTTTTTTACATGACTTTAGGAATCCATATACTGAGGAAAGTTGTTTTTAACAAAATTATCTTCACAAGTAAGAATGAATAGCATTTATTATATAGGTGGGCAAATAGCTGTAAACCACATAAAGCCTCTTGATAGTGAGTACTTCTTTAGCAAATCTGGTATAATTTCATTCTTACAGGCTTGGCTTTTGACCACAAATATAACAACTCATGATAATATGGAGACTCAGCCATTCAGTGATATTAGAAAATCTGAAAAAATAAAACCAGCAGTGAATAGACAAAATTTTGGAATAGAGACCCTCGCAGCTATTCTTACAAATATATGAGAGTTATTTTATGATTGGTTTTATAAGGTGTTTCACTGGACACCACACTGTGGCAAATAAAAATAAAAAATCTGGACTAGAAATATTGTCAGTCTTTGATATGGCACTTGTGAGCTCTCAGAGCAACTACACTCAGCTATAATACTACTCGAATTTGATGAACTCCTGCAGGTTTACACTTAATCTAAGTGATTGTTCTGTGAGAAAAATAAATTGAAAAATAAACACCAGTGCCTTCCTGATATTGTTTATTGATAATATCTTAAAGCGTCCCTGATAAAGAAAATGTATAAAATAGCTTGAAACGCAATTATTGCCTTAATAGGTAGGTACAATATTTTTTTTGCAATAATTCCCTTGGAATACCATTGTTAATAATATTATAAGAAAGCTTCAAATGAAAAAGCATGAAGACTCATAATTGTCTTTCTTGGTTTTTTTTGAGTTTATGGAATATATTTTCATCTTTTAGTCATAGTCCTGTTTTTAAATAACTCTGTTCTGCTCCATGAGAGACATTTCAGTTCTAAATGCATGCAACCAAATTATCTCTTAACCCTCATTTTCAAACTGCAGTTCAATCAGTATACTCCAGATGGCACACAATGATGATAAAATTATGCATATGTTACTTTGAGCGATTGAATATGCAAACAGAAGGAGCTGGTTAACTAAGGCTTTCAAATTGCCTTCAAGACTTTACAATTTTCCTACATAATGGAAAAAACCTGCAGATAATGTTTTTCTTGGTTTCAGGATTTGACATATTTTAATATGGCAAATGAAATGTAATTATAATACAAAATAACCCACAAGAAATTTTGCCAATGTCAATATAAAAATAAATATTTTCCTAACAAGTCAGTACATAAGAGATGCATTTTTACCTTAGTTTGTCGCCAATGCTTTCCTGATTTTACCGTGTTCATAAGAAAACAAGAGGAGGAGAAACCAATGAAGATTTAATATTTCATATTAATAGGGACATTTTATCTACATACAAAAGGGAATTAGGTGATTCACTTTTGTTTGGATAATTTAAGAAAACCATGATAATATTGAAAGGAATTTATAAAAAAATCAAACCGAAAAGTCATTTAGCTCTAATTACCAAAGGATTATCAACTATTCCACTACTAAATACTTTGTTAAAAGTCCATAGTTCTTAAATGTAAAAGCCACTAATTATATCCTATTTTGGGAAATAAGCTTGGTTGAAGAAGTTATATATTTATCAACTTATAATTACACTCTTGTCCCCAGAAACCCTCCTCTGTTCCGATGAACACAGGTTTTAATTTTAGTAAGTTAATTTTGGCTGTTAGCATAGCTTTTAAACATTAAAGAACATGGCTGGTGTCTTAGTAGTAAAGTCTTCTAAATAAAGGTTTGCACTCTAATTTATTAGTAATATTTATACAAGTAGAAATAGAAATATTCTCTTTCAAACTCTACACAAAACTTACTATTTTAAAATGTTTAGTCCTACTTCCCAAGGTGTGTATTTGTGTAAATTGGTGGTATTTCTCCTTTTCTTCAGTGGTCTAAACTGGAGAAGTCCTTTATAAATATGGAATTGGGTTTTCCCCCTATACTTTTATGCATTGATTTTGATGAACATTTTATGCTAAAGGAGTTTTCAAATTAGAACCATTTAGAATCTATGAATAGTAATTGAGCCCTTTAGTTCTCTAAACTTAAAACCATTATTCTCCATTTAAAGCAGACAAATCATGTTGCTGTACAGCACACTGCTCTGTCATTTTAGTGTTTTTGTGGTGGTTGTTTCCAGTGATCTGGGCTGGAATATTAAACTCTCTTTGCTTCCTCTGCTCTCTCTTGCTGTGGTGGGCACATTTAGGGTTCTGTTTGAAATGGGCAAAAAGCAATTCTGTTGTTCATAAACAATAACTTGTAAGCTGGTGTGGGTGCCTGTCCATTCTTTATTTTGTGAAATAGATATTCCAGGCTTTGAATCTATAGCAAATGGCTTACTGAAACTCAAATGCACTGTTGTGCATAAACAAGCAAATGTAAAACATAATATGTCTCCTCCTCTGACTGCACTTCTTACAGCAAACACATAGACTTGATGCCACTAGTCCATATACATCGAGTTGTATCTGTCAGAAATTAATTTTCAGTGTCATGTAAAAGCAAAGAACAATAGATGTGTAACATTGTAAAATACTGACTTTAATTTTAAAAATGGACTTCTAACATTTGAGATAAAGGTAACTGTTATGGGAATTTCAGAGCAAGGCTGGCAAATACCCCTGTGCTGAGAGCTCATGTGGTGGTGAGGGGGTCATCTTCTAACATGAACTATGTTCTTAGCCAAGTTGTCTGAATACAGGTTTGGATTCTCATGAGCTGTTCTTTCTATCTGATAAAGGGAAAGTTTAGGAAGTTCTCAAACAACAAGTGCACTTCTTTAACCAAAAGAATAAAATTTGGTCGGGAGCAAGATGATAGAGTGATTTTTCAGGCCTGCTCAAATAAGATTTATTCACACAAATTTTGTGCCCTACAATTTTATCCTTTTACATTTATAAGATTCCATATGTAAATATTTTTGTTGATCTACTAATTCTTATTTTAAAATGTTTCTACATGAATTGTCATTTTATATCATCAGTAGGTATTTGTGGTCTTTGCTGGATAATATTTAGGAAACAACAGCCCTGAATATTTCTCCCTCTTTCCCTTTCTTCTTACTTTATTTCCTCCCTCTTATTTTCCCTCTCTCTCTTCTCCTCTCCCTTCCTTATTTTCTTCCTTGCTTTCTGTTTTTTTTTTTCCATAATGATGAAACTAAATAAAATGATATTTCTGACAAAAGGTCAAATTTTAATATGGAAATTACAGAAGCATTTTTAAATGACCAGAAAGAGCAGACTAATACTATTATTCTCCTGCAACATGTCTCCAACATTAAGCCATTTCTTCATTTGGTGCTGGAGAACAGCAACATCAGCACCAACAACACAACAGCGATGCGTTCTAATGGTGGGAGAAAAATAGTCATGAAGAATTTGCAGACAGATTATGCAGGAGCTTCCAAAATGATATCTTAGTAAATCTTTAGGGTATCTTGACCACTAAGGAATTCTATTTTAGATCATGAACGTGGAGCCTAACACTTCTAACAACATGTGACTCCCCAATAGAAATAAAAGCATGGCAGAATATCTGGTGATTCAGATTGATGGGATTATTCAGAAATATAAAAAGGAAGCACAAACTTTGCTGAGGACTTATTCTACCCTTCAAAGTGAGTGAAAAGGAGAATCAAGAAAAATTTGAAAGAAATTATTTTCTTCATGCAAGAAGTTCTTTGAATCAGTTTTGAATTTATGAGAGTTGTAAGATAAAATACAAGACATTCAGTTTAATTTAAATTTCAGCAAAATCAATAAATAAGTTTTGTTATTTCAGTAGTATTGCATGGCATACTTATTAATTGCTTCTCAGAAATTCAAATTTAATTGGATATTATATATTTTCCTTTTCCAAATCTTGCTTGAATTAATGTATAGATGTGCTTGAATTGCTAGTGAGGAAAGGAAAGGACCAACTCAAGTTTGGCTCTGGGCTGCCGCTACTTGGCTTTTGTTTCTCATTCCATGCTCTGACCTTTGTAAAGTGACTTAAGGCCATGCACCATTGTGACCAGGATGGAGGGGCAAAGGGTCCCATGTCTAGGGACATTTGTATAAAGGACTTACAGAAGGACACAATTGTCTACAAGATGCAGCACCTGGCTTATCAAATCACCAAGGCCATTGAAATGATATGTCAATTCTATCCTCAAAGATCTGTACTATGCTAATCAGAATATGAGTAGCACCTAACTAAGAGGGTAGTCTGAGGTGAATGATGAATAAAAAGTAAAAAAAAAAATTGAAAAATCAGGGCCTCTTCGTGGCAGTACTTCCTATTCTTTTCTATTTCTCTCTTATAAAGTCCCCTACCCCAGAAGACTAAGAGGAAATTTCCAATTTGACACATTCCAGCTTCTCGTGGACATTATATCTTGGTAAAAATTATATCACTAGTTTTTGTGCAAAGTTATATAATAGTCACATCAAGTTAATTCTCTACTAAATAGGAACAATTTTTTAATTTTAGGTATTTAATTTAGGTATTTAATTTTAGGTATTAATTTTAGTCCTGGTGCCTTGTAAATAAATCCTCTCAACTAGATACCTCTTTCATATAAGAAGACAAGGCATGCACACATTAAAATATTCTCAGACTAACAAATTCAGAAAATGAAATGAAGAAGCTGATATTAGAATCCAGGGTAATAAGAACACGTTTGCAGTTGTTTAATTGAATTTAAAAAATCAAAATTGCTACACGATAGCTTGAACTTTAGTACAGAAGGGATTATTTTGGCCAATTTTTGTTACCTTTAACATAACCCAAATATGAATTCTAACACTTCAGTGTAATGTTTAGAACTAACCTAAAACAAGAAACTGGGATAAATTCTGGGAAATCATAGTGATTTAGATGCTAAGTTTGAATGCTATTAGCTGTCATAATTCATATTGTACTTATCAGTTCCTTTTAAACAATGCAGGTGTCATTGTTGAATAACCCACTGAGACATTGTAGACATAACAATGGAAACAAAAGACATACCCCAAATAATGCAAAGCTCTTTTTGTGTATGTGGACCATGAGGAGCTATATGAAAATGAAATACCAATAATAGCTCTCTGAGAAACATAAATGTAGATGTTTCCATCCATTCACCCACTCTGCAGATAATTACCAGGAGAAACATGGTTTTTATACTTGGTGAGAGGGTATATAAATTCAAAAGAGGCAGATGAAAAATTTTTAAAAGAAAATTACCGAATTCATACATTTTTTAACAATAGAGAAGTTAGATGAAGTTATTTTAAAAATTAGTTAAAATGCAAACCCTGGCTTGCTTCACAATCAATTTTTCAAAGAAGTATGAACAGGACTTTAGAATTTAAAGATTGTAATTCGAATGAATATTAATGCTCAAGTGTGTGGAGCGCAGAGGTAGCTGACCTCAGACCTCACACAGTGTACAGAAAGTATCTGCTTAGCTGGGAAAACCAGTTTTTCACCTTTTTTGTCAGAAACAGGAGACACTCCGCTATAGGCTGGATTTTGTTCCTTGTAGAGGTCAAATCAGTGTCTGCTTGAAAAATTCATGATCCAGAAAAGGTAATTTTTAATGAATATTTATGAGCGATGTCCTTTCTTATCAGAGTTGTGCAAGTTTTCTGAAGCTTGCCACTAAGACTGGCTTGTGATTTTTAGCAAAAAACCTCTGAATCAAAACGAGGAAAATGACTTGATATACTCTCCTCTGACTCATTTGGCTCCTCCTGTTATGCATCTTTGTTGCGTAGAAAGCAACATTGCTCAATGCCGTTCGTATCACCACTGAGGCAGCATTCTTTCCATTGCTTTTAGGCCCCAAACACCAACATAAAAGAACATTTGAAGGACATTATACCCTTCCTGTAGTTTTAACTAGAAACATACTTTGCCTTATAAGGTTGCTGATGACCCGGACCAAGTGATAATAGAATTACTGAGTTTTCCTTTGTGGACACTGGTTCTCATGTTTTAATGTGTAAAGACAAAACCCTCAGAATACTGAAACGCTTTTACAGCCAAATCATGATTTTCATTTCTGCTCTGTGTGTTAGCAGTAGTGCAAGCCAAGCCAGAAGATAGACATACAACAAAAACACTTGATATGTTACTATTGTGTACACATACACACAGAGAAAATGTTAAAATGTTAATTTATGAATATAAGACAATGTTGTCTGTTTCCATTTGTTCAAAGAATGTTAAACATTGTCCAAATGACTTTTTGGTAAAGTTATTCTTAATCTAAAAAATTATAGAAATAAAACTGCATCATGAACATTATTTATCTTGCCTATAAATTAGTAAAATATTTTAACTTTTAGTCTCTACTTTTTTATAACATGAAATGTCTGCATCACACAAAATTGCAACTTTACAATTTATGGATTTTCCCCCTCAAGGTAGCATGTAATAGACACACATTTTCATAGTATTAGTCTTCATATGGTTTTATAAAATGTTTCTCTGATGAATTAGAATGACAACTTATTTGTCATCATAAACATTAGAGGAACACATGATAAAGTGGAATATTGTGCTTTATACAGTCAAAAACTGTGTTCATAAATCTGGTATCATTAGCTTTTGTAGAGATGAATATTTCTGTTTTATATATACCTAATATTGATTATAAATCATGTTTATTATTTTCAATGTTGATTGTTTTTGAGTATTCCAATGTATTAGAATTTAAGGCCTATAAAATATCATTCATTCTACACACACACACACACACACACACACACACACACACACCCTCAAACTCAGGCAACCAGGGATTTATACTGAACAAGTGAAATTTCTCTAATTCTCACTTACCTCTAGGCGTTTTCCTCAGCTATAATACTTTGCTTGGAATACTCCTTCTGACTCACTACATATCTAGTTGCATCCCATGTGTGACCTCTTAGAATCTTATTTATCTCCTAGGTCTTAGATTAAATAATGTTCCCTTTAGAGAGCCTAATATCATTACCCCAGGCTTAGAAACTTCCTGCACTTGCTCCAATTATATTGCATTTGACTGCTATTATTGCATTGTGGCTGTCTGGCAACAGAATCATCTTTCTTACCTAAGTGATTGCTCCACCAGGACCAGGTCCGAGGCTCGTATGCCATGGTACTCTTTGATCCTGGCATGCACACTCATGAACTTGGTCCATCTTTATTTACCAAACACCTGCAAAGGACAAAACAAGTTCGAGTTCTGCAATGCAGTCTGAAAAATCAACTGATTGGATGAGAGCATAATGATAATTTATATGTAGCAATGAAGCAGAAATTGGTAATGGTCCATGAGTCAAATACAAGCTACTTTTGTATCCCTCCATCTCTAAGCCTCCCCTTACCAAGTTTATTTATTAGTGGTCTGCTGAGTCTTATCTTCCTCTTACTTCATATAATCTGAGTATCCACTGAGTACAAAACAATTTTAAACTTATGTTTCCATAAGAAAAACTCTCCCAAATTGTTGGAGTTAGGAAATGTAGAAGTAGAAATAATTCAAGAAAAATATTTCCTGATTTTTTATTTCTTCTTTCTTAATTTTAAAATAAATTAACTTGTTAATGAAGTCTACCATTCATATGTGCATCTAAATAAAATAGTACTTGATGGGAGATTTTTATTGGGAGGAGCAATATTACTATATTAGTGAACACTGATGAATTCATGAGCATATTTTCTTTAAAACTTTTCTCATTTTAAAATGACTTCTTATCACTTTCTTACTATGGCCTACACTAGAATTTCCCTTCTAGGAGACAGGAGAATCTGATAATAAATGGGATGCGTGTCCATATGCGCATGTGAGTCTCTTCAAGAACCCTTCCCTCAATCAGAATAGACCTGTTGATTGGCAAATCTCCAACTTCAGCTTTTTCACATGTAACATAAGAGCTGTTAATAAGGAAGAACAAGAGTTTAAAACTGAACCCCTAGTATGATAGATTAAAAAGAGTATTGTATTACTTTTTTTAGTTTTTCATCCTTTTATTGGTATATATTCATAACACATAATAAATAAATTTGTCATGGGAAAGTGTTGTATGTGCATATTGCACCTTGATCCTTTTAATTTCCCTTTTTCTCATCTCCCCCCATCTTTGGATCCCTTTCTAATCTCCACAAATTCCCTGTGTCATCATCTATGTTTCATTTTTCTTGTAAATTACTCATACATTGGGTTTCTCATATAAGAGAAACAATGTGACATTTAAATTTCTCTGTTTAATTTATTTCACTGAGCTCCCATTTTTCCTCAAATGAGTCACACTTATCCTTCTTTATGGCTGAGTAGTAATCCATTGTGTATCCTTACCGTGTTTGCTTTATCCATTCGTTAATGGGTATATATGCTGCTTCTAAGGTTTAGCTCTTATGAGCTGTGATGCTATAAACATGTGTATGCATTTGTCAGTGCAGTAAGATGTCTTTGACTCTTTCAGAAAGATGTCTAGAAGGGGAATAGCTGAGTTAAAGGCAATTTCTATTTTAGTTCTCTAAGGAATCTTAATGCTAGTTTCTGTAATGGTTTTATGAATTTAAGTTTCTCCCAACAGTTCACAATTCTTCCGTTTCCTCACAAACTCTTCATCATCTTTGTTTTTTTTTGAGCTCATGAAAATGGAATTTCAGTGTTGTACTGATTTGCATCTCCCTAATTGCCAAAGGTGCCAAGTGCTTTTTACCCACTCGCCATTTATATTACTTCATTTGAGAAGTGTCTATTCATTTCAGTTGCCTATTTTTGATAGAGTATCTTTATTTTGGGGGTGTATTTTTTGATTTCTTTATATATTCTGGTATTAGTCATCTGTCTGAAGATTAGGTAGTAAAATTATTTTTCCATTCTGTACCTTATTGTTTCACTCTGTTGTTTTTTTTCCTTTGCTATGCAGAAGCTTTTTAATTTGATATAGTCTCATTTGTTGATTGTTGGTGTTACTACTTGTTCAATTGGTGTTCTTTTCAGAAAGTCTTTGCTTTTGTCTGTGTCTTTAAGCCTTTTACTACTCCCCCCCCCAGCTTGTTAAGTTTCTCTGATTATATACATGCCTTTGATCCATTTTGATTTGATTTACTGAAGGGTGAGAGGCATGGATCTATTTTCATTCTTGAGCACACAGATAATCAGTTTTCCTAGTACCACTTCATAAAAAAACTATTCTTTTCCCAGCATATGTTTCTGGCCCTTTTGTCAAAGATGAGATGGCTGAAGGTGCCAAGAGCAATTTCTCTATCATCAGTTCTGTCTTATTGATCAACATGTCTGTTTTTATAACAGTACTATGCTCTCTTTTTTTAATCACAGGAGCTGTGTAATGTAACTTGTAATCTGGGATTGTCATACCTTCTGCTTTGCTCTTGTTTTTCAGGATGGATTTTGCTATCCTGGGTATCTTCTGGTTATATATAAATTTTAAAAATTTTTTTATTATTTCTGTTAGAATGATGTTTGTATTTTGATTGAGATTGCACTAAAACTATATATAATTTTTAGTAATATGGTCATTTTTACTATATTATTCTGCCTACAAAGGAATAGGGAATGACTTTCCATAATCCGATATCTTTCTTTAGAATACTATGTGTAGTTATAAAGGTCTTTGACTGTCTTGGTTAAATTAGGTCCTGAGTGTTTAATTGTATGAAGCTATTGTGAGAATGGGGTTGTTTTTCTGATTTCTTTGTCAGTGGACACCTTTGTCTTGTTTCTAATTTTAAATAAAATGTTTTCATTTTTTTCCCCATTTAGTATGATGCTGTAAAGGAGTTTGCTATTAATGGCTTTTATCAATTTGAGATAATGTCCTATACCTATTTTTATCAGGTTTTCTTAAAATCACGAATGGATGTTGGATTTTGTCAAGACTTTTTTCGCATTTCTTAAGATGATTGTGTGATTTTTGTCCTTCTGTTTATGTGATGTATTACATTTATTGACTTTCATATGTTGAACCATCCTTGCGTCCTTGGGATGAAGCTAACTTTGTCATAGTGTATGATCGTTTTGATGACTTGTTGCATACTGTTGGCCACTATCTTGGTGAGGATATTTTCACCTATGTTCACTAAGGAGGTTTTCCTGTAGTTTTATTTTTTTGTCAAGTACCTTCCTGCTTTGGAACCAGGACAATACTACCTTCCAAGAATGAAATTGGTGGTGCACCTTCTCTTTCAATCTCATGGAAGAACTTGAGCAGTGTTGACAACAGATCTTCCCTGACATTTTGGTAGAGTACTACAGCGACTCCATCAGATCATGGGGATTTCTTAGTGGGTAGGGTTATTACTGCTTCAATTTTATTGCCTGTTATTGGTCTTTGTCAATGTAGTTATCCGATATTTACCTCCCTTCAATGTAAAAAGCTAGTCACTACCAAAACCAGAAGACTATGAAAGATGATTGAAATCTATGGCAAATTTAAATAAGTATTTGTGCCTGGTTCAGCTGTTCTCTTACAAGTGGAATTTTGTTAGAAGAGAGTAACATGGTATCAAATACATGATATCTGAACATTGACTAAATAAATGAATTCTGGTACATTTTTATTTTTTAATTGACACATAATACTTGGACATATTTATGGAGTACTTCCTGGCAATTTGATACATTTATGCAATGTGTAATGAATAAACCAAGATAATGAACATTTCTATCTCCTTAAACAACTATTATATTTTTATGTTGGGAACTTTTGAACTCCTTTCTCCTACTTTATAAAATATATAATAATTCTGTCAAAATTATAATCACTAGAAATTGTTCCTCCTAGTATATGTATTTTGGTATCTACTATCTAACTGCCCTCTATTCTCCCTCCCTCCTATCCTTCCTATCCTTTAGTGGCCATTAATCTACCCTACATTGATGAGATCAACATTTTTTAGCTTTTCCATGTGAATGACAACATGTATTTTTCTTTCTGTGTCTGACTTATTTTGCTTTACATAGCATCCTGTAGTTGTACCCATGTTGTTACAAATGATAAGATTTTATTCTTTTTTATGGCCGGATAATGTTACATTTGGTGAAAATATATTGTTGCAGAATCCAAGAAACAGGAGAGACCAATGGGAAACAGGAGGACTTTATTCCAGGTTTTGGATGAACACCAGCTCAATGGAGGAATGAGCAAAGGAAGAGTTTTGACCAAGGAGAAGTTCCAGTTTTTTACATTTGGTAGAAGGAGTTGGTCTGTCTA
Source organism: Heterocephalus glaber (assembly GCF_053883595.1). Classification (NCBI taxonomy): domain Eukaryota; kingdom Metazoa; phylum Chordata; class Mammalia; order Rodentia; family Bathyergidae; genus Heterocephalus; species Heterocephalus glaber. The sequence goes on along the minus strand of NW_028258138.1, from coordinate 33,773,762 downwards.
GTGACACAGCAAGTGAGTTTACAGAACACAGGACAAGGCAAGACAGTTTTGTAACTTAGCCTTGAAAGAAGACAGAGCTTTGAGAATCTTGTAAGAACAAGATGACATAAACTTTGTTCACAGGACATAGCTGCCAATTTTATTGGTACCAGAACAAGGAGTTATAGCTACAAGGGAAGTAAGGGAAGGGATGTTCTGGGTGGAGGTACTGCCCAAGGCTAGAAAGACTTGTTTTTCTTTAAGTCTAGCTTCAATATCACATTTTCTTGTCCTTTCTTTCATCCACTAGTGGACAACCTTAATTGATTCCGTATCTTGGCTAATGTGAATAGTGCTGTTATAAACCCAGGAGTGCAAGTATCTCTTTTATATACCAATTTCATTTCATATATATACATATACACATATGCATATGTATATGCATGTATGTATATCATATATACACATACACAATGTGTATGTGTGTATGTATATATGTATATATACACACATATATATGTATATATATGTGTTTATATATTTATATGTGTGTGTGTGTGTGTGTGTATATATATATATATATATATATATATATATCTCCAGTAGTGGGAAAACTAGATCGTTTGCAATGAATTATTTTCTATCCCTACATGTGAGGGCTTTCAGAGGTAGTTCACATGCACATGTCGCAGAGAAGAGGAAACAATGCAGTCTTGACCCAGGTCTATGCTACACTCTCCCTTGTCCTGTCATTGTCCAGTTTTGACCATCAGGGTATTCCAGAGCACATCATGTTGTTGCACTGTGTTGATTATATCATATAATCAAACCAGGTGAACAAGAAGCTGCAAGCGCATTGAAGGCATTTTGAAGATCATATGTAAGGCATAGATTGCAGGTAAAACTTACAGAGAATTAGGGGACTGTCCTATCAGCATCCTGTGCTGTGTTGGAGGGCATTTTCTGTAAAGGATGCATGATTGTGTTTGGACACTGCTCACCACCATGAAAACAGCAAGTCTGTCGGCCTCCATGGGCATGGGAGTAGCAGATTCTATGCCTAGAAGTACTTCTCTAATACACCAACTCAGTAACATGGAAAGCTGCAGAGCTTGAGAGGAATCCAGATAAGAACTCTATAAAAATTTTATGGGCTGTGGCACAAGGAACCTTTACACTTGATCCATCAAACTCAGAAGACCCTGTGGCATTGGATATATTTGTGATAGGCAGGGTTTTGTACAGTGTGGCCAGCCTTTAAAGAAAGAAAAATACCTTATATTCTGGGATTCACAAGCAAGGCCTTGCAAGCTACACAACAGTTATACATCATTTGAAAAAGAGCTTTTAGTAAGCTAATTGGCTCTAGAAAAGACATAATGCTTAATCATGAGGCACTGGATATCATGCAACTACAATATTTACTGTGAGCTGACTTCTTACGACTTAACAAGTCATACAATTTAGTGGGCGTTAGGAGGATTCCCTTTTAAAAATGAAGTGGTAGACTCAGAATAATGGTTAATTTTATGCATGAACTTGCTGGAATAAGGGATGCCCCCGTAGCTGGTGAGGACATTTCTAGGTGTATTTGGTAATGTGATTCCAGAGAAGATTAACATTTGAATTGGTAAACTGAATAAAGAAGAACACTTTTTTCAATGTGGGCAGATATTACCTAATTTATTGAGGGCTCAAATATAACAAAAATGGCATAGGAAGTGTGAATTTGCTCTATGCACTTGATCTGGGACATGCATTCTCTCCTGCCTATGGACATTGGTGCTCCTCACCTATGGACATTGGTGCTCTTCATTCTCCAAGTCACAGACTCTGATCAGGTCTTTGAACTGAATTACACTACCAGTTTTCCTGCCTCTCAAGCTTGCAGATGGAAGACTGTGGGACTTCTTGGCTTCCATCAGTGGCCTCCGTTGTTGCATGAAACAATTCCTATAATCTCTCTCTCTCTCTCTCTCTCTCTCTCTCTCTCTCTCTCTCTCTCTCTCTCTCTCTCTTCCCTCCCCTCTCAGTTCAATTTATCTGCAGAATCCTGATTCATAAATTCAGAATCCCAGACTCTCAGGTCATCTGTCACTGATTCACTATTACTTATACTTATATTCACTGGAGGACTTCTTATGATCAACTGATGGTGCAGAAAAAAGCTGAGCTTTGTTCACAGGTGAATGAATTCAGTATGTACATACAAGCCAAAAATAATTACATTTGCTTAGAACCAAAATCAGCAACAAATCTAAAAGGCTAGTTGTAGATTCTCTCAGTGATCAGAGCTTTACAAAACACGCCAGATAATCCATTTTGAGTAGAAAGAGTTGTTTCAAACCAGAATATGTGTTAAAGCATGGGCCAGGTTGAATAGCTTGGTCTGTTGGTCAGTGGTCCAGAAGAAAAATACAGGGGACACTGAGGTCTGAGGAAGAGGTATGTAGATGAACCTTCAAGCAGTGTTTTAAGGCTATGTATGATATGTCATCTGTCATCAGATATTATCCACCTTGGAAGACACAGACACTAAATAATAAACTAGACAAAAACAACTCCATCGGTAGATGTCAGCCAACCTCTGACAATGGCCAACTCCATCCTTACACAATGGGTACATAAATAGAGTAGCTGTGGTAAAACCCCACACATGCTATCCATGGGCTCATGGCAAGGCTAATGTGGCACTGCTGAATGTCCAGTCTTGGCAGAAGGGACCAATGCTGAGCCACCTACTATAGCATCTCTTACAAACCAGACACTTGGTAGCAAATTCATTTTGTTGAGTCCCTTGCCCCTTGCCCCTTGGAAAAATTCAGTGATTTCAGGGAGGGGGCATGGAATCAACACATGGTTTATTATGGATCCATTATTACCAACTGTAGTCTATGGCTACCTTTGTGGGAATTTGACTTGTGTAGTTACATATAGACCATGCTTAGAAGAGCCCTATACCCAATTTAATATTGCTACTTTGTAATTCTTCATAATTTTTGAACAAGTAACATCACATTTGCATTTTTCTTGGGACCAACAAATTATGTAAATAAAATATTTTATTTACATAAAATATTTTATGTAAATAAAAATTATGTAAATAAAATAAATAATTTTTGAAAATTATTTCAAAATAATTATGAAATAAACCAGTCCTGCTGTAGCTTAGGGAAATTACTCTACTTGCAGCCTTACAAAGTGTATAATACATTAAGGTGATGCTACCCACAGACATCAGAAGAGATCAAGTGACTCACTTCCTAGCAAATGAAGTAGCATCCACTGTTCCTATTACATACGACACCATCCTGAGGCAGATAGCCTGATAGAACAGTGGCAGCTCTGCCAGTTCATCTTAATTGTCAGTTTGACTGCATTAAAATAATTCTATGGATACTGTAAAATATTTTTAATTTAAACATTTATCATATAAAATATGATCACACCTTGTATGTCCACCAAGTGCTCTACTTGCATGTCTCCTGGTACTTCTGACCCAAATTTGACAGAAAGTGAACAAGTATGGCAGCTATGGCTAGAGAAAGACCTGGTGCCATGTCTAGGGGCTCAGAGTCCTCAGTGATGAAGCTATCCCCACATTAGTCATGTCAGCCTACAGAAGGGCTAGCAAAGAGTTAGAGGAATATTAAATTGTTAATAATGAAAGGAGATCATTAATAACAAATGTGGCTGTAAGAAGATTTGCATTGATGAGGTTAGTTTATCCACTAACTTTTCTCATGTAAGTTTCATCAGGAGCATATGACTTCCAGAATCCTGGAAGAGATGTTTATGGATATGGTCAGCTTCTGAAATAAACTAAGGGGAATTTGAGCTGCAGTCATGTGTCTAGAACAAAGACTAGCATGCAATATATACCCAGTAAAGGTTTCAAAATTAATCCATTTTAAGTTAAATTAAAGAATTGAGAAGCTGATGATACTATGAATATGTGTCACTTTGATAGACAAACAACTTAGAGACAAACATGCAGTCCTGTCATAGCACTGTACTCTGCATCTGTTATGTGACTGTCACTGACTCTGCATGAGAGACACTAACCTGTAATAAGACATCTTCTGCCACCAAGGGACCATAGTGGGTAAGCAGCTCCTGCTGAGGTCAGCTAGGGAGGCCAGCTGTCCTCAAAAACATGTCCTGATCTAAAATCTGTAGCTTGATGGGGATTATTTTGCATCAATATCTGATCCCTAGCTTCTCAGTTCCTAAAACAATTTTCTCTCAGTTGATCTAAAACTGATATTATAAGAGCAAAATATCTGCTGTTCTGTTGCACAGTAGGGTGTGTGTAGATATTAATTATGTACTACATATTTGAAAAATCTAAAAAAAGTTCTTCTAAAGTTTTCATCATAAAGAAATGATGAATAGGTAGATTTGCTTTTAGCTGATTTGAACACTACACAATGTATACATGTGTACCTCATTGTCATGTGCAATTTTTATGTGTGTATAAATGTAACATTTTAAAAAGCTGATTCTGTGTAGGATCCACGCTTATACTCTATTAACTTTCTGAATCTTTCTAACGCTAAGAATATTTGCCTCCACTATTCTATAAACACTCTTCAGAATCAGGGCACACTGTTAGGCCTAATTAGATAAATATGGACTCAGACTAAAATGGAGGTTTTAGGAAGCAATGTCTCATCCAGATAAGATAAAGTCTAGTGGAACATCTGTGAATATAAGAGAAAATGCTTTTTAAATTTTCTAATGGCTCACGTTCCTCAAGTTCAGTGTGTTTCTTCCATTTTGAATGAAATACAAACATCATCTTGTTATCACCCCTAACTTTCCCCCCTTCCTCTTCATTTTGATCACCAATTCCCTTAATTACAATCACACTCCAGCACAACATTGTTTTGACTATTCACAGATTCTGATTTTTATGAAGCACTGTCTGTTTATCATGGTTGAGATTGGGTTGCTTGCTATCTTCTTGGCTATACATTTAAAATTCTTTTCAGTTATTTCTCCAGATGTGCTTCTGTTATACTCTAGAACTTGTAAAAATGATCATAATTGACTTTGTGAAGAATACCCTGCTATGATGGCCCAAGGTTATGCATCATCTAATATGTGATTTAGAAATTTGCAAATTGATATTTACATATCAACACCATGAAGAAATACTATCCTGTATAGGGCAGAGATCATGTGAGCATTCTGCATAGTGCAGACTTGATAAATATCAAATGACTACATCTAAATTAAAATAGCATTTGCTCACATCCTGGGTCTGTATAGATAGGTATTTTTTGTTCTTGCGGAGGAAGGGTTCATTCGTGATTATGAACTTTGACATCTCTCTGACTGATTGAAAATAAATTGTGCATGCCAAAGAGCTCTTATGTAGGTTTGAAATTTAACCATCTCTTGTCATAAACTATGACTGAGGAAGATTCTTTTTTTGAGGGGACTGTATATCTACTAACTCCTGGTGTTAACAGTACATTAACAACTAGTTACTAGAGAATCAGCTGTGCCCTCAGAGACTTTTGCAGAGGGGAAACTTGAACTAAAGAGATAAATAGAAAGCACAATTCATTTATCATTAAAAGGGTGTCTTAGTTACTTTTTTCATTGCTGAGACAAAATACTCAACACCAGAAGTTAAAAGGGGAAAGGATTATTTAGCTCACAGTTTGTAAAGATTTCAGTCCATAATCAGCTGGTTCCAAGGCAGGTTGGAATGGCAGACAGACATTGCAGAGGAGAAACAGTTTATGGCAGGTAAAAGGTATTAGAGCAACAAGGGATGACCAGAAGTATTTCTATCCCTTTTATCTTATCCAGACTACTTAGGGGGATAGTTCTCACACCCTTAGTCCTGGTGCTCTTGAGCCTAGCATTTCACTAGGAATCAATTGTAGCATCACACACTGTAGATACAGCCAACTGTGCAAAAGCTCTACCTATAACTGTATGAGGCTTTGAGGGGACATCTAGACCCAATCCACAGCATTCTACCCCTGGGCCCAAAGGCTCATGTACATCTTTTTAATCAAAAGTCATTTAGTCCATCTCTAAGAGTTGCTAAAGTCCTAACAGTTTCAGCATTGCTGAAAAGTCCAACTCCAAAGTCTCCTCTGAGATTTAAGGCAAATTCTTAGCTACAAGTTCCTGTACAAATGGAAAGAAAGTTAAAAACTTCCAATATTCCATGGAACAAGATAGACACCTCCAATCCAAAATGTACAAACAGAGGGATAACAAGGAATTGTAACAAAGCAAGACCAAAATTCAACAGAACAAACATTAAATCCCACAATTCCACTTCCAATATCCCTGGGAATCTGTGGCAAGTTGTGAACTTAGGAAGGGTTGGTTGGCTCTATCCCTATAGCACCACAGGTAGTTGCAGCTCTCTGGGATTCTTTCTTGGGCTGGCCCTGCTCTTTCCTTAGAGTTTTCCTCAGACAATCCATGTTCTTGGCTTCTCCAAACATCTGAGGCCTCCATTGCTCCTTTGGCTTCACACATTCCCCTTTCAGGGGCACATTGCCTGGCCTCACAGACCTTCTGGTGAAATATGAATGCAGGGTTTCTTGACCCAGCAACCCTTGCATTCTGCATGCATCTAACACCAGTGCCATGTGGATGATGCCAAGCTCTGATGCCAGCTGGAACAGTAGCTAGTTTTCCTTCTCTTTTGACTGTAGGGGATGTGCGCCTGGATTGCTGAGGGCTCTGAAGCCAAGGAACCTTGAACACCAAGGAACAAATTCTGTAAGCCACCATCATTCTGGAACATGGTGCTCTAAGGCTCTCTTCTCAAAATAAATTCTTTTGCAACTTTAAGGCTTCAAAGGCTGGAACTCTGCTGGGTCTTGTGATGTCCTCAGCCCATCTTTTCTGTATTCTTCTTTTGAAATACTTGGCTTTATCTTGCTACTCTTTTCAGAGACCAATTTCTCCTCTGTTCCATCTTGCTGGCCAAACCTTTAGGGGAGCTTCCTTCCTGGCCAAACTCACAATGTTTTAAATCATTCTGCTGGATTCCTTGCTCTTGATCTTCAACATAAATCTGGATAAAATGCCCTCAGCAGTAGCCACACTACTTCCTCAATATTAGACTGCCTTGAAATTTCTTCTACAAGATTAATTAGGCTGTCACCCCTAATCTTAGTCTCAGCCGAAATCTCTGGGCATGAGCAAAATGCAGACAAACTTCTGCCAAGGCATAACACACACTGTCTTCAGTCCACCAGCCAATGCAGCCCTTCCTCCCAGCACAAACCTCCCAAGCCTGGTCTTTGCTGACATTATTTCCATCAGTATTCCAGTCTTCTGAGCTCTGACCAGAATCTCTCATCAAATACAGACTAAGGTGTTCTAGCTCTACCCTTTTATCCAGCATCTCTGAACCTTTTCTAACTCATCCCTTTCCCACAAGCCACCTCCAAAAGCTCCTAAAGCACCTGGGCATGTACAATCATAGCAATGACCTCACTTCTCTGGTACTAAAATCTGTCTCACTAACATTTCTCCTTGCTGAGACAAAATATTCAGCACCCAAATTTAAATGGGGAAAGGTTTATTTAGCTCTCAGTTTGTAGAGGTTTCAGTTCATAATCAGCTGACAGACATGGCAGGCATTGCAGAGGAGAAACAGTTCATAGCAGCCAGGTGATAGTAAGCAAGTAAGAGAGATGACTACAGCTCTTTCTATTCTGTTTAACTTATCCAGGGTAGTTAGGGTGGGAGGCACTCACACCCTTAATCCTAGTGCCCTTGAACCTAGCATTGTACCATGAATCAATCCCAGCATCACACTCTAGATCTGCCACTCCTGCAAAAGCCCCACCTATGATTGCTTTGGGGGGACATCTAGACACAAGCCATAACAAAGAGAATCAGTTTGTTGTATATTTAAAAGATAATTTTCTTTATTAAGAATTTGAAATGATAAAAATATTTAGGCTTGATAGATAATACAGATATTGATAAGGAGCTAAATTGGGAAATGTTTAATTACTACCTAAGCTTCTAAGCAGCATAGGAAGAGTCAAGTGAGCTTTGGGTTTGATTGAAAGGCCTTGGAGAAATTGTTTTCAGTGTTTAAAACTTTAGATATATAGTTAGGAAAATTACTACGTTCTGCTTCTCAGATACAGTTAAAACAAACAAAAACTGAGGTTGGTTCCCAGCCTCTAGGAAGTAATCCCATGATCACTGTGGTTTTCAATATGGAAAAGTTTATTTTAGGTTTACTTTTAATTTCATTCAGCCTTTTATCACTGAATAGCCATATCTGATTAGTGAAATAATTCATACTTTTATTAGTATAATAAAGGATAAGGAGGCCATAATTTCCAGGGATCAATAACTACCTGTAAAGTCACCTTCTCAGGAATATTGCCTTCAGTTAATGACGGCAAATTTCAGTTTACTCACTGATGTCCTGAAAGTGTTGATTCTGTTAAATAGAGACAAGCAATGCCGCTCAGTTTGGTCACCAAAGACAGCAGTCCACTTTCTTCAACATGTCATCTATAAGAAGAACAAGATGCATTTCAAGATTTTTGAAAGTTGTAGTAATTCAAAGATGACTAATTCAACCTTTAAAAAAATCTTTAGTGGTAAATATCAGCCACTACAGAATGAGCTTACCAAGTCTTTGAGACTGTCAAGTTTTTTTTTTGATTTAACAAAAATAAACTCTTAAAAATGATTTTAAATACTGAATCAAAATTATTAATTCAAATGTCAAGTGTGATAACTATAAATATAACAATTGTGTATTTGTTAACAATGTGTAAAATGGTAAAAATCTTCCCAATAGGAGCAGGGGATTTAGCTCAATGCTTTCACCACTTGCTGGACACCCACAAGGACCTGAGTTCGATCCCAGTACCAAAAAAAAAAAAGTCTTCCCAACAGTTTTACATATCATCATCTCCCAAATATCTTCTTATAGTCAATGGAAAATTGAAGCAATCATACTTTTGGGAATACAAACACTAATACAGTATGTCATGACAATAAACACTGCTTAAAAATCAGTTTAGATATTTTCTATAAAGGCAGACATTTTCTGTATTTTGAAATACATTTTCTGTATTTTGAAATATAGAAAATAATGTAATGAACAGATTTTAATCTTGAAATAGTTTTGTGGAAAATATCTCTTAAAATATTCATTAAACAGTGCTAACATTAAAAAATTCCAAAAGATAATCACTTCTCCAAATTAATATTATGAAACTAACTTAGTAAAAATCCCTAATAGTCCACATTTCATGGGTACTTGGATATGAATTCAAAGTGCAAGTGGATGTGTGTTTTTAAAAATAATTCCTCCACACTTCTTGGGCAGATTTTCTGTTCTTTCTACTATTTCTTTCCATTCCTATTTTGTTATCTTTAATTTCTTTTCTTTCACTTTTTATATTACTCAGTCCATTAAAAACTAGTTTTAGTAACTAAGCCATTTGTGAAATTGAAGAAAACATTGGAATGTGTATAGCAAATATTAAAAATGATTCTCTCTCTCTTTCTCAAGGGTTGTGAAAAATTGAGGTAGAAGTGAAACATCAATCCCCAAAACAGTTACTTTTTCTAAAGTGCTGAAAGTCAATTCAACAAGTATTTATTGAGCTTCTACCCCTGCCCTTGGGAATGCTGGTGCTATAAAATTGAGAATTTTCCTCAAAGGTAGCACTTGATTCATTTTGATTTAAAGCTAGAAGGCTGGAGAGCCTCCTCAAGATTACTGTTGCTCTTCATATATAAATATTTTCCTACAGTTTGATTTTTGTGCTTATATCAATACTTGAGTCTTAGAATGCTGTGTTTTTTAAAGATCATTATGTTAAAAAAAGAATCTTTAAAATGGTAGAGATTAACAGGTTATGTGCAAGTCACTTCATTCTTTTAATATAGGAAGATTTATAATTTTGCATAAGGTTAAACATTTGTGTTTTTCTGAGTTTTGAATAGTCATTTTCTCTCTTTTATTCGTAGCTTAAAATGTGATTGTTATCTTGAACTGAATGAAACTATTTTTATTTTCTTTTATTTCACTATCAAATATTTTAAAATATCAATATAATACTAATGAAGATAATATTTTATTCACACTGACACAGCAAATATTTAGAAAGTATTTTTACTTTTCCAGGCATGGTAATGAGTGCAGAAGTTGTATTTTTCAAAGATTTTTGAGGTCATGGAGATTATAATTCAAGTGAGAAGTTGATAAAAATATGCAGGTGTTTAAAACTTAGAAAAAGGATGATCTATATCTATGGAAAAGAGAAGGTACCTAGAAGCATTTAGAAGCTGAGTAAAAGTCCTTGCAGAGAGAGTTAATCACACAGAGGGTTTAGGAAGGGACCTTAACCTGCTGGGTAGAAGAAGCCCACAGTCTCACACATGCCAAGTTTAGGACAAAATGACTTTCAGATTTCATCACCCTACATTCATCCCAATGACAAGTCTTTGCTGTTCCTTGAAGGCTGATGAAGAAAATAAAACATTATGTGGGTAAGCAATGAAGAGCAAGCACGTTCTCTGGAATCAGAATGCATGGGTTGGAATCATTATTTCATCTACTATTTGTATAACCCAAGTCAAGTTTTTCAATTCTTTCAGACTTTGGTTTCCATTATAAGATGAGAATAATATGGTACAAAAGCTCTATTCCCTATTACCAATTTTAAGATGTGGCAAGCACCTTATAAATGATAGCTTATTCATTTCATGTAGGAAGGAGAAACATGGCAAGAGCCAGATAATTAGAACAAAGCAAGTAATTCATTGTTATTTTATAGCTATTAAAAATCATATTCCAGGTTTGACATAAGGAATAACAGCTTGAATTTTGCAAAATGTAAGACATAACACAAGATAGATCTTCTATGTTCATTGTTAATCTTCCTTTAAAATTTATAGAATTAGGTCACATCTAAATAAAGGAAGCATTGACTCAAATGTTGGTATATTCTTAGTAACAGGATGTGTAAATCTGAACATAAGAACATTGGTGAACTATTTTAACTCTTTAAAAATATGCAACATTTGAGATGTTAATGGTTGTCATCTACATCAGTCTCTAAACATCTGGGTAATCTGTAAGTCAGCCAGTGCTATAAAGATTAGAGACATATGTGAAATATTGAAAACTGGCTAAATGTTCTCTTTTGAAAAGATGAATGGAGCTTATTTATGACAGCTGAGTCATTGGCTTATTTCAATCCACATAATTAGAAATTTCAGTCATATCCTTGTAATTTGCAAACAGAACTTTTATTTCAATGCTTTAACATTCACATGTGAATACCATTAAAGGACACTTTTGGGTTCGTAGGAGGATATCTAGCAGAGGGAATCCTTATGTTTTGCATTTAAGAGGTTTATAAAATAAAATGAGTAGTAAAATTAACAATAGGGCCCAGACAACTAAGCTACTTCCTGTAGCTGATGGCATTGCTTTGGTATGTCCTTTGAAGAATATGTAACCCAGAGACCTCCAAAAGAACCACCAAATGCAAACATGGGTCAATTAAAAAGAAAGAAAAGGTAGAGTTTGATTTGTCTAAGTAGTATTGATCCAATTTTAAGGTTTTGAAAATTCCTGATGCATTACATTGCTGTCACCTTCTTTTCTGCCTATTGATAATTGCAAGCAAGTTTTAGCAGAATCATTGTGCTTGTTTCCTCAACTTATTAATAGTGTTACAATAATTGGATATTAAATTTATAAGTTCACAGTTTTGTCTCTATAAATTGAATTGAAATTGCAGTGATCTGTTGTGGTAACAAAACTTCTCTCCTTTTCTACCAACAGATAAAAATGAAAATTCCCCGGGAAGAGAGTAGAGGAAACTATCAAGAAAATGCAACTCCTATTTCTAACACTTACTACTTTTAATGAAGAATTCATGCTCTCTCTTTTCATTATTATTCTTGAAACATACCCCAATCCCATTGTGTGATGTGTTTGAAGAAAAGACAGAGACATTTGTAATGTAAAATGCTGCTCTGTGGATTTGTAATAGGAGATGGTGATTTGTTCCTACTTATGGACACAAATTATCAATTTTGGTTGTTATCATTCAGAGCTAGTGATAAGTAATTTTATGCATGTGAGGTCCCTGTGACTGAACAGGAACAGTTTCTCCCTAGTCATTATGTCAGAGATGCTTCAGTGATGGCTGCTCACTGAACTTAAGGACATTGAGAAATTACAGCATGCATGCCACCCATGTGGAATTCCTAGTGCACCTTCTTGCACTGTTTTTCAGAAGGCAACAACTGATCACTGCTGCTCAGTCAGTCAGTTTAAGCACAAGCTTATGAAAGAGTAAGAACACCTGATTCTTACTCCTGAAGAATATCTTAAAACAATCTCACAAAGTCATGAAAGAAAAGCCCTGGGCTAGAAAGTGGGACAGTTTGAATCTCCAACTGTTCAAACCTAGAAGCAGATAGCTCCTCTTTTGACTATTTTTCTCTATCTTCCACTAAAGCTGAAAAGCACTCCCACTTGCTCTGCTGGTGGAAGTTATACCCAACTAATAAAAATGAAGTGTGCTTCTCAATTTATCTAGGCCCGATTATGTTGGAAGGCAGCTAAAGGAGAAAGTCTTATATACTGAACAGCATTGGAGCCCCTGGAATATAGAGGGGGAAGCATTCAAAGGGCACTGTGAAGCTCAATTTACAGAAATAGACTGAAAATTGCTGCCAAGTGGCCCAGCAGACAATGGTTATGAGCATCCATCCACCGATCACATTGCTCAACTTGAGGGAAAAAAGTTGTGCAACCTCAGACAGTGATGGTTTCTAGGCCATGACCCCCAAATCCAGAGAAGAATATCCTAGGGACATCACCTGTTCTGATTAACCTGGTGCCAATCTGTGAGTTATAAACATTTTCTCTCTCCAAATCATTTCAACACATAGTATAAAATAGCATCTTTAAAATATGCAGCCTGGCATATTCTACTATTAATTTATAACTGATTCCTACTCATAAATAACTTGACTAGATGTCCTGGAATCAGATTCCTAAGACTTTTCTCCATATGATGTGTCATCCTACTGGACTCTTTGTCTAGCTCTTGGTTTTTGAACTAAGTAGTTTGCATCAGAAATGCTAGGGAAAGTTGTGTGTCATCTTATATCAACACCTTCTGGACATGCATCTTATCTGTTTACTCCTAATAAAAAGTCTAAGTTTTATATCCCAAAGAACTGTTTCAAAGCTTTTTAGGGTGTTCTTTAGTCACAGAAGTTAACTATTATTTGAACTTCCTCAATTAATGACTTCCTGTGAGGCCTTGTTTTGGAAGTGACTTTTAGCCATTTTGACAGAATTTAACTTTGATATTCAAGTCAATTTGGCCTCCTCCTGCTTTTTCAGCCACCAGGCACTTGAACTTTCACATATTTTTCTGCTAAGCTTCTGCTGACGGGCCTCTCTAGATACCATTCAGTAGGCTGACTGAAATACAACCTCACCAGGTCAAATGCCTTTAAGCCAAAACCCATTTCCAAGAATGAAGAAAATCTCACATATTTCAAGTTTGTCTGTTTGGCAGTGTGGAGATAAGAACAATGACGGAGACTTAGAGTCTTTTTTTTCTGTTTTTAATAGCAGAGAGGAAGAGGAGTTCTAATACATAGTAGTTCTTATGGCTATAAATCTGTTCAGTATACAATGAAAAATGATGGGACAAGTTGAGGAAACTATTGGAATAATTGGTGGGTAAAATACAAGGTTGAAAATATGTTAATAAAAATAATATGATTCTGACTTCAATATTTGAGACAAAATTATAAACATGAGTTCTCATTGATTTAGTAACTAGGTATGTCATAGTTATAAAAACTGTGTCTTGATGAGTAAGTTTATCCCTAATCAGTTTCCAAATCATAGCCCACTAAATATTTTTTAACCTTATCATATTGTTTCCCAAGGTCAACATTAGCATCTTCTCTTTTCTAATTTGCATGGTAATCAAAGTCTATTTGAAATTGTTTATGTTCTATGGATGAAAGGGAAGGGAGTGGCCGTCACTTTTCCCTTTTTATAACAGTTGGTTTTTTTGACTAAAAACCATCTTTAAAAGTAGAGAGGTATTTTCTTCTGAAACAACTCTGACATTTTTACTGTATATAAACAGTTTCTTGGGACATAAGATTCAGGCATTTTTACTACACAGAGATAATTTCTTGAAATATAAGACTCAGGCATTTTTACTGTGGGTAAAGAGACAAGATGAATGGCCAGAATGAAGGTGCTGGTACATTATGACATGTAACCTCTCCCAGAATCCCTGAAGAGAATAACATAGCTCTGAAGCTGGGAGCTTGATGAAGATACTGGAAGAGTCTTAGTGTATTTGAGTGGTTGGTATCCACTGGAGACAGTCACTGCTTGAGCGGCCCAACCTTGGTGAGAGCGGTACCCAGAACAGTGAAGGATGAGCTGGGAGTCAATAGAGACCAATTTTATAATTTTACTTTAGCTAGCTCTCTCTTCTGCACAGTTAACTATTTTGCTTCCTGTGTACTGACTTCTCAAAAGAGCATAATTCTTGCAAATGTTGAAAGATGGTGGGTTTTTTCCATTTTGAAGTCATAAATATTTTAGCTCACAGGGGGAAATGGCTGGCATAGGTCAGAGACCTTAAAACATCTAGGTTAAGTCATATATCCATTAATTAAAACTCATTAATTATTAATACTTATAGTTTAAAATCTTGTTTAATAAATAACTCAGATATCAGAATTAGTTATATATCACTCTTTTTAAAAAAGAAATATGTCCAATTTGAAATATGTCCAATTGTATCAGATTAATTACAATGGGAAGACAAGTGTTCTTTAAATTATTTTAAATTGGAGTCTTTTATTTTTCATTTCATTTATTCCCTATTTGCTATTCAGTTTTATTATGCAACTATTGGTAAATTATATATTTCTTAATTCTAGATATATTCTTCATATAACATTTATCAACAATCAAGGCAAAAATTATTTTTTCACATTAGCATTATCTTAGTTACTTTCCTCCTTCCTTGAACAAATACCAGATACTCACAGCTTAAATGAGGAGAGGTTTATTTTAGCTCATTGTGTAGAGGTTTCAGTCCATAGTCAACTGGCTCCAAGAAATGGTGGTATGTCAAAAGGGTATGGCAGAAGTAAAACAGATCATGGCATGGAGGCAGGAAGCAGAGAGAGATCAAGAGAGGATGGAAGAAGATACGCTCTTCTAGGCCTCACCCACAGTGACCCACCTCCTCCAAATGGGCTTCACCTCTCAACATCACATTTAGCTGTAAACTCATCTGTAGATTAATCCACCAATGAGTATCACACTACGATGAACCAATCAATTCCCAAAAGCTCCATCTGTGAATACATGAAGCTTTGGAAGGATATATATATATATATATATATATATATATATATATATATATATACACACATATACATATATATATATATGGTTTACAGTAAAGATAATATATATATACTCCCAGGGCCAGGACTGAAGTTCCTGGACTTCCTTATTCTGGAACTGCATACTTGGCACCCCATAAACTTCACCATATTTGTTTTGGGCAGCACTAAGATCACTCAACTCATTGGTGAAGAAAACTTAGCAAATTAATGCATTTGAACATAGTCACAACAAATGATTTTTGTGAGGCTGAGTTAATCCATTTGTAAGCTAAAACAGGACTAAAAATGGAACAATTCAGACAAGCTAGAACTTTCTTTTCACCTCTCTAGTATAAATACTAAAACTCCTATTTGATCATTCTACTTTGTCTGGGATGTTACTGTAGTCAGTCAAGACTGAAGCCATATCACTATCATGCTAGCATTGTTAACCTCCTAGAGAAAGGAATGAGAAACTGAAGGTAGAGCGGCATGTGCAACTTCTTGTTCCAATGGTGAGAATACTCACATGTTCATGTCTTGTTACTAGGCAAATCAGGAATTGTAAGGTGTAGCTGTGTGGCCTAGGTCATCCTACAATCTGGAGGAGACCTCTAGCTCTAAAAAGAAGGAGAGACTTGAAGCCATCCCAGCCTTGATCTCGGGATGACAATATTTGCACAATACCTTCATGCCTTCCTCCTTCCCTGCTAATCTTTCATTTCTCTTTCGGTTACTGCAACCTAACCATTCATTGCATTTCTTTCAGAGGACATGGAAGAAGGTATGCAGCGTCTGAGTTTAGTCAGATAATAAATATTATCCTAAGCACTAAATTGAAAATTATTAAATATACAAAACTGTACCTTACCCTAAATTTTTAAAAAATATTATCTGTGGGCTTAGGGAAGTATGCAATGTGTGCTTAATTAGGTTCTGAATTCACTAAATGATTACTCTGTACCTGTTACGTGCAAAGAGCCGAGTATTTTGTGAATTCAAAGAATCTGAAGACAAAGAAACTTCCCTCAAGTCATTTACTATCCATCTGAGAATATCCAGTGAAAAATTACCCAATGGGACCGTGATATAGGACCTGCCACGAAATGGAAGAAATGAGGTTTTTGTTTCATTTTGGCCACTTTCTGTATATTTAGTGAGAACCCCTTCTATCATAGGTTTTCAAAAGAACTATTGAATTAGTGCTTTTATTCCATGTCATTTATAAAATATTTAATTACAAATATATAGTTATATTAGGAAATATAAAATAATACTCCTTTCTATTTTGGGCTGCTCATCTAAGTAATATTTTATAACCTTACTTCTTTGATTCTATTTATCATGAAAAGGTATAATTTGACAGTTGGTACTTTTCATACATTTCTTTTCTTTAATGAAATGAAAAGAGTGGCTTTCAGAGTTTGAAGCTCTTAATCATTTCAAGCTATTTGAAAATATGTTTTTAAAAGGCTGTACCTAAAGGATCTGGTTCTATAGGCCTGTATATAGGGTAGGAATCATTCTTTGCCACAGGTACCCCTATTTATTATGTAGCTGTTCTTTCTTCCATTTTTAAAACCAGAAGACTTGCACAGCATTATTTGAAGATTATAAAAACAGATATTCATAGTTATTGTTAGGATTTCTTTATATGGTTTAATTTCAGGGGCATAAATATCTTTAGTGTGAAATTGTCTTGTCATTTTTATTGGATCTTTCAAGAGAAGAAAATTTTTCTTATTTGTTGTATTAAGGCAAACACTGGTGAATTTAAAATACTTGCATTTTAATGCAAACATATTCCTATATAAGAATGTGTTTCTGAAGTAGTCATTTTGTATCTTTACCTTCTTTAATTCTCTGAGAAATTTTTCAAAAATGTGACAGATGTTTGTTTGTTTCTTTTTTTTTTTTTATACCTCCCAGGTACACAAAAAAGCAAGTGGGACCTTGTGCTTGTGAGGCAGGTGGAGGGACCACTGAGCTAAATCCCTGGCCCAATTTATTTCTTAACCATATAGATAGCGTTAATTAGCTCTTCTTTTATGCATTTTGCCTCATTTCTTCTACATCACAACTTATGCATAAGATTAAGAAAAATGTGAAGAAGTAGAATATAGTAATAAAGCCAAAAAGAATGACATTGAGAAATAGTACTACTTTATGTTGAGAAGCAATATGAAGGTAGACCTTACAGTTGAGCTACACATGTGTAAATGATATGTAAAAGCAATGTTAATCCTTTTAGATCCCCAGCCCATTCCTCCCCAACTCTCATTGTGATCAATTGATAACACCAGTCCTTTCCACCCCAAACTTTTAAATTGATTGTTGACTATTTGGAAAGTATCTTATTTTATCAAAGGTGCAGTTGAAGTGCTATGTCTTCTTTTCTTAAGAAGTATAGTTTTTCAAACTTGAAAGATTGCTTTCAGGAATACAATCATTGTTCTTGACTTTTAAGATCTGTCTCTCTGAATTTTCCTAAAGTGCAGATGGTCTAATTTTAACCTTTAATTTCACTGAGTAGATAATCATCTTATAATTATAAATGCCAAGCTGATTTCTTGCCAGCTCTTCCCACCTTTAACACTACCATCATTGATGTTTATTGATCTGAATCTCCTGCATCAGAGTACTTAATTAATTTCAAATGCAGAAGAATATTTTGGGATTTTATATTCAAGATCCCATTGATTTCTTGTCTTGTAGTTTTAAACAGATTTGGGAAAAGGGAAGATTATGTCAGGGCTGTCTACTCATCTACTGGTTAAAAATGTTATAAGCTAGGTCATTAGAAAACTCATTTCTTTAATGTACCTAAGTCTTGAAGTGATCAAGTATACACTATGGGCATTAGCATAATAGTATTTACTTTAACTATCAGAAAGAGTGTGTGCTTTAATTTAGAGATATAACATGTATCTCCATGACCATTTAAATATAAAGGACATGGCGCAGGTTTACATAAATATAAAGCCTTGGCATAGATTTCAGTGCTCTGCCTTAATAATAATCCAAACAGTCAAATACATCATTTCAAACTCTTCTCCCAAGGAGGCCTTGTGAAAGAATATACTGGCAACTGCTGTTTTGTGGTACAACAGTGACAACCAGTGGCTGCTACATTTCATTTTAGGCTGACAACTTATTACAGAGTTTGTGTAGATGAACAAGTAACTGGATTGAGCATTAATAACCAGCACTCAGAAATAACTCACTTCTTGTTCATCTTCATTTCATTTTTTACTAAAACCAGGCAGATACCTGCCATTTGTTTAAGAAATCTTTTGTTAATTAAATGACTGAAATGTAGATTGAAATGATTTTATTAAGAGATTACCACAGAATTTATTGAATGAGATGTGACTAAGAAATTCTTGATGAGGTTTACACTATGTAAAATAAGAACCACACTACTAATTATTTTTCTTCTACGTGCAAGAATAAGAAAAGAACTGCTACGTATATAGAAAAAGAAAACACTCTATGGGCAGACAGTTGGGGTTAGTATAGTTATTCACTACCTGAACATACCAGATTGGTTTTGTCTTCCTTCCTAAAAGGCCCGTTACTGCTTTCAAGTAGAAGGTTTAATGGACTAAAGCTTTGCCAAATGTAATGGCCTGAAGAATGTGAAGTTCACTTCTGAATTATGGACTTTAAGTGATGCCGAACATTTAATACTGATGATATAATCCCTGCATTTGTTTAAAAATTCTTCGGATAGGACTACTTATAAATTGCTGAAGCTCTCTCAGAGATACCCCGATCTGGAAAACTCACCCACCCCCTTTTCCCTCTAACATCGATGAAATTCCCATTCTGTCTCAAACTACCATTCTTTCCTCAAGTCTAGCTCCAATCCTTCATTTCCTCCTCATTGGCACAGCTCTAAGAGTGCTTATGGCAAATTTGCTTCTGTAATCATAACTTGAACCCATCTGGGGATGAGATTGGCTACAAGCTTAGTATTTCCATTTAAAATATTCACGATTAGCATGCACAGAAGAAGTAGAATTAGGATGAATGTTTTTGGAACAGTACAGATAAATCCTCATAAATGTAGTACAACAGCTCTGAAAACACACAGTGCAAAAATGTAATGAAGCCGAACTCTGTAGAGAGTTTGGTATTCTCAGTACCATGCCGCTCCTAATGAACTCATTTAGATTAGAAAATGGATTTAATATTTTATTGGAATTAACCTGAGCCAGTAAAGAGGATTACAATTTCTTTCCATAAATATAGTGATATTACAGGGTGAGGTAGCATGTTACATGAATATTAAGCACTTTATGAACATTGTCATGAAGCCAAAAGAAGTAGGTGATTGTATTTTAATATAGTGGTACTGTTCTTACAATAATTAATTTTGAACAGTAGTAAAGGAATATTTTCAAAAGATTTAAATTTAAAATGTGTTGCTTTTTAGAGCTAAAATGCCCTGTGATTAAAATTAAATTCAAGATAGAACATGTGAGTAACTAGCCTCAGCAGAGGCTGTCTTTTCTCAAGTGAGGACTAAGCAACAAACTTGGCAAAAGAAAAGAAGCTAAAACTGTTGGTTTTAAGGGAAGGCTCATTCCTCCCACTAATCTGAAGGTAAGAGTTTATTTACTCATATCCGATTATTTTGGTAGATAAGATAGTCAAAGAATAGAACATATTGCATTAATGGCTGAGTTCTTTTCCCTTTTTTCTCATCTTTTGTTTTCAGTTCAAACTCACTCATGATCTTTTTCTATGATGAGTGGATGTTTTTCTCATTTTTCCTGTGACATTCATAAAAGATTCACATGTAGTCTGTGGAGGAAGAAATTCGTGAGTTATCGAAGGATACATACTCTCTCCCTCCATTAATGTTTTCTAACCCCAAGCTACTTTCTACCATTAATTTTTTAAAATCTAGCTGATGTATTGTAGGAAAGGGAGCTAATACCACACTTTTCTAATTTTAAAGAAAAATATAAACTGCAGCACAAAATCTGATGTAGCCTTAAAGAGGGGGCAAGCTTTGGCCCTGGAGTGCCATTTTTACCCATTTTGTAAAGTCAGCTGCTGTGCATATGTGCACCCAAGCATTCCCTGATTTTACAGGATAAGGCAGAGTCAGCACTGCATGCAGGAGGCCGAGGTTAGGACTTGAGGCTGTGCAGAAATCTTCTGATTAAAGCTGAACATGCACTGTAGAGTTGTTCAGGCATGTGCACAGAGAAGGTTTAAGAAAAGCCTCTCACCCCTCCTCTATCTCACCTATGGCAGTAAAACTTTCTCACTTTAGTTGGGGAGAGGCTCTTCAATGTGTTGGATTTCTCTTCAAGCCCTAGAAAAAGGTCCACATGGATGAGCTTTTAAGCTACAATCACACTAAAGCTTTTAGATAATGTCATTAAGTTGGGAAATCAGATGCTTGCTGAGTATGTGGGAAAAACAGGCCCCAAATATGAGATGTCAGCATCAGTGCAGAGCAACTGGTGAAACAGTAGCAGGAAAGCTGCTCCGACCTAGCAGGCAGACCTTCCAGAGGCAAGTGGTGGAGTGTCCATGAAGGAAGGCCTGCTGGGGAGCCTCAGGGGAAACAGGAGGAAAGGAACGCAAGAGAAAAGGCCCAGGGAAAGAGGGCTGAGAAGAAGAAACTGCCAGGGACTTGGAATTTGGTGAGCTTTGCGAAGATCCAGGATAAGTGCTTTTGTTCCCCTTCCTTTTCATTTCTTTCTTGGTTTTTTTAAAATCATCTTTTGGTTGCTTCTTTCATTTCATGGCTCTTATTATTTAAATGATAGCAGATTGAATATAAGATTTAAAAAATCACAATTAACCCAAATATCTACCTCCCTCCTGCAGGGCCTGGACAAAATAAGGGTAGATGAAGGTGGCACAGGAAGTTATTAGCAATGCTACTGAAGTAAACAAGAATGATGCCTAGAAAATCTCTAGCTTTTTGTATTTCCTAAAAGGATCTGACAGAAAGATACACTTGGCTTTTAAGCCAGGTAAATGAACTTAGAAAAGGATTTCCTAAATTTCTTTATCAACATATCAGTGGTTAGCCAGGTTGACAGTTCAGACCTGTCTTGTATATAGAGAATATACTCTTTGCGTCTATGCCTTTTTATTTTTCTAAGGCAAAAACATACTAGATAAATAAAATTTTCATACCCTCAAGGATGCCCAGTGCAAAGCAAAAAGAGAGGAAAAGACTTAAGAAGCTACAAGCATGTCCTGATTTCCTCCTCTTTGGGTTTATGTCTAATGGGACAGATGTTGCCTTGAATAAATATCAGCTTCTATCCCTTGGTGCCTTTTTTGGATTTTAGGAGGAGGGGATTTGTAGGCTGTTTTCTTCCAACCTACGAGTCAGCTTACAAAAAATAAACTTAGCAGTTCACAATACACACACTAAGCAGCAGAAGAAAGTGTGGTAAGCAGCCACTAGGTAACCAAAAGACATTGCTCCAGAACAAGAGGAAAGAAGTAGCAATGTAGCAAGACCCCAGCAATATGGAATGCTATGTTAATTTAAATCATTCCCTTTCTCTCACACACCCTGTAATAGTTTTCATGTTGTTCCTCCTGTGAAAATGTATGTCCAAGTCTTAACCTCTAGCGACTGTAAGTGCGGCTTTATTTGGAAATAGAATTTTTGTTGATGAAATTAAATTGAAGCTCTTGAAGCAAGATAATCCTGGATTTAGGGTAGATCTTGAATCTAATGGCTCTTGTTTTTAGAAATAAAATGAAAATGAGAAGTTTGAGATACAGGACACAGGAGAAGAAGATCATGTGCATATTGAGGCAAAGATTGGATTTACACTGCCATAAACCAAGGGACACCAGGAGCCATCAGAAAGTGCAAAAGGAAAAACATTTTTTAGAGCCTTCCAAAGAGTTGTTAGTATCATGACTCAGACTTGTCACCTATAGAACTGTTAGAGGATGAGTCTATGTCATCTGACAGCACCAAGTTTGTGATACTATGTAAGGAAGCCTAGGAAAACTAACAGACATTCAAAGGGAAATTTGGGAATGTGGGCTAGCAGAGAGTTGAGAGAAGATCTGAGATCTGAGTAACTGGCAAAAAAATAGGAATATTTTAGGAAGTGTGTGTTGTGTGTACACTTCAGTATAAATATAAGCATTTTAGTTTCAGTACACATGATCATTTTCTCTAGAGCAGTAATTATCCTTGAAACCCTATCCAGTTGAAAGAAGCATCCTTTTGACATAACTGAAATAGTCTTTGATGTCTTTGTTGCTAACCTATGTGGATTTCCAATTTTATCATTATATATCTAGCTCTGGATCTGGAATGACCTTTGTTTTTCTTTTCCCTAAGATGCCATAGTCCCTTTTAATTTATATGCAAATTAGCTTCATTAGGTTTAGGCCTTTTCATTAAGTGGAGGTAAGATTACTTTTTAAAGATGAAATATACCAGGACTTCTACTGATTCTTCCAATAACAGTTAAAAATTACCACATTTTTATTGGACAAATCTACTTTGTTTCCTTTCTGCTACACAAGAAAATACCAGTTGAAGACAGTATCTGTAACAATAGAAGGAAAATATCTCATAATTCCTTATCTGTTTTATTATAAATATATATAAAATTTTCAAATACCAATGAAAATTTAATCTTCCATACAATTATTGACATCAGTTTAAAAATTTTTTAAAACAATTTTTGCAATTGTTTCTTTCTTTATGTTATATCTCATACCAGGGAAATAGAGTAATATTGTGTTGTACTGAAGACCCTTTAAATAGCTATTGTCTTTTACAATTGTTTCATTGTTTCTGGTATATCTTACACCAGGGATGAAGAATAATATTGTATTATATTTAAGACAATTGAAATAACTATTCTGAGTGGTAATTGCACAAGCAACACACAGTTTTCTTGTGTAACTTACACTATCTTGTTTGGTTTCATTTTTCTTTTTTATTAGGGGGATTACTTTCCTAAATAGATGAAAATATGTGTATTGAAAGATATCCTGCTCTTTCTCTTGATTCTAAGTCCTCACTTGACTTGTAAACTTTTTTGTATTCAGATTTTCATTCCTTTGTCAAATACACACGTGTATGTACATGCACATCCCTTACTTTCTTATTGTGGTAAATATATTCGTTTTTCCTCAATCTTCCTATTTTCTTCAAATAATAAAAAGTACAAGAATTAACTCCATAATAATTCATAGAAATGTCATTTATTTTGGGGTCAGTGAAGTGCTCCATTTTGTGGAGTATACAATAATTTATTAAACAAGTCTCATATTGATGGATTTTTTTTTCAATTTTTATTTGGCTAATACAAGATAGTCCTTTAATGACAAGTTTAGTTCATATACCTTTTTATATTTTTGCTAGTGTAATTTTACAATACATCCCAAGTGATAGGATTGTTGGATACAAAGGAAAAATGTATATGTAAATTCATTAGATATATTTAGGTTTTTCAATTGTACTACATTAGGCATGCTTACCAGCAATATGGAGTTACCTATTTCCCTTAGAGTAAAATATATTCTGATCCAATTATAGATAGTTTGCTAATTAAACAAATAGAAAATAATATCCCAGTGAAATTTTAATTTGTGTTCAATTTTACTATATTTTATTTTTATAAGTACCAATAGTGCTGTTTATGTTATTTTATTGTTTGGAATTGAGTTACTTTTTTCTACTGTTCATAGACATGGTCAATTTTTCTGAACATTCCATGTGCACTTGAGAAGAAGATATAGGGTCTTTTTATGATTAAGCATTTGATATACAGTTATAACATTTTACTTGACTATTGTCCATTTGATCAGTCTTATATTGAAAGATATATGTTAATATCTCCTCTTGCTAGAAGTTTCTGTCTATTTCTCCTTGCATCTACTATAACTTCTGTATAATAGTAGTTGTTTCTGTGTTATTAGGACATCTGTATTAAACATTGTGTATCTTGGTTTTGACCCAAAATCTTTAACTTTATAGACAATATTCAATTTGCCTTCTCTTGATAATAAGATTATAAACTATAATTTCTCCTTATTTTCCTTTGGCTGGTATCTTTTGGACTATTTCAAAAACATTTTAATCTCTTTGAAGTAAATACTATCAGCTTACTATAGATTGAAACTCTTCTTCCATCTGCTTCTCATATTTTTTGTTTCAAGTTCTGCAAGAAGTAATGACAAGAATAACAGTAGAAGTTTTACTTCGTTGGTATATTTCAGTGTGATAATGATTTTAATATTCCTATTTTGGTTCAAAAGGATTCATATTTGGTTGAATCTCCAGGCTGAAATTACACTTTGTCATCAGGTAAGTTTACTGCCTGATATGTATGAGTTACCCCTTGCTGTGTGAAATATTTATACAACTGGAACTTCTTATTTTGAGTTGGTATTTGTAACATGAGATTAGTTCTATCCTGTAGTTCTATATTATGCAATCATAAAGTTTCTTGGAATTCAGTGTCTTAAAACAGTTGTTATTTTCATTGTCCTCCAGCAAATTTTAAAAGAAAATGGACCCTATGTGCTATTTCTATAATTTTCAATGAGTTTAATAACAGTATATGCATCAACATACTTAATATTGAAAATGTTTCAATCTTATTTTCTTCATTTTGTGGTTTTAGTTTACTTTTTAGGGAAATCTAATCTGTGAACTTTGTGGGGGAAATGTATATGATTAGCTAAAATTAACTGCCATTTAATTTTTGAATTTATCTCTAGAGAAAACTAATGATTAAAAGTGACAGGAAGAAAACATGTTTGCTTCAGGGGTTCTCTGTACATGATAACTTCAATATTGCTGTTGTGAAAAAAAGATTCTTTAATAAAAGCGTCTTCTAGATAGCCTTGTTGATAGGATGCCCCTTCTGTAAGTAAAATGACCTCATGAATATGCTAATAATTGTAGAGTCTTGTGTTAGGAATTGATGGAGACTGAGAAAGAGGGGAAAGGAGTAATTGATGAGTGGTATCAGAGCCCATCTTGACAGTTGTTAAAAGAATCTCTAGATTAGGTGTGTAATCCTTCTGGTATAGGATTGATATACCCTTTTTTTTCTGCTTAAATATGTGCATTGTATGACACTTGACCAACTCCACTGCTGTATCTGTTCCCAATAGGGAAAGAACGAGGCTTTTTCAGTAGAAACCATTGGCCTGTGTCAGCTGTGGAATGGATCACATAGGACCATTGCTCAATGCTGAATTTAGTTTTGATATCCCTTCCTTATGTGAGTAGATTTTTTCAATACAGTGATTCTGTGGATCTTTCTTGGTGGCCTGAACACTTCCAAGTTATGCAGAAGCCTGGCATCCTGGTAGTGCTGCTTCTGGGGGCAGGTATGATTATGTTCTTAGCATCCTCTCATTAATGGAACAGCTCCACTGAAGGTGGTACAAAGCACAACTGCTTGATAAAGTTCAAATAAACGCTGGATGTTTTCCTCCCCTAGTTCTCTCTGTGGAAAAACGCTCCTCTAGAAAAACTCCATGGGCATCAATATGGAGATAGCTCAAAAAACTAGTACTAGAGGTTCCATTTTACTCAAGGTTCCCCTCCTAGCTATCTTCCTGGAAAAGTTAAGGCATCTTACCCCAGGGGCACATGCACACCCATGTTCATGGCAGCACAATTCATTATAGCTAAATCTTGGAAACAGACCATATGTCCTTTAACAGATCAATAGATGAACATATTTACATACAATGGAGTACTACTCTGTCATAAAGAAAGATAAACTTGAGGCATTTTTAGGTAAATGGAATTATCTCAAGAACATAGTCTTAAGTGAAATAAATCAAGCACGGAAGTTTAAATATCTCATTCTTTCACTTGTGTGAGAAACCCAAAGTATAAATAAAGGGCAAATTGGAGATAGATGTTAGGAAGTAGGAAGAACTTGTTCAAATGGAAAGGGCAACGAGAGATGGAGCAGGGGAGGAAAGGAAAATGGATTTGAAGAAAAAAAAGAATTGTAGAAAAAAATTGAAATAGAGCTTTTGTAAATGGAGAGGGGAAGAAGGCTTGCAGGGAGGGGAGAGGAAGGGACAAAAAAGAATTAAGGTGTGTTGTGTATATGTACACATGCCCCATAATGAATGTGACCATTTTGTACTGCAAACACGTACTAATGAAACAAATAAACTAAAAAAAGATTTTAAAATGTGGTGTCTCAAATGGTACAATACTAAAGACATAGAATAACAAATATAGCATTTGGTTAATTTACTGTTAACTTTGGGCATTTCATTCTCATTAATCATTATCAATTTTAGCACTGTTTGATACGATTCACTTCTTTCATAATTTTAATCAACAAAAACATTTAGACATTTTTTACATATACTGCATTCTGTCAAGTCTTTTAAAGCACATGGTTATGAAATTGATTTTTTGAGCCTATGGGCAGTGTGTTTTAGTAAACTTTGAGCCCATGTTTTATACTGCTGCTTTTACTTTTCAACTTTGATAATGTCATCAACTGCATTAGATAGGCCTCTCAGAATTGGGTCATGAGAGAATTTAATCATCAGGGTTTCTCTTTCTATAGCTAAGGCATTAACAAAATTGCTGACTGGCTCAGGGTCAAGGACAAAGATTTGAACTACGTTATGATAAGCATCTTTCTAGTTGCACGTCAAACCATGGTTCAGGGTTTTTGTGTATTCATGCAACACATATCTATTGAGCTTTCATTGTGCATCACAGGCTAATTTAGTTTCCCAATAGAACAATAAACATTTTAAAATAATGTCTGTCTTCACGGACTAGACAGAGTTGCTGATGGCATATATGGAACCACTGGGCAAATTGGATAAATTCAGCCTTTTTTCCTAAATAAAAGAATCATCTTTTATGAGAAACAGTGCAGTACCAGGATGAATAGTTCTCTAAGAGGAGATAGCTGGACTTAAAATCCTAACAAGCTCTGTAACTGCCAGCTGCATTCACTAAGCAATCTGTGCACCACTCATTCCACGACAGTCCCTGCACTGTCTCATATATAATTCTCCATGACCTAATAGTAGTCAGTCTTTGTATTTGTTGAGCGTGCTTTTCTCACTCTTTAGAGAGGGCCTATGCTAATTAAAGAAGAATTATTAATCTACCATATGGGTATTATAATCTACCATATGAGGATTATAAAACCATGAATGTAGAAACCGCAACCAAGGCTTGTTCTTTCACATAATTTAAATACCTTTTCAAGAAAGTGATTGTTGTTACAATTGGAGATTTTTGAAGTGACATTTATGTTTCCTTCCAAGATCTGTACTCCTCTTTTCAGAGCAGAGTGCTGTAGTTCTAGTGGCTGTCAGGTAGGGCTGTGTTTCCTTGAGCCCTCGCTCCCTTTTCCAAATCATGTAGCTCTCTATGGTGGAGTGCAACAGGATTGATGTGCTCCACCTTTTGCCCAAGGGGAAGGACACACTTATGTCTTTCCTGACCTCTTTCCTTTATCACTACCCAAAAGGAAAATCTATAATGATCTCTGTAACAGTGCTCAACAATTTTGGTCTCAAGATCCCATCACTGCCGGGCATGGTGGCACAGGCCTATTATCCCAGAATTTGGGAGGCTGAAGCAGAAGGATCAAATGTGAATCCTGCCTGGGCTATATAATGAGTTCAAAACCAGCCTGAACTACATAGCAAGATCTCAAGGGCTTTTGTATTTATGGGTTATATCCTCCAAATGTGTAATATTAGAAGTGAAAATTGAGAAAATTTTACAAGTTTTTATAATTTACAAGCTAAAAATGTAGTTTTATGACAACTATATTTTATAAAACTATTCAATATCTTTCTTAATTTTTCATTTAATAGCTGTAATGTCATATATCAGGTATTTCTGGCAAATGTAACTATTCTCTTGAGATGAGGATTAAAAAAGACAAATAATATTTTAGTTTTATTGCAAAAATACTTTGTCCTCATGGGTCTACTGAAAGAGTGTTAGGGGTCCTGAGTCACTGCTGCACTGGAGAAAGGTAGAGCCAGCAAATAGAAGGAGTTGGAGTCCCTGAATCAACATATGGAAATCCTACTCTAAAAAGAATGCCAGGATTAGTAAGTTACAAGAAAAGAAGTAAACTTTATTCATGTTAACTCAGTATGACTCTTATTTACAAAGTGAGAATTACCCTGTCTAATAAAATACATAGAAAATGTTAACTTTAATATAGGGACATGTTAGTGATATTTATTCGGAAATGAGTCTTATTTATTCCTACATGAAGATGGCCAACAATAAAAACTGACTCATACAGCTCAAAGGAGGTCCAATAAATAATGGGATTTATTTCATTGAGGAAAAGATTTCAGTAAGAAGACTAAAGACATTTAAATTATTTTAGAAATGAGAAGGCCACAAGGGATTAATATTAATTCCACACGTACGAATGGCTATATAGACAGTAGTTTATAGTGCTGTGGAAGTTGGAGGTGGGTATGCATACAATGATACAAAAATGACAGAGAAGAGATTTAAATCACTCTGTATTGAATTTAGTTGAAGTAGTAGAAATGGTGATAGTATTTGGGGAAAAGATATTAAAATGTACAGAACTTCGGAACACATTTTTTTTCAAAAAGATGAATAAACTGTGCTCTGAAACTTTCTCATTACTGGTTAATACTTAGAGAAAGAATACTGAAAACGTGCATTTAAGTACATTCATTCATGAAAACTCTAACCAGTGTCCATTAGGAAATTGTCCTCATGACCCTATCTGAGGTGAGAGAGGCTTGGTGATGAGAGAAGTACAGCCCTAATTTACTTATCTTTGGAATTTATCATCTGTGAAGAGGAATACCTTGTCATATGAACCTGTTTTTCTATCTGTATCACAGTGATTTAACTCATTTAGTGTTAAGAATTGTGTGAATGCATGAAAAGTGTTGTGTAAGCTTGATCAGCATCTATTAAGGAAAATCAAAGTTTCCTTTCTAGTAGTTACTCTTAACAGGATGAAAGATTTCTTTCCTCCTACTCCTTAGATAAGAAAACAATCAATAATTATGTTCACTGAGCAATACATCATAGTTCAACATTTAAAAATACTCTCAGAGACTATAATTCTTGACTTTAAGAACTGAAAAAGAAGTTCTTGAATGCAGCCCTTTGACAACTCTAAGGATTATATATCATTTGTTTTAGTTATTCATTTTGTGATTTGGGAATAAAATTACTGATGGACCTCTTTTGAAATGTTGTAGAGCAAATTTTCTTGTATCAGGAATGACAAAACACTAATTTCCTCTATGGTTCTCAAAGCATAGAACCCAGAGCAATTGGGCACTACCATCTTGGAGCTTGCTATAAACACAAACTCTTGAGCTCTACATCAACCGTGCTGCATCAAAAACACTTCGTTTGGGATCCAGAAATCTGTGCATTCATAAGTCTTCCCACAACTTGGTATTTCTTCTCTATTCAGATATGGCATTTTTCATTTTGAAAGACATGTTTCTTAACTAATATATCCCCATTTGATCATGAAGCAATATGGATGATGTGAGCAAATGAGCACATTATATTTTTTTCTATTTAAAAGTAGCTTTATTTAAAAGAATGTGAAGCATACTTAACACTACATGATACAAACTTACAATGCATATTCAAGAAACCCTGCCATGCATCATTTCTATTAGAGTAACGCTCCAAACTGATGTTCCTTCTATAACACACAAATGCCATGAGCATCATTATTTAAGAGAAAAAGGAACCTGCTCACCTTATGGCAACCTTATAGTTCACAGCCAAGTTCCACAGCCAGCAGGCAAAGAGCAACATAATTTCCTGTGTCCTAACTTCTACTATCATAGTATTTTTTAAATAAAAAAATATGACAGAAAAAATATGTAATTGATAAACATTTATATCTATTAAATTATCCAGTATCAGTTACTTAGTGCAGCTACAATGAGGTAGCCCTGAAAATACAAGTGTAGATGTTAGAAAAACATAGTTACTATGTAGTGAGGCTGGACTCAAACTCACTAAGCAGCTGAGGCTGACCTGTGAACTCTGATTTCTCCTGTCTTGTCCTCCTTAGAGCAGAGATTACACGTGTGAGTTACCATGACCTGCCAAAAAGACTTTTTTTAATGTCAGTGTCATCTATTCTTGTTTCAGAAATGGGTGATTCTTTGTTGAAAATGAATGTTTCTTCCTTCAATTCATAGAATACTACTTCATTATTTATCACAATTTCAGGCATTAGAAAAGTCACTTACTATCCCTAAAATCTCAGAGCAGGGTGAGGAGTCAAGTATAACTGCGCTTTTAGGACTTGCTCTTTGCTGCACATGTGGAGACGTATGTCTTATTGCTCCTTTCCAAGAACAAGAAGAGTGACAAATACAGTACATTCAGTGGAGGCATCACATTCTGGGTGCAGAGGTACAGAGCAGCGCCCATAGTGACTTAGATTTCCTGATGGAATGACATCTAAATCTGTAGTGACTACTCAGTGACTTAGATTTACTATTAGAGTAAACTTAAAATCTTTTTGACTATTTGATAGTAATATGTTGTGTTTTTCATGAACATGGACTTAATTATCTGAAATTTACTCAAAAGGAATGTTCTAATACTAAAACAGATAGTTTTGGAAGCATAAATAAAAATATAACTAAAACTTTTCTTTTCTTCTTCCCTCCTTCTCTTCTCTGTCCTTTTCCCCCTTCCTTTCTCCCTCCTGCCCTTTTTTCGTCACTTGTTTTCTTTCTTTTTGTCTTGAGTAAGTGCTAAAAATATCATATTTGCTAGTTTTGTAATTGCATAAATTAGAGGAGAGGGAGTCAGTGGTTGACAGTTTTGATGTTGTTATTACTTTAAATACAACTTTGTAGGAAATATTCTTAGTAATAAGCTTCAGTGATGAAGAAAGTTAGTAGCTCTGTGTGTCCACATCTGCATTCTGGATACAGAACCTTTTGCATCTTAGTGCTCATTTCACTGCATACATTGCTTTATTTGAATGAACTTAACTTAAGAGTTAAGACACAATAAGTTGAAGTATGAGAAATACTCTGTGGCCTTATATAGTATATTTGTTGGGCCAGTTAAATTTCAGGGCATTTCATCATGGAAGCACTTTTTAAAGAAATTCTGCCAACTCTGGGGTATTAGTCCTGGGGCTATTGCATTCATTAGCTTTGTGTTAGTATAAGAAAATAACTGAGGCAGCCAACTGAAGAGGAAAGGCCAGTTTAGCTAACAGATTTGGAAATTCTGGGTTATGGTACCTGCATCAGCTCTGTTCTGGTAAGGGTTGCTTTACAGCATGGTGGATATTGAATGTGAATGGCAAGAAAGAAGCAGTCATACCTGGGACAGTAGCAGGACTACTGAAAAAGAACAGCTGCGTGGCTAGGCTTTCTCCTGTCATAACCACTTTTTAGCACAAGAACTAACAAAGGGGGTCACATGAAAAGTGACCTGCATGATCAATCTGCATGCTGCAGTGACCCAAGGACTTCCAGGAGCTCTTACCTCCTAAAGGCTCCACCCTCTCAATAGTGCCTCCTGCAGATCATGTTTTCAATCACTGTGGGCCCACGATGGATGAATCCATACCCAAACTCCTGCAGCTGGAGCGCTCCCTAACACAGCTGGGCTGGGAGACTTGGAAAAGCTGAATAAATTTGCAATCACAGACAACTAAGGTCAAATCCTGGCTCAGCCATTTTCTAGCTGTACAAACTTATAATTGTTGCTCAATTACTTTATGTCTATTATCCTGCCTCCAAATGAGGGATAAAACCAGTAGAGTTGTTATGATATAATATACAGTAATGTGTGTGTTTGTGTTGTGTTCATGTACATGTATTGATAAAGATAGATTTTGAGAAAAAAGAGAGGGAGGGGTGAAGGGAAGGAAAGGAGGGAAAGAAAAAGAGAAATAATGGGGCTAGGGATTTAGCTCAGTGGTTCCACTGCCTGCCTCGCAAGTGCAAGGTCCCGAGTTTGATTCCTGGTACCAAAAAACAAAACAAAAAAACAGAGAGATAATAATAGAGCACCTATCACAGAGTACATAGTAAGCACTGATTTAAGAATATATGTACTTATTACTATATATTATAATCTTTTTTCTCTGGGATTTGTCTTTAGTTTTAATACTTTGGAAAAATAGAATTATTAATAAAAAGCAACTAAAATCTTTTCTTTAAATGACTTCTTTCCCTGTATTCTGCACATGCACTATATTTCTAAGAGTTAAGAAGCATACTTACATACTCCAGTGAACACAAAATTAACTACAGAGAAGAGAAAATGGCTTATTTATCCCCAAGCAAGTACAGATTGAAATAGAACATAAGGATGGGAAAAGAGAGTCTACTTTGATTTATTGATCCTAGGTCTTTGTTTTTATTCTTTCCTTAAACATTTCCTCTTTCCCTCTGTCCCTTGCGTAACAAGGAGTTGGGCTCTACCTCCCAACTTTTAAAAAGTGTTAAACTTTTCTCTCTCTCCCTCTCCCTCTCTCTCTTATTTTCTGCATTTTTTTTCTTAGTAGTTTTCAATGTATAAAATAGGACACCTGGTATGAAGTTTAACAGTGAACTTCTATGCTTGCTGTGGAAAGCAAGGAATAACAATGAAAAATAAAATGAGAACCATCACAATAGAAACAATGGTGGTGAGACAAAAAGAACTGGGACACATATGTGGAGGAGTCTTCATTGATGTGCCTAAATATTAATAAAATGTGGGTAATTACGGCAACTTCCAGGTTCATAGAAAATCTGTTCAGGAGTTGAGTTTCTAGACCCATGGCAGGAGGAGGGTAAACAAAAGGTGATTTTTCTGCTTCCATTTGAGTAAGACTGTAAGTGGCTTGGCCTAGATAACTCACAGATATATGCATATACAGAGTTTATATGTATACTAAATTAGTTCCTACAAACTTGTGGTTAATAGAAGTTTACAGATTCCAAAAACAGAAGGAGCAGGAGTTCTACTGTATGCTTTTGTGAATTTCATACTTTGTATGCATGTTTGCATGATACTTTAGTGGTGTTTTGGTCCTGAACTGTGTGACAGATGCCATTTCGAAAAAGAAATTTACCTGCATTTGCCTTTGAACCATAAGCACACAAGTTTTGGCTGCCGATAACTCTTTAACTTCAGCCTAGTAATTTAAGACTTTCTAGAACATAAAAAACTTTCAAAGCAATCAGTGGTAAAAGAGATAATTAAGGGCCGGGGATTTAGCACAGTGGTTTCTCCGCCTGCTGCGCAACCGCAAGGACTGGAGTTCGCTCCCCGGTACCAAAAAAAAAAAAAAAAGAGATAATTAAGAATAGCTTATGGCTTAAGGAGTGTTTGAGCTTAATACGATTTGAAAATACTGTCTTCCTAGAGTAAATGTATAATTTACCTTTATAAATAATAATAATGCTCTGTCTTGTGCACTCAATGAGACTTTCTTTGGTTAAGAGGTTGCTAAATTTAGATACACACACCAGACCTGTAATTATGACACCAAGTCCAGGAATTACACTAGGCTTATTCCCTATTTTGGCAGCTCGAGAGAAAAAAGAAAATTCAGCTTTAGCTACTCATGGAGAGTCCAGTATTTTTGTGATCACTAGCTTTTTCCTAGGAATGAATCTGAACCTAGTTTTAAGGACCAAAAGGTTCTACACTATTCATTATTCTGCTGTTCTACTTCTGAAATCACATGTACTGTTTCAGTTTCAGCTGTGAGTTTTTTCCAGTGTCTGAGCTTATTACTATGCAGCAGTTTAAGCAGGCTCTCATTTTCTACATTCTGCACTTCTTCCTTTCTTTTAGTTCTTCTGCATGATTTCCCTGTCCTCACTGTCTGTCTGCTTTGTATTTCCTTGCTCATCTTAGAGCAAGCTTGGCTCCTCACAGTGTATCTCTTCTCCTTGGGAGGCATTTAAATGGCTTCTTGTTTGCAGCCCACTGCACTCTAGGTGTACAAAAGGAAATCTGGGAGGGTTTTGACTTTTTCCATTGTTCTTAAAAATCTAAGGGGCTGCACTGTGATGAATTAACTGCAGATTGTAAGAAACATCGGGACAAACAGATATGGTCTCCTGTTCTGATCCATGTTAGGTAATTTTTGAGGTGGATTTTTTTTTTTTTTTTGTATGATTCATCAGGTTCCTTTTTTTTTTTTTTTTTGCTCAGTTTAGCCAAAAGGCTAAAGCACATTTTATTTTCTTGCTGTGAAGCAGCTTGCACAAAAAACTGAAGCCTGTATTGTTTTCTTGGCCTCATACTAAAATAATGGAATTAAACACATATAAAAATTGAATTAAGACTTATTAAAATTTACTCCTGTCCTATTTATTTTATTTTAAAAGGAGAAACATGAAAGTACTCAGAAATCTCAGTTCTTGATTCTTTCTGTGTTTTTCTTCTTTCCCATATGAAATTACTGTGTTTCCTTGAATAAACTAATTCTATCAGCAGTATCACTTTCAATCTTAGAGACTAGTCATAGAGAACAATCTTGTTTAAGGAATCATCTCTCTTCTTTTAATCCTAAGAGTTAACTAATTGAAGGGAATGAACATTTCATGCCTGTACTTCCAAGATGTGATTTTCAGCCTGTCTGTATTTTCTTTCCCACTGCACACTATGTAAGGAAACACTGCAGCCTTTATTCTCCACTCCAGCTTTTGCAGTTTTTCATATAGCCGTAATCAAAATTCTGCTGCTTCCTTTCAGGTGGTATGTGCTTTACATGACATCTAGAGGCCAAAATTGATGTGAGCTGTAATTAATCTTTCCACGTGGCTATGTAGACCCTAGGTATAACGGGGATAAGAATCACGCTGTTTGCATACTTAAATTTATACAATATTTCTGTACCAATCTATATTCTGTGCATTGCACAGTTTGATCCCATTATCCTAAAAATAATAAAGATAGGAAAAGAAAACAGACATATGAGGAAAGACAAGATTTAATAAAACTCCTTTCTCTTAGTTTGCATTTCATATACAATCATGCTCAGTGTTAATTTCCACACCAATTGTGGAATCATGTAACTAGTGTCCCTGACATTTACCCATGACAGTCAAAATCTTGTTAGTAATCAATAATGTAATGTAAAGTGGATGATTAAATTTTTCTTTCTTTCCATCAAAAATTTTAAGGGCAAAATTCATTTTACTGTCCCTTAAGTGTTCTCAAAACACTATTCTGACTTCTGCGTTAATTTGCAAATTCACAGAAGGCACAGAAAAGAATGTAACGCATATAAAGAATAGTTGATACTGTCACTGCTTATGAAGAAGTTCTCTGCATTGGCTCAGTACCCTTGGCAACAATATCAGAACCACACTTGTGATTAAGAAAATATTCAAAGCTTTCTTTCTAAATATTTTGAAAATTATAAAATTTAAACCCTAAAATTTTATAATTTATCATGAAAATAGGCAAAAATATTTTAAATGACCATATATTGTGATTATGTCTTCCTTTTAAGTATGTTTCATACACACATAGATATATACATATGTATATATATTACATTTTCCTTCTCTAATTATATAACATAAATGTACATATAGTTGGCTTCCATGTGTTTATTACTATTTATTTTTAATCATATTTGATCTAAAATTACATCTTAATTTGTGTGTGTGCACATGTATGTATACATTATGTGTGGTTTTAATTTAAGTAAATCATAACTTGCTATAAAACTTGGTCAACTTTTTGCAGTTTGCAATGCCATCTTTTCCAACTGTCTATGCTCTTCTATATATTTATGGCTGGCTGCATCTCAATGCTACCCTATTGTCTATATCTGCCTCATTTTACTGACTCAACCTCTGTTGATGGCTACCTAAAAGGTCATCAATTTTTATTATCATAAAAATTCCAAGATGAGTGTCTTTGTAAATGTCTCCACACTAATTTGTACAAGTAGTTTCTGGAACACATACTCAGGCAGGGATTTCTGTGTCATAGGAAACATGCATATGTAATTTCCTAAGTATTACCAGATGGCTTTGCAGAATGGCTGCTGCTGCACACACTGCCTGCCAAGAGGGCATGAAACTTCCTGTCTACCCACGTCCTTGCCAATAATTGGAATTATCCAGTTTACTGATTTTTACCATTCTGATGAATATGAAATCTACCTCATTGTGGTTATAATTTCTAACTATTTGATTAAACATCTTTTCGTATGCTTGTCAGACACTTGGATTCTTTCTCTGTGAATTGCCTTTTAAATGTTTTTTTAATCAAGTGCCCTCTCTTCCTTAGTGAATTGCATTTTTTTGTGTATTCTTTCTTAATCCTCTTTTGATTTTAGATGTTGCAAGTATACTTTCTCCATATTTCTTGTGGCTTTTAAATAATCTTGAAGTTTGATGTGTTAAAATTCATAGAGTTTTAAATTTATGATTCATACTTTTTGAAAATTTTAAATATTTGTTTCTATACACCTGCACCACAAATATCTTCATCAACCATTTCTATTATTAGGTTTATATTGTGCTTCTTTATAGATGGGTCTTTAATTTGGATGGTACTTTTATTTGTTATGTAAAATACAGACCTAAATTTCATTTTCTGCATAAAATGATGCAATTTTTCCTCCAATGTCATTAAAATCATCTGTTCTTTTTCATGAGTTTGTAGCTCTATCTTAATTGCATATCAATACTTATCTATACTTTTGTTTTTCTTCCATTTATGTATCAAATGTGTTTTGTGTGAAGCTTTATTTTATTTTTATTAGTACATGTTTGTAGTACACAGTGTTTACA
Organism: Heterocephalus glaber; assembly: GCF_053883595.1. Classification (NCBI taxonomy): domain Eukaryota; kingdom Metazoa; phylum Chordata; class Mammalia; order Rodentia; family Bathyergidae; genus Heterocephalus; species Heterocephalus glaber. The sequence goes on along the minus strand of NW_028258138.1, from coordinate 33,736,571 downwards.
TTTCTTGTGAGGAGCTGGTACATGTACATAACATCTTAATTGCCTTTTTGATTATCTTCCCCTCCCCTCTTCCTCAGTTTCCTGATCCTCTTTCCATTTGGGAAAGTTCTTACTCTCTACTTGCTAATATCTATCTTTCGTTTTGTTCTTTATATTTTGAGTTTCTCATATTTCACTTAAAATTATGGTCTTGAGGTGTATTCATTTTCCTACAAATGATTCAAGTTTATCATTCTTTAGGGAAGAGTCATACTCCATTGTATGTATGTATGTACCATATTTTTCAGGATTTAGCTCTTTATGAATTGTGCTGGTATAAAAATGGGTATCACTGTAATATTATGTATTACACATAATTTTACATGTATCACTGTAATATTATGTCTTTAACTCTTTTGGAAAGATACATAGAAGAGTAATAGTTGTTAAAATGCAATTTCTAGTATAAGTTTTTTGAAGAATCTCCATACTGATTTCCACTGTGATTATACTAGTTTAAATTCACCTCAGTAATGTGGAAGTATTCCTTTTCCCTTGCAGTCTCGCTAACATTTGTTATGATTTAATTTCTTGATAATGGTCTTTCTTTTTGAGGTAAGATGGAATCTCAGTATTTTTTTAACTTGCATTTCTCTAATGACCAATGATGATGAAGATTTCTTCATGTATTTATTGGCCTTTTGTTCTTCTTCTAAGAAGTGTCTATTCATTTCTCTTGCCCATTAGTTTTTAATGAAGATTTATAATTATGTGTTCTATCTTATTGGGTGAGTCACAATTAATTAGATGACAAAATTATTTATGTGTAAATATTTACATTCCATATGAAGATTACTTTATTAAGTTCTTTAAAAGCCTCACCCTCAATTTAATTAGAATATCATTGATTTTCTAGATTTGGAGAGACATCCAAGTGTTTTCATATAGGAGCATAGAATATTTTTCCATATATTTAAATCTTTAATGTATTTTAACAAAATTTTAACATTCTCCAGAAAGTTCTTGTGCAGATTATTTATTTATTTATCAATTCATTTTTTCATTCACAAACAGGATTGTTTCTAAAATGCTTCATCACTTTGTTGGTAATGATAATAGTATCTTATTTTCTATTATATATTCTAGTTTGCTGTTGCAGATAAGGGATCTACCAATGATATCATTATTATATGTCCAGAAAACTTGATTAACTTCCTCAATATTTCTAATACTTTGTTGGTTCCACTGAGTTTTCTAATGGCTTATAAGATCATCTGAGGCTAAATTCATTAACCTGAGAAGATGTTTATCACCTGCCTTTCAGACACACCGTTCATCATTCTGTACCTTCTCAGGTGGAGACTGTGAGCTGACTTCTATGAATAGAGATTCTAGGTTTGTGCTGTATAACCATCCAAGGTTGTTCTAGATTTATTGCTACTCCAACCTGAAGGAGATTATATTTCACTGAGGCAATGTCAGGGCTTGTTATGGTTTAGATCTAAAATATCTCCTGAAGTCTGATGCTCAGAGGTGGGACTTTTGCAAGATGGCTGGGTCACAGAGGTGCTATACTCAGCAGTGGATTAATCTATGGATGAGTTAATAGCTGATTGTGCTGCTAGGAGTTGGGGCCTGCTTGGAGGAAATAGTTCACTGGGGATGTGCCCTGGAAGATTCTATTCTTACACACAGCTCCTCCTTTCTCTCACTTTATTGCTTCTTTTTTTTTTTCTTTCCAGTACTGGGGATTGAACTCAGGACTTTGCACTTGCCAAGCAGGCACGTCTCACTTTATTTCTTGACTGGCATTGGTAGGAAATCTTTCCTCCACCAGGTGTTCACCATGTCACTTCTACCTGGGAGCCTACCAGTCATGGACTAAACCCGAACCCTCTGAAATGTGAGCAACAATAAGACTTTCTTCCTTAATTTGTGGTGGAAATTTGGTTCTAGTGATGGGAAAGCTGACACATATAGTACTTATCATTATAAATTTTAAAAATATAAAGTTTTGTCTTATCTTTTTGAACCCCAAAAGTTCTGTGAAAAATGCTTTAGCTAATGGTTAAAAGGGGAGATAAGGATATTTTATAAATTATACACATTTTTCCTTAAATTATAAATAAATTCACAAGTAGTTCACTATCTTTGTGTCTAAGCTGAGATACTAAATATATGTAGAAGCTAGACATAGAGGGTGAGGTGGTAGAGTTAAAGAAGAAGGTAGGGTATATGAAAGTTAAGTGACAGATGACATGTTGTGATTTTGATATAATAGAAAGTAAAGGAATGCACTCATTACTTACTTCAAGCATGTATGAGTAAAACATTCTTTTAAAAGCTATGAACTTAAAATACTTTGTTTTTCTTGGAGATAAAAATTGAGGCAGAGTGGCAAGATATGAAAAAATTCAGAATCTGAATGATGACATTAGTAGTCAAGGGCTAGGTTATAACAAGTTTTTAAACATGTTAAGCATTTAGAATTCATCTTATGATTATTATGGACTTACATAGAAAAGTTATTTTCTATATATTTGTTTTGTTTTGCTATAATTTATTTACATGAAATATACAAGTAACAGGTGTAGAAGATTTTTACAGTTGTTTACATAAATAACTAGGTGAAGGTATTAAACATATTCAATATGTCCCTTTCTTATTTATGTTTATTTTCTTGCCATATTCCACTGGAAGAAATTCAAATAAAATGGTGAATAAATTGTTCCTAAACCCAAAGGGAACATTCTAAATTTCACCATTAATTAAAATGTAAGTTTCTTCTTGTGAATTCCTGTGATAAAACATCTGGCATATTTGATGATTGGCAGCTTAAAATAATGCCCACCCCAAATGGCCCTGTCCTAATTTGCAAGTCCTACTGCTCACCAATCCTCTCTTCCCCATATCTGAAAGAGCTGATGACATAGCCCTGGTGCCTATAGTATCATGTGGAAAGGATCTCTCACCCAAACCCACTCTGCCTAGCACAAAACCCCATGTGCTGATGGTAATGCCTGTCTATTCTGTCAGTACAATTTTGGACCTGTTTTAGTGGTCGCCATCCTTTTTCTAGAGAGGTTCACTCTGTGAGCCATAAATCTTTTCCTTACCGTTTTGGTGTAAGAGTTGCACCTTTATTGTCAACATCTGAGACAAAATTGGGGTGAGAGATTTATGTTAACACAGATTATCATTGGCTTAATAAAATTTCCTCCTACAGTTTTTTTTTTGAGCTTCTGTCACGAATGGGTCTCAAATGTTATAAGGATTTTTATGCATCTCCTTAGATGATTATGTGAATTTTAAAAAATTTTCTTATTGAAGTAAGTTGTATTTACTGATTTTCATATGTTAAGCCAAATCTGCACAGGGATGACAGAGGTCAAAGTAGTGGTTACTATTTGGAGGAACTTACTGAGAATGAGCAGTGATGTACTTTGTAATTATGTGTGTGGGGGGTAAAACAATGCTCTCCCAAATGTCCGTCCTAATCTGCAGAATGTGTGAATAGGACACTTCACATTGTGCAAGGTTATCTGCAGAGGTCACTAAGTTAGGATGCTGGTATAGGGAGTTTATCTTCAATGGAACAGAAGACCCTAATGTAAAGACAAATGTCTGCAAAAGTACAAAAAGGCAGAAGAGGAGTTAGATGAAGGTGATAAAATAGGAGTTGTCACAGGCAAGATGAAGGGGAAGCTATGATCCTAGTTCTTAAGATGGAGAAATAGGGCCTAGGGATGTGTGTAATCCCTAGAAGCTGGAAAAAGATAAGGGGGTGATCAACTGGCCCTTCCAGACTCTCACACAGCCCTGGGGGCACCTTGAGTTAGCCCAGTGAGACTCATGTTAAATATGTGAATGCAACATTAGTAACAAATCATGTTTTCTTCTGACCCATTAGATGTGTAGTAATTTGTGACATCAACAGTTCAACATAAATCTAAACAAAATAATGTTTTTCTATTTTGCTGGTTTTATGTTAATATTGAAGTTATATTTGTATCTAATGTGAAAACTGATATTGTTCTGTAATTATATCTTCTTATATTATCATTGTGCTGTGTTATTATCAAGGCAATGCCCCTTTTGCAAAACACTATATGAAGCTTATTTTTGTTTTCAAATTATTTTACTAATACATAAAAATGTAAAAATTATATATATTAATGAGGTAAATGTAATATCTCAATTCCCATATATACATTTTTAATGTACAAATTAGACTAAACATGTCATTTTAAACATTTCTGGTTTCTCTGTAGTGAAGCTGTCAAAATCCATTCTATTTTCATGGCATATATAGTACATTACTTTATATGCAGTCACTCTGCTATGCACACAAGAATATCTTGCTACCATCTAACTAAACTTATCCCACCCCTCCCCTTCCTGCCGCCTTCTCTGGTGTCTAGTAACTACCATTCTATTCTAAACTTCTATGAAATCAAATATTTTAGAGTCCATATATGAGTAAGATCATGCAGGACTTGTCTTTCTGTGCTTTCTGTCTCACTAACAAAATTATCTCCAAGTCTATCTTTGTTGTCTCAAAAGAAAAGATATTATTCTTTTTGTGGCTGAATAGCATTCCACTCTCTATATATGCCACATTTTCTTTATTCAGTCATTAGTTGATGGGCACTTAGGGTGGTCCTGGTTTCCAGCTATTGTGAATATTGTTGAAATGAGCATCTACAGATGTCTTTCAAATACTTGCTTTTCTTTGGATATCTACCCATTAGTGGGATTTATGGATCATATGGTGGTTCTAATTTTAAGGGCTTTTTAAAAAAGAAATTGCATATTGTTTTTCATAATGGCTGTACTGATTTACATGTGCACCAATGGAGTAGTGCAACAATCCTCTTTTCTACTACACCATCACCCACATTTGTTATCTTTTATCTTTTGGATAATAATAGTCATTCTTATTGAGGTGAGGTGATACCTCACTGTGATTTTAATTTATGTTTCCTTGATGATTAGTGATGTTGGAAATGATTTTCATATATCCCTGGTTACTTGAATGTTTTCTTTTGAAAAATGCCTATTTATGTCTATTGCCCATTTTTATCTGGGTTGATATCATTATCATTTGCTGTTTTGGAGTTCTTTGTGTATTCTAGTATCACATCCTTTTCAAATGTAGAGTTGGCAAGTTTATTTGTTTATATTTATTTTAATTTGAGGTAATCACATTTGTCCTGTGTGTGTTTTTTGGGGGATCTTGTCCACAAAATCCTCGTCCACTTCAATGTCCAGAAGTATTTCTTCTCTTCCTTGTAGTGCAATTTCATTGTTTCTGTTCTTACAGTCTTTAGTCTATTTTGAGTTGATTTTTTGGTGGGACAAAGGTATGCAGTTTCATTTTTCTGAATATGAATATACAGTTCTTCCAGTAATGTATACTGAAAGATTATCCATGCTCCAGTATATGTCTTTTACAATTTTGTGAAATATGTTTCCTGTAGATGTGTGAGTTTACTCCTAATCTTTCTATTCTATTTTATTGACTTATGTGTCTATTTTTGTGCACAAACCATGTATTTTTTTGTGATCAGTTTCATAATATTTTATAATTTTGATCAGTTTCACAGTATGTTTTGAAGTCAGGCATTATAATGCCTTCTCAAAATGGCTGTAGGTCCCCCTCCAGGTGATTCCATATGAATTTTGTGGTTATTTTTTTCTAGTTCTGTGAAGAACGTCCCTGGTATTTTGATAAAGATTTCACTGCATCTGTAGATTCCTTTGAATAGTGAAGGCATTTTAACATTGATTCTTCAAACCAATCAACATAGAATATCTTTCCAAGTTTTTGTGTATTCTTCCATTTCTTTCCTCAGTGTTTTATAAATTTTCATTGTTGGGCTGTTTCACTTCATCAATTACACTTATTCCTAGGTATTTAATTCTTTTGTAGGCATTTTAAATTGGATGGCTATCCTGATTTCATAATTTGCTACTGGTATATAGTAACACTATTTTTATATATTTGTGCTGATTTTTGTGATTTTTCTCAGTTAATTGGTCTTAATAAGATGTTTGATGAAATTTTGGGGGTTTTCTATAAATAAGATCATGTCACTTGCAATCAGTGATAATTTGATTTCTTTTGCAATTTGGATACCTTTTATTTCTTCCAGTTTCCTCATGGCTCTGGGTTGGACTTGCTATTATTTTTTTCTTAAATGACAAATAAGGTTCATCAATAAAGCCATCTGGGGCTGCAGTCTCCTTTTAGAGAGGTTTTAAATTATGAAATCTATTTATAAAACAAATAAAAGATTTAAAATTTTATTTTCTTTTAGATTTTTTAGTTTTATTTTTATAAGAAAATTTCCAATTTATTAGATCGGTAAATTTATTGATCTAAAGTTGTTCATAATATTTGATCATTATATATTTGGTGATCTATAGAAGTTCCACTTCTTTTTTTTTTTTTGGTACCTGGGATCAAACTTGGGACCTTGCGCTTTCAAGGCAGGCGGCGGAACCACTGAGCTAAATCCCCAGCCCCAGCAATTCCACTTCTAATGTTGAGAATTTGTTTTCTCCAGTTTTCATTTCAACAGTTTTCCAAGGAATATATTAATTAGTTTTATTATTTTCAAAATTTCAAATTTTACTTTTATTGGTTTCCTCCTTATTTGACTCAGTTTATTTTTACTTTTATTTCTTTCCTTTATTTACTGTAATATCAAGTAATTTTATTTCTGTCTTCAGCTTAAAAATTATTAACATCTAAAAATATAAGCTTCATTCTGGGCATTATCTGAACCTTCAGTGTTTTTAATTACTGTCAATTCTATTTATTTTATGCTTCATATGTTTCTCATTTATAAAGTTGATTTTTAATTCCTTTTGGAAGTTTCCTTTTTCTTTTTCAAACCCTTCACACATTTAGCATATATTTTCTTTTAAATACTTATGATGATTATATCTTTGCTGTTATCAATTGTTAATTCATGAAATAATTTTGACATTGAAAAATTATGAATACAGCTTCTCTGCACACCTCACCTCCTTTTTTAAAAAAATGCACTATGAATATTGTGATCAAAGGACAATCATAATTAAAGTGAAAAGTATTACCACGAACCATGATTCCCCAAATGAAAATCATGTCTGCACGTGGCAGTTAGAATGAAGAACTGATTTTTCAGACTCTTTCAAGAATTGATTTCATTTGAGGTTAGGCCACACCATTAATTATATTGAGATCATTCCTCAACACCCAGTGCCCAATCTGTTTGTTGTCACTACTGTAGTAGTGATTGTTTTCATGTTAGCAGTTGAACTGGGAGGCATGAGGGCCATATTTTCAGTAGACTTTTTCTTTTGACACTACATTTAACTAGAGCAGTGACCTGTAACTCAAGAACCACATGATGCATGGGATTATACATGTTTTTTTCCCCACAATTTAGCAGTCTCTCCGGTGTTTCTTTTTCAGCAAATTTCTGTGTATCTGGGAGTGATTGGAAGAAATATTAACTTGAATATTGTTACTTTTACAACTGAGGCTTTTGCACTTTCTGATTTACCCACAACTGACTTCTTAGTTCCCATTGGTACCAAAGAGCAGGTGTTTATCTCTGGTATGAAAGCTACCATAGCTCTGCTTGTTAATTAAACTTATTCTTCTCTGCATCGTTATTCAAGCTTTCCTTGTATTTACCATTCTTTAATATTGTACTTTAAAATAATGATTATGCTATTATTTTTTTTTTCTTTCTTGTTTCCACAAAACCAAAGGCATAATTCTTTTTTCCTCAGCCAAAATGGAATCGTCATTATACTGAAGCAATTTATCCGGGTCAGTATCATGTTTTGTATTATAAAAATCTGGAAGTCAGAAAGGCAGCTGAGGTACTGTGCTAGAGGATCCCAAAGAAGGAATGAGAGAAGAATAGAGTCAAAGTTGCTACTTAGATGTTGGAGGGACTAGATACATCGTGAAAAATAAAGTTCCATGAAGGCAGGGATTTTTATCTGCTTTGTTCACTAATATATCACAAGTGTCTATGACAATTACTGGCCTGCACTATGTGATCCATGAGTATTTTTTGACACTGAACAACCAACAGCTTGGAGCTATAGGAGACACTTGAGTTCACTTATTTTGACTTTGAAATGCAGTAATCGTTTAAGTTAAAATACATAGTGGAGATATAAATTTGAAATCTTGAAGGGCAATACAAGCTGTAGATATTTGTGTTGCATAATTATACTCAAGACTTTTAGACCATTAACAATGGCCATCCAGTAGATATTAAAAGGCAAAGAAAATCTTGCATTTTCATGTTTTATCACAGGCACCTATACAAAGTCTATTATATTAATGAAACTGTAACATAAGTGCCCAATTACTAGTGTTGAGTTAGATTTTTATTTATCAGATGTGCTCTGTTTCATTCACAGGAATGCTTCCATTTTATGAAAGTTTCAACATCTTTTTAAAAAATCAGTATTATTCCACATTTCTTTGTTGTTAGTTCCTGTGGAGATTCAAGTAAATGCCTTGAAATATACATTTTAAAGTTTTGAGAAGTCATACATATTCATAAAATCAAATATCTGAAATTGTAGAAGCTGTAGCATTACTATTATTTTTGAATGCACATGTTTGATCAATATATTAGTTTTGATTAGAGAGTCTAAAAATAGGCTGATGTCTTGAAATTTAATCTACATTTCCTATGTAATAAAATATAAATATGAAATTGGGTTAAACACACTAATTTGAAGTTTACCAAGAACTTTAAAAATAGCAAAAAATGCTGCACTACTTTCTATTCAACTGTCCTAGATTTAAAACTATAATGATAAAAATGTATTAAAAATTTCAAATGGCCTTAATATTCACTGCAGTGTGAGTATACATGCATATGGTGTGCATGTATATGTATGTAAATATGTGTATCTAGTTTGTGCACCTTTATGTATATAGATACTCATACTTAAATGCACTTAGAAAAGTTTCTAGAGTTAATAGGGAAAATAGATACGTTTATTCATTTGTCTTTGGAAAAAAGACTTGCATTTAATCATTTTCCATATATTTTATTTGTACCACAAGTTGATCATGACACTTTATTATTCGTCATTTAAAGTCTTAATACTGATTTAATTTTTTTTTGCACATTGAGGCATTTTACAAAGTTTTAGTTTGAATTTTTAAAAAAACTGTGTGTGTGTGTGTGTGTTGGAGAAATTTATTTCATTATATACAGTTATACTGATTACTTATAATATGTAAACATTGCAGTACTTTTTGAACAAACAAAATAATGACTATTAGAATAATAGTTTCTACAGTTATATTAGCTACCTTAAGTTATGTATGTTCATTTTAATATAAATTGGACATTATAATGTTAATTTGTAGTTCTTAACATTACTCTTTAATAGATATATATTGCTGCTGAATCTTGAGGTCTTCTTTTAATTCCAGTGACAAATTGAATTTATATAGTTAAATAAAAAACATCACATTGTACTTCTAGTAATGAACTTGATTGGTTTTCACACAATTCACCAGGGATTTTGTATGGCTGAATAAAACTTCAGTGTGCCAAATATTCTTCTACATGTCTTCACATCACAGATATTTTATCTTATTTAATCGAATACCTTACAAAAATAGAATAGAATATATTTCTATCATCCGTCATTAAAATTCCTGCCAACTCACACTGTTCTTATCAGTGTATAATAGACTGGCTGATGTATTTTTGTGTTTCCTTGCCTCATTTAGAAGGGTCTATGTAAATCATTTTCATTTAGAATCATGAAGAACTCATGTTCATGACATAAACTATCAAATTTGATAATAACTGGACTGTCATAAATTCTAAGTGCCATATTTAGGTTCTGTTCTTACATATAATTATTTTCCTTACAAATAAACAATGTGCCTTCTAGTTCATTTAATTTTTCCCTATTAACTTTAGCCAAATTCTTTTAAGGATGGAATTTGGGTGGGATTGTGGGGTAATAATGGATATGTAGTGCTTCACTTTTATACTAGAGCCAACAAAATGTAATAATTACACTTTCAGTTTATAACTCAGAAAATGTAATGTATCTTCTTGTATTTTGGCTTTATTGTTATTCTACTAAGGAATTATCTTAAGAGAAATGCTCTCTACTTCTTTAAAATGTATCTCCAAACAGATGAGCAGAATATGATCAAAGGTATGCAGAAGCATAAACAAGGAAGCAGCATTGAAAATATATGTGTGTAGATAGGGAAGGTTTCAGTTTTCAATATTGTATTAGTTTCTTTTAGTTACTGCAATAAATTTACTTAAAAGAAGAGAAATATATTCCCACACAGTTCTGTAGTCCAGAAGTCCACAACAAAGCTATTCGCAAAGTTGTACTCACTTCACAAGCCTTCCAGGAGATTTTGTCCCTCAACTCTTCCAAATTTTGGTGGTTGCTGGCATTCCCCAAGGCTGCTTCCCCTCAAACTTGTCTGTGTCTCCCCATTGTCCTGCCCTCTGTATCTGGTATTCTATCTTAAAGCCCTTTTTACCTTCTTCTATAAGGACATGTGTCATGAGATTTAAGGCCTACTTGTCATTAAATTTAGGGCCTACTTGAATAATCATGGATTATCTTATCTCATGATGCTCAACTCAGCCACATCTGCAAAAGACAATTTTCCAAATAAAGTAAAATTTGTAGATTTTAGGATGTGGCATTGGTATCTTTGGGAGAGTGTGGCATTTTTCAGGCAACCACAGTGATGAAACCCAGTCACAGTATGTTGATTTTGAAATTGAGTGCAGTGCTTGTCTTAAGGAATAGAAGAGAGTCAGTCTTGATATATACTGTTTTATAGAGCTTTACAGACATAACATTTTAGGCATTTGTTGTTTATTTAATTGCTGAATAAGAAATACTTATGGAAAATTAGTATGCCTATACACTGAGAAATAAGCTGTTCAGTCACTATTATTTAATATGGTTTGATATGGGGAATGCTAGACAAGAATCATTAGCACTGGAACTAACAGAAAACTGTAGACCCAGGGCTTACAAAAACAAGAGGATCTAAGCTGAATCTACTAGGAAATCTTCAAATAATGATGTAGGCAAAAGACATATTGAAGTACTCAACTGTAACAATTCATATAATGGTGAAGCACTGTCTGGAGAAAAATAATACAATAGGAACCCATGCCTAGAGGAGTCGGACTAGTAATTAATAGTCTAATTAATTATATAATTAAGTTCTATATTAAGTTACAATATGAATAGTACTACAATTAAGTTAATTATACAATGTGGATGAACATCAAGGAATTTTCAAGCAAAAGAAACACAATACAAAAGTCTACTTATAAAGGGCACAGTGCTTAGTGGTGCTGAAGATTATCAAATATTGTGAATGGATTGGAGATAGTTGAAGAAGGAAATTTCCATACCAATGATTATGGTCTCTGTCCTAAGATTGGTAGTTCTCATGACAAATTTTCCTCCAGATAACAAATTCAGCAAAGGATTCTGCCAAGGCTTTGACCCTGAAGTGAAGCCTCTTCCAGTAAGCATTAGTGAGACAGTTGAGTTTGTAATGCAAATGTAGCTTCAAAGCACCATAGATGCAGTCTCACCCTCCTTTCCAATCAGAGAGAGATGATAGACAGCCCTTTTCTACTATTCAAAATTCTTGGTCCTGACCATTTTTCTCATTTTTTTCAGACTGTGTATCTTTGTTTTTTTGGGTTTTTTTTTGGTACCAGGGATCGAACTCCAGTCCTTGCGCTTTCAAGGCAAGCGACGGAACCACTGAGCTAAATCCCTGGCCCAAGACTGTGTATCTTTAATGACTCAGATGCTAGAACTCTGTAATTCCAGATTGACTTGAAATTTGTAACAGCACCAATACAGTAACAGGACATACCACAATTTCAAGCTTTATCAGAGCATTAAAATATAACTTCCCAAACCAACAAATTTTATCAATAAAATAATACGTGATGTGAAAAACTATGCATATATAGCCTTCTATGTCTCACTTCCCCTAACCTTACTGAAATTTCGAAAGCATGGCTTTAACTAAAATATGTTTTCCAGAAATCTGTTTTTGAGGCTTGTTTACGTGTCTTCTCATTTCCATGGGGGGGGGGCGGTTGGGGTGCTTCTGGTGCCCACGCAGCTCACCTTCTCTGCCCTAGGAGCTTGAGATGGCGGCGGGGGAGCTTCCTTCCAGGTGCTGGGACTGGCTCAGCTTCTCTCTATGTTTTCTATTTATTGATTGGAAAAGAGATGAAGGTAGGAAAATTAAAAAAATCCAAATTTACATAACCAAATGTTTTGATAACTTGCATGTATGTTCAGTTAGAGTAAAGGAAGAGAACAGGAATAAGAGCCATGTTAATAGCATTAAGAGTGAGATCTGTAACTTTAGAAAAAAGAAGTTTTGAGAAATTTTCTTATGCTACATTTTATAATATTCCGTGTCAAACTTTCTTATTCACAAACACATTAACTCCCATTGCACAAATATATGATATCTAAAATAAATTTCAATAGAAATCTCCACTGTTCTTTCATAATTTTGGACTCAGAAGTATTCTTTTCCAGTGGATAACATGGAAACATTTAAAATTTGCCCTGTTTTTCCTTCCTTTCTCCTTCCTTCCTTCCTTCCTTCTTGCCTGCCTGTCTGCCCGCCTGTCCTTCTTTCTCTATTTTTTTTGTCTTTCCATCTTATAACATCTGTGAAAGTTTTACATGTTCTCTGTTGGGGGGTATTCTTTATTTTCAGATTTTCTCCTTGTATTTTGATTTTATAACGTTTTCTTTCTACAAAAAGTAACCGATAGTGAATGAAAGTTTTTACACTTTACTTGAAAAATAAAATGTTTAAAATATTGTGTCTATACCTTAGTTAATATGTAGGTTTATTTGTAAAATATACTTTAAGTTTCTGTATGAGGTCCCCAAATTGTTTGAGATTATTTTTAAGTATTGAAAATTTTCAAAGAGACAAATATTTGATCAGGTTTTTCTTTTAAAGAGAGATTCTGACTGAAGTGTGGACAATGAAAAGGAGGAAGCAGAAGAGGCACTGGGGAAAAATGTGGGGTAGTGAATGAGTTAAGCAGTTATTAGAGTAGTTCAGGAAAATGATGATGTGGATTAGAACTGTGTGAGAATAAAAGAAGAGAGAAAAATGTAAAGTTGAGCATGAAATTGAGGTTAATATTCTTAGCAAAATAAATAATGCTTAGGAATAAATTATGCATGAATGATAGATGAAAAAATTTAGAAATCTCTGTTTTCAAGTTTACATGCATAGATGGTTAAAAACAATTTGAAATAGGAAGTAGAATAGGAAGAATATATTTTAGAGAGGAAAGGAATTAATATTTATTTTTAAAGATTACAGATGATGTGTAAAACTGCTCAGAAAACACTTCAAAATTAGGTAAAAGCTTTCAATAACAAAAATCAGATTTAAAAAAAAGCCCTTGAAAATCCCCTGAAAAATCTTTGTATCTAATTCTGACACTAGACATTGTTGACATGGCTCTATACATGTATTTCTTCTTTGTTGAAAGTGAATTTTTCTAATAGTGAGACTATGTTTTTCAACTGGATGCAGTTAGTTCTTGCACATATATAGTATATCTGATATATGTGTATGTCCGTGTTATACAGGCACATAGTAGGGCTGTATAATTACCATAGATAATGTTTATAATTTCTTGAATATTGAAAATATAATTCTATAGTACCTTAATAAAAAATTATCTCATAATTCTATAGATTAAAATTCCAATATAGATTTGACTAAGCTAAAATAGAAGTGTTGGATAGACTGTATTCCTTTCTGGAAATTCTAGGAAAAATCCATTTTCTTGCTTGTGACAGTTTTATACAGGTTTATCCATAATTCTTGTTGGTTGGGCCTTTGCTCCTTCAAAGCAGGAAACATAGGATCTCTCTTACCCTGATTCTACTGTTACCTCTCTTTCCTTGACTTTTGCTCCTCATTTTTCTCTTTATAGGATCCTTGTAACCATGAGGGTCAAACCTATGCAAAGATTCCTTAACATGTGATAGTCCAGCTAATTTTCCTTTTTTAAGATCAAATGATGGGCAAACAATTCTATCTGCAGCTTTAATTCCCCTTTTCCATATAATGTAACATATTTTCAGGCTCTGTGGATTAGAATATGGACATTTTTGATGGCTTATTGTTATACCCACCCCAAACGTCTATTGGACCTTTAAAAATTCTTCTGTATTTTCCAGAAAATAGAGTTAAACCAACTCTAAATTTTTCTCTAGGCCTCTGGTGTGCCCCTTTTATAATGGCCTCCAAAAATCTCCATTTTCAATTTTCCACACTGATGTGTAACTGCATCACCTTGGATATGAGCTTAAATTACTGGATCATTTCTAATAAATAGCACATGTCAGATAAAATGAGCCATCACATCTGGGATTGCATTATATAAAGACTATGAATTCTATGTCAGGTGTCCTCACTTGATCTGTTACTTTCTTCTTCACTTGCTTTAAGGTCAATTGCTTGTCATTTGCCTCATAAAGATGTCCATATGGCAAGAAGCTAAAATCTTTGGGCAAATATCACAAATATCTGAAGCCTACCAGCAACTGTATGAATAATGTTAGAAGCGGAACCTTCCTGATTGGAATTTGAATTGACAGCCTGATACCCATATTGCAGTTTTATGACAGACTTTTTTTCAGTTTCATAAAAGACACATCCAACTAAGCCACTTAACAAGTGAGAATAAACAAAACAAAGCAAGTATTTGTCATTTTAAGATGCAAGGTTTTGAAATATTTGTTTTACAGTAATATATAAATAATACAGATTTTTGTATCCAGAAGTAGGATGCTGCCTTAAATATTAAAAATGTAAGTATGGCTTTAGATCTTGGCAATGAGCAAATGCTATGGGGATTTTGAAGACTATAGTAGGGAAAACTCAAAGTGGTTTGGACAGACTATAGAATTATGAACTTTGAGAAGAGAGGAAAATGTTGGCGGGAACAGGAAAAAGGGATCCTTGTTCTGCTGTGGAAGAAAGAACATCACCCTTGCCTGCAGTGACATGGACAGATGAAAGCATGACTAATGTATTTGTAGATCTAGCTAAGGATGCTTAAAAGTAAAGTTTTAATGATGAAACCTATTTTTTGTAGTTTGTGTGAAATGTGAGAGTTAAATTGAACAAAAGACTAAAAAAACAGATTTTATAATTTGGAAAATATTTAGCATTTCTAGATGATAAAGATGATGAAATTATAAAATATCATCTTAGGAATATTTAAATATAGGGCACTGCCAGGAAGATTAGTTCACAGATGAAGTGAAATCTCTGACTCTCAGATACTCTGATAAGATGCTAAAGGCTGCTTGTGAAGAGATTTGTGAATATGGCTTTTGTCTAATGGGGCGAACCTTGGTGATATTCACAGTAATCTCCTATGGTCTTTGAGAAAATTATTTTAGAGGAAACACTGCTAGTTTGAGTTGAAAAAGAAGAGGCAGTGCAGAAAGTAGAAAGAGAGATGGAGTTTCCAACATGTATTGGAAGTTTGACTGAGACAGACTGGGAAAACTGATTTGCAAACCTGTTCTACCTTTCCTGAAAAAGAAAGGTTTATTCAGAAAGTAAGACTGAGAGAGAAGGACTGAGAGTCATGGAAAATTATTTCTTGATCTTGAGATCTGACCAAGAAACTTCCAATATTTATGCAGTTGATTTTCAATATTTTATGAAGAAGTGATTTTTGTACCTCATATAGTACTTTATAGTACTTATCTAAGCCCGCTCTACCATTTTATGTGGCATGTCTAGGATCAGCCTACAGTACTTGCTTCTTTATTTCACAGGGTACAGATTAAAGGAACACTGTACAAATAACTATTATGGTGGACTGTTATCTGAAGAGGCTCATGGACTTTTGAACTCTATGACATTCAGGACTTGGAGCTGAATCTATTGGGATGAGACATTTTGGGCACTCCTGATCCTGAGACTTGTGACATAATAAAGGTTTGCTCTTTTAAGTTGGTAAAGTTTAAGTAATTTATTGCATAGAAATGATAATTAATGTAATAGCCAATTGACGAATTCTTGCCTATTAAAATACAGTAAGAAAATCATCAATAATATTTCCATGCCTTCTCATGTCTACTACTTATCTGCATATTTAGAAGACTCTTCCATTGGCTTTAATAAGAGTTACCAAATTTTGATCGTCAAAACTTGTCTTCTCTGTGAATACTGGAGTAAATCTAATTTTTCAAAGATCTACCATAATATTTAAGAAATTGCTATTTTCCTCATGTGGGAATCTATTGTATACTATAAAGTATGAGTCCTTGAAGGTATATACTTTGTTTTCCACCTATATGATCTTATCACCTAGTAATGTCTATCACAAGATAGGACTTTATAAATGTATAGAATAAATTAATGAGAGAATAAATTTATAAATATATGAGTTTGTGTAAGAAATTAATGCAAAATAATCTGAAATATTCCTCAATTTCCATGAAACTTCCATTATTTTTCTCTTCTAAAGCATAAACATTTTATATTCTTTATTAGTAGTAGTATTGCTATTGATTTTATTTTTAGAAGGGAAACATTTTTTTAGTAATATAGCAATTCCTCATATTTTATTCTATTTTTTATTTCTTTCTTAATCTTCCATTAAAAATGTCAAAGGACTTTTCTTCTTTACACTTCTGTTTTAAAACATGCCTTTGGAAATATTATCTTTATTTTATAAATAGTATCTAATGTTAGCTTTAATTAAATATTAAAAATCATTTTGGCCTATTGAATTAATAATTAGACTTCTTAAAGTTTTGATTTGCCTTTATATTCTAAATTTGATTAAATTACATGGATGTCTGATAAAACTGTCACCTTAAAATTATATTGTTTTAGGCTTCATTTCTGAATTATAGATAACAAGTTAGATGAAAAAGGGACAGGAAGTATTTACTACTTTGGTGTCTCTTATTTATCATCCTTCACACACTTACTAGTGTCCATTCACTAGTTTGAGTGATACTCTCTGTAATATTTGCTCTACTATTTATTGTTTAGAATGAATTTTTGTTAATAAAAACTTTTGATTTACACATTTTCCCCAGAATTTCATGTTTATTTTCAAAAACATATATTTAAAAATTTTTATTTTAGAATAGAAACTTTAATCTGGACGATCCATTGTTATATAACATTGTATTAGGTGCTAAAACAAACTACCATTGATCAGGTAGCTTATAAAAAATAGAAATTTATTTCTTATAGTTCTGGAGATTGGAAAGTCCAAGATGAAGACAATAGCAGAACTGGTGTCTGGTGCCATCTCTCTGAGGACCTCAATGGTGGCAACTGCTAGCTGTGTTCTCACTGGGGAAGGGAACTGCAACTCTACAAGTTCTGCTTTACGAGAGCATTGATTCATACATGAGAGCTTTGTTTCAGAACTAATCACTTCATCACCTTCTCATATAATCTTGTTGGTGAGTGGTTTTCCACATGTGATTTTTTTGGCATGGAGACACAAACATTCATATTACAGCAGATGGAAATAATGCAGTCATGTAGTATGTATTCTTTCTTCAGCACTTACAGTACATTGCACCTGAATAATTTACGTGAAAGAAATTGATGACTACAGTACTTTTGAAATACTGACAAGTTAATTGAGTCCTTGAAATGTGTTCATGATTTTTACAGTAATTATCCTTCTTTTCCATTCCTGATAGGAATAGCTCATCTGTTAAGAATATGACTGTTGTTAGTTTTTCTTCTCTTAAACGCAAAGCATCATCTTTTATCCTTCTGCCTTACTATCAGAATCTTCATAACTTTTTGAAATTAGAAATTATTTCAATAATTATATCATCAGTATATGTGATTGCATTTAAAATTATGGAATTCTTGGATTACAATATTTTCACTTGTTTTCCCTATGTACTGATTTTTAAATAGACATATATCAAATAAGGAATTTATACAAAGACTAGTTAACTTTTCCTTTTACAGAGTAATTAATTGAAAAATACAGGGTTTGGACAAAACAATATTTAATAATTTTAACTTATATAATGTCATTTTTTAAATTTGCTACATTAATTTTTAAAATTAATTTTACTGGTACACTTGTGATGTATGTAAAGATCACATTAATCATATGGAATTTGTACCTGTACATAATATATCTTGATTCTTCTTTTCATCACTCCCCTCCCCTCCCTTTAAACTTTCTACCCCTTCTTATTTAAAAAAGCCTTGTTTCCATAATTTTCCCTGTACTCTTGTTTGTCCTTTCCCCTTCCTTCCCTTCCCCCTACACCCTCCCTTGTTCCCTTTTCTATTTGAACATTTTCTTCCTACTTCTGAATATCTATCATCTATTTTGGTCCTTATTTGTGCTTTCGGCTTCTCATACAAGCAAAACAATGTGGTATTGAAACATGTGTGTCCAATTTATTTCACTTGAAAATATGACCTCAAGGTCACTTAAAAATGTCTTAAGTTTATCCTTCTTTATGGCAGAGTCATACTCTATTGTAAATAAAAAACACATTTTCTTTATCCATGCATCTAATGATGGGCTTCTGGGCTGTTTCCAAGAATTTACTATTACAAACTATGCTGCTGAAAATTTGGGTGTGCATATATTGCTGTGGTATGATGCTTTTAACTTTTTTGGGAAAATGCCAAGAAGAGGAATAGGTTGGTCAAATGGAACCTCTAGTTTCAGTTTTAAGAAATCTCATACTGATTTCCATATTAGGTGGATCAATTTATGCTCCCATCAACAGTGAAAAAGTGTTCCTTTTCCCCAAAAACCCTGCCAGGATTTGTTACTGGTGGATTTCTTGTTAATAGGCATTCTTTTTGGAGTGAGATAGAAGCTTAGTGTCCTTTTAATTTTTATCTCTTGAATAACCACTGATCTTGAACACTTTTTTTGGATACTTGTTTGCTCTTTGTACTTCTTCATTTGAGAAGGGTGTATTCATTTCAGATGACCATTTTTGGATTGGGTCTTTTAAGTGTCTGATTTATTTGAGTCTTTTATATATTCTATGTATAAATCCTTTGAGGAGTAACTTGTAACTTTTTCCAGTTCTGTGGGTTGTCTCTTTACTTTGTTGGTGGTTTCTTTTGCTATGCAACAGCTTTTTAATATGATGAGATCCCCGTTGTTGATTCTTTGTAAGATTTCCTGTGTAATAGAGTTTTTGTTCATAAATTATTTGCCTACTTCTATGCCTTCAAGAGTTTTACCTATTTTATCTACCAGTAGATTAAGTGCTTCTGTTTCAATATTTAGATCTTTGATCCATATTGATTTTACTTTAGTGCATGATGAGGGATATGGGCTTAAGTTTAACTTTTGCCATGTGGACAGTAAGTTTTCCCCGCACCATTTATTAAAGAGGCTATCTTTTTTTCCAGTGAAGGTATTTGTCAAAGCTAAGATGCTGCATAAGTTTGAAGTTGCTTCTGCATATTCTAATCTGTTCCACTATTCCTTGGGTCTGGTTTTTTTTTTGCCAGTATCACGCTGTTTTTAATCACAGTAGCCCTGTAGTATAATTTCAAGTCAGGGATTATGCTATTCTCTGCCTTAGCTTTGTTGCCCAGAATTTTTTTTCTATTCTGGGCCTCTTCTGGTTCCAAATGAATTTTAGGAATGTTTTCTCTAGTTCTGTGAGTTATGGTACTGGCATTTTGATTGGAATTGCATTAAATCTAAATAACGGTTTTGACCATATCACCATTTTCACTATATTGGTTCTGCCTATCCGGGAACAAAGGATATCTTTTCATTTTCTTATATCCTCTTCAATCTTCTTTTTCAGAATACTGTATTGTTTAATTTCCTTCACTAGATTGATTCCTAAATATTTCATTTTTTTAATGCTATTGTGAAAGTTTTTGTTTCTGTAATTTCTCTCTTGGTGAGTTTATTTGTGTACAGGAATGCTGTTGATTTTTGAGTGTTGACTTTGTATCCTGCTACACTACTGACCTCGGTTATTAAATCTATGAGAATTTTAAAGGAGTTTTGGGGGTCTTCTATGGAAAGTATCATGTGATCTGCAAATAATGATAATTTAACTCTTTCCTTTCCTATCCTTATGCCTTTTATTTCTTTCTGTAGTCTAATTGCTCTGGCTAATATTTCCAGAGCTGTGTTGAATAAGAATGGAGACAGTGGACATCTTGTCTTGTCCCTGATTTTAGGGTAAAATCTTTCTGTTTTTGACCATTTAGTATGATGTTGACTGTTGGTTTGTCATAGATGCCTTTTATCAGATTGAGATAAAAACCATTTATTTTAATTTTCTGTGGGATTTTTATCCTGAATGGCTGTTGGACTTTGGAAAATGCTTTTCCTGTATCCATTGAGATGATCATGTGGTTTTTGTCCTTGGTTCTGTTAATGTGGTGTATCACATTTATTGATTTTCATATGTTGAACCATCCCTGGATCCCTGTGATGAAAACTACTTGATCATGATATATAATCTCTTGATGATGTGCTGCATTCTGTTTGCCAGAGGATTTTTGCATCTATGATCATTAAGGAGACTGTCCTTAATAGTAATTCTTAATAGTAGTCCTTAATAGTTGTTTTCTTTTTTTGGTTGGATCCTTCTCTGGTTTTGACATCATAGTAATGCTTACTTCCATGAATGAGTTCGGAAGTGTTGCTTCCCTTTTAATTTAAGTAAAGAGTTTGAAGATTAGTGTTATTAGATTTTCTCTAAATTTCTTGTAGAATTTAGCAGCGAATTTGCCAGGACCTGGGCTTTGCTTTGTTGATACATTTTAAAATTACTTCTTCAATTTCATTGATATATTGGGTTATTTAGAATTTTTATGTCTTCTTGATTCAGCTTTGGTAATTCATGTGTATCTAGGAATCTGTCCATTTCATCTGCATTTTCCTTCTTATTAGATTACACATTTTCAAAGTAGGTATTGATGATTTTATGTATTTCTTCATGGTCCATTGTGATTTCACTCTTTTCAATCCTAATTGCATAAATTTGAATCTCTTCTTTCCTTTGTTTTTTGATAAGATTGGCTAAGGCTTTGCCTATTTTCTTTAATTTTCAAAGATGCAAATCTTTGATTCTTTGTGTTGTTTTCCTAGTCTCACGTGTATTAATTTCTGCTCTGATCTGTATAATTTCCTCCCTTGTATGTGCTTTGGGTTCACCTTGCTCTCATATTTTTAGAAGTGTGAAGTTCAACACTAGGTTATTTATTTGAACTTGCTCTGTTTTTCTGATGTAGGAATTCACTGCTATTAATTTTCCTGAGAGGACTGCTTTCATTGCATCCCATAAATTTTGGTGTATTGTATTGGCATTATCATTTAATTGTAGAAACTGTCTATTTTCTTCTTTAGTTACATCTGTGACCCATTGGTTGTTCAGGAGGGTGTTAACAATTTCCATGTGTTTATGAAGTTTTTGTGGTTTCTTTTGTCATTGATTTCCAATTTTATTGCACTATGATCTGATGGTATGCATGGAATAATTTCAATTCCTTGGAACACACTTAAGCATGTTCTATAGGGTAGCATGTGGTCTTCTTTGGAGAATGTTCTGGGTGCAGCTGAGAAGGATATGTATTTTGTTGTTGTGGAGTGGAACACTCTGTAGAAATCTACTAAGTCCATTTGTTCAAAGGTTTGGGTCTTTGTTGATTTTTTTGCCTTATTGATCTGTCTATTTGTGGGATATTGAGGTCCTCCGTTACAATTGCAGCTTATTTGATTTTTCAGGTCAATTAATGTTTGTTTAGTGGAATTGGGTGCACTGGAATTTGGTACATATATATTTATGATTGTTATCTCTTCCTCTTAGATTGTTTCCTTAACAAGTATGTAGTTACCTTCTTTTTCTCTTCTGATCAAATCTTTGCTTGAAAATAACTTTGTCTGAAAATAAAATAGCTATCCCAGCTTTCTTCAGGTTCTTGTTACATGGAGCATTTTCTTTCATCCTTGACTTTTAGTCTGTGAATTTCTTTTTTACTTAACTGTATTTCTTGTATGTACCATATTGTTGGATCTTATCTATTCTGCCAACCTGCTTCTTTGATTGGTGAATTAAGACCATTTACACTGATGGTTATAACTGATATGTATTGACTTGTCATATAATTTTCCTGTTGTTGGTTCCTTTTCTTTCCCCTCTGTTTAATTGCTTGCCTTGACTAGTGGATTCATTCTATTGGGATTCATTAAATTATTTTCTTCATTGTCTTTTTCTTGAATATTCTTCAGAAATTTTTGGAGTGCAGGTTTGGTAGTCATGAATTTATTCAAGTGTTCTTTATCATGGGAGTATCTTATTTCTCTGTTGAATTTGAAAAATAATTTTGTGAGGTACATCAATTTGGGTGGGAAGTCCTTTTCTTTTAGGGCTTGGAATACTTCACTTCAAGCTCTCCTTGACTTAAGTGTTTGGGTTAATGAGTCTGCTGTGATTCTGATGGGTTTTTCTTTACAGGTTATTTATTTATTTTAGCTAACAGCTTTTAGTATTCTGTTCTTGTATTGAATTTCTGGAATCTTGACTATCATATACCTTGGTATAGTTTATTTTTTCTGGTCATGGCTAATTGGATTTCTCTATGCCTCACTATCTGTATGTCAAATTCTTTTTCCATGCTTAGGAAGTTTTCTGCCATTTCATTTTTTAAAAATTCTCTTATTGGTACATTTTAGGTATACAATAAGTTTACATTTATCATTGGGTGCTTGTACGTGTACATGATGTATCTTGGTTCTTATTTTTTTCCCCATTACCTGTGTGCCCTTATGAAAAGATAATTATGTTCTTTGTCCTATCTTCTGATTTTTCATTGATTTATATCTATTATATTATTCTTCTTTGCATAATCTAGCAGCTATTAGATTGATTTTTCATGGTCCTTGCTATTTTTTAGAAGCTTTTCATTTGTTGATCACTAACTGCAAACTTGTCTCCAAGATCTAATATTTGGTTCTCATATTGGTTGATTCTGCTGCACTTACTTTCAATAGAATTTTTTAATCTCCTAGATGTATATTTAATTGTTTGCCTTGCCTAGTCAATACATTGTATTGTGATTCACTAAATTTTTGTCTTCATTGTCTTATTCTTGAATATCATTCAGAACCTTTTGAATCTGTTTCATGGAATCCAGTTCTTTCCTGTTGGACATTCATGGTTTCCATCACTCTCTTTAGCTCCTCTTTTTTTATCTGTATCTACTCTAGATTCACATGTCCATCAATGTGGTTATTATGTCTTTAGTTATTTGTGAAATTATTTCTGATTTCTTTTTTTCAAGAACCTCATTTATTTGCTTTGTTACTTCCACTGTTACATTTCAGAAAATTCAGCTGAGTGGCTTTTGATTTCTTCCACTTCATTGCCCCCTAGCTTTGCCTTCTTGGTTCCATGACTTCTCATTTTCTATTTTTAAAAATTTGTTTTCTGCACTGATGCTTACAAATTGCTTATGGTATGTAGCTTTGTTACTAGTACTGAGATAACCTCAGGAAGTAGCTACTTTTCAGAGCTGTCTTTTAGGTCTAGCTGGCTTTTCACTTTTGAATCTGTCCCAAGATTATGCCTCTTCAATTTATTTGCAAAAAAATATTGTTGCCTATTTGGCCTAGCAGCCAGTTCTTCATGCTGGAGTATGGCATTGCTCATGATTCCCAGACAATTTCAGTGTTGGTATAAAAGGAAGAACAACTGATCACAACTATGTCACCTTGGCCAAAGTACAATGAATAGCAATAACATGAAGTACTGTCTAGAAAATGAAAAATTGTGGTAACAGCTAATTTTCCATCTTAAACTGTGGGTCCAAGATTTATAGTTATGTAACAAAATCTAAAACAAATCAGAAAATTATATCTTTCAATAGAGTGGTGGTACCTTCAGGGGAGAAAATGTAAGTCTTAATATAAGATAGAGAAATAATAGAAGAGAAAAAGATTACGAACAAGGTTGAAGAACAAAAGAAGATTACTAAGTTTTGAGAAAATGGTGAAGAAGACAAGAGGGAAAGAAAGAAAGACAGAAAAGACAAAGACAAGAACTAAATATAAGGAAAAAACTAAAAACAGCGTTTACACACAAAAAACAAAAACAAATAATCAAGAGGAAAGCAAGAAAAAAAACAAACAAAACCAAAAGCAGGTGAGAGAGAGAGGAGAGAGATATTTCTTTATTATTTCAAGCCTGTGATTATTCTCTAGGTCTACGGTTTTATGGTAGTGTTAAATTCAGGGCAAGTCTCCACTGACTTTGGTAGACAAATGAGGCAGACAGAGCCCCAGTTCCTGGATGATCTGAACAAGTGTTCAGCTAGGCCCTCCCTAAAATGACACCTGGCCAAGCTCCCTCTCCAGGAGACACTTGGACTGGAGTAACTAGCTGTTGTAGTTCACAGCATCCACTAACTATTCTGTTCCACTGATGAGTTTCTTCATGGAGTCTTCATGGAGTACTCTGGAGTCACCCGCTATGAAGGTTTCTGGGGTTGTCTGCCTTCACTGTGTTTGTAGATTCAACCCTTTTCTCTCATGCCGAAATCCAGCAGTCAAGAAGAAAGTAAAGTTTGTTGCCTCCTCTTTCTGCACTGAGGTCTGTCTCTTCACTTTCCCTATGAGCTCCAATTCTCTTTTCAGATCATCTTGGGTCCCAAGGATCTACACCCAATCTTCATTTCCAGTACAAGTTTTATTCCAACGTCTGGGTTTTGAAACTCAAAGAGGCTGACACACTGCTGCTTACTGCTCTGCTATTCCTGGAAGTTCCCCTATATCATTTGTTGTTTTCCTCACAGTTCACAAAATCACAGCTTATTTTTAATTAAATTTATTCATATTTATGCTATATAGATACTCCACATTACTATGTTTGAATAATAGTAGGACATAGTTTTAGTTCTTAATAAAACAAGCTTATGAGATTATTGTTGTCTGCTTACAAAAAATTGTCCATTCACTTATTCTTCAGAATTACTCATGTTCTCTTTCTTGCAATAAAGGATTCTGGGCATCAAAACCCTGTGCATAAAGATAGTTTCTTAGATAAGTCTTCAGTAACAGTAGAATAATGGAATATTTGTACTCTTGGAATATAGTGAGTTAAAGAGGTCACCAAAATTAGATGAGTCAAGAAAAGTAGGAAGGGATCAGATACATAAAACTTTTAAAATCTGATGGTATTTAAAAAAATATTACACTAGGGAAAATGGAGTGCTATCAAACAATTTTAAGCTAAAGAGTGCCTTCTATGTATAGAATGGATTTAAGAAAAGCAACGGAAGAAGTAAGAAAGATATGTAAAAAGCTACTTGTATTGGAAAGCAATAATGGTCAAAATTGTGACAGTGGAGATGGCAAAAATGAAATGCCTCAAAATATCTTGTGCATTAGAATCAATAGATCTTTTTAACAGAATGAATGAGAGAAATAAAGGGGAAGCTGTCAAGGATTTTGCTTAGACTTCAGGTTGAAAAATTTGAGTGGACAGAAGTGACAATAATTGATTTGAGAAATAGTGGACATGAAAACTACTTTGAACAGTGGACAGGAGCCCTGACTTACATTTTGAAAATATATTTAAGATTTCCATGAAAAAGTGAGGTGAAATTTTCAAGGAAGTATAGGAAAGAAATCTAAACAAAAAAGTTTGCTTTGAGGAACTGGAAAATTGTTGGTATTACAAGTTATCATAGATAAGCTAACTTTGTAAGATGCATACAGATTGTGAAAAGAAGAGAATTGCAGACTGATTTTTTTAAAAGAACTCCAACATTTACAGATTAGGTAGCACTGACAAAATCACTGAAGTATACTGAAAAGCTCTCAGAAATGAAATATACTAAACAAAATGATAGCTACATAATTTTATTATATTTAACAAAAATTGCCTGACTGATATATTTAAAATATATTGAAGTGGGCAAGATAGAATAAAAAACCTGTTTAGAGAAAAAAGTAAAGGCTTTTTTAAATGCATTTGAAGAATTGAAATAATTCAAGCTTGATCTGAGTAGCAGTATGACTTTAATGAAAAATATGTTTCTGGATACGATTTTAATGTGATTCTAGATATGTTTCTGAGGTACACTGTATAGGATTGAGCATCTGTATTAGACATATTTCCCATTGGTGAACAAGATACCAGATCCCTGGAGCTTAAAGGAGAGGTTTAATTGACTTGTGTTTTGAGAGGATTCAGTCCATGGTAAGCTGGTTGCAAGGGAGAAACATGTCAGAAGGGCATGCTAGAGCAAAGTTGGTAGCTCATGATGGCCTGGCAGCAGAGTAAGGAGGCAGTGTCAGATAGAAATGTTCCAGGGACCAGCTACATTACACACACCTCCATGACCAACCCAGATATACCTGGGAATGTGCTTTACTAATCCCCTTGGCAGCACCAAAGCAAATCAAATTGATAATTAAGCTTAACTGTCATATCATCTAATTCAATATGAGACAAAATTGACCCTGAAATTTTTAGACTGAACAATAAAAGGATTAGTATTTCATTACTGTGATGAAATATTTGGGTGGTGCCATTAGGAACAGAATGGAAGGATTATGCAAATGTTTGTCAAGTTTCAGAGGTCTATTTAATTTTTTTTTTGGTAGCAGGGATTAAACTCAGGTTCTTGTGCTTGCAAGGCAAGCTACAGAACCACTGACCTAAATCCCCAGCCCTAAGTCTATTTAATATTTATGTAGAGACGTAGAGTGGCCAATTTTATGTTAGTCTAGAGTTTAGAGGTGTGTTCTAGGCTGAAAATATAATTATTATAAGGTATTATATAAGTAGCATTTAGAGATAGGAGATCAGGAGAGTTTATTAAGGAAATGAATGTCAATAGAAAGAGAAAAAATTTCAAGGACTCAAACAAGAGCCCTTCAAATTTTTGAGGTCAAGAAAATGAACACCAAGCAAGAAATGTGACTGAAATGGAGTACTGATTTCAGTGTAGTGCCCTTGAAGCATTCATGCTCCTCAAAAACTTGTTTTAAGAAGGAAAAAAGATGTGAGATCAACAGTGTCAAGTGTTGCTGATCATGAAGTAAGTGCTAACTCAGAATTGGTCCTTGGAGTCAATGAAGAGAAAATAATTAGTAACAAATTGGATAATGAGTTCAATACAGAATGGAACTAAAGGAACTGAAGACAATTGTCTGTTTTTATCTTTAAAAGGAAAACTAAATAAATGGAAGGAAACATGATCAGCATTGATGCTAATGAAAATTCCAGTATAGATGGGGAAGAGATGATGTAGAGAGAGGGAATAGAAGCCAGTGCATAAATTAATTATGAAACATGATGCAAAATTACTGAGTTGGACAAGGAGGCTGGAAGTTTAACATTCACAGATCATGTGGAATTTCTAAAATATATATTACAGAGAAAACAAGAAAAAAATCAGAGAAAAGTGGTAAAATCTTTAGTAACACTGAAACCATAGTTGAGTGTTAGAGGTATAATATCAGCATCAACAGTAATTTGAATATTTTTCAGTGCAATCATGAGAAGGTAGACTATTGGGTTAATTGAATGTTAATTTTTTTAGAAGGAAGGAGGATTTAAAGAAGCTAAGTATATTTGCTAGGTAGTAATTGTGATGATTTACTTTGATACCAATCCTGGACATGAGGAGAAGTAAATGTAGCAATGAGATAATGGGTAGGATGAAAATGGAAAAGATATTGGGTTATATGGAATGATGAAGTTAAAGAATCATTGCAATGGGATTGGAAAAAGTACATTGAAAGGTGAGAAGATTTCACCAAAGATTAGGATGAATTAATTGGTGAATTCATTGTTCAACTTACAAAGATAAATTTAAAATATTTTCTAATCAGAATTTATGTTTAGTTTTATCTTTCAGCTCAAATATCACTGCATTTTTAATTGCAGTCAAGTTCGATGCCAGGATTGTTCTGCCATCTGAAAGAGGTGGGAAAAGCAATGACAGCAAAGCTCAAGAGGAGACCATAAGAGCTGCCCCCAGTGCAGAAGAGGTGAACCTTCCTGGACACGATACCACCACCCCCAGTGAGGAGGAAGTGGATAAGCCTTCCAGGCTGCTGTACCACTGCACGAAGTGCCCAGGAGCAGCGATGCCTCCAGGGTCAAGGAGGTGAGCCCTCCCTACCTTGAAATGCAAAGACAAATAAACAAGTCTCAAAACCAGATTTACAGATCACCTAAAGCAACCCCAAAGGAAATGAGATGGAACAATTTGATACTCAACCACTTGGACTCCCTGAACTGGCAATAAAAAATGAAATCAGAACTAATTTCTCACAAAACAGCAGAGATGGTGCCCATAGTGCAAGACATGATTAATAAATCTACAGAGGACACAGATTAAAAAAATAGAGGAGCTGAGGAACATGATGGAATCCCAACATAGGAAACAAATGGAATCCATAAAACAGATGCAAACAGATTTCCAGGAGATTAAAAAGTCCATTGAAAGTTTACCCAGCAGAATGAGCCAGTGTGAGGACAGAATTCCAGATATAGAAGATAAGATTGAAATTAGTAATCAGGAAAACAAAAATTTCTTTAAAATAGTAAGGGACCATGAGAAATCAATCCAGCAGCTGCTAGATGATGCAAAGAAGAATAACATAAGACTGATAGGAGTCAAGGAAGAAACAGGAGAGAGTCCAGAAGACATAAAAAAGCTGTTCACAGAAGTTATGGCAGAAAACTTCCCAAGCAGGGGAAAAGAACTTGACATACAAATAAGTGAGGCATACAGGACTCCAAATAGACTTGATCAAAAAAAAAATCTACACATAGGCATATAATAGTTAAGATTTCAGAAACCCAAAAGAAGAACAAAATTCAACAGGCAGGTAGAGAAAAGAAACAAATCACATACAAAGGAAAATCCACCAGAATCACAGCAGACTTCTCAACACAAACACTTAAAGCAAGAAGAGTTTGGAGTGACATACTGCAAGATGTAAAGGAAAAGAGCCACCAACCCAGATTGAAGTACCTTGGAAAACTATCTTGTAAAATTGATAGAGAAATAAGATACTTTCATGACAAAGAGCACCTGAAGAACTTCATGAATACCAAACCAACACTCCAAAAAATTTTAGACAACATCCTAGGAAAAGAAAATGAGAATCAGAACTCCAGGAAGCCCATCAGAATGAATCCATCAGGCACAAAAAATTAAATGCAAAGAGGGAGAATCCACAAAAAGAAGAAGTCATGACAATGATAAGTCAATACGTATCACTTATAACCATCAATGTTAATTGTCTCAATTCACCAGTCAAAAGAAAAAAATTGGCAGAATGGGTCAAAAAGCAAAATACAACAATGTGCTGCATACAAGAAACACACTTAATTCAAAAGAAACTCATACTGAAAGTTAAAGGGTGGAAAGCAATACTCCATGTGACAGGAACCCCCCAAAAAGCAGGAGTAGCAGTCCTCTTTGCAGATCAAGTGGATTTCAAACCAACACTGATTAAGAGAGACAAAGAGGAACACTATATCCTTGTAAAGGGAAGAATCCAAGAGGAAGAGATGACAATCATAAATATATATGCATCTAACACTAGTGCACCCAACTATATAAAACAAATACTAAAGGACATGACAAATCAAATAAGCACTAATACAATAGTAGTGGGGGACCTCAATACTCCACTGTCACAAACAGATCAACTAGACAAAAAATAAGTAACAAATTACTAGAACTCTGTCAAAGTCTTTAACAAATGAACTTAACAGGCATTTATAGAGTGTTCCACCCCACAAAATCAGAATACACATTCTTTTCAGTGGCACACGGGTTGTACTCCAAAATAGACCACACGCTCAGTCATAGAACAGGTTTAAGTAATTGCAAAGGAAATGAAATTATCCCCTGCATATTATCAGAGCATAGTGCGATGAAATTGGAGATCAATAGCAAAAGCAACTGCAAGAATTTCATAAACATATGGAAACTGAACAACACACTTCTGAATAAAAAATGGTTCATAGAGGAAATTAAAGAAGAAATCAGACAGTTCCTACAATTAAAAGAAAATGACAATACAACATATTGGAAACTATGGGACATAATGAAAGCAGTCCTGTGAGGGAAATTCATAGAAGTGAATACTCATATTAGGAAAACAGAGTGAGCCAGTTAAACAACCTAATGCTGAACCTCAAGCTTCTAGATAAAGAAGAGCAGGAAAAACCCAAAGCTCATACAAGGGAGGAAATATTAAACATCAGAGTAGAAATCAATGCAATGGAGACTAAGAGAATGATACAAAAAATCAATGAAACAAAGAGTTGGTTCCTTAAAAGAATACACAAAATTGACAAACCCTTAGCTACCCTTATCAGAAAAGGGGAAGAAAAAGCCCAAATCCATGCAATTAGGAATAAAAAGGATGAAATTACAGCAGATCCAGCAGAAATCCAGAGGATCATCAACACCTACGTTGAGCAACCATATGCCAATAAGATGGAAAACACAGAAGAAATGGAGAGATTCCTAGATAAGTATGAATTACCAATGTTGAACAAAGAAAACCTAAAAATTCTAAATGACACAATGTCAATCAATGAAATTGAAAATGTATTTAAAAACTAAACAACTAAGAAAAGCCCAGTGCTGATGGCTTCACTGCCAAAATTTGCAAGACATTTAGAGTGGAACTACTGCCACTAATGTTTAAACACTTCAATGAAATTGAAAGGGAAGCAATACTCCCAAATTCATGCCTGGAAGCAAGCATCACCTTGATCCCCAAAGCAGAGAAAGACCCATATGAAAAAGAGAACTATAGGCTAATCTCACTAATGAACATAGATGTAAAAATCCTTAATAAGGTACTGGCAAATAGAATGCAAAAGATTATCAAGAAGATCATGCACCCTGACCAAGTGGGATTCATCCCAGGGATGCAGGGATGGTTCAACATATGCAAATCAATCAATGTAATACACTATATCAATAGAGCTAAGGACAAAACCATATGATCATCTCAATAGATGCAGAAAAAGCATTTGACAAAATCCAACATGCATTTATGATAAAACCCTTCAAAAATTGGCATAGATGGTTTCAACTCAATCTGATAAAAGCTGTCTAGGAAAAACCAACAGCCAATATCATACTAAATGATCAAAAACTGACATCCTTCACACTAAAATCAGGAACATGACAACGATGTCCACTATCACCACTCCTGTTCAATATAGTTTTGGAGACATTAGCCACAGCAATTTGACAAGAGAAAGAAATAAAAGGAATAAAGATAGGAAATGAAGAAGTCAAATTGTCATTATTTGCAGATGACATGATACTCTGTATAGAAGACCCAAAGAACTCCACCAAAAGTCTTCTAGACTTAACCAAATTTAGTAAAGTAGCTGGATATAAGGTCAACACATAAGTCAATAGCTTTCCTGTACACAAACACAGAGTCACTGAGAGAGAAATAGAGCAAAAAATTCCTTTCACAATAGCACCCAACAAAATGAAATACCTAGGAATCAAACTAAAAAAAGAAATCAAAGACCTCTTCTTTGAAAACTATGCCACTCTGAAAAGAGAGATTGAGGACGGTATCAGAAAATGGAAAGACATCCCTTGCTCCTGGGTAGGAAGAATCAACATAGTGAAAATGGCCATACTTCCAAAATTCCTATACAGATTCAATGCAATCCCAATTGAAATTCCAGCAGCATCTTTCACGGACCCTGAAGAAACAATCCAAAAATTCATTTGGAATCAGAAGAGAGCTAGAATAACAAAAGCAATTCTAGGCAATAAAGACAAGGTAGAGGGTATCACAGTCCCCAACCTGCAACTATACTACAAAGCTACTGTGATAAAAACAGCATGATACTGGCAAAGAAACAGATCTGAGGACCAGTGGAACAGATTAGAAGATACAGAAACAACTCCAGACACACTCAACCACCTCATCTTCAACAAAGGAGCCAAACACCCTCACTGGAAGTAAGATAGCCTCTTTAATAAATGGTGCTGGAAAAATTGGGTTTCAATTTGCCAAAGATTAAAACTAGACCTGTATCTCTCACCATGCACTAAACTCAAATCGAAATGGATTAATGATCTAAATATTAAAATTGAAACGCTGAACAGGCTGGATCAGAGGTTAGATAGAACTCTTCAAGACATTGGTGTAGGAAAAGATTTTATGAACAAAACCTCAGTTGCCCATGAAGTAACACAAACAATCAACAAGTGGGTTTTCTTCTTATTAAAAAGCTTCTGCACAGCAAGAGAAACCACCAGCAGTGTGAAGAGACGACCCACAATATGGGAAAATATTTTCACCTGCTACTCCTCAGGCAAAGGTCTACTATCTACAATCTATAAAGAGCTTAAAAAAATCAGACTTCCCAAATTTAAAGACCCAATCCAAAAATGGGCATCTGAAATGAACAGACATTTCTCAAATAAAGAATTAGAAATAGCAAATAAACATATGAAAAAAAGTTCAACATCACTGGTCATTTGAGAGATGCAAATGAAAACAACACTGAGTTTCCACCTCACTCCAGAAACTGTGACTAATGCACATTGAGGCGATACTCTTAAGTGAAATACACAAGAAACACATGTGTAAATACCAAATAGTTTCTCAAGTGTGAGAAACTGAAAGTGTAAATAAGGACTAAAAGGTATAATAGATAATGTAAATTAGGAAGAAAAGGGGCAAAGGGGAAGTGGGAGGGGAAGGGGAAAGGAAAGAAGGGAATGGAATTAATATGAGAAAATGAGAAAGTGGAAACAAAGTCTTTGTAAATGGGGGGGGTTGAAAAGAGGGCAGGTAAATGGGGAAAATAATAAGAACCAAGAGAGATTATGTACAGGTGCAAATTTCCAATGATCAGTGTCATTGTATTGTGTACCTAAAATGTACCAATAAAATTAATTATTAAAAGAGGGGACCATAAGACCAATTGAGGAAAAGGTGATGGAAGATGAAAAACTCAGAACTTCAAACACTTGACTTTTTCTTTTAATCATGGTAGGCTCAAGAATGAAGAACAAGGTGATTAGTTTTGATACTAAAGTCTTCAGTTTGCTGAAAGAAAAATATAATTTCAGAGTAAAATATCAATAAGAGAAAAGAGGATGTGGTTTATCAGTGTATATTAAATTTCTAAAGACAAGGATAATTATTGTCAGTCACACAAGACTCAGTGGGAGGAATGCCCCAAGCTTATTTAGATCTGCAGTTATTTCAGTTTATGTTCAGTTGATTTCTCTGCTACAATGGACGTGATCAGTGTTTCTTAACATTGATCGAATATTTGAATCACCTACAGGAGTTTTAGAAAGATAACCAAACTAGATTTATCACAAGAAATTCTGATTTAATTGGTTTTAGCTTGTACTAAAGAGAGTGCTTTAAATGTACAGTTAGTAACAGAAATGCTTTGTACCTTATTATGGCATACATTACTATAATTTCTCTTCAAGATATTTTGTCTTCACATGATTAGAAATGTCACCTGAAAGCTAGAAACACATTGAATTAGAAGTCAGCTAGAATTTGTCCTTCTTGCATGCCTTTCCTAACATTGTTCGAGACTGATCTCTAAATCTACTTTCTGGAAGTTCTCCTTCTTTCCTAAGGGTTCCCCAAATACTTTATAGACACTATCAAAGTGATACATGCTGCAGTATTCTATTTCATATTACATTTTAAATGTACATATAATTAATTCTAGTGGAAATCCATACTGATGATATTATATACAACTTTGAGTGTCCTAAAATTCTTAGCATGGTATTTGGTACTTAGAAAATTCCTGTTAAATATTTGTTGAAAGAGAAGATGTATGCAAGAGTATAAAAGTTGCATTCACCTGCTTAAAAGTAGCTGGCTTTTTGAATAAAATTTTATTTATTACTAAATTACAACAAGGTTGAATAGAGTAGCTGTTTGGTTTACTTTCAGCTATTGTGAAAGAAAATAGTAGTCAATAAATGCTTGAATTACTTATTTTACAGTTGCAACAAGTTTCAAAGATCCTTACATAGAATATATTACAAAAATTCTTTTCTAAATAGGCTGTATCTACCTTAAAACCATTGTAACTAATGGGCCTAAAACCAGTGTTACCTGTGAAATTCTTTAACTTTTAAATTTTTGTTTAATGACCAAAATCTTATTCTTTCCAATTTCCCTACTAAGCATTCAGAGAGAAGTTAAGTATTGAAATATTGTAACTTTGTATACTAGTCTGTAGGCTTTTCTGACAGTATTAAGAACAGAAAACTAATGTTTTTTTTTCTTTAATTGCAAGTCTTTTGTCAGTTTCTAATGCAATTTATGAAGATAAATTTAAAATATTTTCTTATCAGAATTTATTATGTTTAGTTTTACCTTTCAGCTCACTGAAAATATCACTGTATCTTTTACTTACAGTCAAGTCTGGTACCAGTATGGTGCTGCCATCTGAAAGTATTAAGGATGAAACTCACTAGCTTCTTTTTAAATCCTTTGTTCAAAACTGCATAGAGGCCCTTCTGTTGTTTACAAGATTACCAAATTGGTGGAAAACATTGAAACATTAAAATGTTGAACTGCCACAGTATCTCATAAATACATTCATAAAGAAAGGCAGAGCCAATTAAAAAAAATAAATTCCTCCTGTACTGTAAGATAAATTGCTGCAAGCCAACCAGTAAAAATAATAGAGCTGTCAAAACAATATAATTTCTGTGCACAAACCAAAGCATATCCAATAAAATAATAAAGATCTCTTCAATAAACACCTAGTCAGGAATGAACTGTAGGGGAAAATACATTTGTTCAGAGCTCAGTTAGTTCAGGGAAACAAATGTCTGCTTATAAATTTATAATATTTGACAAGAAAAGATTATAGCTTGGCAATGGCCTCCAATAACTTAAAATATTTTGAGCTTTAGATCTTTCTCAGTTAAATGAGTTAATCAAATGTTCACCTTTCACAGATTGGTAACCTGGCCGTGGTCTGGGACACTTCACTATCTGTGATCTGATGAATGATCAAGGCATTTAACTTGATAGAGCAGGGTATTTTGCTAAATAAATTAAAGCAAATAGGAGTAACTGAGCAAGCTGTTGGCTAGTCTAATGGGTATTTGTCAAACTAATCTCAGTCGGTGATTGTGAAGAGATGTGTTCCAATTCCATCCCTGTTCATTAGGGAACAAAGTCTGTTCTTGAATTCTGAATGGTCACAGAGCATTCACTTAGATGAGTGAAATAATACTAGGTCACACAGAAGCAGAAAAATAGTGTTGCCATTTAGCCATGTTCAGCTGTGCACATAGGTGCAAATACTATGTACTGTACCAACAACTGTAACAGAATATCAGGTATAGAGTTGCATAAACCAGGGATTTGGGGCAGAGCCTTATACTTGTGAAAGAAAGAGGTGGGGATTCTCCATGTTGAAGACAACATAAGAATTTGAGAGAAATCATTTTTCATGAAGATCAGATTACAGATGATGCCTAGCAGAAACAACATCTTAATTTTGAATCAGCAGAAATATAAAGAAGGATTATAATTATTTAGAAGAGAGACTATAGAAATCAACTCTGTCAAAGGACTACTTCTGGAAAACAAAAGAAGTTTAGATGGATTAGGAATGATTCAGCAATAAGTAATCATGGAAACAGTTAGATTTCTCCAGAAATCTACACATTGAAGAATTTTTAATCAGTGGCCCTTATATAGGAGATTTCAAATTCATTGGTTAGCAACAAAGATTTTGAGGGTAAGGAGAGCTTCTTCATATTAAATGAATTGGAACTATTATGTATTCTGTCTACCTTTGTGGCTTTTTAACATTAATTTGAAGTATATAAAGAGTTCAGAGATGGAACTGCTAAGTACGTAGAGTTAGAAAACAGCTAGATTCAGCATTTCTTCTTAATCAACTCCATGCTATGAGAAACATTGTCTCAGACTGATAAAGAATGGCTCCATCTCCTGCTGTCTCCTACCTTTAAGGTACTACAGAGAGCCTTAAGAGAAAATACTGAATGTTCTCCAGTGTCCACAGACCAAGCTGGTTACTGGAGTGAAACATCCCAATGGCTGAATCCATTCTGTCATGTGTTTCTAATTGGACTCAATATTTTTGTTACTGTCTTTTCAAATATTTTTCTAACCTTTTGTGGGTGAATTTTGTTTTGTAGGATGATAGAGTTCAAGACGTGCTACACAAAAATATGGGATCTCTGCATCTGAGGAAACAACAGAAGATCTCTCAGATCTTATCCTGCCCTTCTCCCCTGAAGCAAGCCATAAAAGACTTCTCTGAACTTTCTCTAAAGTAGGTCATGGAGGATGTACTCTCACTATTCACAGAAGAAAAGAACATTCTTATCCTCAGAGGCAGAGATGTCAAGAAAAATCTGAACAAACAGGAGTTGTTAAGTTCCTTCCAGGTTTTTACTATTAGGCAATATCATTTTGTCCTCCAGTAAGCATTCTGCCTAACTTTCCATAAAAATACACAAGTTCCTCTCTCTTTGAGCTGTCTTTTCTGAAACTCTCATGTCACATAAAACATTAAATAGTGGGAATGTAGCTCAGTGGTAAAGTGCTTGCCTAGCCCACGTCATGCACTGGATTCAATCTCCAGAACCACAAAACAAACAAATGAGAACCTTTATAAATTTATCTTTTTAAAATAAAGGTCTTGGTCATGAACCTAGCAATATGTAAGGAAAAAATATTTCTTTTCCTCTACATGGAACATGTAAAGCAAAACGTTCAGCCACCACTTTTAAAATCTACAGATCATCAAATATGTTAGATTCCTATTTCTGTGCTTTTAGAATAGATTTTATGGAGTAATATTTTTCTAAGAAATAGTTGATGTTTGTGTGTCAATCCTGCCACTCTAAGTTGATTTTTTAAAAATAACACTCTGGCTCATGACTAGATGCAAATTTTAGCTCCTTTCTTGTATTAATGGCTATTTCTATTTACTTGTTTTATTTTCTCACAGAAGTTATTGGAACTTTCTTGGTTTATTTCTCAGTAAGTAGTGCTGCTCAATTACACATTCAGCAAATACTCATTGATGACTTACTACTGGCTGCCAAGAAACATGCTGGACCTTTGGCTCAGGATAGCAAGCAAATGTAGGTCCTGACCTGGAAAAGTTTTCATTAATCACATTTTTTTACTTAAAAATGTAAAATTATCACAAAAATACATTCAATATTTTGGCCTGATAGCAAAACTATCAGAGGTGAGACTTGAACTCAGGCAAGTTGGAAAATGCATTCATACTCTTAATCATCATGTTGTGTCAATTCTTATGAATAAGATTTGTTTAACAGCAGAACACAGTTTTTTTTGTTTTTTTTTTTTTGGTACCAGGGATTGAACTCGAGTCCTTGCGCTGCAGACAGTGAAACCACTGAGCTAAATCCCCGACCCCAAATATAGATTATTTAACTAACCTATAAGTGAGCCTTGAGAAGCTCCAATATTAAAATACAAGAAGATGAGTGTAATTTTAGATTAAGAAGTCTAAAAGGTAGGACAAAAACTAGGAAATATTTGATATTTTGAGGTAGTGTTATAAAAATAGGGAAGTCAAATATTCTTGGCATATCAAAATAAGATCTAAGGAAAAAAACCTAAATATTATTAAGTTTATGCCTACAGTTTATTGGTGATGCAGAACACAAGGAGCTGAAGCTGGTTTGGAGGGAATGAGGAGTGTTAAGTGGATAGTTCAGAAGAAGAGAGAAGGGACAACTCATGACCAACCTTGACTTGGATAAGAAATGTAGGCTTATAACTGAAATGAACGAAAGGATATTTGTTCAATTTACTATAATGGAGTATATACGAAATCTAAGGATTAGACTTCTGGAATCAAGGAGCACATTATTAACATCTTCCAGGACATGACTGTATCCTGGATTTTATCCTACATTGTTACTGCTCCATCTGGGTGTTTTCCACCTTGGGATATCTTCAAGATGCGTGATCAAAGGCTGCCATCAAGATGCGTGATCCAGTAATAGGCCAAGGAACTGATAAGAAGCCAGGAACAAAACAAAACAAAATACAACAAAACAAAATGAAGTAATGATGATGCAGGATAAAATCCTGGTCAGGCTGATATCCTGGAAGACATGTTAATAATGTGCCCATTCATGTCCTATTGTCTCTCTGGCCATCCATTTGGTGGGCTACCTTAGAATGCAAATGATTTTCAGGTGTTTGAATTTAAGAGCTATGCTTCCTGCTTAATAGTGCTTCTTTGAGGAAGGAAGTATGTGTGAGGAAAAGCACAGCCTCATTTTATAGGCTTACAATATCTTTAAGACTCGTAGGAATTTTATTTTTTTGGAGGGAGTGAGTTTCCTGGAAAAAAGAAAGGCATGTTAACCTTGGGTTACTTTTTATCCTGAAACTTCAGTTTTCCTTAAAAGAACAAGTTTAAAATTAGAATTTTCCTTGTCTTTATCTATCTTTACTTCTTCTATCCTAACTCATGGTGTTTTAACAAACACACGGAGTTGTGTAATCCATATTTTTATGAAGAAATAAACTATGTTTGTCTTGTGTCCTCTTTTTCATATGCAGTTTAGTATTGTGACACTGCTACAGGGAGATCTGTATGCAGATTCTTGGAGCTGCCCTACTGTTTAGCTTCCTCCTTCTTCTCATTTTTGACAACTTTTCTCTACTTGTATTTGGCTTCCCTGTGCCATGGTACACACAGTACTTCCAGACAGAAAGATGAGGATGAGGAGGTCCCAGGAGATGCCACGAAAAGGAGATGGGGAACTCAATTCAACTACCTATGGAATAGGTTGTAGCTTGCTGACTATCATTATAGGAAAAGAATTTTCAGAATGTGACAATGAAAGGCATAAAAATATTTAATAGGCAGAATTAAGGAAGCATGTACTCAGAGAGAATAGAATACAGATTCTCTTCAGAGAAGCACATTATGATCTAGGGCTGGGTAATTTATGCTTTTTGGAGGGTGGAAGTCTGTGCAATTTGTGAATCTGTAGAAACATAAACTCATTTTATATTTAAAAGCCAATGCCAGTTCTACAGGCACAAGGCTCATTTTACTGGAGAAAGGCAGGCCAAGTCTATTGTATTTTTATTTTTTTAGGATTTAACAAGGAATACCCTGTAAGGAAAAAGTAAGTGTTTAAGTTTTTTTTTTTTTGAGTTCAATTTTACATTATGATTTTCCTTGACTTCTACTAATCTTTATTTCTCAGGGTAACCATGGAGCTCACTTGGCTCAATTTCATTCACTGGTGTTGCCTGTTTTCCAATACCTGAAAACACTCTTTGATGTATTTTGTCAACCTTTCTGTTATTTAGAGTGAAAGGGCTATTCTGCTGTCAAATATTCTCTCATGATCAAAAGTAGAAGACTTTGTATCATTCTTGGCATACGTCAGTTCACTTGCCATCTTGTAGGCCACTTACTTATAGTCAATTACTTTTTTTAATATGTGCTGACCTATGCTGGTACTAACTCTGGCATATGGGCTCTTAGTAAACAGAATCACTGCCTGTTCTTTGAACCATACCTTTTTTCATTCATGCTTGTCTCATGACACTTAGCTCATTTGGATAGCTAGTTATACAGGTTTGTGTTGTCCATACAAGACTGTAAACTTTTCAACAGTAGAAAGCAGCATGCTATAAATATTTATAGGGTTGAACTGAATATATCCGAGAACCAAGTGAATAAGAATGAATTTTGATGATTATGAGTTTATGGTGAACTGTAGGCCCAGGAGAT
This sequence comes from Heterocephalus glaber, assembly GCF_053883595.1. Taxonomy (NCBI): domain Eukaryota; kingdom Metazoa; phylum Chordata; class Mammalia; order Rodentia; family Bathyergidae; genus Heterocephalus; species Heterocephalus glaber. The sequence goes on along the minus strand of NW_028258138.1, from coordinate 33,696,692 downwards.
GAAGGAATCTGTTTAATTTTTAATTACTTTTGGGATGTTGTGGGTATCTAATACATATTTATTGGCTGACAGACAGGACAGGCTTTACAATAGGAATCCATAACAGCAGAGTTAAATATCCACAATGTTTTAGTTTTTGCTGACATTCTATTCCCATCTTCACAACTAAATCTTATCTAAATGTTCTCTTTTAGGGTGTGATCACATAAAAACATCCTCCTATTTACCAGTGTGTGAATGACCACTGCTGATTTAATTTAATGGGAAGAACAATTATTCAGAGAAACCTCTAGCAATTTTTGTTATTTGTTATTATTTTATGTGAAAGCAAAATCCTATTTGCCACAGAAAGGCTTGATTGGAAGTGGAGAGTATTATGCAAGGATAGATCACTAAAATTGCTTTTTCTAATGGGCTAGGTAATCCTGCGAAAACAAATAAAATGTAGACACTAATGAGAAACAAAATAGAAGGAAATTGATTTTCTGCCTGTTTATCTTAACCAGCTTCTCATAAATTTAACAATGAGGCCTATAGAGCCACTCATACAATTGATTCTGGAACTCTTAATATCAATAATGTGATACATGAAAGAAATCAAATGAATTCTTAGGTCTGAGGAAGCATCATGGAGCAAAGTTATCTGTAGTTTTGCTCTTCTGTGGCCTCACCCTATGATGGATTTTGTAGTATGGGTGGTTAAGCTATTAGTCACTTTAAAGTTTGTACTACTTCATCTCAAAGAGTAACTTTTTCATTTTTGTGACAGTATTGGACAGGAAGATAGTATTTTTAAAAAATAAATACACCTGCCTCTCAGGTTTAAAGAATATTGTAGAAGTAGATCAAGCCTGTAAGATTTGCAAATGAATTCTTTCTTGAAAATAGTATTATTTGAGATATCTTGGAAGCAATAATGTGAGAAATATGTATGTTGCTATTGGTGTGCATGTACTTTTTGTTCCATTCTGGTGTGGTAATAAATGAATAAATACTGAAATTTCACAGCTCTAGAAAAGAATTTTATTTATAATGTACACTAGACTACAGGCCATTTTCCTTTATGAAACATAAAAATGTACATTTCTCTTGTGTTAGAAGTTGCTGGATTGTTCTAGGTTTCTTGACACCACTAAATTACTCACAAGTTTTGAAAGATAATCAGTAAACTAATCAGTTATCTCTAACGAGCTACTCAAGCAAAGAAGGGTCACGCTTTAGAATAAAATACTGGTATAATCATGACTGGTATCTTGAAAGTTTTTCTAATAAGGAGATGAAGATTTGAAATCTTTTTAAAACCAAAAGTTTTTTGGCTGCATTTAAATTATTTTCACTGCTTTATTATGAAACAATGGCTTATTTGTGTTGTTTTCTGGATAATTACACAGAAGTAGAATCCTTAATAAGCACTTTTGTAATTAATAATGTCATAGAATCAATCTAATGTACTTCTACCTTAGAAAATTCAAGAAGTTAATACTTTCACCTTGCAATGCCAGAATATCCAAAGAAAACAGAATGAAGAGTCAAATAATGTGTTTTTTCAATGTAAGATCCTCATTAACATTGACTATTGCTTTCTACAAGTTGGAGAAATAGGGGATAGATATGGAAGATGAACAAAATGAAGAATCTAAAATGTCAAATTGTAGCAATGCAAGTCGGTGGTTCACAGCCGTTGGAAATATTCAGGAAAAAATTAGAGTATATAACAAGTCCATTCTTATAATCCTCTGTTTTGATTTAATTGGTCTAGATCCCATCTAGTCATTACTTGTCCTAAAATCATACAATGTAATCCAAATAGTCTAATGTATTTGAACAACACTGCTATTTCTGATGAGAAAGGTAACATTCTGATTAAGATAGTGAACTAGTAAAAGGTGTGTGTGTATCATTAGAAGGGACAAATGTATCAATTTTCTCTTTTCCTAGTTAAAACATTGGAACAGATTCTGAATTCAATTTTCTTCATTCACTCCTTAGATATAGTAGAAAAAAGGATTTAAATATCTGGCTCTGTCCATGGATTATTTGGGAATAGTATATACTGATCCCAAACTACAAACTGACCCCAAACTACATAGGTCTAGGATTCAGTGCTTATTGTAGTTCCTTTGTTAATGATCTCTTTTAGATAAAGTTCATTAAAAAAGAATTTAGCATAATATTAAGATTCACCACTTATTTAGGTAGATCTATAGGACAACAAATTAGTGCATAGTCATTTTGTCTCATCTGTCCGTAGTTTGAGATAAAAGGAAACAAATACCAAGCAAAAACAAAATAAAACAAAACAGCATATAAAATTCAGTTTGAAGTGCTGCTGTAATATAATTTCCCAATTTAAGTATTTATAAAACAGCATAACCACTCAATTGGGCTAATGTCTGTGGAATCTTTCAGTACATTTATTTCTGTGGTATTTAAAATGCGGAAAGAGAATTTTAAAGGACATACAAAAGCAAAACATCTTCAATTAAGAAAGCTATTGTTTTGTACAGCCTAAACTTAGTGCCTACATGGTGAGAATTGGTGCTTCTTGGTTTAAAATATAAACTTTAGACTGCTATCTTCCCTTATTTTGCCTCTTATATGAGCTAATCTAACCTCTGTATAGACAAGGAAAAGTTATCTAGCTTTGCTACCAAGTTCACCTTAAAGGCAGTTGGCAGAGAGAAAGTAAATGTCATCCAAGATTGTGTATTACCTGATGCTTATTCATTTGACATGTTTATATTTCTCCCCAGGCATACCAATTAAGAGCATTCACCTGCCTTTGTTAGAAAATTGACTTAGAATGGGCCACTAGAACCAACCACAATGCCCAAGGTCATTGTCTAATAGAGTAAATTGTCCAATTATAGAGTAAGTTGCAGAAACAATAGGGAAAACATGATAAAAAGTACTTTAATTAGTGTTGTCTCACTTATAGATCTGGCTTCTTCCTACATTGTGTGGACAATCAGATTTAGTTTTTTTTTTCATTTCTTTAGGCTGAAGTCTTGGCAGGATTATTATTGTGGGAGATGCTAGCAGGTATCTCAAGGCTGCTCATGAAACATCTACAGAATGCTTACACCCAGCAGCCATTTTGAATACCTGAGATATGTTAACAAATTTAATCCTCACAACTACCTGAGAAGATGGAAGCTAGTGTGGTCCTGATTTTGTAGTTAAGCTAAGTTATAGAGTCAAGAGAAGAAAGAAATGATAGCTCAATTATCTCAGAGGTAATTTTGGGGGGGGGTTGGTAAAATATTAGTGCTGTAATATATTGAATTGTTTCTCCCCAGAAGTGATATCTTCATGTTCTAAATGCCAATACTTTTAAAATGTAGCCTTCTTTGGCAATAGGATATTTGCATAGGCAATCAAGCTAAAATGAAGCCATATTGGATTAGGGTAGCCTTGCATCCAATGATTGACATCTTTATAAGATAAAGAGGAGGGGGATTTGGACACAGAGGCACAGACAGATGCAAACAGTAGAGGACTGGATAAGGATGTAGACAGAAATTGGAGTGATTCAGCAGCTACAAGAATTGCAAGCAATTACCCAAAGCTAGGAAGAAGCAAGGATGAATTCTTTCCTGGGGTTTTCAGAAAGATATTGCCCCCCTTGACACATGGATTTCACACTTCTACCATCCAGAAATTTTCTAAAATATATTTCCTTTAAAATACAATTTCAACTCTTTTGTTCAACACAAAATGCATTTTACAATTGAAGTTCTGAGTGCCTTTAAAAATGCAGAATATTTAAGTAAAAATATTCTTCCCCAAGTTCTAAGCTCTAGCCATAAGGACAGATTCCAATATCTACATTCATTATTCTGTTTCCTAATTCTTCAATCGTACTTTGTTTAATACCAAGAACATACTTCAGATCCTTAACTGCCCACTGAGTGACTAATCAGCCTAAAGACCCAGCTTTAGCTTTCTCAGAAAGAGATCCTTGCCATCCCAAGCATTATGTTAGAACTCCCTGTGAAGCAGAACCTTGCCCTGCTCTAGTCATGGCCCCTTTCACACTGTTTCTTTCTTTTTTAAAAGTTTAAAATTAATTTTATTGGTACATTTTAGGTATATAATATGATGACATTCATCATTGAAAATTTGTACCTTTACATGATATATCATGGTTCTTATTTTTTCCCCATTCCCCTCCCCTCCCTTCAACCCCTCCACCCTTCCCTATTTACAGGCTTTCTTTCCATTTTTTCCTTTTCTCATATTAATTCCATTGCCTCTGTTTCTTAACCATTGCTTCCAGTGTTTTTCTTTCTTACTGAAATGGAATCCCTTTAAGGTTAGGAAACATGTTGAATTTTTGTTTTGTAGAACCTATGCCACTGTTTGGAAATTATTGTTCAAAGGATTTTTTGGAATAAATTAATAAAGAAAATCTGTACTTGCAAAGTCACTTCCTTCATCTGCTGCACACAACCTTGTTCATTTTTCACTGAGAAACAGAGCCCTGGTGAATCTCTCATTTTCTCTTTAATTCTCCATGGAATGTGCCTGACTTCAATGTGTCTTAGTAGAAGCAATATTTCAATTCCTCTGCAAGCTTATGATTCTCAAGTTGTCTCTTTTTCTTATTATAGTGCAAATCTCTTACTGATTTCCTTCATCTCAATTTGCAAACATACTGAGGTATTGTCTAACCTAAAACTTAAAATCTCTGACCTGCTTTTTTGTTGTTATTGCTTTACATCTTTCTCTGTCTTTACTGAGAAAGTTGCTGAATGATTTGTACTTTGAATCTCTGATTCATTTGATTTATTTTTCATTGCTTCATTTCTCAACAAACTTCAATCTAGACCTCCACTTGACTTGGTCTTCATGCAAATTGACATTTTCAACATACTGGGCCAAAATAAAAATAAAAATAGCACCTGACATTCTTATTGCTGTCATTCTTTAATTCTGTGTTGCCACTGTTCTCTCCATTCTCTTACCTCTAAAGAATCCTTTCTCCCTACATATTCACTTTCCAGAATTCCTTTCTTTGTTGGTTTCTGACTAGCTTTCACCAACTATTTCTCATTTATGCTCATTATTCTGAAATCTTTTTCTCTAATCAAGAATTACTTCTGTTTCTCAGACAACTTTTAATTGTCAACAAAACATTTTCAATGTGATCCACATGGAAAAAAATTACACAACTGACACAGAAGTGATTGTCTAAACCTACATTTTCTCTTATGTTTCCTATTTAGATAATATGTGTCACCTATCAGGTGGTAAATTATGAAAATACCTTTGGGGATTTTTTCCCCAAGCTTTTCTTTATCAGCCCAGCAGCATTAACTCACATCTCAAATGTTTTTCAAATTTTGATATTATTATTAAACCAGTGCTCAAGATCAATTTCTGTTATTTCTTGCCTGGATAACACAATAATCTTTTTATTCACTATCCTTTATTAAAATCTGTGTTTCACATTGACCCTATTTCCTCTCTGAATATATTGCTACAATATGACTTACGTAATCATACTGCCATTACCTAATGTTTATCCTACCAAACTCTAATTTTCTTTATGTTCTGAGCACAGTAAAAGGTTAAATTCAATAATCATTTTTGAAGCTGTATCTTCCTGGGTATCGAGTGAGAAAGTAGAGGCTTAGTTTCTGGTTAGTATAACTCCACAATAGATTCTGTTTTCATTACATTAAAATAAGAAAAATGTATCAGAATGTTAGAAAGGAAATTTTCAGGTTTGCTCTGGGAAAGGGTAAATATTTAACCAAATTATGGATTCTTTCACATCTTGAAAGCCCTGTAATGAGAAATAAAGTTCAAAATGTTGACTGACATTAATAATAATGGTAAATATTTTTAACCCCCACATGGTAATTCCTGAACTTTATGTTACTTAAAATCTGCAGTACACCTTTACATTGTTTTATTACCTTGAGCAGAGATAGCTAGCCAATCAATAAATTCATTTTCTCTTTTTTTCCAGTCATATGACCAATAACAATTCACTACCTAGTAGTTAGGTGTGATTATTAATTAAATTTTAGCTAATAGACCATGAACAGCATAGATATGTGATAGACGCAAACTTCTACACTTGATCCTGTATGAAACATTATCAATGTTTTTACTTTCTTGTTTTTCTTCACATTTTGCCACACTTGTGCTGATCCTTTTCCATTGAGTGTATAAAATAATATTGAGGGAGATACAACTATCAGCAGTATAATTTTAAGAAATAGTTTGAATGATATGCCATGAAAACTTTTTCAATTCATTTTCTTTAATATTTGATGGAGTAACAAAATCCCATTTTCAAGTAAATGATTCAAATATTGATGAGCATAGAAGGGCACATATAATTATGTTACCCAAAATAACTTTCTTCCATAATTGTTTCTTTTATATGATCACTACTTTCAGCTTTTCATGACATTCCTTTTTAAAGTGAGTGGCTTTTCATAAAGATATCTGTTACACTTTCTAGGACCAAATGGCTTTTTTTCTAAATGCCTGCTTTGAAAAATACATTTTTGAGTATTTTAATGACAAAGTTTTCATTTGATTAAAATGTATGTTTCATTTATTGGTGTTTTGAGAATGACAGGCATGGTTTTATATAACAAAAATAATTTTTGAAGCTTGTCACAAAATTGAAATATTTATTATTATGCATTTAAAGAAATTCCTAACATAGTATTTATTCTAAAGTGCCTCTGAACTATGGATGAACTAATTATTGCCCTACTGATTTTTTTTTTAGAATATTTCCCAAATTACTGATGGAAGGTTATAGATTTAATAAAAACAATTTAAACTTTTTACTCATAAATTTTAGACTATATTTCTTTTTATGATTTATTATAGTCATGTTATAATATTCTACTGGTACCCTGTTTTAGTTCATTGATAAATTCTGAGGTTTCTCTTTCTAAGGTTTCTAAGAAAGATGTAAACAAAAGGACAAAAATTACTTACTCAAAGAAAAACGAAAAGCAGTATTTTTAGAAATATTAAAGATATTTAAGTGAAGAATTGCTGCTTTGAATATTATTATATATTATTTTATTTACCTAAAAGAAATACATAAAATTCAATTTAACATTGGATATATACATTTAATAGTATAAATAAGGAAATTAAGGGAAAAGCATGTCTTGAAGCTATTTTACACCTGTATTATTTACAATACAAACTAGTGGAGCAATATTGAAAAATCTTGGAAATGAACTTTCATATAATATGTCTAAGAAGCACTTGAAAAGCCTAGATCTTTTATTGTATACTCAATGCTTTGAATGTATTTTTGGTAGGTTAGTGGCTTTCTTTTAGCATTGAAGGCTAAAATTTTTCTATTTAATTTTACAATGACAAAAGAATTGCTCATTGCTTCTTTTACAAAGTTAGATATATTAACATCAATGAAGAAAAAGCTGTCATTCTTGTTGAAAAATAGACCATGTTTATTACACAATACTATTTTAAAATGATTATCTGTATTCATAGGTTTATACTATTTTTCTAATTAAAAACATACAATATGCAATCATATAGAAAGGTCAGTCTTACTTTTAATTATTTTCTCATTTAATTAGATGCTTATTTCTCTGTGGAGTGGCATTTGCAAGATTAAAATACTTATTATTTAAAGGTCATGTATTAAACATAAGTGAAGGCATTACAATTAATTCATATTCCTAGTGCAAGTTATAAATACATGTGTGTGTGAAACAGCAAAGAGAATAAACATGCAAAGACTACTGTAGAAGTCAGTGGTTTTAATGATTATTTTCATTTCAGTATTAAAAAGAATATTAAAATCCATATATATATAATTTTAATGCAAGTTACATTTGTGATTCTTGAACCATCCATCTATGTTGCTTACTTACAGAATTTGGAATTAGATACCTGTAAATTTACTTTTCATATCTGAAGGACTTGTCACAATGAAAAATGTCCAAATGGGCAGAATGTATGGCTCACAGCCTCAAGTTTCTGTAGTGAACTTTCATTGTCTCCTAAATCCACAATTTTTAGGAAGTATATGGAGAATACTGGTTTTTACATATCATTAATAAATGTAACTTTATTTTTTGTCTTATGACTTAAACCATTTCATAAATAGCATGAATAGGAAGCAAGGCAGTTAAAATGCACATTTGTCAATGGGCTATGGGGAAAGTGAGTGAATAGTGAAGTTAGATACTGAAAGAATCCAGAGTGCATTTAGTGATGGCGAATCTATGGCACACATGTAGCAGTCAGCTAATTTATCATTGAAAGCTCTAAATGATTTGCCATCACTGGATATAATAGAACTGTGTGGTAGCTCTTTGATACTATAATGTATACCCAGGAGAGTAAACTTAAAAGGAGGAGAGCCCTGTTTCAGGTCAGAGTTAAGCTTTCTGCCCACAGTTGCTTGGCCTTGCTGCTTTGTGCCTGTGATGACACATTATATAATTTCAGGTGTCTTGGTAGAGGAGACCTGTGCACCTCACAGAGATAATGGAGCAAAGAGAGAGACAAGAAGGCTCCTGGGTCCCAAATATCCACTGAAAAGTGTGTCTCCAGAGGGCTTGTTTCCTTTCCCTAGGGACCACCTCCTAAAAGTTCTGATTCCCAGTAGTGCCTTGGGCTGGGAAAAAGTCCTTCAACATATCCAAACCATAGCAATTGTAGAGGCAGATTATGAAAAAAGAATCCAGAATCTGTATGGAAAACTAGACAATTTACCTTACTAGAATTATACAAGAGAGTAAAAAAGGAAGGTCAACATTTTGGGAGGATAAGATTGAATTCAGTTGACTTTGATAAATTGGTGAACTTATAAAAAATGAATGGAACTAACATTTAATAGAAACAAGTGTAACATAATGCAATTAACACAGAGAGAGTAGTAGCATGAAAACAAAGGGCAGTAGCAGATTGAGTTGCATGACATTCATAGCATTTTTAAGTAGGAAGGTAAAGTGGAGGTCATTTTAGAGAGGAATAAAGATGTGAGCCTTCACAACTCATCACTGAAGGAAGTAGCAATATTAAAACTCTCTCTAGTCTATCTAGCTCAGTATTTTCACCTCAATACTACATTGTCTCTAAGTTTTACAGGATATGATCTAAGGAATTGTAATTATTTAAGAGAACTAACTCTCCATTCTTAATCCTCCAATCTATCAGAAAATCTTTCAGCACCATTAAAAACACTTTTTGAATTTCTTTACTTCTCCCATTTCTAGAACTTCATACTACTGCAAGACACCATCACCCCACCCTGCTATAGTGTCCAGTTTTTGAAATGTCAAGCCAATGATTTCTTCATCTGATAACATAGCATGCATTTGTTTATGAAACCCACTGTGTCATAATGGAATTAGAATGAAAAACTAAACCCTGAACACTGCTCACAATTCTTCATATGATCCTACGCAACACACCTGTCCTCACCAACCCTGGTTTTCTGCAGTTTCATGAGCTACTGTTCTTTTTGTTTCTAGAAGAAGCTGTGCTCTTATCTTCCTTATAAAGGTAATTTTATGTTCCCAAATTAATTTTCAATTAATTAATTTTCAATCAGGAATATCCAGGACAGCCTGGAAGTCTAATAACATCTTTGGAATTTTGAATATTCAAAGATGAAAATCTTCAGGTTTGGTATGAAAAACAATCCATTGAAATATTTTTTAAATATTAAAAACTTGAAATAAATTTACAAGCAAGCATATTCCCTGTGTAACTAAGATAATTCATGAGTGACTAAGAAGAAAGGGCAGTTTCTTTCCCCAACACAAATGCATCTGTATTCAAGGTCATATTTTGTTTGAGGTTTGTCACTTTTTACATGAAATTAATTTTTCTTTGCTGACTATTGTCATAATAATTGGATATACAATCCATAAAAAGTAATTCTTTCATGTTCCAGTCAGATCCCTGCATTTAAATAAACTCAACAGAGCAGAAAACAGAAGGAAAACGTGTATGCTGAAAAAGTGCTGTATGTTGTCCCTGACTCTGGGTGAACATATGTCTGCAGACATAGTCAGCTCGCTGAGGTCTACCACTCCTTTCATTTGGTGCCGAAGGTAGCAATTATCAGGAACCATTTATTTTTTATTTTTTGCCTTGTGCTATTCTTTCGCTTAAATGCTCAAAGTGTTGGAAACTGTTCAGGATAGTACAGGTCTGGGAAAGCTGAACGATACTCATTATATATCCAAAATAGTTCATTAAACATAAACTGATTGTAGGACTATGGCTAGAGGCAGCTGTCTGGTCATGCTTTGCCACAGCCGGGTTATTTTAAGTCAGTATAAATTAAGCTGGTTTCTTTTATGGCAGTATCTTCTGGGCTCAGGCATATTTCAAGAGGGCAAAAAATAATTAATTTTGAATCCTTTAATATTCAGTGTTCCTGTGAGCCCTGCTTCAAAACCATTTATAGAAAGAAGTCTTTTTACCATTTTCAGTTGGATGGGTGAGGAATGTTAGTATAGTTTTAGTAATTCACAGCAGTGGATTCGAATAGATAATATGTGTGCATTTTGAAACAGTGCATTAAATGTATCATTATTTAACTGAATATAATTAATATTTCTGGTAACCATATTCCTCTACATGGGAAAATGAGGAAATGTGATAATATTCTAAAAATACATTTCAACTAGAATTGGTGAGTGGTTGAATGGGGAAAACAAACATGGAGACAACTATCTGTGTGTGTGTGTGTGTGTGTGTGTGTGTGTGTATTTAGTCTATGATAGGCCAGAATATTGCTAGATGTGAAAAAATGCATCTTTAGAAATGAAAAAATAACAATGATGCAATTTCTTCTTCAGTTTGTATGATTTCTCCAGGTAAAGAGTTTAATTCTAAATATTCAGAACTTGTTTTACTACAAATTTGCTTATATTTTTGTTAGGTTTTATTCCACATTTTTCTAATACATTAGATTTTTGTGAAGATTATTATCTTAAGAAATATAATTATTTTTCTTTTTCTTCAGGTTTGTTAAGATATAATTGACAAAATTGTAGACATTTGTGGCATAAATATATTTTGATATATGCATACATTGTGAAATATTACATAAGCCAAATTACCATAGCCATCATGTCAGACACTCAACATTTTTGGTCAGAATATTTAAGGTCTATTCTGTTAGCAATTTTCAAGTATATAGTATATCACTATTAACAAGAGTTATCATGCTATATAGGAGATGCTCACTTATTCATTTTAACTGAAATGTTTTGACCACCATCTCCTTATTTCTTGCCATCCCCATTCTCCAAACCCCCAGAAAATACCTCTATTCTCTGTTTTTATAAATTCGATATTTTTAGCTTCTTCATGTAAGATGAATCATGCAATGTTTGTCTTTCTGTGCCTGGTTTATTTCCATTATCATAATGTCATGCTTGTTGCAAATACAGAATTTCTGTCTTTTTTAAAGATCCCAAAGTATTTCATTGTGTACATATAACATATTTTCTTAGCTATTGATTAGTTGTTGAAAACTTAAGTTGATTTCATATCATAGCTATTGTGAATACTACTACAGTGAACATAGAAATGTAGGTATCTTTTCAAAATACTACCTTTATTTCCTTTGGATATATCTAGAACTCAGAATACTAGATTACTAGATTATATAGTGGTTTAGTTTTTAATTTTTTTGACAAACTTCCACATTTTTTTCCAAGCTATGTGTAGAAATTTAAATTCATCAGTGTATCAGTGTTACTTTTTTCTCCAAATCTTCACCAACCTTTGTTATCCCTGTTTTTAATAACAGTTAACCAAATAGATATAGAATGATGCCTTCTTATGGATTTAATATACATTACCCTAATGATTAAGAAAGTTGAACACTTTCCATATACCTATTATCAGTAGTATGTTTATTTTTCTTTTCTTTTCTTTTCTTTTTTTTTGGTACCGGGGATCAAACTCAGGCCCTTGCGCTTGTGCAGCAGGCGACGAAACCACTGAGCTAAATCCCCAGCCCCATGTTTGTTTTTCTTTTTGTATTAATTTTAAATATTGATGAAGTTCAGTGGGATATTTCCACCCATGCATGCAGTGTGGAGTGACCAATTCCAACCTCCCTTTATGCACTGCACCCTCTCCAACAAACTTTCCACCCTCTATTATTCTCTATTCTACATTCCAGTCGTACATGACTTTTTTCTTTTCTTTTCTTTTTCTTTTGTACTAGGGATCGAACTCAGGACCTTGCACTTGTGAGTCAGGCGTGGTACCACTGAGCTAAATCCCAGGCCCCGTATATGACTTATTTTGAAGAATTCCTACTTTTATGCCTGAAAACAGTGTTACACATCATTTAGCATATAATTTCCCAAATTTAATTTTGTGAAGTCTCAAAATTCTTGAGGAAAAAAATGTTTGTAGTGCAACAGAGATTTTGAACATTTAGATTTAACCATTTGAACTAGTTTATTTAATATATTATGACACAGTTTCAATACCGTGACACTAGACCAATAATGTTTCCTGAACTAATTTGCCAAGAAGCTACCATTAACATTTTAAAGAACTCAATTTTTCTTGGAATCAAAGCTTAGTCAATAAAACATTGCTAAATTACCTAGCCTTTGCCACACAAGACAAGAAACAAGTTTCAAGGAAGCTAAAAGGTTGAGCCAACGCATGAAGAGGGTTACCCGTAGTGCCAGGACTTCTGGGTTTTAGATCTCTAATCCTTCCACTACACTGCTTTGTATCAGCTGAAATGCCAGCACTTTTGCTTCAGTGAAGTTACAGCTTCTTCCTCACTAAACCAAAGTGCCATGTGCTGACAGCAGGAAGCATCAATAGGAGCCAATCCTTCCAAGGGGTTTGTTTTGGATAGCATAGGGGATGTGTATATCACTTGTCCTGGGTATACAATAAGATATATTTCTAATGAGGATTTTGTTTTTTAAAGAAAATTATTTACAGAGAGGAATTTAACTTCTATGACAACTTCAGAACACTTGTGATTTTTGTCTCTATATTTATACACACACAGTCATATAAATCTTCTGCAAGAAAGTGGGACATTGAGATCTTTCAATGAAGAGTACAAGGACATTAAAAAAAACTCTACGGGGATATTCCAGAGATACTCTTCTACTTTTCTTCTGAAATACTGGCTGTTTATTGTAAGGAAACATGTACAAGATTGAACTGTCTATATTTTCCTGCAATGACATATAGTAAAGTCCAACAGTATGAGTGTTTGGCTGGTATTTCACAGCCTTTCATTTGGAGATAGGAAAATTAAGCATTGTATTTGCAAAAGTTTGTATTTGTATTTGTATTGGCAAAAGTTGTATGTATTATCATAACTATATAAATAGGCTATATGATAATGATGCTTGATTACTTCTTTTGTAGACTTTTAAAACAAGTGTCTAATTAAATGATGATTTCTCAAATGTATTTATCTAACCCAATATGAAAAAGAACCTCTTCTTTATGTAATTAGGTACTATTAATATATCGGTCTAACAGCTGTTCTGATGTGTAATTAATATGATAATTACTATTGTTATATAGCATTTTGGTTATGATTTTCATGTCCCCCAAAGGGTCATGTGTTGAAGTGTGGTCTTTGATGCACCAATATTCAGAGTAAGGATTTGGGAATGTGATTGGATCACAAGGACTCTAAATTCAGTGGATTAATCCATGGATCCATTCATAATTTGATGGCACTATTGAGAGGTAGTGGTAATCCTGGAGGCAGGACCTAGTTGAAGGGAGTAGGCTATGGGTATATATTTTTCAGTACTATAATTTGTCCTAGGCTCCTTCCTCTCTGAATTTCTCTCTGATTTGTGAGCAGGTTTCCTTTGCCAAATCCTTCTTTATTGATGTTTCTGCTCTTCCACAGTCTTAAAAACAATGGAGTCATCTGACCATGGATGGAAACTTCTGAAATTGTGAGCCAAAATAAATCTTTCCTCCCTTAAATTGCTATTCTCAGGTGTTCTGTCACAAGGATGAAAAGCTAACACATATAGCATTAAGTCATTAGAAAGAATTATGGATTTTCTTTAAACAACTACTACTCATTTTTAAATAATGGATTATTTCTTCTCTTTAATATCTATGGTGTTTTCAAAGTATTTTTTAAAAGAAGTGTATATGGATTAAGCATAGGATTATAGCTTTTCATTATATATATTCAAATAATTATCAGTAAAACTTTTGAATTTCAAAAGTAACAAGATGCAAGAGGGTAAAACAATATAAAAGAGAATAAGAAAAATGTGAATCTTATTTATGATTGCTCCAGTCCCAACGTGATTATATAAGTCTCATGAATATCCTTCTGTTTTCTCAATTCTGACAAAAGAGGTTTAAGTGAGTCTCTTCCCTATTTTCTTTATGAATGCACATACACATATCATTTTACACAAATTTTACCATACCATGTGTAGCAAAGTGTTTGAAGAACTCCTTTTTGTTTTACATGCTTGTCTTTCCTTTCCCATCAATATCTTTCTAGGTATTGTGCATGTTAAAATTTCCTTCTGTTATCTCTGTGCTTTATATTTCTTTAACTTTTCCTTCCTCTGTTCTTTCTTTCCTTCCTTCTTTCTTTTTTTCCATTCTTCCTTACTCTCTTCTGCTACTGGGTTTTGGGGTTTTGGGGTCTCCTTTAAGATGTATTTCCTATGTTCTTCTTTTCTTGAACAAAGAAGTGGACAAAACTAGGGCAAAAGATAGTAAGTTTTACATTTATTACAAGTAGGAAAAGCAACAAGCTCTGCAGAATGAGTTTGGACCAAGTAAAAGTAGGAAAAGAAGGATACTCTACAGTGTGAGAGTGAACTACTCTGAAAGAGAGAATATAGTAGCAGAGAGCTCAATGGTGGTTGTTCTTTCATAGCTTCCAATCCTCAGGTTGATGTCGGGTCTAGGCCATTCTTTCAAAACCTTGCTTACCCTACTGAGGTCCCGAGTCATGCGGAACATGCCGAATCAGCCCGAGCCCCCGCAACAATCCACTGGACCCACCCCCGCTCCTCTGTACAGCTACCTGGTTCCACACTACAAAGACGCAGAGGACACCGGACCACCAGACCACGGTACTGCGTCCCACTTCTCCCGGCCCAGAGGTAGGGGCATCTGAGCTGCCATCCCACTGCTCCTGGTCCAGAGGAAGGAGTTTCCTGGCCACCATCCCTCCTGCTGCTCCCAGCCCACAGGAAAGGGATTTTGGGCCACCATCCCTACCTCTGCTCCTGGCCCCCTGTCCCACCTCTCCCAGCTCAGAGGAGGTAATCTGTGCAGGTGCCAACAGCCCCTGCCCCAGTCGACATGAGAAAACATGTAAATAAGTCTCAAAACCAGACTTCCAGATCACCCACAGCAACCCCAAAGGGAAACGAGATGGAACACTCTAATACTCAACCACCTGGACCCACTGAACTGGCAACAAAAGGGGATCTGGAAAACATGAAATCAGAAATAATTTCTCAGATAACAGGAGAAATTGTGCCCCTAGTGCAAGACATGATTAAAAAATCTAGAGAGGAGCTCAGGAACATGATGGAATCTCAACATAGGAAACAAATGGAATCCATAAAACAGATGGAAATAGATTTCCAGGAGATGAAAAACTCCACTGAAAGTCTACACGGCAGAATGAGCCAATGTGAGGACAGAATTTCAGATATAGAAGATAAGATTGCAATTAGTGACCAGGAAAAGAAAAATTGCTTCAAAATTATAAGGGAACATGACAAATCAATCCAGAAGCTGCTAGATGATGCAAAGAGGAATAACATAAGACTGGAGTCAATGGAGAAACAAGAGAGAGTGGAGATGACATAAAAAATTCTCTTCACAGAAGTAATGGCAGAAAACTTCACAAGCAGGGGAAAAGAGCTTGACATACAGATAAATGAGGCATATAGGACTCCAAACAGACTTGACCAAAAAAAATTACACACAGGCATATAATTGTTAAGATTCCAGAAACTCAACAGAAGAACAAAGTTCTACAAGCAGTTAGAGAAAAGAAACAAATCACATACAAAGGAAAGCCCATCAGAATCCCAGCAGACTTCTCAACACAAACCATCAAGGCAAGAAGACCTTGGAGTGACATATTCCAAGCCCTAAAAGAAAAGAGCCTCCAACCCAGATTGATGTACCTTGCAAAACTATCTTTCAAAATGGATGGAGAAATAAGATACTTTCATGGCAAAGAGCACCTTAGGAACTTCGTGAATACCAAACCAGCACTCCAAAGAATTTTACACAATATCCTAGGAACAGACATTGAGGATCACAACCCCAGGAAGCAAAGCAGAATGAACCCATCTGGCATGACAAGACATTAAATGTAAAGGGGGAGAACCCAACAAAAAGAAAAAGTCATGGCAATGACAAGTCAGTACGTTTCAGTTATAACCATCAATGTTAATGGTCTCAATTCACCAATCAAAAGAAAGAGACTGGCAGAATGGGTCAAGAAGCAAAATCCAACAATATGCAGCATACAAGAAACACACTTAATTCAAAAGGAAACTCATAGACTGAAAGTTAAAGGGTGGAAAACAATACTACATGGGACAGGAACCCAGAAAAAAAGCAGGAGTAGCTATCCTCTTGGCAGATCAAGTAGATTTCAAACCAACACTGATTAAGAGATATGAAGAAGGATACTATATCCTTGTAAAGGGAAGAATCCAAGAGGAAGAGATGACAATCATAAATATCTATGCACCAAACACTAGTGCACCCAACTATATAAAACAGGTAATAACGGACATGAAAAGTCATATATGCACTAATACAATTGTAGTGGGGGAGGTCAACACCCCACTGTCACAAATAGATAGATCAACTAGACAAAAAATAAGTAATGAAATACTAGAACTCAATTAAACTCTGGAACAAATGAACTTAACAGATGTTTACAGAGTCTTCGACCCCACAAAATCAGAATACACATTCTTCTATGGTGCACATGGGTCATTCTCCAAAATAGACCACATACTCACCCATAGAACATGTTTAAGTAAGTGCAAAGGAATTGAAGTTATCCCCTGTATATTATCAAACCATAGTGTGATGAAATTGGAGATCCATAGCAAAAGAAACAAAAAATTTCATAAACACGTAGAAATTGACCAACATGCTTCTGAATGACCAATGGGTCACAGAGGAAATTAAAGAAGAAATGAGACACTTCCTTCAATTAAATGATGACAATACAACATATCGGAATCTATGGGACACAATGAAAGCAGTCTTACTAGAGAAATTCATAGCAGTGAATAAACATATTAGGAAAACAGAAGGAGCCCAATTAAACAACCTGATGCTGCACCTCAAGCTTCTAGAAAAAGAAGAGCAGGACAACTCCAGAGCTTATACAAGGGAGGAAATTATAAAGATCAGAGGAGAAATCAATGCAATGGAGACTAAGAGAATGATACAAAAAAATCAATGAAGCCAAGAGTTGGTTCTTGGAAAGAATAAGCAAAATTGACAAACACTTAGCCAAGCTTGTCAGAAAAAGGAAAGAAAAGGCCCAAATCCATGCAATTAGGAATGAAAAGGGTGAAATTACAACAGACCCAGCAGAAATCCAGAGGATCATCAATACCTATTTCCAGAACCTATATGCCAATAAGATGGAAAACACAGAAGAAATGGACAGATTCCTAGACACATATGAATTACCAAAGTTGAATGAAGAAGACCTAAGAATTCTAAACAACCCAATATCAACTGATGAAATTGAAAATGTAATTAAAATCTTATCAACTAGGATAAGCCCGGGCCCTGATGACTTCACTGCTGAATTCTGCAAGACATTTAGAGAGGAATTGCTGCCACTACTGTTTAAACTCTTCAATGAATTTGAAAGGGAAGCAATACTCCCAAATTCATTCCTAGAAGCAAGCATCACCTTGATCCCCAAAGCAGAGAAAGACCTAACCGAAAAGGAGAACTATAGGCCAATTTCACTACTGAACATAGATGCAGAAATCCTTAATAAGATAATGACAAACAGAAAGCAGAAGATCATCAAGAAGATCATACACCCTGATCAAGTGGGATTCATCCCAGTAATGTAGGGATGGTTCAATATACAAAAGTCAATCAATGTAATACACTATATCAATAGAGCCAATGACAAAAACTATATGATTATCTCCCGAGATGCAGAAAAATCATTTGACAAAATCCAACATGCATTTATGATAGAAACCCTACAAAAAGTCGGAACAGATGGTCTCTACCTCAAACTGATAGAAGCCATCTATGAAAGACCAACAGCCAATATCATACTAAATGGTCAAAAACTGAAAGCCTTCACACTAAAATCAGGAACAAGACAAGGATGTCCACTATCACCACTCTTGTTCAATATAGTTTTGGAAACATTAGCCATGGCAATTAGATAAGAGAAAGAAATAAAAGGAATAATCATAGGAAATGAAGAAGTCGAATTGTCAGTATTTGCAGATGACATGATACTCTATATAGAAGACCCCAAGAATGCCACCAAAAGTCTTCTAGACTTAATAACCAAATTCAGTCAAGCAGCTGGTTACAAGGTCAACACACAAAAATCAATAGCTTTCCTCTACACCAATGACAGACTCACTGAGAGAGAAATAGGGCAAATAATTCTTTTCACAATAGCATCCAAAAAACTGAAATACCTAGGAATCAACCTAAGGAAAGAAATCAAAGACCTCTTCTCTGAAAACTATGGCACTCTGAAAAGAGAGATTGAAGATGATATCAGAAAATGGACAGACATCCCCTGTTCCTGGTAGGAAGGATTAATATAGTGAAAATGGCCCTACTTCCAAAACTGCTATATAGATTTAATGCAATTCCAATTGAGATCCCAGCAGCATACTTCACAGACCTTGAGAAAACAATCCAAAAATTCATTTGGAACAAGAAGAGACCCAGAATAGCCAAAGCAATTCTAGGTAACAGAGACATGGCAGGGGGTATCATAATCCCCAACCTGCAACTATACTACAAAGCTACTGTGATAAACCAGCATGGTACTGGCAAAGAAACAGACCAGAGGACCAGTGGAACAGATTAGAAGATGAAGAAACAATGCCAGACAGACTCAGCCATCTCATCTTCGATAAAGGAGCCAAACACCCTCACTGGAGGAAAGTTAGCCTCTTTAAGAAATGGTGCTGGAAAAATTGGGCTTCAACTTGCCAAAGATTAAAACTAGACCTATATCTCTCACCATGCACTAAACTAAAATCAAAGTGGATTAAAGATCTAAATATTAAAATAGAAACTCTGAACCAGTTGGGACAGAGGTTAGGTAGAATCCTTGAAGACATCGGTATAGGAAAAGATTTTATAAACAAAACCTCAGTTGCCAGTGAACTAGCACAAACAATCAACAAGTGGGATCTCTTCTTATTAAAAGGCTTCTGGCCAGCAAGAGAAACCACCAGCAGTGTGAAGAGACAACCCACAATGTGGGAAAATATTTTCACCTGCTCTTCCTCAGACAAAGGTCTACTATCTCGAATCTATAAAGAACTTAAAAAGATAAGACCTCTCAAATTTAAAGACTCAATCCAAAAATGGGCATCTGAAATGAACAGACATTTCTCAGACAAAGAAGTAGAAATAGCAAATAAATACATGAAAAAATGTTCAACATCACTGGTCATTCGAGAGATGCAAATGAAAACAATGCTGAGATTCCACTTCACTCCAGAAAGAATAGCTGCTATCCTGAAATCAACCAATAACAAATGCTGGCAGGGCTGTGGGGAAAGAGGAACCCTGCTCCACTGCTGGTGGGAGTGTATACTGGTGCAACCACTGTGGAAATCAGTGTGGAGATTCCTCAAAGAACTAGGACTGGAAGTTCCATTTGACCCTGCTATTCCACTGCTGGGGATCTTTCCCAAAGAATTAAAAGAATCATACCACAGTGATATATGTGCACCCATGTTCAGAACAGCACAGTTTGTGATATCTAAACCTTGGAAACAGCCCAAATGCCCATCAACTGGAGACTAGATAAAGAAAATTTTGTGTTTTTTTGTAAAATGGAGTACTACTCAGCCATAAAAAATGAGAAATTAGAGACATTTATAGCTAAGTGGATGCACATTGAGGCGATACTCTTAAGTGAAATAAATAGGACACACATGTATAAATACTGAATAGTATCTCTGATGTGAGAAACTGAAAGTGTAAATAAGGACTAAAATGTATAATAGGTAATGTGAAATAGGAAGAAACGGGGCAAAGGGGAAAGAAGTTGGAGGGCTAGTGGAAAGGACAGAAGGGAATGGTATTAATATGAGAAAATGGAAAAATAGGAACAAAATCTTTGTAAATAGGGAGGAATGGAGGGGTTGAAGGGAGGGCTGGGCAAGGGTGAAAAATAAGAACCAAGAGAGACTATGTAAAGTTGCAAATTTCCAATGATGAATCTCATTATATTGTATACCTAAAATGTACCAATGATTAGAATGAATAATCAATAATGTAAAATAGGAAGAAAAGGTCCAAAGGGGAAGGGGTAGTGGGAGGGGCAGGGGAAAGGAAAGAAGGGAAAGGAAAAATGCTGAGAAATGGAAAAAATGGAAATAAAATCTTTGTAAATAGGGAAGGGTGGAAGGGGTGAAGGGAGGGCTAGGAATGGGGAAAAAATAAGAACCAAGATGCATTATGTAAAGGTACAGCTCCCAATGAGAACTGTAATTGTGTTGTATACCTACAATGTACCAATAAAAGAGTTTAATAAAGTGCAAAAAAAAAAAAAAACAACAAAAACCTTGCTTGAGTTCTTGGGAGAAGGACTGGAGATAGCACTTTCTGATTGCCTCCACTTGCAGGCCTTTCGAAATTGTTATGTGCATTTGTCCTGGAAATTTGTAATTAACAGGTCACACTCACTTCCACAGCCAGTCTGCCCTACCCTAATCTACCTCACTTCCTTCCTTCTAACCTTCCTTACTTTTCTGCTTTCATTTTTTTCTTGGTCCAATCTGTTTATCTAGCTATTTTCTATATGTCTACTTGTTCTTATCTTTGGAACTAAAGGAATTATAGTAGACCCAGATCAATACTTCCTGTTTTTCCATTAATAATATCTCATGAAAATTCCTCCACAACAGTTGATATTGCTCTAAATCATGATAATTAATGATGCCATAATAGACCACAATCAAGCTATTACATGCATTTTTCAACCTTTTCCTATTTGTGAGCATTTATTTTGTTTACATTGTTCTGGACTTTGATAATTCCACATACATCATCTCAGCACTAGTTCTACTTCACAATATTGGCTAACTAAATATTCACTACTCTTTCTGCGGCTATATTCCTAGAAGTGAGATATAACACATTACTGGATCCTTGTTTTAAAAAGCGCGACTCAAGTCTATCTTTAGTATTTTCTGAGATAAACTGTTTACCCTTTCTTCATCTTAATGCTCCTGTCTGTAAAATGGCATAATAGTGGGAAATCCATTAGGCAATTGTTGTGAAGATTAAATGAACCAATTAGACAAAGTACTTGACCCCAGGATACATACTAAGTTCCATGCTAATATTAACTGGCATTATTGTTATCATTGATGGTTTGAAGGGTAGGAGAGGATGTGTTTTTAAAATTTTCATATATGATACCATCTGGCTTTCCCCGAAAGTTCTGAAATTTAACATTTATTTTACTAGTTTATGATTTAAATTTAGTCAACATTCCAACCAATAATGTCTGTTATCATTGTTTTTATTTAGAAAGTTGAAATAAAATATTACCTGATTAGAAATAACTTTTATTCTTTACATTCTAATGATTTTGCACACTTTGTAACTTATTTTGTATACTTCAATTTTCTATAAGTTTTATGTCCACATTTCTGACAATGTATAATAGTCATTTCCATTGTATTTTCCCTAAGTCAAACATTATTTTGTTGTCAAACATAATTTACATGTTTAAAATTCATGTATTTAAAATTCTACATTTTTAAAGTTATTAATTTATTTCTCATTTTGTTGAAAAGTTCCATGATTCCTACATTATACAAAGATTTTTAATATTTGTTAGAACTATTTTCGTATTTGTCATTAAAAAATCTAAAATTCACGTTTATTTATTGGACAAAAGGAGGATTGTACCAGAGCCAACTGTACATAATTATACAAATTTGACAGTCAATTATTAAACAATCATCTTTTTTCTAATTTAACAGAAATTTCACGATTGATACACACATGAACTCACAGTCTTCCCTTCATAACCATGAGCAATCCTGCATTCAAACAAATGCAGATTAAAAAAAAGTGTAATATCTTGGATGTAATAGGGAGATATTTCATATGTAAACTTAACAATATGCAAATCTAAAGCAAAATACATTGTTTAATTAGAATTTTAAAATTTTATATGCATTTTAAGAGTACTAGCTTTGCTTGTTTTTGTTGTTGCTGTTAGTTTTCCCATACAAGGTCATCAGTATTTTTCCCATGTGTTCAAACTAGTTCATTATTGTTAGCGTAGATACCAAGCTTGTGTTCTCACAACATTAAGGAATGAGGTTGTGAGCCCAAAGGAGGAAGTTAGGAGAATTTTATTGGAAAGGAGTAGAAGAACAACTCCAGGATTTCCAGAAGGGATCTGAAGGGGGTAGCTACATGGCTCCTCACTCCAGAACTAATTATAGATAAGCAGATGGCAGAAATTGCTTAATTGTTTCCTGGCTACAGGTAAATTTAAAATGACCAATTGGAACTCAGGCCCTCTAACCCAGGTCTTCAATATTTAGAATTTAAAGGAAACTGGGATTTTAGAGGAAAAAAACCTAGCTATTTTGCATTTTAAAATCTTCAGTCTCAGGAGTTTAGTAGGGAGGGGCTGGAACTCCCTTTAGTAGGCAAAAGGCTGCATTCTATGTGGCCTGAGAAAGTTCATCCTTGGTCCAAAGTCTTAGTTCACTGTCTATTCTTATTTTGATTTTGATGTGTCTCTTATGCACTGACTCCATTAAGGGCCTGAGCCTTCTTTGGCTGCCTATTAATTTCTATCTAACTTAGCTATCAATAATATGATTTTTTATTTTTTTCATACAAGCCTTGTGGGTTTTTTGCTAACTTTCCACCATAGAATTTTAGTTTTGGCTGATCTTGTAAATGAAATCATATTTTTTTTCTATTTCTATTTCTGGTAATGCTATAGAGATATAAAAAGCCATTGACTTTTATATATTGCTTTTATATCCAGTGATCTTGCCAAATTCTCACAGACTCACAATTTTTCCATATATTGATCATACCATTTATGAAGAATGATAGCTTGCCTCTCATTTTCTAACATGTAGTTGGTTAATAGTTGTCTTGATTTTCCCATCAGGTACTCCAGAATCTCAAATGTTGGAAAATAACAAGTAAGTAGTGATGTTGTCTTGGTTACTTTTCTTGTCACTGAGACACAATACCCAACACCCACAAGTTAAAGGAGGAAAGGTTTATTTTAGCTCATTGAGGTTCAGTCCATAGTAACCTGTATCAAAGGCAGGGTGGCATGGCAGAGGGATATCACAGAGGAGAAAAAGCTCATGGCAAGGCAGGCAGGAAGCAGCAAGCGGAAAGTCTTGCTTTCCCTTCAATCCCATCCAGTCTACAAGCCTTTTGGGGAGTGCCACTCATACCCAGCATGGATGTTGCCATTATTCACACCAGAACCATGATAAACCAGTTAATGGACTAATCAAGTACCACGTACCCTTATTCCCAGTATCACACACCCTAGATCTGGCCACCTCAAAGGAGTCCCACTTATGACCACGTGAGGCTTTGAGGGGACATCTAGATACAAGCCATAACAGATGTGTTTGAAAAAGACTGATTAGAACTCAATAAATACTATTTTTTGATATATTCACATTATTTATTTCATTGTAAAGGTGGAAAAATGATTCAATTGTTTTTACTTATCATACTAGGTCAAGTCCCTATGGTGATATTATTGTTTATATCTAGATGTCCCCCCACAGAATCACATGCTTATTGGTGGGGATTTGGGAAGGCGATTGGATCATGGGGGTGTGATATTGATCAGTTGGATTATTCACTGTTAAGTTTAGAGCTAAATGTGATGTTGTGAGGTCAAGCCTGGTGTGAGCTGGAAACATCTATCTCCCTTCCTTGTCCCTTGATCTCTTTCTGGTTCCTGGTGCCATGCATGAGCTGATTCTTCTTTGCATGCCACCCTGCCTTAGAGCCAGATGACTCTGGACGGAAAACTACACAAACTGTGAACCAAAATAAACCTTTATTCCTTTAAGTTGTGGGTTTAAGGTATTGTGGCTCAGCACTGAAAAAGTAAATAAGACGAGCAACATTTTTATATTTTATTATTTCAGGTGTGGATTTTAAATAATCGATAAATTCTTAGTTTTTTCCTTTCTATTATTATATCACTTTATAGAATCTCCTTGCCCCCTTTCATATAATCTTATTATTATAATCTTTTCTTTTAACCTTCTCTTGCACATTTACCCAAATCATGCATTTTTGTAGCTTTTTAAAGTTAAAGATATTTAAAAATTTTGGGTTTTGTTATCATATCATTTATTTTACTTGTCTGAAGAAATCTTTATTCAGTTTCATATGTTGAAGGACACCTTGTTAAGAAATATTTTTAAGAAGGGAAAAGAAAAAATACCAGAAAAGGAAAAAAATGGAAACAAAGTCTTTGTAAATAGGGAATAGTGGAGGGGATGAAGGGAGGGCAGGGGAATGGGGAAAAATTAAGAACCAAGATACATCATGTAAAGGTACAACATCCCAATGATAAATGTAACTGCATTGTATACCTAAAATGAACCAATAAACTTAATGAAAAAAATATTTTTAACCATATTTTTTAGTGTCTTGCAGATGTTACTTTCTTGTGGTCTGCAAGGATTCTAACAAAATGTTTTCTGCAATTCACATGTTTGTTCTCACATATAAAATATGTTTTACTTGGCAGGTTTAAAATAAATATGTGAATGAATGTATGTATGTATGTGTTTGTGAATGTTTATGTATGTTGAGATAGTGTCTCACTCTTTTGCCCAGGCTGATTTCAAACTCATGGCAATCCTCATGCCTTAGCCTCTCAAGTGCTGAATTACAGGTATGTGCCTCTATGCCCAGCTGTTTTCTTCTTTATCATTCTTTGAAGCAATTTGGCTCTGAGAAATCATAATGTATTTTCTTTTACAAACATTATACTTCAACAGTAATAAATTATGTGTCATTTGCAAAATACCAATATTTTGTCTTACTTTACAAAAAATGTTATCTTCAGGTGGTATTTCTTTGCTGTGGCACTCTCATGCTTACATCTTAGGGACAACCTTCTCTGAAATTTACAGAAAGTGTTAGTTGTCAGTGCCTTTCTCATTACTCCATATATGTACTGAAGAGTGGGTAGTTGGGAACCAAAACATGTGCCACTGTATCCGTACATTATTTTGTGGTTTTCTTTTGTCTCCTTGCCTTCTATAACTTCTTTATTCAAGGTTACAATGTATTGCACAATATTTCTAGCTGTCTTGAATATGAATACCTATAAGATAAATATTCTCTGAAAAATACAGAAAGCCTTGTTTATAAAATGAATGTAGGGGAAGAGAGGTGAGTGAGATGGAAAGATGGGTTAGAATCTATCCTCCAAGAATGGAGCTTTATAAAGCAAACTAAGACACAGAAAACATCCTATTTTCTATCCCTCCAGGAAGAATAAGGAATGGAAGGGAAACTAGAAACTCAGTGAAGCCAGAATTAGAAGTAGATGTAGTGATGGGCATTTTGATTTTTGCTATGTAGTATGATCTACCAATTTTGAACATGATTTTAGTGCAATGAGTTATAAAGTACAATAATGCACTCCATAGACACTAAGAAGTCGATCGGGAAATAAAAATAGATGCACATTTAGAGATGGTCCTATAACTGAGGAAATGAAAAAGGTAAAGAACTCAGCCTACTCTTGTGATAGTGCTCATTATTTTGTATCATAATCAATGTATTTTCTCTCTCCTTATATAATTTCTCCAGGAAGGATGTCTGTACCACTTCTTTTTAAATTTTTAGCATTTAGGGTAAAGTTGAAAAGTGCAAATGTATGAATAACTGAGCAGATAAATAAAATAAATGATTAACTAAATAAATATATACCACAGTGCTATTTCTTCCTCCCAGTAAACAGGGATTGTGTTGGGTAATAGAAGTACTAGAGAGTATTTGATTGTAGATTCTACTGCAGAAGGGAGGTGGCTTCCATCCATAAAGGCAGAATGGGATTTATCATAGCAAAAATAATAACTGACAGAATATGGAATAGATGTTTTATATCATCACAAAATTGTTACAATTTTCATCAATTCAGATGATATTTAGAAGTTCTGCAAAGCTTGAAACATGTCTACTATTGATAATCTATCATGTTATCTGGAAGGCAAAATTCAAGCTACATAATAGATGTGAGGTTGATTATTAGCTTCATCCTACTAAGCAGGATACATGAACAAAATATCTTTCTTTGTCATATAGATAAACTATTTCTGCAGGAAGTACATGGGGAATATTTTTTTTTAGTTCTTGGATGCATTTTCTTGAGGAATCTGAGAAATTTTTGTTTTCCCAAATAGATCATCATTTTTAATAATCTCTATTGAGATTGAAAATTCAGATCTTTTACTGAAAATATTGACCTGGATGAATAAAGTGATGATCATAAATATACTACACATTGAAACTTGTGTGTAAAGCCATTCTTTGTAGCTAAATTTTAGCAAAAATGAATCCTTTTGGCCGGGGATTCAGCTCAGTGGGGCCACACCTGCCTGGCAAGCACAATGTCCTGAGTTTGATCTCCAGGACAAAAAAAAAAAAGAAGGATGCTTTCTTAGCTAATGCTTTTTTTTTCTCTAAGATAGATATACTAAATGAAATAATTCTCTCACTATTTAATATATTGTAAATCTTTATTAGTAGTCTACCTTATCACATATTTTGGTAGAGTAAGGAAAATGCAGAGTGGAGAGCTAACCAATGAAAGTGATTTCTGTAGCACGTCACCATGGGACAGTAAGTGTTTACCACCCATATCCCAGTGAATATCTTACACCAGGAAAAATTAGCATTTAAAACAGGATCAGAAAAATAGCATTCTTTTATTCATATGTCATTAAAAATTTGCATTTAAAATAGTATCACTTGCAAGTTTCTAATATCTTTATTCTATGTTTACTAAGAATGAAGTAGTAAATTTATCTGTATTATTTATTATAACTTCTTGTGGTTGAATATGTTAAAATGTGAATTCCATTTAAAAAATGTTTTAATATGAAAATTTTCAAAATACAATATAGTACTGAAATGTTTAAAAAGAATGTATACTGACAAATTTTTGACAAATTATATTTAACAACTTAACATTTGGATTCATACATTTATTTACTTATTTGTTGATATTCTCATAAGTAAATATATTATGTCATTTTGCTCTTAAGTATAACAGTATGATTCTACAATTATATGAATCTTTATTGTATAACCAGAATATTATCATCTCATCTAAAAGTGAAACATAGGTCTCTAAAATTATTGACCACTCAGTCCATATTTAGATGCTTCTATTTGTTCCCTAAGTATCTTTGATGGTCATTTTCATTTTCAACTATTTTTAATTCTTTTTAAATTTTAATATTTATTTTACTCAGATATCTTTTATAGCTTAACCTATATGACATTTAAATCATTTTTAGGCATGTGTCTACCTGTTAGAGATAGTGTGAAGAAAAGAGACATGGGACACATAATTTCATTATGTCTTATAAATTTAGATCTAGACAGTCTTGACCTGGGATTTTATAATGGTAGTGAGAGTAATTTAGCAAGTAGAAATACTTTAGGAGGGTGTTCCACCTTTGGTGGAAGGTAATCGTTGTGGGAGGTGTGACTCAGACCTCCTGTCCACCAAGGACCTGCTGTGGGGAGGATGCTTGGCCTAGACTTCCCTGTGACTATGCTCAGAATTCACCTTAGCTTGCACTCAGAGGCCTTACTCTCCTCAGGCTGCTCCCAGGCAGTTTCTAACATGTCTAGTTCCATCATGCTGACTGGAAATGATAAATTAGTAGTGGACAGAATTATGGTTTCTCTTTTTCTTAGAAGTATAATGAAGCAATAATAATTTATACATGTGCAAAAATAAAACATCAGGGTGGTAGTTAATGGTTTTGTTCATTATTTTCAAATAGGGATTAAGAGCTCCCCCATTTGAAAAGGTTCTACATACATCTCCAACTCAGCATTACAAACTGCTGATGAACAGTAAATACCAAAATATTGAATTATAATTCTTGTCACTATCTGGGAAGACATTTTAAATCTTGAAATTATGGTGCAGTTTATATTTCTTTTGAAGGTCATAATAATATGATCATTTGAATAAAACTATATAACATTATTAGTTAAGCATCACTTTCATTACAGAAATGTATGAGGTGGAATGTTTAAAATCCTTTTATTCACTCAGGGTGCTCATTTGTTCATTCTTCTACTCATCCATTCCAAGAACTTTTACTGAAGTTTAGGAAAGATTTGAAGTTGTGTCATACTGCTCCTCAATCTTCAAATCCCTACTTTGAACAAATGGGTACCCAAAACTCCATAACACAAGAAGGAATTTAAATTCTGAACAGAAAGTAAAGAACAAACTTTGGAAAGAAGAGTATGTACATTACAACTGAAGCAGAGATCCCATCCTGTTTTTTGTTGAACTACATTTGTTACTTTGCTTTCCTAATGCCCAAAGACCTAGTAAGTGAGTACAGTCTTGATTCTATGGAAACTGGTCAGTTACAGAGAGATCTAGGATTGAATTAAGGACAATAAAAGTATGCAATTGTATAGTGGAAATGTAGCCATCTACACTAACAAAAGGATTATTTCAAAATAACTCTTTATGTTAGATATTGACTGCCCCTCCCCCCCAAAACACCCAAAGCACTAGCTAACATATATAAGTGTAGAAAGTTGAGGTTTTCAGAAGAATTCCATCTTTATAGAAAAAGTCATATTTGGACAGATCAGCTATTGAATTGAACTGTCTCTGATGTCACACTCAGATCTGCTAGGGCAGCCCAAACAAGATTTAACTGTTTCCTGGAATTAGCTGTTAGGTGAAACTTGTGCTCTTTACCTGAAAAACAGAAAGTGGTCTTCATAGATTTGTCCTTCTATTTTATAAACCTATTAATCATAGGGGAACATTTTACTCCAGGCAATTAGTTTTGACAGTGGAACAGTAAATAGACCTAATTAATGATTTTATGTAATTATTCTTCCCTATGTGGACATTAACTAGTGTTCGGGCCTTAATTGTGACATCAACATGATTGCCTATTAAGGAAAAGACCATTTTACAGCCTAATTATGGATTTCAGGGGCTCATATGTCTTACAGCTGTCCAAATCACTTTCACTAGCCCCAACATCTTAAAAGGACTAGGAGGTCTAAAGAGATCTCTTCTGATCTCTTCCTTTTCTGTTTCGTCTCATGCTACATCCATGCAATTTCCTCTCAGTCCATTACCGAAAAAAACCACATGAACATTAGAGGACCATATCGTGTCATAGAGAAGCCACTAACCATATATGGTGACTTAAATTTCTTAAAATTTCTTAAAATTAAATACTAGGGCTGGGGATTTAGCTCAGTGGTGCCGCCGCCTGCCTTGCGCAAGGTCCTGAGTTCGATCCCCAGTACCCCCCCCAACAAAACAAAAACCCAAATTTAAATTAAATAAGAATATAACATTAGTCCTTAGACTAGCAGCAACTTAAGTGCTACATAGCCACATGTGGGTAATGGCTAGCCACTGTTTTGAAAATATAGACACATAGCATTTCCATTATTATAGGAAGTTCTGTTGAACAGCACTATAGGGAACAGGGAAAGGGGACGTTACTAGCACCTCTGCAGTTAAGTCCTAGTCTCCTGCGAGCCACAGCAGTACACAGCGAATTACAGGAAAGGTAGAAAAATGAGACTGAGAAGAAGCTGAGTCTGATCAGTGCTGCTCTGGGCAGCAAAGACGACAGCCCCCAGCTTACCGCACCTTTTATACAGCACTCAGTACATCGGGAGAAACAAATGTAACAAAGGACTTTCAGAGAGTTCAGTACATCCGCGTAAACAAGATGGTAACAGTACAGGAAAAATGAGGAGCTAAATAGATGTTTGTTCCTCCCAGAATGTTCTCAGCTCCCAGGATGTTTCTTGTCCTGGAGAATCACAGACAGCATCACCGGATCATTGAGGTCTCAGTTGTGACTGGAGGCCAAAATGCAATTATGTCTCGGAATTCCATAGCTGGGCTGTAGGCAGGAGAACTAGGCTAACCAAATTATTTTTCCCAAAAATTATGTAGCATTGCTCCCGACACAGCACATCACACAGCAAAAGATGAATGAAGGCTAGGTATTGTCTACTTTGTTCATTGATATATGCCTAGAGTCTAGACTATTTCCTGGCATAGATTAGGTGCTCGATACTATTTGTTGATGGGTTGAATGGCTGTTCATTTTCCCCTATGTTCCTATCACTTGTTTTGGAATTGTACCTAGAGACAGAAACTTTAGGAATGCCTGGAGACACATAAAGAGCACTTTCTGACAGGGATACAAATGAGCAATGGAATACTTAGGCATTTGAGCTCTCTTCTGTATCTAGTATACCAGAGAGAATGTACTAATTAGGTTAGATAAAATGAGTGCTTCCAAAAGAAGATGGTATGCATTATTTTACTGATTATGATAGACATATGAAAGTAAAAGGACACAAAATACTACCTGTGGAAATAACGACAGCTGGGATTTCACTCAGTTTGCCCAAGAATAATCATCTTTTCATATTTTAGAAACAAAAACAAACTTAAAAACAATGAGTAAATTGATGCAATTAATACAGTGATTAGAAAATTAGAAAAATAAAATTGATGGGACAAAGAAAGTCTCTATAGGAGTGAAGTCTCCAAGTCTCTATAACCAAATATAGGGTGTTGAGGTGCAGCTCTGCAACACACAGATCGTTGCCTAGCAAACACAAGGTTATAGGTTCAAGCCTCAGGACTGAAAACAGAAAAAAAGCTTAGTCATTTGGTCCCTTCTAATTTTCCATTTGAAAACTAACAGCAATACTAACTACATAGTAGTAAAAAGTTGGATAAAAATGGAGGAAATTAAACATATTTGCAAATAGCATTGTATTGATATCAATTATCAGAAGATCAAAATATAAATGCGGGCTGGGGATTTAGCTAAGTGGTTCCAGTGTCTGCCTTGCAAGCACAAGGTCTCGAGTTCGATCCTAGGTGCAAAAAAAAAAATATATATATATATGCAATTTAATAACAAGAAATAAAAATTTAAACAAATTATTAAAAATGAAAGTAAATATAATTCCAGCTAATGAAAATCCAGTAGTTTTCAATTAGTGTTTGAAAATTTCATTATATTTTCTTATAAAGTTCTTGCAAGAAAAATCATTTAGAACACTGAGGTTTTAGTTTAAAAATATCCTATAGCTTTTATCTAAAAAAAAATAATATGTGTACCATAGGCTTGTCACCACTGGTTTAGAAGAAGGCTGTGAGAGGAATACAAGTTGTCCCTGTGCAGTCTGTTGGAGCTGCTCCCATATCTCTTTTTTCAACTGAATTAATCAAACATCTATGTGGTTCTAGGTGCTGTTCTAGAGACTAGAACTAGAGACTCAACATTCTACAAGATTAATGGTGCTTCCTGTCCTTAAGGAGCTTAGAATCTACAGAAGATGCATAAATTAACATAGTCTAAAGATAACTGTGATACTTTGCTTATAGAAAGTCACATAATCTGACTAGGTAAGTGGAGTAGTTTGACTCTATTACTAAGATAATGAGAGTTTATTTCTTATGTAAGACATTTAAAAGTGCATCACAGCTTGCTTAATAAATTTAGGCATTAATTCTGCATTATTCTGTCTGTTTTGTTATAGGGTAGGGTGCCACCTATTAAAAGTGAGATTGATTAAAAAAATCAGGCCTAAAGTTTTCAATACTTTGAAATAATAACAACTTACATAAGTTCTTAAAATGAGATTGCATCATTCTGCAGTTCAAATATCTGATGTACTAAAAAGCTTATGTTTTATAAATCTGCTGTTAATATTTAAGAAAAAATTATACAACCTGAGACTTTTTGCTAAGAGCAGAAAACTTTAGAAGTTAAATTTACTAATACTACTATTTTATGGTGCCAGATCTTATGAAAAATTGACTTAATTAGGTGTATAATGTTTAGCCAGTGTAGTATAACTTGAAAATACTTTTAATACATTAGACTATCCCAGTGGACTGTAGGTGCACTCCACAGAAGGTGCCTCTTTTAAAGTTGAACCCAATTAATAAAACCAATGTTAATCTTCAGTAGAATACTAATATTCTAACATATTATGGATGAGCTACGTTTCTTGTTAAATTAAGACTTGCCCTAAACACTTTCCCCAGGTTGTGACAAACCATTTAAGAGTAACTTTACTCTTAGACATTTGAACATTTAATTATCTCCCAATTCTAACTGATGTCAGTGCTGAGAGTCTCCAATGGAGCCAATTTTTTTCAAAGGCAGTCTAGCTGTACTAGAAAAGTTTTAGTAGCATAGGATTGATATTTTCAAACAAAAGAAAAGACAAAAATTTTGTGAATAGTTCAAGAAGAACTTAGGGTTTTATAAGACATATCAGTAATCACATGGGATTGTGGGGAGCAAATAAGCTAATTCTTTAGATTCTTGTCCTCCATACTTAAAGAATGTATAGTTAAGGTAGATTGCATTGATTAGGATCCACCCACTGGATTAGTAATGCAAACTTCTGGGTATGACTGGGTAGGTCATGGAGAGCTATTCTTGGGGACTGTAATTGGTCCCTTGCCTTTTTCTCTGTGAGAGGTTCCCTTGCTCTGCTCTGGGCTGCCAAGAACTAATCAGTTACACTTCACTGTGACCTTCTGCCATAAAGCTCCTTCTGGGAGCCAGCTGACTGTGGACTAAATCCTCTTACACTATGAGCCAAATAAACTTCTCCTTTTGTGTGTTGGGTCCTAGCAATGGGAAAGCTAATGAGTACAGACAACTTGGGCCTATTTTCCTTAGGTAAAATATTCAAATAACATAAGACTGATTTTATTAATTCAAAACATCTGTATCACAGACAACTCACTGTGTAAAGGGACTGATATCTTAAGTTCTTATCACTTCAATGGTTCTTGATTGGAATTTTAAAAATTGTCATCGCAGAGGGAGAACTTAGGTGTGGAGAAAGATGGCAGTTCTGCTTCAGAAGCAAGGCTCTACCTCCACCTTTGCCTTTGTTTTTGTGGTTTTGAGTAGTTGTTTTACTCATAACTCTCCAAAAAAATAATGTTTTGGTCTACCCAAATCTCTAAATTGAACATGAAGGTTCTTACCATTGACAGCACTTATTTCACCTTTGGAGATTCACCATCCACAATCACACTGCATTTTAACTGGGGCTGGCGAACATGCTGTACTATCTCATGACAACATTCCTACCAGCACCTACCCAGGGAAGAGTAAACCAAGAACCAACATACCCTTTGGGCAGCCATTTCAATTCTCCCTCTCACCATTCAGTCTGGAAATGTCATTAGAATGTAGGACAGTGATGTATACTTACTCAACTTTCTCACCCACACTTTGGACAGGGGCATTGTCAGCCAGATCATGGAAGAATTTTTTCCTAAACCACAATCAGCCAGCAGGGCCTGCATTTTTTCTTTTCCATAGAAGACATCTATGTTGGTCAACATACTATCTTTATTGACAAAATTGTTAAGACTATGAAAGAGTTGAGATTTTGCTTTACTTATAAGTTAGCAAGTTAGCTTGTTCCAATTTCATCAGTGCTAATAAACGATACTACAATCATGGTCAGAATTAAAAGGCTTTATATCTAGTGGCAGATCTAGCAAAGTGTTCTTGCAATCATTTGTATTATAATATAGTATTATAGTATATGATCTGACCTTTTGTTTTGTTTTGTTTTGTTTTGTTTTGCGGAAAGGCTCCTACTACGTAGTCCAGGCTGGACTTGAACTCAAGATCATCCTGCCTAAAATACAAACCTTTTATAATGTGCAGAAAGTATACCTG
This sequence comes from Heterocephalus glaber, assembly GCF_053883595.1. Taxonomy (NCBI): domain Eukaryota; kingdom Metazoa; phylum Chordata; class Mammalia; order Rodentia; family Bathyergidae; genus Heterocephalus; species Heterocephalus glaber. Next base: position 33,662,442 of record NW_028258138.1, on the reverse strand, counting down.
CTCTTTGCACTAAGAAAGACATTATCTCTAAGTTCCAAGAATACTTTAGCTGGGAACAAGGCAGAAGATGTAGAAGTTTTAAAAATCCCTTGAAGTTTCTAGTTAAAAAATATACTCTGTATTTATAATAAAATAAATCATCTTAAATTGAAAATCAATGTGTAATTAGTGATATATTGAAATAATTACAATTATGTATAGTATTTTTCTATGAAAATTTATTCAAAAAGATATTTCCTAAATGAACTGAGTGGTGTTCTTTAGCTCATATTAATAATCTCTATAAAAAATCTCTATATACTGTATTAAAATGCAAACAATTTAAGAGTCCATCAGCTGATGAATGGATAAGTAAAACGTGATCCAGGTAAATATGTACAATAAACTATTAATTAGCCATAAAGTAATACAGTTTTGTCATTTGCAACCACATGGATGGAACAAGAGATAGCTAAATAAAGTGAAGTAAGCCAGTCACAGAAAGACAAGAGTTGGATGGTTTCATTCATATGTGGATTCTATAAAAGTTGATCTCAAAGAAATTGAGAGTAGAGGACAAGGAAAGCAAGTGTCAGTGGTGGGGATGGGAAAAGGTTGATCAGTGGGCACTGAGTTACAGTTAGATAGGAATATGACATTCTGGCATGTGATTGAACACTAGGGTAACTATAGATACACTAATTTCCTGCACATTTCAAAACACTAGAAGAAAGAATTTTGAAAATTTTAACTATAATAATAAATCTTCAAGAAGATAGATGTGTTCAACATTACTTGAACAATATGCAATACATACACATATCAAATCACTACATGGTATCCCATTAATATAGTGCAATGTTTATGCTTTTATGTATTAATTAAAAACAACTTTTACAAAAAAAATCTGTATATATTTACTTTGGTGCTTCACATCTCTGAATACAAAGCAGAAGCACTGTGTTCTAGAAATGATGTGATGAAGATATGTTTGTACAACTAATGAATTTTTTAAGACAAGCTACATATAGATTTTTCAGCCTAATTTTATATATATATTCATACTTCAGCTGCGAAGTAAACTGCAGGTTTTGTCATGAAATAATGAAAGTCGAATTATCATCTGTTAGTGATTTGGCAGTCTCTTTATGTCCTAAAACATGTCTTCTTGATCTTGTTGTGGAGAGGTGATTCATCTCATTGGCCCTAAATCACAATTGAAACAATATTTTAGTGTAAAAAATTAGCAACTGAGGAAAATACATCTTTTTCAGAACTCTTCATTAGTCAAGGTTGTCCTGTCTGGGCTTGTTGTTGGTTATATTGTATTTTTATCACATCTTATTTAGGATGCGATAAAAATATTGCCTCAGGTACAGAAAAGATATTAATGTGTGTAGGAAAAAGTCATAGAGTTAGAATATGAAATATTTATTATGGCACCTGTAAATTCCATGGGCTCCTATTGCTAATAGAATCTATACATCTACCTCAAAGCTCCTATGTATAAGAATGATGAAAGTTTTATGAATCATAGTATAATTGGATAATCCATCTTTTTGGTTCTTATTGTTATTTTACATACAAAGATGGGCTCATCCAAACATTTTAATGATCCTTTGATAGATTCTGGGAAAATTCTTTAATTAGATAATGTCAAATAATGATGTCACTGGCACAGGAACTTTTAATATTGAGGTTAACAGTCATGTATTTACAGTAAATCTAATACAACTTGAAAAATGAAAAACTTATTACATCAAATATACATATAAATGCATATATAATGTTTAATTAAGAATGATCTTTTTGTCTGTAATGTAAAAGTTGATGGTAGATTCATGAGAAATATAATCTTTCAGTTAAATTTACAAACCATAAAAACATGTATCACTGAAGTTCCAATTAAGTTTCTATGTTCTTGCATCATTGTTGTACTTAAATTTTTTCAGTGAAAAAGAAAAATGTAGGAAAGTACATATTTTTAATATAAAGCATATAGCAAATTTATTCAAATATATTGACTGGTTTTGTTGCAGTAATTGTTATATTTAGAGATTGTAACATAATAAAATGATTACTATTAAGGAAACAATTCTATCACTTTTTATAGTTAATCTTTTTCTTGTGGGTATACGCATATGTGTGAAGTAAGATTTCCTAAATCTATTACCTTGGCAAATATGAGGTATAAAATAGAAATTAAGTACAGTCCTCATACTGTATATTAATTGCTAGACTTATCCATCCTGTGTAACTCAAACTTTGTATCATTTGACATTCTTCTCCCTTTCTGTGGGGAGAATTTCCATTTCCATTCTTCTCTCCATTTCTTCTCCCTTTCCATTCTTCTCCCTTTTCCTCTTTCTGTGTTTCTAATTCTTTTATCTATTGATCTGTTCATAGATATTAAGGTTGATATATTTTGGCTAGTGCATTTTGTTTAATGTTTGATTTTTTTAAAAGGCATACATTTTTTATTTGGTAATTTAAAAAATTAAATTATTTTTCTTTTTTTTTGCTTGTTAACTAGCTTCGTTTAATCATTCCACAATATAAACATACATCAAAACCCCACAAGTATATAATATATACAATTACTTGTCAACTAAAATTTTTTAAACAAAAAAATAAAGTAACATTTCAATTTAATTCATTTGAAATTAATCCATTCATCTGTTTAATACCTGCTAAGAGCCAGGTAAGTATAAGTTGGCACCTTTGTACTTTTATGATCAAAAGAAAATCTAAAGAAAGGAAAATTAAATATGCATAGTCACTTTCCTTGCTACTGAGACACAATACCTGACACAACAGCTTAAAGGAGACGTTTATTTGGGCTTATGGGTTTGAGAGGTTTCAGTCTATTTGGCCGGCTCCAATGCAGAGACAGCATGGTGAAAGGACCTGGGCAGAAGAAAGCTACTCACACAGTGGAGGCCAGGAAGCAAACAAGACACTACCTTCTCACAAGTCAGCTATAGCACCTGATGATTCAATCATCCTCCAAAAGCCCCACCTAGGGTGCATGAGGCCTTTGGGGTACATGGTCTATGTAAGCCACACCGCATACAATCAGAGATAGATATAAAAACAATTTATACTACTACTTCAGAAATAGGCTGAAGTTAGTATCATGCAGAGTTCCACGTACTGGTTAAGATAACCCCAGAAACTGAAGGATTAAAAAAGAATAACTTGATATGTATTTTTCTAGAGATTGAAAAAAAGCTGGGACAATACATATTGGCTCTAATTTACTGATTATGACACATTATAACAAGAGAGCACTTTACCACAGAACTTTTTTCCATATCACAAATGCTGAGTTTTCCTGTGATGTACAAGCTGGTCATTGCTGATCCAGTGAAATTCTAGGCCCTCCAGCTTGAGCAGTATTGCAAGAGAAGAGTCACAATTCTGACATTTCATGCCCAAAATATGGAACTGGACTGTGGATCGTACATTGCAGTCATTGCAGAGAATATCCAAGGTCACGTTCTGATATTCTGATGGCATAGGAGCCTGTGCCACCTCATTATCCAGCTGTCTCCAGTACCAAGTCATATCTAAGGCAGAGTGCATGCACAGCGGACACTGGTAGCCTTTTTCAACATTTCTTCGTAACATGTTCTATGTAAAAGACGTCCACATGGCAAGACATGAGCAACAACACAGGATGTACGAATGTCCTCCAAACATATTAGACAATTCTGCCGAGAACCATTTTCAATACACTTATGTTTTCCTCGAAGATTCATAGCTAGGCATAAGTTACATTTCAAACACTGGAAAAAAATCTTCCTTTGGACCAATCCTACAAATTCCACAGTTTTCACAGTGATAACTCCTTCTTATCTTTGTCAAACAGATGGCATATACTGCAGTAATATTCTCCAAACAATGCTACATTCCTCACAAGACTGTTGGGCACGTTGAAATTTTCACAGTTGATGCATTACACTTCCTGTACTTTAAAGCGATCTAGCTGATGATCCTTGTTGTTACCATGACACAGCCAGTAAGCATAAAGGTTGTCACAGCAAGGCACTTTAATTAGGCACCCGCGGGCGCAGTGTTTGCAGCCCCGTGGCCTTGGCTTGCGTGCAGTCGCCGCCATCTAAATTATTATTCTTAATTGACAAATAAAAACTGTATATGTTTATTATATAAAATCTGTTGTTTTAAAATATGTATGTGTGGTGAGGTGGTTAAATGAAGCTAAGTAATATATGTATTATCTCACATACCCATCACTTTTTCTAGCACAAACTCTTAAACATTTTTAAGAATATAATATATTGTTATTAATTATAGTCACCATGTTGTACAGTAAAACTTTTGAATTTATTTTTCTTTTTTACATCAAGTTCTGTATTTTTTGACCACCATCTCTTCAACACCTCCAGCCCCACTCCTGGTAATCATGATTCTACTCTCTCTTATAAATTCAACAATTTTAGATTCTGCTTATAGGTTAGGTGCTGCAGTATTTGTTTTTATCTGCCTGACTTATTTGATTTAATATAAGTTCCTCTAGGTTCATCCAAGATATTGAAAGTAAGATGATTTTCTTCCTTTTTTAAGGCTGAGTAACTATTACTATGTATGTAATACATTTTTAAATCATTCTTCTATTGCTAGACCTTAGATAGATTGTGTATTTTGGCTGCTGTGAACAATTCCTCAATGAATGCAGATATCTTTTCAACATATTGATGTTACTTTCTTCAAGTGTATACTATATTAATCCATTTTCTGATGCTATTATGTAATACCTAAGTCTGGCTAATATGTAATGAACAATAATATATTGGCTGACAGTTTTGAAGGCTGAGAAGTCCAATATCAAGGTGCTGGCTTCTTGCAAGGGCCTAACTGTGGTACCATAACTTCATGGAAAGTATTACATGCCAGATGGACAAAGAGAGAGCAAATGGGCCAAACCCACTCTTCCAATAATGAATTCAATTAAATGATCACTACTTTTTTACCTTCATGAGAAAGAACCCTCATGACTGAAATGCTTCTTAAAGATCTCACTTCTTAATGCTGTTACAAAGGAAATTAAATTTCAATGATGGATTTAAAGGGGACAAGCGTTTGGAAGTGGGTCCCCAAAACTCATGTCTTCATATATAGAATACATTAATTCCATCCCAATAGTCCAAAATGTCTTATCTTATTCTATTATCAGAGTCCAAAGTCCTACTTAGGTCCAAATATGGGTGAGACTCAAGGTAGGATTGGTCCTGAGAAAGTATTCCTCTGCCTCTGAACCTGTGAAATCAAAACAAGATAAGTGCTTCCAAAATACAATGGTGGGGCATGAATAGTACAGCTATTTGCACTTCACAGTGGGGAAATGGGTATGAAAAAAAGAAGTAAGTGGTCCCAAATATGTCTAAAACCCAACAGGAAAAAATAAAAGGTATCATCTCAAATTACCATCCTTTCATTGCAAGCCTTGAATTGCATTGGTCAGTTTTCTGTTTTTAAAACCAAATGCCTGACATGCTTAATTTAGAGGAGGAAGAGTTAGTTTTGTCTTGGCTCATGATTTCAGAGGTATTGGTCCATGTTAGTTGGCTTCAGGGTAAGAAATATCATGGAAGAAGGGTATGGTGGAGGAAATCTGGCCAATTCTGCAAGGAGGAAGGAGAGGAACAGGAAATGAACCAGAGAGCAAGAGATAAAGGACCAGAAATAATCCACAGTCATCCAGACACACTCAAAAGGATGATTTGTTTCTTTCTTTGGAAAATCCCCTAAGTATCTCTCAAACCAGTCAAGTTGACAACTTCACGTGCCTCCTGGTCATAATATAATGGTGTGTATCAGTCTGTGCTTACTAGAGAAAAAGATTTAACGCAAGATATAAAAATACAGAATTTACATGATTGGCTTACAGTGTCTGCCCACAGAATCAGCTGTGGAAGAGTGAAAAAGGGCTGTCTTCATTGGATATCTGAAGTCAAAGGCCTGAAAATCACTGTAATGTCCCTTGGGAGTTCCTATCAGGAGGCCAAAGGGTCTGTGATGGAATGCTGAAGGGTCTTCTCTAGAAGACAGGAGATGACGTCCAAGGTGAAGGTAAGGACTGGAGCTCCTCTGATAAAACAGAAGAAGGCTTCCTTCTTTGTTTGCCTTTTATTCCATTCAGGCAACAACCCTACCCAGGTTGGGTCTTCTGTCTTCAATAAATTCCTTCAGCCATACCCAGAACTATGCAGATCCAATTCAGTTAGGTATTTCTTACTCAAGTTGATACAATCAGTTAACTATCACAAGTGGGATCAGGTTCACAAAACCTCAAGAAACCCTGCTTTACTGGACTTGACCTGCACAGACCACTTCACAGCTTGGAGTATTATACCTTAACCTTTCTCAGACTAGTGTTGTACACTGATAGTTTAACATTTCTGGGATCTTGAGGATAACCTCACCCTTAGGGCTCCACATCCCTAATTAGGACTTTCTTTATGGCTGCTCCAACCATGGAGTGAATCTCTGCCTATTACCCTATGCTATCTAATATATGTTTTGAAATATGGGTGGGGTTAGCCATGCCTCTATAGTTCTTATACTCTGCATGCTTGTGGAATTAGCATTATATGGATGTCATCAAGGCCTATGTCTTGCACCTTCCACAGTATCAGGCCAAACATATCAGGCCACAGGAACTATTGATGGAAAGGCAAAATGTGCTGCAAGAGAATTTAAGGAACAGAGATATGAGGAGGCCTTCATGAGTGAGCTCTGTGGTCCCATAATCACTCTGGGTCCTTTCCCTGAAACCATTCCACATATAAAGCCTTAGTGCTCTGAGCCTGTGATGAGCGACAGCCTCAAAGATATCTGGAAAGCCTTTTGAGTCTTATTCTCATTGTCTTCATGAATGGCACCTGGTTTCCTCCTACTGACACTAATTTTCATAACAAATAGTCATTTAACCACATTTGGGTATTCTATCCCAAATAATACTTTTAAAAATTCTTTATATAACTGGGCAGAGTGTGTTCACAATTTTAATTTTTTTCCCTTTAATTATGATTTCATCTTTAAAATATTTCTCTTTCAAATTATATACAACTAAGGGAAATTGCACAGTATCTTCAGTGTATTACTACTGAAAGATTAATTTAACCATATATCCTAGTTTATTACTCTTAAATTATGGATTCCATAAAGTACTTGGCCATGGACACAGTTCAGTCAAGTCCTTTGCAACATTATAGCAAAAATGCTTTTTACTCCAGTTTTCAATGTCTTACTTTTCATTTCTGTCAAAGATTCTACCTGACCTATCTTTACTGTCCATATATCGACCAATATTCTGATCATAAACATTTAAGCAACTTCTAAGAATGTTCAGACTTAGGTTATAACTCTTCTCTCCATCTTATCCCTGACCAGAATCACCCTGAATGCTCCTTTTGTCACAATATAGGGTTTTCCAGCATTTACTTCAAAACAGCTCTAGACTCTACTCATTATCCAATTCCAAGGCCATTTTCACAATTTTAAGTATTTGTTATAGCAATCATTTCAGGATATCAATTTACCGTCTTGGTCCATTTGCCTTGTGGAATATCTGAGACTGTGTAATTTATAATGAATAGAATGAACAGAAATTTATTAGCTACAGTTCTGGAGTCTGGAAATTGAACTATCAACATAGTGGCATCTAACAAGGGCCTTTTCACATATGGTAGAAAGTAAGAGAAGAGAGAGAAAGAGAGCCACCCTTTTATAACAGCAACCATTCCTCTCATGAATGTGTAATCTTCATAACCTAATCACCTTTTAAAGTTAAAATTTCTTAATACTATTACAAAGCTAATTAAATTCCAACATGAGTTTTTCAAGGAAAAAACCCTGAAACCATAGGTTTTTATCCAGTAGTAAGATTGATGCATTGTTTGGTAGTTTTATTTTTAAATTTTTGAGGCGCTCCCATACTGTTTTCTTATGGTGTTGTCAATTTCTATCCCTACAACCAGTATGCAGAGGTTCCCTTTCCTCCAATTCTCTTCTTCTGTAAACTAGATCACATACATATTGGTCTGTTCTACAAGTCCCACAAGTTCCTTAAATTATCTTTTTTTTTCCTATTTGCTCCTCAGATTAAGTGATTTCCAATGGCCTGAGTTTATTAAGTTCAGTAATCGTGTATTACACTTGATCTAATATGTCATTGAAGTTTTCTATTGAATTTTTCATTTTTAGTGAATTGTATTCTTCAATTCAATGGTTTATGTTTGGGACTTTTAAATAATCTATCTTTTCACTGAAATTCACAGTTTACTTTTGCTTTGCCCTCTTGGCCTTACTAAGCAACTTTATGACCATTCTTCTAAATTGCCTATAAGATAAATAGCATATCTCCATTTCATTAGCATCAGTTTCTGGAAATTTATCTTACTCTTTTATTTGAAAAATATTTTGCCATTTATTCCTTTTTTCTGATGTTTTGTGTTGTTTTCTGCACACTAGATAAGTAAATACCTCTTTCAATCTTGTCAGACTATTCTTGTGTAGAAGATAAACCTCACCTGTTAGCCTAACCACAGATCCCAAGTGCCATTCAATCCTTTATGCTCATACAAACTATTGTTTGTTTGTTTTTTCTAAGTTGTCCCAGGAAATTAGAGTGTTCCAAGTTCCATCCGTGTCCTGAGACAGATGATTTGGGTGCCAGTCTTTTGACATGCATTTTTTAAAGTTGTGGTGTTATATGTTTGTTCTATAGTATTTGTTACCTTCAAGGAAAAGCTGAGATCTAAAGTCCATTGCCAATTTTTTCTGGATTAAGTTGAGGTGAAAACCTGACAAATATCTGTACTGTCATTCAGCCTGTGTACTCTGAAGCTTCAGGTTAGCCACTGGACGTGTGCCCATGAATGACCACTACTGTTTCTCTGTGGTCTAGGGAGACCTAAAAATGAAAATCCCCACCATTCCCAGGGCTATTAGATTAAGGAGGCAGTCCTTGTGTAGGGAGCTGAGAGCCTGGGAGTGTTGGACACAGGGACAACACTTACGGGAGAATCTGCCTGGACCGATGACTGGAGTAAAGCGGTGTGCCTATGATCCCATTCAGATTCTGGAGCCCTATTATTTTTCTAACACATTGGCTCCCAACATGCAGGTTAGTTAGAAATCTGACTATCAGGCAGCAGAGGGAAAGATGTACTAGAAAACCTCTTGCAGGAGGAAACCAAATAAATCCATTTTCTTTGAAGTTTTGAGGGGTGTAGCTACTGAAAGGTTTTGGGCATCCATTTAAAGCATCTCCTTATTCTGTAGTTTAAGGAGACTTGCGAATGCCAAGTCCTATTTACTCCAAAAGTTAGAAGACTTAGAAACTAAACCCTTCACGGGGAACCATAAAAGTTGTATAACTATCTGCAGTGCAAACCTTTCGCTCCTTATGGAGAATCTGAGATTTGGAACTTATTTTCCAATTGTAAGGTTCAGAGTCCAAGGTGTGGATTACACACAAATGGTTCTCAGATTTTTCTACCCATGTTCATATGAATATTTTCTCAGCTGCCTAATGTGAGGGAGTCTGTCAACTAGTTTCAGGCTTTCTATCGGAGGTAGTTGACTCATATGTAGATGTTCATTTGATGTGTCTTTGGGAGGAGGAAAAGTTAGGAGGGATCTATTCTACCATCCTGATGACATCACTCCCTTGAGTAAGACATTGATTAATGAAAAATGTAGATTTCCAACCTCAAATAAATTTGAAATTTATATTTAATTTTATGAATAAAATTATTTGATATGACCTTTTGGAATAGATTAACATAATTTTATAATTACAAATTTGAACCAAGAGATGAAAGGAAAATAAAAAATCTATGAAACTACTTCTTTTTTTTTTTTTTTTTTGGTACCCGGGATCGAACTCCAGTCCTTGCGCTTGCGTAGCAGGCGGCGAAACCACTGAGCTAAATCCCTGGCCCTTGAAACTACTTCTTTTACAAATAAATCATTTCAGGAGACTATTGTACACTTACGTTTTAAAATATTCACTGAAATAAACTATGCCTTATAAAAGATTTTAATTAAGATTTTGTAAAGAGAAAAATATTGTACTCGCTCTGGTATTAATTTATAACTTTGTGCACCAATTAGGAATTGTTGCTGTGCCATAACATTTGATTCAGGGCAAGGAAATGTCAAGTATGATGAATCCTTTGAGTCAAAATGCTAGAGGGGATGTTTAGGCAAGAAAGAAGTTTCTTTTTTTCAGATAATTGTCTTTATTAATGTATGTCTGTAGTGCATAATGTTTACAGCCCTTGTGAGGAGTTGGTACATGTACATATACATCTTAATTCTTTTTTTCATTCCCCATCCTCTTCCCTCTCCCCTCCATCTGTGTCTTGATCATCCTTAGCACGGTCTTACATGCATACCTATGTTTATTGCAGCACAATTCCTAGTAGCTAAATCTTAAAAATGGCCTATATGTCAATCAGCAGATGAATGGATAAAGAAATGTGGTATTTTCACACAATGGGATACTACTCTGATATAAAGAAAGATAGCCTTAAATTATTTGGATGAAAATGGATGTACCTTGAGACAATAGTGGTAAGTGAAATAAATAAGAAATACAAGCTTAAATATTGCTTGTTTTGTTTTATAGGAGAAACACAAAATATAAATAAAAAGCATCTTAAAAGTTTGGAATATAGGACTACTACAATATTTTTGTCTCAAACTTTTTCTCCCTCATCTTTTCATATTTCTTTTTTCTCCTGTCCTTTTCACTGTATACATCTTCACTGTCATTGTCTCAACTAGTGTTTTCTACATTGAAACACTTGCATCTTTAGGCATCAATCCACCTAGCCCCCAAGCACTGTGGAAAAGGAAACTTTTTCTTTCCATTTTTCCCAGAAGTATTCCCAGAATTATCTCTGTTTTGGTTAAGTTTAATTGTATGGTTATTGCTAAACTGTTGGACACAAAATTGGCAGATGTTGGTTAGAAAAAAAAAATCTCAGTGAGCTTCTCTGGTCACTTCAAGAGAGGACAGTTCCACTGAAGTCACAGGAAGTGAGAATTGAGAATCTATGATTCCCGGGAAAAAATATAAGTTCATTCTCATAAGGAAGATAAATGAGTGTTGGATTTATAAATCCAAATGTTCACTCATCATAGGTTAGAACACAAATTATATAAGGACAGTTCCAAAAGAAAAAGAACATTATAAAAAGGAAAGTTAATACGGAAAATAGAGATTTGTAATGATGCAGAAAGAGAAAATGTGACTTCATGAATTTCTGTGGTACTTTCAAGTCACAAAGAACAACAAAATAAAACTGGCTCTGAATTTTTTTTTCTTCCTGTACCAGGGGTTGAACTCAGGACCTTGAGTTTGGGAGGCAGGTGAGTCACCTGCTAAATAACCAGCCCCTTGAATTAAAAAAAAAAAAAGTGTTGTAGAAAATTAGATCAAAGTCATTTAGAGAAGGGTCTGAAAGTCTTTATTTTTTATTTTAATTTTATTGGTACAATTTAAATATACATAATGATAACATTCATCACAGGGAATTTGTCCCTGTACATTATTTATCTTGATTCCTCTTTTTTTTCCCATTCCTCTCTCCTCCCTTCAACTCCTCTTCCTTTCCTTATTTACAAAAGCTTTGTTTCCATTTTTTTCCTTCCATTCTGTTTTTTTTCTTCTCCTTCTCCCCCCACCCCATTGCCCTTTCCTTTTGAACATTTTTTTTTCCCCATTTTACATTACCATTTGGGCTCCTATGTATACTTTTAGATTTTCACACAAGACAGACAATGTGATATTTACACATGTGTGTCTGATTTATTTCACTTAGGAGTATATCTTAAAATTGTATCCATTTAGCTATTTTACCATTATAGAGTAACTTCTAAACATTTGTTCATAAAAATACAAATAGGCATATTGAAACACAGTAACATACAGTAAAGTACATTAAAAAACTCTGCACTTCTTTAAAAAAATGTACAAATGTCTGTGTGATGCAGACATGTCAGAATATATAAATATTCACCCTATACTTCTTTAAGAAATTTGTAACTATAATTTTCCTAATTTCTAGTTTTGCCATATATAATTAATTGAAATGTTCTAAGATATTACAATAAAGATATGTATTGACTTTTCTCCTCTCAAGATAAATTTTAATATGAGGAAATGGCATTATTACTTTAAAAATAATATAAAGACTTGTATGATAAAGATTGAAATAGAAACTGGAAGGACAACAAATTATCCATGAAACTGATATGTTAAGTCAAAAAAATTTATATGTGGCCAAACATTCATATTAAATGCTTGCATTCATATAAAAACTTGTAGATGGGCCAGGGATTTACCTCAGTGTTTCTATCCAAGTTCAATTCCTAGTACCAAATAAATACATAAATAAATAAATAAAAATAAAAACTTATAGAGAAAGGTAAAATCAGTGGTTGCTCATAGCCCATCCTGGATGCAAGATATATGATGACAATTAGAGGATTTAATTTTCTTTCTTCGTTTTGTTCTTCCTGTAATTTTTCTGTCTTTCTTTCTTAATTTATTTTGAGACATTTACCGCCATGCCCTGCATTTTTCTTCTTAAAAGATTCACCATGATCAAGACAGATTTACTTATGTGACACAAGGTTTTTTCAACATATGTGTATTGCTTAGCTTTTCAGTTGCCCTGAGAAAATGTCTAACACAATTTAAAGGAGAGATTTATTTGGCTCATGGTTTATGAGGTTTTTCGTCCATGGTTGCCTGGCCCTAACACACAAACATCATGAGAGAAAGGAATGGCAAATCAAAGCTGTGTAGTGGATGGCAGCCAGGAAGCATAGCAGAGTAATTCAGAGAGAAAAGGTCTGGGAACCAGATATAGAGTCAAGGTCATATCCCTAAGACCCACCCACCCACACACCCAGAAGTATACTTTATCTGCTAAGTATCTCTTAATTTAGTTAAACTACCAATCACAATTAGCACTCATAATCCATCCTTTGTTAAATGGACCCCCAAACACATCTCATTAAACTATAATTAGTCTCCAAATAAAGACCATAATTCCACCTAACATGATATAATTATTCTTTCTACAACTGAAAACAAAAATCTATTCCCTAAAGTCTCAACAGTTCCAGTATTGTTTCGAATTCCAAGTTAAAGTCTCCTCTGAGAATCAACACCATCTCTTAGCTGTTAGATCCTGTAAATAAAAGTTATTTAATCCTAAAATAGAATGACACAAAGTAAACATTTTCATTCCAATAGCAAGGAATAGGGGGAGAGAAAAGGATAGGACTGAAGCAAGTCCCAAACCCAGTGGGGCATATATTAAGTCCTACACGTCCACATCTGGGATGCAGAGCATGTGGGGGTAAGATGTGAATTGCAGAGTTCTTGAGCAACCCCACCCCTGTGGCCTTACTGGTTGCAGTCCACACTGCCTCTTTTTGAACTGGCTCCTCTAATTGCTTGCAGTTTGCCATGACACACATTCCACATTCCTAGCATCTCTGAATTCTTGGAGTCTTCACTGAGTGCACCTTCACCTTCTTTCCACATCTTCAAGCACCCCTTTCTCACAGGTACCTTAACTGAATTCATAAGCCTTCCTCAGAAATCTAGATAAAAGCTTCTATAATTGCCATAACTTTTACTTTCTGCATACCTTAAAAATAAGCATCAAGTAGATGACACCAAGGTTTGCTGCCATCTCAACCAGTAACTGGGCCCCACTGGTCCTCATTTGTTGAGTCTTCTGAGGGTTGAGATGGCTGAACAGGGAGAGATGAATCCGGGGGATACAATTCCCTATGTTGCTCTTTCAGAGCCAGAGAACTGTGCACTCTTCTCAAATGAAAGCTTTATATTTTCACATTTGAGACTGCAATGTGTAGGTCTTGCTGATTCCCGGATGACTTCAAGGTGTCTTTTTTCTTGTCACCTTGAAAATAGTTGGTTTTCTGAGTTTGATCCCCTGGTACTGCAAAATAAATAAATAAATAAATAAAATAAAAATAAATAAGTAAAATTCATAAGAAATTAGAAACAGAAGAAATGTTCCTCGACATGATGAAGACCTTATATGACAAGCCCACAGCTAACATAATTCTTAATGAAATGAAATGCCAAGAGCATCTCATCTAGTATTTGTAACAACACAAGGATGCCTACTTTCATCAATTATATGCATCCTAGTAGTGAAAGTCCTAGCTAGATCAATTAGTCATAAAAAAGTAGTCAAATAAGGAAAGAAGAAGTAAAATTGTGTCTTAAATACAACAGGACCTTGAAAATGGTTACAACTAGTAAATACATTCAGTGATGTGTCAGGTTACCAAGTCAACATACAAAAATCAATTTAATATTTATATGCTAACAGTGTTCTGTCTGAAAAAAATCGATAAAATTATTGTACTTACCATGGAATTAAAAATATTTGGGAAAAATATAGCCAAGATTTAAAATATTTGTATGCTGAAATATGTGAAATATTGATGAAATAAATTTTAAAAAGACCAAATGGAATGATAACTTGTGTTCATGAATTATAAGAATAATATTAAAAATGTCATAAGATCCAAGATATCAAAAGATTCTATATACTCACCATCAAATTTCAAAAGGTATTTTTCTAATAAAAGTGGAAAAATCCTAATAGTCATATGATACCACAAAGTGGTAATGATTTATTTGGACATGATTTCAAAAGCACTGTCATCAAAAGTAAAATAAACAAGTGGGGCTACATAAAACTACAAGTCCTCTGCATAGCAAAGGCATTAACAAAATGGAAAGCCAAACTGTAGAATGACAGAAAATATTTGCAAACCATCATCTTTATGTTAATATTCCAAAGTGATAAGTAACTCATACAATTTAATGATACACAAAAAACCCTTGGTTGATAGCCAATATAGAAATGACCTTTATAGATTTTTTTCCACAGAAAATATAATGAGTGTCAATCGGTATATAAAAAGATACATGATACCACTAATTATCAGAGAAATGTGAATCAAAACTATGAGGTATCACCTTCCTCTTCTCAGAATGGCTATTGAGCATGGAAAAAAAGGGAAAATTTATGTACTGTTAGTGAGAATGTAAATTCATATAGCAGTTATGTAGAAAAGAATGTAGAAATTTACATATAAGCATGTCCCTTGGAAAAGACTCTAAGGTTCCAAAACTACTAGTAGTTTTGATGATTACCATTACCAAACACCGGCAGGAATGCACAGCAGAAACCTGAGATTTGTGGTGAGTTTGTTACTCAAGGATTAGGAAAAATGCCCCAAAAGGAAAAAGAATGCAGTCTTGTCAAGCAGTAGCTAAAAGTCCCTGGAAAGAAATATGGGTTGGATTTTATACTCCATGAGGCAAATATTTCATTGAATGTTGCAGGATATCTTATTTCAGGAGATAGGAACAGAACTTAGACTTTTCTGAGTTGTCTTCTTTAATTCAAGATGCTACATTTCCAGCACAACCTAAAGTTGTTCTTGAGAATTACAAGTGAATAAAAAAAGAATGATCTATCCAAGGACATCTAGAGAAGTGTACCAGAGTAAAATGTAATGGAATTAAAAAAATATAAATAATATATTCCAAAAATGAAAAGTGCTATTCTATTGTATTTGGTTTATCCTGAGTATGCTTTGAATCACAGACAGATTTATAATTAATTACCATCAAGTAAATAATGCTTTGGCTCTCCTTGGCTCTCCAGTAAATGTTTTTGCTTTTGTTTGTCCTGGACAGTGATGTGATGAAAACCAGGTAGAAAATTCTCTTACAGATGTGGCCAGATAGATTATTTGTAAGGAACAATAAAAACTGGATTTTCTCAACTTATACACAAGGAATAGGGCACTGCTTGGTCCGGGTGTAGTCTGTCTCCAATAGCTCATGTGTCAGAGGTCTGGTTCTTAGTGTGGTTCTTAGTGTGGGTAGAAACTTGAAGAGGTAGGATACTTCGAGGAATGGATTATTCCATTTTTAAGTCAGGAAAACCCAAAGTGAGCCTTATTGGAAAGAATTTTATTTTTTGTAGGTCATGAAGGTTGTATTAAGTAAGATCAAGCAGAATTTTTAAATTACAGTGAAAAAAACTAAAATCCAAGGGGGACAAATTGGACATTTAAACCAAAATAAAGCTATTACTTTTGATTTAGATGTAGTTGGCCTTGGCAGGATAAGGGTTCTTTTAACAATAATTAGAAAAACTTGGATAAGTTCTAAAATATGTATTTTTAAAAATTCCTAAAATAATAAGTGCAATGACAGTTGACAGGTATTACGATCACTCTAGATACTAGACACTAACAGGTCTGACTGTAGTTTGCAGATATGAACATAGACAGGCCATGGGCTCCTGCTGGGTCCAGAGTTGAAACATCAGAACTTTTAGTAGTGGCAAAGGTTGCTAAAGTGAAAAGACTAAAATTTTGGAGGCCTTGAATATACAATTACCCTTCTGAATTCTGAAAGGATAAATGAAATATCCCAGTATCTTACAAGTTTAGGAAAAAAATTAAGATCAACAGAGGCTAGATAAGAAATCAATTAAAAATGTTGAATTTACCTTGAGATATAAAGTTGCTTTTGGCGTGTAAGCACTTACCATTTTAGGGCTATTTGAGCATGAAAACTCTGTACTGGTCCATGTGAAAAAATGTTGCTCAGAAGTAAGAAACCATTTATGGCAAGAAGAAGAAGCATTTCAGTTTTCATATGGGGCAAATAGTAAACATATGTCTAGTCTTTACCTCAAAGTTTTTGCCAAATTTTGAAGCTATATGGGGTGAGATATTTAAAAGCAGAACCAGAAAGCTCCACTGGCCAGAACAAAATATGGTATATTGTAGTCTTAGAGTGTTGAAATGGCTAAGACCCATATCTCATTCAAAACTTCCAGTAAGAAGGCAATGCCTTAGCAACAGGAGTTAGCTAGGAGACAGAGTCTTACATGCACCCATTTATAACATAGCTAGATCTGAAGAAGGAAATTCATAATGATAAATAATTCAGGTCAAAAGAAAGATATCAAAATGCTAAACGTGTATGTTGTGTGAATACAGTATTATATCATCTATAAAGTTGGAAAACAAAAACGATTTGAGACAGTCCTCAGTGCAGTATTCTAAGGCTTAAAGTATTTGCATTTTAATCATTCAGTTAAATGAAATGTCATGTATTTCTAAGGTGATGGGCTAATTTCTCTCAGTATTTCAAATTTCCAGCCAATTTTTGTTTTGGGAACCAGAATAAAGAAAAATAAATGAATGACAGGGGTGATCTCAAAGGCCAATTTAGAAGATAATAACTTGAAAAGAATAATATAGGGTAAGTGTGTCTTATGAAGTAAAATGTAAACACAAATACATAATTGGGTCAATAAATTAAGATATAGACAGTTATTAGTATCACAAAATATCATAAATTGAGCAGTAAAGAGGAAGAATTAGAGACTTTGAACAGCTAACCTCTCACTCAAGTGGAGCTGTGGGATATGTGTTGTTGAGAATGCTTATTTGGACAGGTGCCATGAACAGAGAAGCATCCCGTCAGTAATTATATAAGAACCAGGAAACTGAAAGCATGTTTGGGATCAAAATACGGAGTAGAGTAAAGATTAGGAGTCTGAAATATACACAAGCCAGCAATCAAGGAAGAAAGCAAATTGAGAAGTAAGAAGAGGTAATCATAACTCTGAATTTGAGGAAAAAGAAAGGATGAATCAAATTGTCATCAAAACCTAATGAGGAGCTACTTAAGGCAGGGGAGGAACTAGTTCATGAACAAGGACTGTTTCATACAGACTCTGAGTTGGTACGGACATCTGATGACATGAAGAGTCATTGGCTCTTCTCTTAGAATAGGGCTATATGGAGTATGGAGCTTAAATGGATCAATTTGGTTGGGCCAAGACCTATAAGAGCCAAAGTACAATGGGTCTCATAGTTCTATGGACAGATTTAGTGAGTATTTACCAGTTACTGAATATATAATTGAGATAAACATAATGGCACATATTTGCACACATACACAAGTATATGGCCTATGTCATAACCTATGTTTATGTATATAGTCATGTAATACTGTTGCTATTGGACCGAAAAAGAATATGACAAAAAGAAGTTTCATATTTTTACACAGTGAATAAGTGTCAGAACTCAAGTCTGAATCCAAGATGTCAGTTTGGGGTGTCTCAATAGTCAAGCCATGTTATACTGCCTATTCTGAAAATATAATAGAGTATCTGGTTTTGCGGTCACCAAATTGTGAATTAAACATTGAACTTAGACCAGAAACTCCCATTTCATCTCAATACTAACATGTATGGTAAAATAAATAAATAATATCATGAAGCAAGCCATTCTGCTTTATAAAATTGCAGTGATTTTTTTCATCATTCAACATAGTCTGATTCTGGCAAGTTTATTGTGCTGCTGATTTGAGTGCCAACGGCCTCTTGAAGAAAATTGGCTTTCGCAAAATAGTAAGTTTTAAAGCAGTCACACTGCAAACCCCTCAAGCAGAAAGGAATAAAAATGCTATTACATTTCTTTTGTAATTTCTCTTTGGATTTGTTCTTCTGGAAAATATGAAATTGAGACCAATAGTTCTCACTGCATTGGAGGTCATAGAAAAGAATCCTTTTCTTACGGGAAATGGTCCACCGAGTCGGTACCCAATGGCATCCAATTAAATTGCTGGAAAGGTTGAACTGAGTTTGCTTGGTCACCCTGTACTTGCTGCACTGCACCACTGATGAAGGGAAACAATTTTACAACACTTCTGACATTATGCTCAAGAGGAAAATAAGCAGTCATCAGTTCAAACCATCTAGTCTGTTTCTCCAAAGTGAAAATATTTTATCTGATGCCATGGAAGAGAGAAAAGACCTTATCAAAGACTCTTAAGTAGTAAGGGGAATTGAAAATATTCCTTTACTCTCTTGTTCTCCAATTTAAACATGGAAAAATCCATTCTGCCCTTTGATTATTATATTTCTGCAATAAATTTTGAACTATGTAAATGAATTACCTGATTCATGTTCACATGATTCAATTTTATCTCAATTAGCCTCTAGCTGGTAAAGAAAACAGGTGACTTTTTAAAAACTCATCCATTGTACTAAATACTGTTGAAATGAGCTTTTTCTTTATAAAATAAATATCAATTAAGTCATGAATATATATAAAGCATTACTTTCTACATTAATGAAAAAAATACATTATAACTAGAATTATCTTTAATAAACATCTAGGCCAGTGGGAGAGACAAAACTGAAAACAGAAATATTAAAATAATATGTAGGTATTAGCTAAATAGGGGTGTATAAATATTAGAGGCAGTGAAGATGGTGAATTATTTTATACTGTTCCAGTCATCTTGAAACATTTACAAACCCATCAAGAAAAAGTAAAAATACCTAAAATAAGTGTAAAGTTAATTTATTAACAACTTTGTACAAATGAATTACCAATACAACTAATTTTGAATATGCCTTGCCAATTTATTTTATTCTTTTAATATTTCAAGGTTATTTTTTAAAAATTTTAGCTGTTTAATACATACACTAAAAGAGAAGCATTATATACAATAATTTTTAGAAAGTACACTTTTTCCACACTTTTGAGTGACATCTCAGGATTACCAGTCAACTATTTTATTGCTTCCTGAACAAGAGGCATAGAACACTGACCATTGTTGTGTAAACTAATAAGTGACCAAATGCAACATCTTATATAGATCAATCTTTAGTTATGAAGACTACCTACAAAATGACCATTTTATCACTTCTTGTCCAAAGCTTAATATCACCCAAATTTAAAGCTAGTGTAGTGAAAGTGGATATATGAGATATTTTCGTACTGTTTACTTGCTGTCATATGTTTTTGTAAAATTAATTTTATTGGTACAATTTAGGTATACAATATAATGACATTCATCATTGGAAATTTGCACCTTTACATAATCTCTCTTGGTTATTATTTTTCCCCATTTCCCTGCCCTCCCTTTAATCCCTCCATTCCTACCTATTCACAAAGACTTTGTTTCCATTTTTTCATTTTCTCATATTAATTCCATACCCTTCTTGCTTTTCCCCTCCCCCTCCCACTTCCCCTTCACCTTTACCCCTTTTATTCTTATTTCACATTATATACTATACTTTTTAGTCCTTATTTACATTTTCAGTTTCTCACACTAAAGAAACTATTCGGTATTTACACATGTGTGTCCTATTTATTTCACTTAAGACTATCGCCTCAATGTGCATCCATTTAGCTATAAATGTCTCTAATTTCTCATTTTTCATGGCTGAGTAGAACTCCATTTTATAAAAAAATACCCTACATTTGCTTTATCCAGTCTCCAATTGATGGGCGATTGTGTTGGTTCCAGGTTTTAGCTATTACAAATTGTGCTGCTATGAACATAGGTGCACATATATCACTGTGGTATGATTCTTTTAATATTTGGGGAAGTTACCCAGCAGGGAAATAGCTGGGTCAAATGGGACTTCCAGTCCTAGTTCCGTGAGGTATCTCCATACTGATTCCCACAGTGGTTGCACCAGTCTACATTTCCACCAGCAGTGGAGCAGAGTTCCTCTTTCCCGACAGCCCCGCCAGCATTTGTTATTGGTTGATTTCATGATAGCAGCCATTCTTTCCAGAGTGAGGTGGAATCTCAGTGTTGTTTTCATTTGCATCTCTTGAATGACCAGTGATGTTGAACATTTTTTCATATGTTTATTTCCTATTTCTAATTCTTTATCTGAGAAATGTCTCTTCATTTCAGATGACCATTTTTGGATTAGGTTTGGATTAAATTTGGGAGGTCTAATTTTTTTTAAGTTTTTTATAGATTCTAGATTGTAGACCTTTGTCTGAGGAATAGCAGGTGAAAATATTTTCCCACATTTTGGGTTGTCTCTTCACACTGTTGGTGGTTTCTCTTGCTGTGCAGAAACTTTTTAATAAGAAGAGAACCCACTTGTTGATTGTTGGTGCTAGTTCCTGGGCAAGTGAGGTTTTGTTCATAAAATCTTTTCCTATGCCAGTGTCTTCAAGAGTTCTACCTAACCTCTGTTCCAGCTGGTTCAGAGTTTCTGTTTTAATATTTAGATTTTTAATCAATTTCGATTTTAGTTTAGTGCACGATGAGAGATAAAGGTCTAGTACTAATCTTTGGCAAGTTGAAACCCAATTTTTCCAGCACCATTTATTATAGAGGCTATATTTCCTCCAGTGAGAGTATTTGGCTCCTTTGTTGAAGATGAGGTGGCTGAGTATGTCTGGAGTTGTTTCCGCATCTTCTAATCTGTTCCACTTCTCCTCAGGTCTGTTTCTTTGCCAGTACTATGGTGTTTTTATCACAGTGACTTGGTAGTATAGTTTCAAGTGAGGGGTTGTGATACACCCTGCCATGTCTCTGTTACCTAGTATTGCTTTTGCTGTTCTAGTTCTCTTCTTGTTCCAAATGTATTGTTAGATTGTTTTCTCAAACTCCATAAAGTATGCTGCTGGAATTTCATTTGGGATTGCATTGAATCTATACAGCAGTTTTGGAAGTATGGCCATTTTCACTATATTGATTCTTCCTACCCAGGAGCAAGGAATGTCTTTCCTATTTTGGATACCATCTTCAACCTCTCTTTTCAGAGTGCTATAGTTTTCGGAGAAGAGGTCTTTGATCTTTCTTGTTAAGTTGATTCCTAAGTATTTCAGTTTATTGGATGCTATTGTGAAAGGAATTGTTTTCCCTTTTTCTCTCTCATTGAGTCTGTTGTTCATGTAGAGGAAAGCTATTGATTTTTGTGTGTTATCCTTGTATCCAGCTACTTTGCTGAATTTGGTTATTAGGTCTACAAGACTTTTAGTGGAGTTCTTGGGGTCTTCTATATAGAGTATCATGTCATCTGCAAATAATGAATTTCACTTCTTCATTTCCTATCTTTATTCCTTTTATTTCTTTCTCTTATCTAATTGCCGTGGCTAATGTTTCCAAGACTATATTGAACAGGAGTGGTGATAGTAGACATCCTTGTCTGGTTCCTAATTTTAGTGTGAAGGATTTCAGTTTTTGACCATTTAGTATGATATTGGCTGTTGGTTTTTCATACATGGCTTTTATCCAATTGAGGTAGAGACCGTCTATTCCAATTTTTTGTAGGGTTTTTATCATAAATGCATGTTGGATTTTGTAAATGCTTTATATGCATCTATTGAGATGATCTTATGGTTTTTGTCCTTGGCTCTATTGATATAGTGTTTTGCATTTATTGATTTGCATATATTGAACCATCCCTGCATTCCTAGGATGAATCCCACTTGGTCAGGGTGTATGATCTTCTTGATGATTTTCTGCATTCCATTTACCAGTATCTTATTAAGGATTTTTGCATCTATGTTGATTATTGAGATTGGCCTATAGTTCTCTGTTTTGGTTGGGTCTTTCTCTGCTTAGGGAATCAAGATGATGCTTGCTTCAAGGCATGAATTTGGGAGTATTGCTTCTCTTTCAATTTCATTGAAGTGTTTAAACAGTAGTGGCAGCAGTTCCTCTCTAAATGTCTTGTAGAATTCAGCAGTGAAGCCATCAGGACCCAGAATTTTCTTAGGTCGTAAGTTTTTAATTACCTTTCCAATTTCATTGATTGATATTGGGTCATTTAGAATTATTAGGTCTTCTTCATTCATCATTGGTAATTCATACTTATCTAGGAATCTGTCCATTTCATCTGTGTTTTCCATCTTATTGGTGTATAGGTTCTTGAAGTAGACATTGATGATCCTCTGGATTTCTGTTGGGTCCATTGTAATTTCATCTTTTTCATTTCTAGTTGCATGATTTTGGGCCTTTTCTTTCCTTTTTCTGATAAGGTTGGGTAAGGGTTTGTCAAGTTTTTGTATTGTTTTGAAGAACCAACTCTTGGCTTCATTCATTTTTTGGTATCATTCTCTTTGTCTCCATTGCACTGATTTCTGCTCTAACCTTATAATTTCCTCCCTTGTATGAGCTTTCACTTTGTTCTGCTCTTCTTTTTCTACAAGCTTGAGGTTCAGCATCAGGTTGTTTAATTGGACTAACTCTGTTTTCCTAATATGAGTGTTCACTGCTATGAATTTCCCTTATAAGACTGCTTCCAGTGTGTCCCATAGATTCCAATATGTTGTACTGTCATTGTCATTTAATTGTAGGAACTGTCTGATCTCTTCTTTAATTTCCTCTGTGATCCACTGGTTATTCAGACATGTGTTGTTCATTTTCCACGTGTTTATGAAATTCTTGCAGTTGCTTTTGGTATGTATCTCCAATTTCATCCCACTATGGTCTGATAATACACAGGGGATAACTTCAATTCCTTTGCACTTTCTTAAACATTTTCTATGAGTGAGTATGTTGTCTATTTTGGAGTATGACCCATGTGCAACTGAAGAGATTGTGTATTCTGATTTTGTGGGGTGGAACACTCTATAAATGCCTTTTAAGTTCATTTGTTCAAGACTTTGAGTTCTAGTATTTTGTTGCTTATTTTTTGTCTAGTTGATCTATTTGTGACAGTGGGGTATTGAGGTCCCCCACTACTATTGTATTAGTGCTTATTTGATTTGTCATGTCTTTTAGTATTTGTTTTATATAGTTGGGTGCCCTAATGTTTGGTGCATATATACTTATGATTGTCATCTCTTCCCCTTGGATTGTTCCCTTTATAAGGATGTAGTGTGCTTCTTTGTCTCTCTTAATCAGTGTTGGTTTGAAATCGACTTGAGCTGTAAAATGGAGAGCTACTCCTGCTTTTTTTGGGTTCCTGTCGCATGGAGTTTTGTTTTCCACCCTTTAACTTTCAGTCTATGAGTTTCTTTTTGAATTAAGTGTGTTTCTTGTGTATAGCATATTGTTAGATTTTGCTTCTTGACCCATTCTGCCAGTCTTTTTCTTTTGACTGGTGAATTGAGACAATTAACATTGATGGTTATAAGTGATACATATTGACTTATCATTGTCATGGCTTCTTCTTTTTGTGGATTCTCCCCCTTTGCATTTAATTTCTTGGGCCTGTTGAATTCATTCTGCTGGGCTTTCTGGGGTTGTGATTCTCATTTTCCTTTCCTAGGATATTGTGTAACATTTTTTTGAGTGCTGGTTTTGTATTTATGAAGTTCCTCAGGTGCTCCCTGTTGTGAAAGTATCTTATTTCTCCATCAATTTTGAAAGATAGTTTGCAAGTTACATCAATCTGGGTTGAAGGGTGTTTTCCTTTTGGGCTTGAAGTATGTCACTCTAAGCTCTTCTTGCTTTGATTGTTTGTGTTGAGAAAGCTGCTATGATTTTGATGGGCTTTCCTTTGTATGTGATTTATTTCTTTTCTCTACCTGCTTGTTGAATTTTGTTCTTCTGTTGAGTTTCTGAAATCTTAACTATTATATGCCTATGTGTAGATTTTTTTTTGATCAAGGCTAGTTGGAGTCCTGTATGACTCACTTATCTGTATGTCAAGTTCTTTTCCTCTGCTTGAGAAGTTTTCTGCCATCCCTTCTGTGAACAGTTTTTTTTATGTCTTCTGGACTCTGTCTTGTTTCTTCATTGACTCCTATGGTATTTTTCTTTGCATTGTCTACTGACTTCTGGATTGATTTCTCATGGTCCCTTACTATGTTAAAGAACTTTGTGTTTTCCTGATCACTAATTGCAATCTTATCTTCTATATCTGAAATTCTCACCTCACATTGGCTCATTCTGCTGCATAAATTTTCAGTGGAGTTTTTAATCTCCTGGAAATTTCCTTGCATCTGTTTTATGGATTCCATTTGTTTCCTATGTTGGGATTCCATCATGTTCCTCAGCTCCTCTATTTTTCATCTGTGTCATCTCTAGATTTATTAATCATGTCTTTCACTATGGACACAATCTCTGTGTTGTCTGAGAAATTATTTCTAATTTCATTTTTTCCAGATCATTTTCTGTTGCCAGTTCAGGGAGTCCAGATGGTTGAGTATCAGATTATTCCATCTCGTTTCCTTTTGAGGTTGATTTAGGTGATGTACAAGTCTGGTTTTGAGAGTTGTTTACATGTCTTCTCATTTCAACTGAGGCGGGGGGAAGAGTGCTATTGGCACCTACGCGGCTCACCTCCTCTGTGCTGGGGGCACCTCTGCTCCTCTGTGGTGGGAGTGGTGGCACGATGACCCAGAAGGGTCACCTTCTCTGCACTGGGGGCAACTCTGATCCTCTGCACTGGGGCACTTACTGTCATATGTTATGGTTTATAACTATATGTTTCCAAGAACCACAGATGCTCTTAGGCAGGGCTTTGGCAAAGTGATGAATTATTGCAGTGCTATAGCTAAAGTGATATAGGAGGTAAAGCCTGGTCAGAAGAGGTGAGTCACTGGGTGTGTGACCTAGAGGAATGTATTTCCCTCCACAGCTGCTCCTCTTTTTTTTTTTTTTTTTATTAGGGGAATAGATCTTCTGGGCTGTCTCTGAACAAAGGAGAGACAAAAGCAATATGGCTGGGGCAGGGAGAGTCTTTTATAGAGACTGGGGTGGGGTTTGTAGGGGCTGAGGTGGGATAGAGTGAGGTAGTGACTAGGGAATGGAGGAGCTGGTGATGTCACTAGATGATAGGAGGTGATCAAGTATTAGTTTACTTTCTAGGTGGGAACAGGGGCATACTGGGAAGAAGGGTTTATTCTTTGGTGGGAGCAACCATCTTGGCATGATGTCACACAGGGGAGTGGGCAAAGCATAAGAGGAAGAGGGCAGCTACTATACATAATAGCTGCTGAGGTAGTGGGAGATCTATCATTCCAGGCTTTTGTTTTATGATAGTTGGATGAAGGTCTCTTCTTCTGGAGCTGCTTCCTGCTGACAAGGGGTGAAGATCAGGTCTAGACCTGGATCTGATGAGGTCCGTGGCAAGTGGGAACCTCTTCCTTTTGCCATACTGGCTGGTACCCTGCCATGATGAACTCCATGACTGTCTGATTGGTGAATGCCCTCAATCATTCCTGCAAGAAATTTTGAAAACAGCAAACCAGGCATGGTCCAAAACAGAGAATTAAACAGATAATACTGAGGGGTCCCAAGAGTAGTAATAGCCAGGGCAGCCATGAGCTCCAGGAACCAAATGTACCCCACCATTGATTAGTACCTTGGGGGGCATATCTATCCTGCCCATTGAGTTTTAATTTTTTTCATTTGACATGTAATTTTTTTATTCATTATTTACATAGGTTTTATAGAGACAGCTGGATGTTTAGGGGCTCATTTGTTATAGAAGTAAGAGACTGTTACGGAAGTAAGAGATCATAGCTCCTGATCTAAGGGCCCAGGTGTCACGTCCTTGCTCTAAGAGAATGAGTGGAAAAGTGATAAACACAATTTATATAATCTTTATAATCTTTTTTTTAATATAAAAGGTGTATGTAACTGAGCAAATGTCTTTTGGAGGCCAACATATCGATGAGTGTAGTACTACTATGAACCTGACTTGTCCTTTAAATTCAAGGCCATGAAAACACACATTTTAGGTTGATAGTTCCAGCAAAGGCATGGAATAGTTGTGTAAAGGACAGTTTTATCCCTGTATCTCTCAGTTTTTGGAGGCCTCCTAGATATATTTAAATATAAAGAGAACTGATAACCTCAACAAGGACACTGGCCAACTTAAGGCAACCAAGTGTAACATAAAAGGCTTGATCTTTTTAGACATGGGTAGGTATCCAGGAAATATGAGCACAATGAGAAGAGGAATCATAAACAGAGAACAAGGATGTACATTATTTTAAAAGGAATAAATCTTGTAGCTGCTTGGTATAAAACTTATCCTGACTGTGGCAGACAAGCAGATGATTTTTTCCCAATACTCTTTCTTTATGGTTTTTTGTTTTTTTGTTTTTGATCACTACATGATAGTTAATTAGTTATCACAGAATCAGAAAAACACTTATCTAAAAGGAGAGATCTGGAGACCAGTGGTTTCTAGGATTGGACACCTGTGAAGAACTTCTTTTAATTTTTCTGAAAAGAATCTGTACACTCTTGCAGCTAATTAATGATTTTCCCTTCTAGACAAAGTTTTGTCTTTCTGAAATGGCTGTGTCATGAGTGAACGAAAAGATTTTAATGGGTGGGCTATGTCTTAATTTTTCTGAAGTCTAGCTTTATTATTATGTCATTGTTTTATACCTCTTTTGGTTATCTTTTCTGCTGGGTGTTCAAGATCAAGTTAAAATGAGACCTGGGTCAATCAATATGAACCTCTTGTTATCTATTAAGGTCAGTTAAGTCTCCCCAGGCCATTACTTTGGAACCATGCATAATGCCTCTCTGCTTTTCTGTCAGTGTCAGCCATCAGGATAGGTCATGGCTTTGCTTGGCTAAGTTGCTTTTAGTGAAAGAATTGGAGATTTTTTTTCTTGGTGACCCTCCTTTGGCACATTGTCCTCTGGTGTCCAGCAATCTCCCAGTTTAGGAGATTGAGTGACTTACCAAAGATGTAGGACCCTGTAGAGAAGGTTCCCTCATGTCCTGGAACTTTGTTGACCTTGAGGGGCCAGGACCAAAATGTTGGCTGTCCTCATAGCCCAGTTACCTTTTAGTTTTGGTCTTGAAACTTTAGTTGTTGAACACTCAGAAGAGAAGGTCAATAGCGTTAGCATTGTAACAAGAGTAATGAACTTAACTATTATAATTTTACCTGAATAACAAGCATTTTGGAATTTAAAATACAGAGAACTGTTACTGTTATCAGTCATGGTTGTTTTTTGGTAGTTGAATTCCTGTAGAATATTAACAGCAAAAGAGCCACAAATAATATTTTAACATGACAATTTTGATGACTTTACCTTTGTAACACATTTAACTGTCCATCTTGATATAAAATAGCCATTGTTAAACATACTCATTTTTTAAAAACCCCCAAAGTTATCTAAATTATTATCTTTTAAAAAATAAATAAATAATCTTTTGATAGGATACCATCTAAAGAAAATATCTCAACCCATATATGTATCTGTTGTCATAAATAACTGGAGTGTATGAAAAGGCAAATACTTGAATCAAAAAGAGGTTATTATCATAAGTAAATATTAGAAAACCTGTACAGTCAGAAAGTACAAATACATTTAGTACACTAGAAAAAATAAAACCTTGTTATTGTTGTTTTTTACAGGATATTTAGTCCTTTGAAAATGATCAGTGTAAGCATACCATAATAACATATTTAGAATTTATCCCTTTGATGACAACTGATGTAAACATAGTATAATAATATATTTAAGTAATATTTATTCATGTAAATCTTTTATAAGGCTATGAAAACTATCGAGTCAGTCTGTTGTAAGATGAAAACTGTTGAGGTCCCCCTAGTTAACAAAGACTGGAAAATATTTCCATGCAGCCGCTCCTTTGTTCACCAAGGGGAGCATGCTTTGAACTTAATAACCTTTATCTATAAACAAAACACACAGCTGCTTCTCTTACTCTATACTTCCTGGCACCATGATGTGATCAGCTTTCTTCTATGTTCCATTGCTATCCTGTTTCTCTTGGGAGCCAGCTGAATACAGATAGAAATGTAAACCAAAATTAACCTCATCTCTTGGAATTTATTGTTGTCAAACAATGAGTCCCAGAAATAAGAAAGTGACTAACATATCTTATTGGGGAAATAACAAATGGGGAGAAAATCACACTCTATTGCTTTGAGAGAACTACTTCTTCCAGACTCTGACTTTATAATTCTGATCCATTCTCTTTCTGTAAACCCCCATTGGGTGACCCTTAATACTACTCCCACTCCCTTGGCTATAAAAAACAGCTTGATTGTTTTGCTGTATCTGTTTGTATAATCCCATTCTGTACTGCTTTTCATTATACTTTTATTTACTTTAGTTTTATTTTTTCATTGCTGGTTTTCCAGTTCCCTTGTTGAAATTAAAAAAAAAAAAACAGAGAGAGATGTTTCCATGTGCATTTTTATACACTGGGTTTGAGAACATGACCTGGAATGGAATACATTTTTATACAGTTGATGCTGAATGAATGAATTGGCACAAAATAGGAACATGATCATTGACAGTAAATTCCTTCATCTACAGTTTTCCAAATACAGTTATCAGAGAAATTCCCTTCCTTTCAGTCCTGGAGTTACAGAAAGTAGTTTAAGAATTACCAGTTTTTATGCCTCTATGGAAAAGTCTGAATGAATAAAAGTGAAGCAACAGTAGGAAGCAGAGATGAGGTGAAAAATATGGCGAGAATCTTGGTCGATTAAATCCCTGGTTTATGTTCAATGAAGCTCCAAAGTTGTCCTGATGCCTTCAGCATTGCTTTCAACTCTCATTTAGCTCAACAGCCCTCCACTGAAGAGACTTTTAGTAAAGCTTAGAGTTGGAAATATGATTTTTATGCCAAACAATAATGAGTAATTGAAATAGAAAGTAAGTTTGACTCATTGAATAACTTGGATTGAAGTAAAAACCACTCTAGCAATGTTCCAAATAATTACCATTAAATCACCTTAGAAAGACACAGCATTTTTACATAGAGCAGACCCTCCAAGATTCACAATACATCTCTGAAAAAAATTCTTTGTATTAATAACCTCATTTTCAAGATCAAAATATTGATGTTCAGTAACACTTATTAACAAATTAATGACATGATTTCACATTACTGAATGCTTACATTATGACAAGCTATGTAGTTGGCACATTACATATATTATTTCTGCAATTCCCATGAAAATCCTTGAGGTAAATTCTATCATCCTTCCCCTATAAGTTTCAAAGAAGCTACAGTGTAGGTGAATGTGTTCCTTTCTTACGTCACACAGCTAGTTCTCAAATAACCAATGCCATTTACAAGGCTTATGAGAGATCCAGGATCTGGACTTGTCTTTTCAGTAAATCATTTATCTAGTATTATTACTATAAATAAACTTCTGAGTATATTTATGTATGTTTCAACATTGTTTTAAAAGAGAAATATTATTTAATATTTTTGTCGATTATCTTCATAGCTACTTAGCATTTTTTGTGGATTATCTTCATATCTACCCTCATCTCTTAATTTCCTTTCTGATTTGCCGACTCAGCTACTTCAACATCAAATAGTTTTGTTTTAAGTGGGCATGAATATTGTATTAAGAAGAAAATATGAAATAAAACTATGAACAAGGAACTTATGAGAAAGTGAAAGAAGAGGCACTTTGTGAAGGACCTTAAACATTAGGCTGACAGTAGTCTTTATGTATAAATGAAGGAGTGATTGGAGATTCTGCTTAGAACTATGAACTTGCTCATATTTATTATGAAGTGGCTCAAGAATATTTTTTATTGTCCCCTGGACAATCTGACTTATTTCCTCTTAAATTTCTTGCATTGAATTTTTCTACACCTCCATTTTAAACTTATACTCTGATACTCTGATTGTTTTTTACTTAAAAATAATTGCTATTTCTCTATGGACTGAAGAAAAAAGTACAGATATGCTTACCTAAACCTAAAATATTATAAGTACTTGCATTGCACTGCTAAGGTATCATTGGCTGAACAACCTCCCACATGCATTAAGACCTCTCAGGATGCATCCTGATATGATTTGTATTTCTTATACTTGCAGTGATCTCCACCCACATTCCTCTGTGAAAAATTCCCTCTCTTTGCAATATCCACATCAAATTGCACTCTTCCTATTATGCTCGTTTCATCTCTCAGTAGAAGTTAAATTTTGTATAACATTTTTTCCTCATTTGGTGGTCCACCAAACTTGGTTTTATTGTGAAAGAATTGTTCTCTATTCAAACTGGTTTGTACAATATAGGATAAGGCAAATTCTTATAGATGGTCCTTCTGACAAAGCTTCTAGATCCCTCCATATGATAATGTTGATGTTACTAAGAGGAAGAAGTGCCAAGCATTGTTTTACAAAATTATCTCACTGTGTTATATTTCCACGATCACCTCTGAACACTTTGTAAAATTTCTCATTAACAAAATGCTATTTGGGAGGAATGACTTGGCATTACATTGGTACGTGTCTTACTTACTGTCTCACCATCGAGACTCAATACCTGACACCCACAACTTGAAGAAGGAAAGGTTTATTTTGGCTCAGAATTTGTGATGGTTTCCTTCCATAGTTGGATGGCTCCAAGGAAGGGCTGCATGGCAGAGGAGCATCACAGAGGCTTACTCATGGCAGGGCAATCAGGAAACAGAGGGTTCAAAAGAAGAGGAAATGAGATAGACTCTTCCAGGCCATGTACTCAGTGATCCACATCCTCCAGCCAGTCTTCACTTTCCAACATCACATTTAGTTATAAACTCATCAGTGGACTAATCCACTGAGAAGTATAAGCCTCCATGATCCAATTACTTCCCAAAGTCCCACCTATGAGCACATGAGACTATAGGGGAACATCAAGGTATAAAACATAACAATACATAAATTAAAATTATAATTTTTAAAAAGTGTCTATAATTACATATTTCTTATTTAATTGATTGTCAATTTCTACAGCAAAGAGTTTATCTTGTTTGTACTTGCATACCTTTAAGAGCTTGACAAAATTGTGTAGCATATGGTATAATTTTCTATTGAATGTTAATTAAATTTAGTGGAATTATTGCCACAATTTATGATCTTCAAGAAAAAAAATGTACTCTTTATTAGTTCATGCATTACCATAATTTTTACATATGTTTCATATATAACAAACATTTTATAAATAAAAGCCTTTTTATATTGTACTGGGCAGATTTTAAATATATCACTAAGTCACCATTTTAACTTAATCTTTTAAAATAATTAACATAATACTTGGGTTATATGTTGACTAGTTTGGGATAACTAGGTGGCTCCTTAAAGAAGCTATTTATTTATATTCTGAGTAGTATTTTTTAGTCATTAATATTTTGCCATTCACATAATACTAAATAATATTCCTGTGTGTATATTTGAAAAAAACTGACTTGGAAGGTTTTTATTCATACAGTGGCCTAAGAAATTTAAGTGTAAAGGAAATGAACTCAGTTTAAGCAGACACCAGAAAATTTTTTCCCCCATTAAGTTTATTGGTACATTTTAGTTATAAAATACAGTTACATTCATCATTGGGATCTTGTAACATTACATGAGTATCTTGGTTCTTATTTTTTTCCCCTTCCCTTGCCTTCCCTTCCCTATTTGCAAAGATTTTCTTTCCATTTTTTTTCCTTTTCTCCTATTTTTCTTTTCCTTTTTTCCCTTTCCCCTATCCCTCTCACTTCCCCTGCTCCTTTAGACCTTTTCTTTCTATTTCACAATATCAATTATACATTTTTAAAATTACAATATCAAGATCTAGGAGACATTAGCACAGATTTTACAGAATTTAAAAGGATATGGAAAGAATATTACAGAAATCTTTTTTGAAATAAATTTGACAACTTCTAAGAAGTACCTTGGAAGACAAATTAATGAAACTAACTCTGGAGGAAATATAAAATTTGAATAGCACCTATTAAAGAAAGTATATTCCAGCTTGAAAACCTACCTATAGGACAACAACAGACTCATAAACATTTTAACTGATAAATTATATCGAACAATTAAAGCAGAAAAAAGAAGGAACACTTCTACCCTCATTTTAGGAAATCAACATTGTGCTAATCCTAAAACTGGATAAAGATAATAGAATAAAAAAGTATGAATGTAGATAGAAACCTGTTTAACCAAACAAACTATTAGAAGTCAGATCTGACAGTATGTAGAAAGTGGTTTTGTTATAGGGATGGCAGTGTTGGTTCAGCTTTGGAAGATCCACCCCCAAAAGTCATAATTTTAGCAGAGGAAAGGAAAAAGCCATATGACCCTGTGACTAGTTGAAGAAAAAGTATTGGACTAAATTCTACAGCTGTAAAAGCTGGTAAAAGCTATCAGGAGACTAGAAGTAGAACAGAGCCTTCTCAACAGATTAAAGACATGTACTCCATACTTCCAGTGAGAACGCCTTATATGAATGGAGAAGATATAATGCTTTCTCCTTAAGGTGGGGAACAAGGGCAGATATGCTTACTCTTTATCTGTTCATTAAACTTTGAAACCTAGGCCCAACCAAAATAGTCTGGCAATAAAGTGACACAATTAGGATAGGATTGGCAAGGTAGAAGCAAAATCTTTATATGTAGATGAAATGATCATCTACAGAGAGAATACTAAGAAATCTCTAGGAGCCCCTAGAACTTGTATTTGAATTTGGCAGGATTAGAAAACACAAGGTATATATAAAAACTCAGGTCTGTGTATACTTGCTATAAATGAAGAATTGGAAATTGAAATTTAAAAGTTATGTAGGAGTACAAAGGACCTAGAAAAGTTAAAAAAAACCAAAAAACAGTGTTGGAAGACATTTAGTACCTAATTTTAAGACTTACCAGAAATATTTTATTTGCCAAAACTGTCTGGTTTGCTACTTTTTAGACTCTCCAATTCACTAGCTCTTAGCTAGTGTAATTTTTAACTTAGGGATATTTGGCAATGTCTGGAGATATTTTTTGTTTGTTTCAACTGGGGAGATATGCCACTGATATTTAGTAATTAGGGACAAGAGATGTTATTAAATACCCTAAAATGCACTAGACAACTCTATCCTCTCCCATCCAATAATTTTCTATGCCAAACTGTCAGTAATGCCAAGTTAGAAAGTAAGGTATACTTTCTATACCTTGGTTGTTGAATGGGTCCAAGATCAAACTTTCTAATACTTGAACAGCAAAGTTTGAAAAAAAAAACCCCTGCTTTTTCATAATTGTTTTACATAATTGCATTCGTAATTTTGGTGGATAGTTTAATAGAAAATCTGGCTTGAGAAAATCTGTACTGGCAAGAGTGAGGCATGCACCTTGTCTCACTATGAACATAAAGTTATACTTCAGTCTAAGTGCAGCTTTCACCCAGACAACATATACTGCTTGTGTTGGTGCATTAAAACATCTGTCATTGTGCTTTTTCCTCTCCTTTACTCTATTTGCATAACATATCATAACCATGGCTCCAAAGAAAGTTAGTGATACCAGCAGTAAAGCTAAGAGGAAAATTGTGAGAACCATCATAGTGTTAAAGAAAGAAATCATTGAAAAATTTGTTAAAGTCCTGGAAAAATGAATTTGCAAGTGTAATTTTTGGGCCTCAGAACCAATTATTTGGTTTTCCAGTTTTTCTTTTCAGAAAAATATATTCAATTTGAACTTTTTGGTGTTCAAACACAAATTTGGAACAAATTGAGTTTGATAAACATGGAATAAATGTATTTGATTTTAATTTATCAATTATCAAATATTTGTATATATTAAAATAAATATTTTGAGTTATTTTATAAAATCTGATGGTATTATTAAAAAATGCTTCCATAAATGGTGTATTGCTAAGCTATTCATTTGAGGGTAGCTAAAAATCTCAGTAATTATGACATGAAAAATTTATCAAGAAATTTCTAATTCCCAGATTTAGGATCTTTCCCTTATACAGATTCTTTTTGAGATACTGGAAAAACAGCTAGCAATGCATTCATACAGTATTGTTAATATTATTATTTATTGTTTATATTTTACTATTGCAAGGATAAAATGGCTTAGTAGCAGCCATTGAAAACTATTACTCTTATTGTTAATCTATATGTATCATAATTAACTTCATAGGGACTTATAAATATGTAAATATGATGCTTGTAAAAATAAAAAGGGGTCCATGGGAAGGGAAGAAAAAAGAATTGAGGTGTGTTATTTACATGTATCAATCCCCCACAATGAATGTAATCATTATGTACTGTTAATATGTACTAATAAAATTTACAAAATAAACAAAAAAATCCCTGAATCTATTCAACTCTTGAACTCTGTCACATAAGCAAATTTATTTTTATGTCTGTTTTATTTGTAAATAACTATACTTCCAAAATAAAATTATGTCAATGAAGAAAAAAAAGAAAACAATTATCACACTGAATTTTACTTCTTATACTTACCTCCTGTTTGCATTGGAATATTTACCTATCATTTTGAAAAAAAAATGATACATTTCTATTTTATCATTTAATTAAGTATCAATTTTGTTCCTAATGCAGGAGAACCTGCCAGTATTTCCTGTCCCTAAACTCACCGTGAAGCTCAGCTGGGGCTTTGTGGACAGTTGCTGTGCATGCTCAACTTTCATCTGAAGCCTTTCCCTTCCTCAGGGATTTTCCTGGCTCCAGTGAGATGCTTAACCCATCACTGTGCACAAGATGGGAAGGACCAGAGACACCAGGAACTCTCCCAAGGAACAACCCCTGATTAATGACGAATGAAAGCATTAGAAACCCTGGCTTTTTTGTCCCTGGGTGCAGCTTTCTCGGGTGTGATCTAAATGTCTCTCAGAAGGTCCACAGCAAGGTGGAGCTGAAGTTGTTCAAAGTGGTGCACCTACTATTTTTGACTCCTTTATTACTGGCTTTTCCTTTTCTCGGTGTCACTTACTTCCCCTGTGTTCTTATGACATTGCTTCCCACATAAGCTAATTGTACCCATATTCTCTTCCTGGAGTTTACTTTGGGGAAACCCAAAGTAAGAAATTTGACTTTTCTTTCTTTGCCCCCCCCCCCATAGACATTGTCCTAAACTTCAAGCATTTCAAACTTGTATCCTTCCCTCAGGATGTCATGTTTCTTTTGGAAGAAGAAAAACTAAATTCTGAAATCCCTCACCCGTTCAACACCAATAGCTGGGCTGGTGGAGACTGCTGTTATCGACTCACCCATATTTTTCTTTTAAAAAACAGTACTGCTTTTCTGTTGTCCTAAGAAAATCTGTCTAAAGGAGAACTTTTGGTTTTATATTAAAAAATATTTTAACATCCTGCCTCCATTATCGTAAGACCTGATTCATTCAACTACATGGCCCCTAAAGCTATTGTTAAATTAGAGAGGCTGAAATAGCAAACCAAACCAAACAAGTAAGTGTCAATACAGCTTATGTTTCTATGAACAACAGCAAGACACCTATAAACAAAAGCAAGTCGAAATTAGATGGGGATGTCTTCAGTGGCTCACAGGTTTGGTAATAGGATATGGGGGCCTTTCTTTCTGGGTCAGCTATCTGAACTGAGCGCAGGTCAGGTGATTCCAAAAAAATCATTATTATTTTACAGCTGATTTATAGAGTCTGTGGAATGAGTCTGGCTTCCCTCCAGATTTGGAAGACAGGTGTCTGTGTCCTAGGACCACCACCCTCACGCAATAATTGGTCTCCTCCTTAGCAGCCTGTAAAGAAAGGCCAGGAATTAAATGAACATTGAAACTGAACTCCACTCATTGTGGCAGAGTTAGAGGCTCAGTCCACTGGACAGATAGAATTGAGAGCAAAGGAGCATTTTCCTCTTCCTGCTTTGCATCGTGTAGATTGAAGGGAAATTCAACATGCTAGATGTTAGCTTGATATTTATCCAGGGCACTTAAAACATTTTGAAAAGAAAAGGATTTCAAAGGAGCTTATCAAAAATTGCTTTTGGCCTGGAGCTCTGCTTGACATGCTTCAACATAAGAATAAAATGCTAGTGGCGAGTTATAACACTGCATACATAAGTTCATCGTCACAAGACTCACAAAGCCCATATTGAAATAGTTTTCTTTCCGGCACTTGGGTGAAAGGTGGAGCTGCATTCAGTTCTTTTCTGGCTTCATGATAGGTAATAGAGTGGTCATTTACTAACAGTTCATAAATTAAGAAATAAATGGATTCCTGTGTTCATAATTTTCCCAGGGTATCTTTTGAAGTGTATATTATTAGTTTGTCCTAATGCAACACTACCAACTGAAACTAATCTCCCTAATGAGGTTCATTTGTCCTTTGACAAAGCAGTAAATAGTTTCTTCAAGAAAAACTTAACTAATAGTGTGGCCAGTACCTTATAATTAATTTTCTTCCCCCATCCTTGCAAGCATGAAAACAAACAGTAAATTTTTCATTTGTTCATCTCTTTAGAACAACTGTTTAGCAGAGATATGCTTGATTAATGGATTTAATTTGTTCCTTTCTTCTATAGTCAGTTTTCATATTACATTGGTTATCAGAGGGTAGGACAATAATGTGGGCATTCTCACTGAAATCCACTCGATCAGTGTCAGTGCTGGCTTCTAGCTCCGGGTCTGCATCTTTAACCTTTGTCGTCCTGAAGAATCTTTCATCA
Source organism: Heterocephalus glaber (assembly GCF_053883595.1). NCBI lineage: Eukaryota > Metazoa > Chordata > Mammalia > Rodentia > Bathyergidae > Heterocephalus > Heterocephalus glaber. The sequence continues at coordinate 33,625,202 of NW_028258138.1, read as the reverse complement.
ATCTGTGTTACAGTCACCTTGGGAAGAAAAGGCAGAAGCACTCAGTCAGCACTTACAGGTAGTAAAGTGTGTCATTATTTCTAACAAAATGCTGGCAGCAGTGCACCTTTCATTTCCAACCGAAATATGATTTGTGAGATCAGCAACCCAACTGCTAAAAGAGAAAAATGGAAGGTACCAGTCTGGACACTACAAGGCCCTCTATAAAAACCAATACAAAATACCTACCATGCGTCCCTGCATGCTGAGCACTTTACAAATAATTGGGGCTAGTTTTGCAAATTGAATATTATTGTCAAATAATAAAAGAACCTATGTAGTGGTCAAACAGCATTATAAAAATATAATAGTAGCCTTCATAATACTGACCATTCCATAGCAGGGTTCTGTGGTTCAAATTTGTAGTTCACTTGAGTTTTCAGTGCAAAAGAAATAGCCATACAAATCTTGCTGGAAGGATTTTTGTTGTTGTTGTTGTTTACTATTTTTTATACCTATGTGTATACCTATGGACTTGTAGAAAAATAGAAATGTTCAAGAAATTTTAGGGGATGTTTTTTATGTCACTTTTTGTCTAACAGACAATTTAAAACTAAAACATGCTTAAAGGATTTTTACATACAGTATAAAATATATATTATACAATTTTACCATGAGAGTTGCCTTTTCCTTATCAAAAAATTAAAGATACTAAGCTAATACATTTAAATTTTAGAATATACTAAATGTATGCTGCTAGTTTAAAAAAGCTTTTACACACCTATTTTGGAAATTGAGTTTCAAGCTTCAGAAAGGATTTTTCTATATATCTGGAGACTTTTAAAAAATAGTTAAAATAGATTTAGCTCAGTGGTTCCAGCACCTACCTCGAAAGCACAAGGTTCCAAGTTCAATCCCGGTACCAGAAAAAGAAAAGGGGGGCTGGGGATTTAGCTCAGTGGCATGGCGCCTGCCTCACAAGCACAAAGTCTTGAGTTGGATCCCTGGTACCAAAAAAGATAAAATAGTAAAAGTGAATTTTGTTATTCTTTTAGTGTACATATCAGTATTGTTGGATATTTCCTTGAAAGTATGCTGGGCAAAAATTTCAAATTAATACTTCAGGGAATGACTTTATAGTAACACATTATAACTGAATTTGGGGGGGCATTTATTCCAAGCTTTTCTTAATCATTTTTCCAAGATAAAAACACAAACCAAAACCAAATGCCTGATACTTAAGAAAACTTTCATAATTTATTTATAACTGTGATATACTTGAATAGATAAAGGATAAAGTTTTATGTACTACAAAAAGCTTTGTTTACTGTTTTCTACTTTTTTAGCTAATTGTTCATTTTTATGAAAATAATAGTTTTTATTAACATCTCGTTTATACAAATGTGAAGCTCTGTTATATAACTTCACAGTGGAACAACAATTTCAGTGTCTCCCTACTGTGTATTATTATCTATAATTCTTACTTTCAAATGCAGTGTACTTGGCAATCTAATTTTCCAGCCACATATCGCACTGTAGTTCTCCACTCATCCTGAGCTTCCTACTATTCTTTCTATACTTCCTGTGTTGTTATGACCCTGTCTCTGCATATTCCCATACCCAGGCTCCTTCTCAGTAACCACCTTTGTCCATTTCCAAGATGCTTATAGTATTTTCTTTACATCTTTATATTTTTAAAAGTTTCCCTGATTGTAAATATTGAATTAATCACACATTTCCTTTCACATATAAACTCATTATTTTTCCTACAAAAGGAAAAGTGTTTCTGCTCTTTTCTCAAAGGAGATTCTTTCCTTGTATCTAGTTCCTGTTGTTGTTGTTTCATGCCAAACTGTTGAAATATCCAGGATATGTCACATATCTTCTTAAGAAGATATGAAAAAACTTTCAAAGGCAAAAAATTTTAACACAAATATTATCATAGGTTCATGCATTAAAAAGGACAACTTTACAAAAGGTGGCATTGATATACTTTCAAACTCTAGTGAGAGGGAGACATAGTTACCAGGATAAAAGTAGGACTTGATCTAGGGAAAAATCATTTAGATCTCTTTGGGTGGTTATTTGACCCTAGTTTGAGAGTCAGTGCCAATAGAGGTATATATCCAACTCTAAATTAGATACATTAATATGCAGGTTAAACTATGGAATCTAAAATAAAAATGTGTCAGGAAGAGGAATCAATAACCCCAATTACTGTAAACATATATGGCACAACATGAGCTAAGACAAATAATATCAACAAGTATGCAAAAGGAGATAGGGGAACCCAAAGAGGAGGGGTTTGGGGAAGGGGAAGGAAAGCGGATTTTTAAAAGCTGTAATATGTACATGTAAACACTCCCCAAGATGATTGTAAACAGCATGAATTGCAAACATGTACTAATACAATTTTTTAAAAGGGAAAAAAATAAAATAAAATGAATCTTTGGTGTCTGTGTTTTAATGGATGAAAGAAAGTAGTAAAAATCTCAGTTCTTTACATCTTAGAGACTATCTTTAGTTTGTATAATAAACTAGTGATCCCCAACCTTTTTGGCTGTAGGTCTGGTTTCATGAAAGACCATTTTTCCATGAACTGGAATAGTGTTATAATTTTGCTCTGATTTGAGTACATTACATTTATTGTGCATTTATTTATTTATTTATTTATTTATTTATTTATTTATTGTGCACGTGTAATACATAGTGAAGTAATTGTATGTCTCACCCTAATGCAGCATCAGTGGGAGATTGTTTTTTGTAACTAGACAGTCCCATCTGGGGTTGACTGGGGACACTGCTGATCTGACACAGCTCTAGTGGTGCTGTCATTGGTGGGGAGTGGCTGTGTATACAGAAGTTCTGATGCTTGCTGCCCCTATCACTTTCTGCTGGGCAGCCTGGTTGCCAACAGGCTATAAACTAGTACTGTCCTTGGCCTGGGGTTTGGGGAATTGACCTTCAGAACAAATGAAAAATTTTCCTTTGTTGTGATTATTTTACTGTTTAATCTCAGGTATGTTTCTCAGGACAGGGAATTATAAAAATATGACATTTTACTGATTATCTTGAAATGAAACAGGAAAAATTAAAATATGACATTGTAAAATAGCAGTGGGTATAAAACTAGGCTCCTTTATGAAGATGTTCACATCTAGGACAGAAAAGGTAAGAATTCTGGGCTCCTTGGCTTTCAGTTTGTCTCCTGGAATAAATGAAGGTATTACTGAAAGTAAAGTGCATTTAAATGATGCATATAAGTAAAATTGAATGGGTATAAGGAGATGCAGAGAAGGTCACTTCCCTTTCTAGTTTTATGAAAAGTTTATTATTTATAAGATTTAGCAAGTAAGAGAAATAAGGGAGAAATTTAACTGTGAATTTATAAAAATGGACCATTAGTGTCAGTAATTTATATTTTGGACCCTTGTGTAAACTGTGCATTAATTTCTAGTTGTCTTTTTCTTGACTCTTCAATTTATAGTATATATTGACAGTTTAGTCTTACATCTTTCTACATCAGTTAAATGAAAGACAGTAATATATAAAGAATAGTATAACAGCTGCACATGAATACTGTCTAAATATCCTTTATTACCTTTCAAAAGTGTACACATGCTGATTTTGACATTATTGTTTTAGGGTGTGTATAGATTTAGAATAATACGACTGCCACAATTAATTGTCCATGGTTATTTCCGTATGACATAAACATCAGCATCTTCTTCAGTATCAGTTCTGTGAATCTAGGGCACATACAGCTTAGCTTTAGGATCACTTTTGTAAACATCAATCACATTGATTACATATATCATTTGAACATATATTACTGAAGGTTTCACTGCTGTATTAAAATGTTGGGACATAACACAAAACTTTTAAAGATATACCAAAAGCCTTTAGTGAGCTTGAAAATAGATTACAATTGTTTATTAAAAGAAGATATTAAATAGTAACTGGAGTGATGTTGAATCTAATATTAAAATATAATTCAGATATCAGATATCAATAAACAAATCTCTAAATGATGTCATGAAGACATCTCCCCCCAATGGGGGGGTATCGGCATTACCAGTAAGTTTATCTGTCAAGATGATTGGAGGAAAGTTGTTAATTCCCAAGTAAAAGAAAACTATTTTGGGGGTTCAAAATTAACTCTGATAAAACTTGAAAATTGCTTTTACATTTAACTACTATGTAATTTGTATTTTTATTTTATGAGAAAAATATCTTTATTACCTTTTGTTTTTAATCAAGCTGGATTAGGAATGCACTACCCTAAAATGATTTTGGTCAGTGAAAATTTAAGCAACTATAGAAACATTCAATACAGGCATTACAAAAGTTAATTACAGCAAAGAAATTTAATACAGGTTTATTTTTATTATTCTAATTTCATAACTTCAGTTTTGGTTCTGAAAATAAATTTTTAGATCACTTAAAGTGATAAAGTAATTAAGTTTTAAAGATTAAAAACAAGTGGGGGCTTTCTGTTGGGAAAAACCCCCAAAGAGTCATAATGTTCTGAACTGAAAACTAATTAGAAGGGAAGAGCTGGAGAAATGTATTTTTGACCTACAGTATGTCTTAATGATTACAAAGACATTCATTAAAATAAAATTGTTCCCATTGTTTCTGTTATGTTAGAAAAATATCCAAAATTTGGGAATAAGACAAGAGAGGCAGTCAGAACATTCTTCATTGTCACCATGCTTGAAAGCTACCCAAGTATTATTCAGGAATACACTTATTTTAATCCATCACTTGTTATTTATTGAAGTCCTTTAGTAAACTGTAAACTTGCAAGCATTTGTATGGTATAATTGCAAATATTTTTCTATTCAGTGTATCAGATAATAAAAATTTACCACTGATGGATATTAATCTAGAAATAGTCTTATCCTAACATTGATTTTTTTCTTAAATTCTTTTATTGGTACATTTTAGGTATACAATACATTTACATTTATTATTGGGTGCTTGTACTTGAACATGATGTATATTCTTATATTTTCCCCATTACCTGTGTGCCCTTCAACCCTCCACCCTTACCTATTTACATAAACTTCGTTTTCATTTTTTTTTCTCATAATTTTTCCTTTCCATTCTTTCCTTTCCCCATCTCCTCCCACCACCCCTACCCCTTTGGACCTTTTCCTATTTCAAAGTACCAATTATTAGTTATTAAACCTTTTAATTCTTATTTACACTTTCAGTTTCTCAAACTAGAGAAACTATTTGGTATTTACACATGTGTATCCTATTTATTTCACTTAAGAGTATGGCCTCAATATGCATCCATTTAGCTATAAATGACTATTTTCTCATTCTTTATGGCTGAATAGTATACCATTTTATTAAAAAAACCCCACATCCTCTTTATCCAGTTTCCAGTTTTTGGGCACTTGGGCTGTTTCCAACCGTTAGCTATTACAAACTGTGCCGCTATAAATGTGGGTGTGCATTTATGTCTGTGGTATGATTCTTTTAGTTCTTTTGGGAAAATACCCAGCAGGGGAATAGCTGTGTCAAATGGGACCTCCAGCCCTAGTTTTTTGAGGCATCTCCACACTGATTTCCATAGTGGTTGAACCAGTCTGCACTCCCACCAACAATGGAGAAGGGTTCCTTTCTCTCCACACACGCACCAGCATTTGTTATTGGTTGATTTTTTGATAGCAGTCACTCTTTCTGGGGTGAGGTGGAATCTCAATGTTGTTTTTATCTGCAACTCTCAAATGACCAGTGATGTTCAACATTTTCATATGTTTATTTGCCGCTTTTACTTCTTTGTCTGAGAAATGTCTGTTAATTTCAGATGCCCATTTTTGAATTGGGTCTTTGAAGTTGGAGGGTCTGATGCTTTTCAGTTCTTTATAAATTCTAGATAGTAGCCCTTTGTCTGAGTTACAGCGGCTAAATTTTTTTTCCCACATTATAAGTTGTCTGTTAGCTCTGTTGGTGGTCTCTCTTGCAGTGCAGGAGCTTTTTAATAAGATGAAATCCCAGTTGTTGATTCCTTCTGCTAGTTCCCGTGCTATTGAGGTTTTGTTCATAAAGTTTTTTCCTATGCCAATGTCTTCAAGAGTTCTACCTAACTTCTCTTCCAGCAAGTTTAGTGTTTCTATCTTAATATTTAGATCTTTATTCCACTTCAATCTTAGTTTAGTGCATGATGATAGATAAGGGTCTAGTTTTAATCTCTGGCAGGTTGAAATCCAGTTTTTCCGACACTGTTTATTAAAGAGGCTATCATTCCTCCAATGAAGGTGGTTGGCTCCTTTGTCAAAGATGAAGTGGCTGAGTATGTCTGAAGTTGTTTCTGCATCTTCTAATCTAGTCCACTGATCCTTGGGTCTGTTTCTTTGCCAGTACCATGCTGTTTTTATCATAGTAGCTTTGTAGTATAGCTTCAAGTTGGGTATTGTGATAGCCCCAGCCATATCTCTGTTGCCCAGAATTGCTTTTGCTATTCTAGGTCTCTTCTGGTTCCAAATGAATTTTTGGATTGTTTTCTCTTGTTCTGTGAAGTATATTGGAATTTCAATCAGCATTACTTTAAATCTACATAGTAGTTTTGGAAGTATGGCCATTTTCACTATGTTGGTTCTTCCTACCCAGGAACAAGGAATGTCTTTTCATTTTTTTATATCCTCCTTGATCTCCTTTTTCAGGGTGAGGTAGTTTTCAGTATAGAGGTCTTTTGTTTCCTTTGTTAGATTGATTCCTAGATATTTCATTTTTTTGGATGCTATTGTAAAAGGAGTTGTTTCCCTAATTTCTCTCTCAGTTAGTCTGCTATTTGTGTATAAGAAGGCTATCATTTTTTGAGTGTTGATCTTATATACAGCTACTATACTGAATCTGTCAATAGCAAATAATGACAGTTTAACTCATTCCTTTCCTATCTTTATTCTTTTTATGTCTTTCTCTTTTCTAATTGCTGTGGTTAATGTTACCAGGACTATATTGAACAGGAGTGGTGATAGTAGGCATCCTTGTCTTGTTCCTGATTAAAGTGTGAAAGTGTTCACTTTTTGACCATTTAGTATGATGCTGGCTGTTGGTTTTCATAGATAGCCTTAATCACGTTGAGATAAAGACTTCTATTCCAATTTTCTGTAGCGTTTTTTATCATGAATCAGTGTTGGATTTTGTCAAATGCCTTTTCTGCATCTACTGAGATGATCACATGGTTTTTGTCCTTGACTCTGTTACTATAGTGTATTACATTTATTGATTTAAGAATATTGATTCATCCTTGCATCCCTGGGATAAATCCGACTTGGTCGGGGTGTATAATCTTCTTGATGACCTTCTATATTCTGTTTACCAGTATCTTGTTGAGGATTTTTGCATTTGTGTTCATTAAAGAGATTGGCCTGTAGTTCTCTTTTTGGGTTGCACCTTTCCCTGGTTTTGGAATCAAAGTAAAACTTGCTTCCAGGAAAGAATTTGGAAGCCTTGCTTCCTTTTCAATTTCCTTGATGAGTTTAAAGAGTAATGGCATTAGTTCTTCTTCAAATGTCTTGTAGAATTCAGCAGTGAAGCCACCAGGACCTGGGCTTTTCTTTGTTGGTAAATATTTTATTACATTTTCAATTTCAGTCATTGTAATTGGGGTGTTTAGAATTTCTATATCTTCTTCATTTAACTTTGCCAATTCATATGTATCTAGGAATCTGTCCATTTCTATTATGTTTTCCATTTTATTAGAATACAGGTTCTTGAAGTAGGTATTGATGATTCTCTGGATTTCCACTGGGTCTGTTTTGGCTGCCCCTTTTTCATTCTTAATTGCATGGATTTGAGCCTTTTCTTTCCCTTTTTTGATAAGGTTGGCTAAAGGTTTATTGATTTTATTTATTCTTTCAAAAAACCAACTCTTTGATTCATTGATTTTTTGTATTGTTCTCTTAGTCTCCTTTGCATTGATTTCTGCTCTGATCTTTATAATTTCCTCTCTTGTGCAGGCTTTGGGTTTGTTATTCTCTTCTTTTTCTAGGAGTTTGAGGTTCTGCATTATGTTATTTTTCTGAGTTCTCTCTGTTTTCCTAATATGGGCATTCACTGCTATGAATTTCCCACATAGAACTGCTTTCATTGTGTCCCATAGATTCCTGTAATGACATTATCATTTACTTGTGGAAACTGTCTAATTTCTTCTTTAATTTTCTCTATGACCCATTGGTTGTTAAGGACAATGTTATTCAATTTCCATGTGTTTGTGGGAGTTTTGCAGTTTCTCATGTTATTGATCTCCAGTTTTATTGCACTATGGTCTGATAATATACAGGGGGTAATTTCAATTCTTTTACACTGATTTAGACATGTCCTATGAGCTAGCATGTGGTCTATTTTATAGAATGACCTGTGTACAGCTGAAAAGAATGTGTATCTGATTTTGTGGGGTGGAACACTCGGTCAATATCTATTAAGTCCATTTGTTCAATAGCTTGTTTCAGTTCTAGAATTTCGTTATTAATTTTTTGTCTAGATGACTTATTTGTGATAGTGGTGTATTGAGGTCCCCCACTACAATTGTATTAGTGCTTATTTGGTTTTTCATGTCCATTAATATTTGTTTTGTATAGTTGGGAGCATTCATATTTGGTGCATATATATTTAGGATTGTCATTTTTTCCTCTTGGATTGTTCTCTTCACAAGGATGTAATGACCTTCTTTATCTCTCTTAAATAGTTTTGGTTTGAAATTCACTTTGCTTTCAAATAAGATTTCTATGCCTGCTTTTTTCTGGGTTCCTGTCACATGGAAAACTGTTTTCCATCCTTTTACTTTAAGTTTATGAATTTCCTTTTGAATTACGTGTGTTTCTTGTATACAGCATATTGTTGGATTTTGCTTCTTAATCCATTCTGTCAGTCTACTTCTTTTGATTGGTGAATTGATGCCATTAATATTGATAGTTATAATTGATAGATATTGACTCATCCTTGTCATGATGTTTTACTGTTGTTGGCTCTTATTTCTTTTTCCACCTTTCCCTTTAGTTTCTTACCATGTCTGGTGGCTTCCCTCTGTTGAGCCTCATGGAGTTGTGATCTTTGCCTTTTTCTAGGATATTGCTTAGAATTGTTTGGATTGCTGATTTGGTGTTCATGAAATTTCTCAGGTGTTCTTTGTAAAAGTATTAAACGCTTCACGAATTTTCATGTCATCCTTGTGCAGGGGCCAAGATAATCTTCTCTGTGTCATTTCAATTTTAGTATATGTGCTGCTGAAGAGAGCATACATTTAATTTTTTTTGGGTACCAGCAATTGAACTCAGGACCTTGCATTTGCAAAGAAAGCACTAGAACCAGTGAGCTAAATCCCTGGCCCCTAACATTGAATTATTTCAACAGACATTTCAATAATTTGTAAGAGTGAAATTATTTAATGGAAAATAAAGTTGCAAGTATATTTTGAATTCATGATTCAATTATTTTATTTCCAAACTAAAATATCTAACAATGTCTCAACATAATACAAAATTTGACAATAATTTTGAATATAATTATTAAACAGTGCACTATGGTTAAAATCTGGAAGGAATTTAAACCAACTATACAATAGAAATTTACTCAAATATGGGTGAGTTATATGCTCACTCATGTTTATAGTGCCACAATTTGTAATAGGTAAAACTTGGAAATAGCCCAATTTCCCATCAACTGGAGACTGGATAAAGAAGATATGGTTTTTATTATAAAATGGAGTACTACTCAGCCATAAAGAATGAGAAACTAGAGGCATATATAGCTAAGTGGATGCACATTGAGGCCATACTCTTAAGTTAAATAAATAAGACACACATGTGTAAATACCAAATAGTTTCGCTGGTGTGAAAAACTAAAAGTGTAAATAAGGATCAAAATGTACAATTGATATTGTGAAATAGGAAGAAAAGGTCTAAAGGAGTAGGGGAAGTGGGAGGGGTAGTGGAAAGAAAAGAAGGGAAAAGAAAAAATACGAGAAAAGAAAAAAATGGAAACAAAGTCTTGTAAATAGGGAAGGGGATGAAGGGAGGGCAGGGGTATGGGGAAAAAATAAGAATCAAGATACATCATGTAAAGATATAAAATCCCAATGATGAATGTAACTGTACTATATACCTAAAATACCAATAAAGTTAATGGAAAGAAATTTATTCAAATAAATGGACTATGTTTACTCCCCTGACAAACTATGATTCGACATACTGACTCTTCTGGTGTTCCAGTCTTTCCTGAAAATGTAAATTCAAATATACAATAGAATAATGCAGGTAACTTCTGACTCTATTCTTATCCCTAAAGAAATCTGGGCTTAAAAATAAATAGTATTTCACAGAAATCCTCTAAGTCAGGACAGAAGTGAACAGACCTTGGGATTTTATGTAAACCCAGATTAGTATAGAGAATAGAATGTATGTAAGGAAGCTGTTCTCGGAGAACTACTGTTTATCATTTATATCATTTCTCAATTTCCTCTTTTTCTAATAAAAGCAGTTCAGAGTGCTTAAAATAAGCAGAAATTGAAAGCAAAATATTGTTCCTTAATCTGTTAACCATCCAATACTGAATAAATTTTTATTATCTAAAATGTTTTTATATTATTTCTAATTTTTTAATTTAAAATTTTTATTAGTATATGTTTACAGTACATAATGATTATTTTTCTCATAAGAAACATCTTAATTCCTTTTCTATCCTTTCCTCCTCCCCTTCTTTTGCCTTCCCCCCACTCTTGGTCCCCCTTGTTGTCTCAAAAAAGTCTATTTCCCTATTTCCTATGCTACTAAGTGATTGTTGCCACTTGAAATTCTTTAGTGAGGCTTACCAGTTTGGGGAGTACTGTTTGATATAAAAATATACAATTAAGAGAAAGAAGGAAAATACCTCTCTATCTTTTGGAAAAATATGGCTAGGACAGATCTTTGTGGTTGATATATTGAGACACCAAACAAAATAAAAGTGAGACTTCTAAAAATATTATATGTCAGAAAAGAAAAAAAAAATTTTTTTTTGGTACCGTGTATAGAACTCGAGTCCTTCCTTTTGTGAGGCAGGCTGCCAAACCACTGAGCTAGATCCCCGGCCCTAAAAAGAAAATATTTCAGTTGAAAAATATACACTTATGAAAAGATTGAGTATAGCAAAATACTTGGAAAGTACCAACTTTATACTATTGACTGAGTAGCATGAAGGTTTAGATTCACATAGGAAACAATAAAGTGATGTAGGACAGCTGAGCTAATGAAAGGTTAAAGCAAAAATGATCTATTCCTGCAGTTGCTGGTTTGGTTCCCCTCCCACTGAAAATATCAAATGAATGAGGAAAGAAATTGTAAGAAAATTAAAAACAAAAAAGTATCATTAATATTTATCCTATAAGAACTAAAATATATAAATGTCATTAAAAGTCAAAGGTAGTAGATAGGGATTACAATGATAAAAAGATGATAGATTATATGAAAAAAGTCTGAAATTCAGAAAATTAGTATTTATACCTGAAGAAGAAAAAAGCTCAACAAGCTCAATAAATGCATGGGACAATATATTTTCTAAGAATAAATAGCTTGAGTATGCAGAGAAACACAGAGCCAATTCATTGCATATATCTTTGCATTGGTAAAGTTTCATGTTTGAAACAACTTATATGTGAATGATCTGTGGGTTCTAGTTGACCACAGCTCAATATTTTTCAACTGGACTTAAAAATATAACACAACCTTAAGACTGCATCAAATAACTAGGTTGTATCATCATCATGATTAGTAATATTTTCATGATATACTGAACAAGCCAGAAAATATTCTGCGAATGGCTTTCAATTCAGGGAACATTTTAAGAAAATAATGATATAATCATTACATAGATCAAATCTGAGAAGTAAAGAAAATAGCAGAGTTTGGATTTTTATTACAAGAAGGGTAGTTGAGAAATGAGATGTTTGACCCAGAGATAAGAATCACAGGACTAAAGAAACTAGCTATCAAAAGTAAGAGCAAGAGCACTTAAACATTATTGTCCTGATGTTACCAATTGAAAAGAGGCAGTCAGTTTGGGACTGACATATGCAGGAAGTCTCTGTGTTCTCCTCATTGACTTGGTGTATGCTGTGCAGTTGCAAGCTCCCACACATGAGAATGGAAGCTGGTAACTGTTCTCCCTTAAATTCAAACTGTAATTATTGGACTTGTTCAAAGAGCAGACTGGAAGATGTCAAGATTCCTATGATTGTAGATTAATTTATACAGGGGAAAAGTTCATTGTAGCTCACAGAGATAGTAAATTTTATTGCATGGTACTTGTGTTGAGACCGCACCACATGGCTGGGAGCATGTGGCAGAAAAAGGCTGCTCACCTCATGGCCAGAAACAAGAGAGATAGGACAACATCCTGAGGACAAAAGTCCAATGCTTCCTTTTTCTTTGCTTCCACTCACATTCTGATATTACTTATAACATTACTTTCACCCTGTTGCACAAATAGAAATTATGGTGATGCAGAGATAATGACTAGAGAAGTAGCTTCCACTGTGAATACTTGTGGAACACCAGGAACTGGTTGTGAGAACTAAAATGTAGAAATGGGAAGCTATATCCCTGTGAGGTTGCAGTTCAAATTTCCAAAAATCTAACTGGTGATGCTACCTCTGGGGTTGTGCAGTGAGGAGGCTCTGGGAGATCAGGAAGCAAATGATGAACTGAAGATAATTCCTTTTATTGAATCAGCTGCTGCTATCACAATGAAGGACCCTGCCTGGTGTGATGTCAAGAATTGGAAGCAAACCACAGAGAAGTTCTTTTCTACCACTGGCTTTCCTGTTTCACTTACCTTGCTTTTGAAAATCCTAAGAAATAAACCCCAGGCAATGGAGAAATGTGCACTTGTGGAGTTTAACTCTACTACCCCAAAGTTGATTAGAGATGTCTGAGCCATAATTTCAGCCAGTTCATTGTACAGCTAGCTGAATATGACTCAGTCTGTCAATGAGACAAATTTCATTCAAGCCCAGAAAGGACTTTTCCAAGCCTATTATACTATTTTCCCTTAAATTCTTTTATTGGTACATTTTAGGTATACAACACATTTGCATTTATCATTGGGAACTTGTACCTTTACATGATGTATCTTGGTTCTTATTTTTTCCCCATTCCTAGCCCTCCCTTCACCCCCTCCACCTTTCCCTATTTATAAAGACTTTGTTTCCTTCTTTTCCATTTCCCATAATTTTTCTTTTCCCTTCTCCCCTTTCCCCTACTCCTCCCACTTCCCCTACCCCTTTGGGCCTTTTCTTCCTATTTTGCCTTATCAATTATTCATTTTAATCATTGGTACATTTTAAGTATACAATAAGACATTCATCATTGGAAATTTACAACTTTACATAATCTCTCTTGGTTCTTATTTTCCCCCATTCCCCTGCCCCCCTTTCAACCCCTCCATTCCTCCCTATTGACAAAGACTTTGTTTCCATTTTTTCATTTTCTCATAATAATTCCATTCCCTTCTTTACTTTCTTCTACCCCTCCAATTTCCCCTCCCCCTTTGCCTCTTTTCTTCCTATTTCATATTATCTGTTATAAAATGGAGTACTACTCATCCATAAAAAATGAGAAATTAGAGGCATTTATAGCTAAATGGATGCACATTGAGGTGATACTCTTAAGTGAAATAAATAGGACACACATGTAAATACCGAATAGTTTCTGTAGTATGAGAAACTGAAAGTGTAAATAAGCCTATTATACTTTTAAGTGACACTAAGTCTTCCATTAGTTCTGTTTCTCTCTGTGTGTGTGTGTGTGTGTGTGTGTGTGTGTGTCCATACCTTTACCCTTTCCTAAGAGGAGCATTTGTTATAGGTCAAATTTACTGGGGTAGAAAAAATATCTGAGATACAAGACTATCTTTGTATTTCTCATTGTTAGCTCTGTAACAAGACATATCATTTAACTGTTTTCAGACCAATTTGTTCTATCCACTATCTTAAGGGTTTAGTTTATATTAATTTATTATTTACTTATTCAACAATTATTTAACACCAAATATGTAAGATATGCCACATAATCATACTCCATGAGTCAGTGGTATACAGTTTATATTAAACTACTTTCAATGAACTTCCAGAATAGAGAAGATAAAAAATTTTGAAATGCAATAAAAATTGTACTGGAAAGATTTCCTGAAAAATGATAAATACATACCATAAATGATAAAATAAAAATGTCCATATTTACATAAAGGCCACATGACCTTAAAAATACTTCATTTTGGGGGTGAGATTCCATCTCACACCAGAGAGAATGGTTGTTATCATGAAATCAACCAATAACAAATGCTTGCAGGGCTGTGGGGAAAAGGAACCCTTCTCCACTGTTGGTGTGAGTGTAGACTGGTAAAACCACTGTGGAAATCAGTGTGGAGATAGCTCAAAGAACTAGGATTAGAGCTCCCATTTGACTCAACTATTCTCCTGCTGGGTGTCCTCCCAAAAGAATGAAAAGAATTATACCACAGTGATATATGTGTACCCATATTCATAGTGGCACCGTTTGTAATAGCTAGAACTTGGAAACAAACCAGTTGCCCATCAACTGGAGACTGAATAAAGAAAATGTGATTTTTTTAATAAAATGGAGTACTACTCAGCCACAAAGAATGAGAAATTAGAGACATTTATAGCTAAATGGATGCACATTGAGGCGATACTCTTAAGCGAAATAAATAGGACACACATGTGTAAATACCAAATAGTTTCTAGGGTGTGAGAAACTGAAAGTGTAAATGAGAAGCAAAATGTATAATAGATAATGTGAAATGGGAAGAAAAGGAGCAAAGGGGAAGTGGGATGGGTAGGGGAAAGGAAAGAAGGGAATGGAATTAATATGAGAAAATGAAAAAAATGAAAACAAAGTCTTTGTAAATAGAGTGAGGTGGAGGAGTTGAAGGGAAGGCAGGGGAATGGGGAAAAAATAAGAATCAAGATATATCATGTAAAGGTACAAATCTCTAATGATGAATGTTATTATATTTTATACCTAAAATGTACCAATAAATTTAATTTGAAAAGTTAACCCCACAATTGGCTTGTTTATAGACGTGAGTCCAGCTGAAGCCTATGTGCCAAGGTCAGAGCAACTCACACTCAAATTCCATTCTCATAATTAAAACTTTCTAAACTAGAAGGATAATGTTCTAATTACAACCATATGTTTTGTTATTGTGTTCCTCATTGGAGAATGCTTTGTCCTTTACAAGGCTTACTTACATTAATTTCCATAGAAACTGCACAACTATGCATCCTGGCACATAGTACTGCCCTTCCAGGTAGCTCACCTTTACCTTAACTGATTACCAATAAAAATCAGTGGTTTGGACTGGCCAGCTCCTTTGTCTATTGCACTGGTATTGTTCATCCTGGAGCTCCACTTTCTGACTCTCTTAGTTCTGTCTTTAGTGTATTTTTTTCTCAGCCCTGTGTTGTACACTGGACTGAAAACTGGAGCCTACTGCAGAGGTTTCCAATAACGTTTCAGAGGCACCCAGTATAGTATAATACAAATTGTTGTGATGTATAAAACAAAATAAATTGAAGGCACAATAAATACTGATTAGAGAACATTTCTTTCTCCTTTTTTGGGGGGTGGGGTGACTAGGGATTGAACTCAGGACCTTGCATTTGTGAGGCAGGTGCTGGAATCACTGAGCTAAATCCCCGGCCCCAAAGGCACAATAGATATTGTGCCACATAAACTCATTTCACATTTTCTATTAGTCATCAAAATTCTAAAGTAAAGTGTTATGTAAAATATATAATTTTTCTGTTAAATTCTTTTATTGGTACATTTTAGGTATACAACACAATTACATTTCTCATGGGGAATTGTACCTTTACATAATGCATCTTGGTTCTTATTTTTTCCCCATTCCTAGCCCTCCCTTCACCCTCTCCACCCTTCCCTATTTACAAAGATTTTATTTCCATTTTTTCCATTTCTCAGCATTTTTCCTTTCCCTTCTTTCCTTTCCCCTGCCCCTCCCACTACTCCCACCTCTTTGGACCTTTTCTTCCTATTTTGCATTATCGATTACTCATTCTAATCCTTGGTACATTTTAGGTATACAATATAATGACATTCATTATTGGAAATTTGCACCTTTACATAATCTCTCTTGGTTCTTATTTTTTACCCTTGGCCAGCCCTCCCTTCAACCCCTCCATTCCTCCATATTTACAAAGATTTTGTTCCTATTTTTCCATTTTCTCATATTAATCCCATTCCCTTCTATTCTTTCCCCTATCCCTCCTACTTCCTTCCCCTTTGCCCCTTTTCTTCGTATTTCACATTACCTATTATACATTTTAGTCCTTATTTACACTTTCACTTTCTCACACCAGAGAAACTATTTGGAATTTATTCATGTGTGTCCTATTTATTTCACTTAAGAGTATCTCCTGAATGTGCATCCACTTAGCTATAAATGTCTCTAATTTCTCATTTTTTATGGCTGACTAGTAATCCATTTTATAAAAAAACCACGTTTTCTTTATTCAGTCCCCAGTTGATGGGCAACTGGTCTGTTTCCAAGTTTTAGCTATCACAAACTGTGCTGCTATGAACATGGGTGCACATATATCACCGCGATATGATTCTTTTAATTCTTTGGGGAAGATCCCCAGAGGTGGAATAGCGGGGTGAAATGGAACTTCCAGTCCTAGTTCTTTGAGGTACCTCCATACTGATTTCCACAGTGCTTGCACCCATCTACACTCCCACCAGCAGTGGAGCATCATTCCTCTTTCCCCACAGCCCTGCCAGCATTTGTTATTGCTTGATTTCATGATAGTAGCTATTCTTTCTGGACGGAGGTGGAATCTCAGCATTGTTTTCACTTGCATCTCTCGAATGACCAGTGATGTTGAACATTTTTTCATGTATTTATTTGCTATTTCTACTTCTTGGTCTGAGAAATGTCTGTTCATTTCAGATGCCCATTTTTGGATTGGGTCTTTAAATTTGGGAGGTCTGATCTTTTTACGTTCTTTATAGATTTGAGATAGTAGACCTTTGTCTGAGGAAGAGCAGGAAGTGGGTTGTCTCTTCACACTGTTGGTGGTTTCTCTTGCTGACCAGAAGCCTTTTAATAAGAAGAGATCCTACTTGTTGATTGTTTGTGCTAGTTCATGGGCAACTGAGGTTTTGTTCATAAAATCTTTTCCTACACCAATGTCTTCAAGAGTTCTACCTAACCTCTGTTCCAATTCATTCAGTTTCTTTTTTTAATATTTAGATCTTTAATCTGTTTTGATCTTAGTTTAGTGCATGGCGAGAGATATAGGTCTAGTTTTAATCTTTGGCAAATTGAAACCAAATTTCTCCAGCAGCATTTATTAAAGAGGCTATCTTACTCCAGTGAGGGTGTTTGTTCCTTTATCGAAGATGAGATGGCTGAGAGTGTCTGGCGTTGTTTCTGCATCTTCTAATCTGTTCCACTGGTCCTCTGGTCTGTTTCTTTGCCAGTACCATACTGTTTTTATCACAGTAGCTTTGTAGTATAGTTTCAAGTGAGGGATTGTGATACACCCTGCCATGCCTCTGTTACCTAGAATTGCTTTGGCTATTCTGGGTCACTTCTTGTTCCAAATGAATTTTTGGATTGTTTTCTCAAGGTCTGTGAAGTATGCTGCTGGAATCTCAATTGGATTTGCATTAAGTCTATATAGCAGTTTTGGAACTATGGCCATTTTCACTTTATTAATCCTTCTTACCCAGGAGCAGGGGATGTCTGTCCATTTTCTGATATCAATTTCAACCTCTTTTTTCAAAGTGCTATAGTTTTCAGAGAAGAGGTCTTTGATTTCTTTTGTTAGGATGATTCCTAGGTATTTCAGTTTTTGGATGCTATTGTGAAAGGAATCATTTGCCCTATTTCTCTCTCAGTGTGTCTGTCAATTGTGTAGAGGAAAGCTATTGATTTTTGTGTGTTGACCTTGTAACCAGCTACTTAACTGAATTTGGTTATTAAGTCTAGAAGACTTTTGGTGGAGTTCTTGTTGTCTTCTATATACAGTATCATGTCATCTGCAAATAACGACAATTTGACTTCCTCATTTCCTATCTTTATTCCTTTTATTTCTTTCTCTTGCCTAATTGTCATGGCTAATGTTTCCAAAACTATATTGAACAAGAGTGGTGATAGTGGACATCCTTGTCTTGTTCCTGACTTTAATGTGAAGGGTTTCAGTTTTTGACCATTTAGTATGATATTGACTGTTTGTTTTTCATAGATGGCTTCTATCAGTTTGAGGTAGAGACCAGCTATTCCAATTTTTTGTAGGGTTTTTATCATAAATGCATGTTGGATTTTGTCAAATGCTTTTTCTGCATCTATGGATATAATCATATGGTTTTCATCCTTGGCTCTATTGATATACTGTATTATATTGTTTGATTTGTGTATGTTGAACCATCCCTGCATCCCTGGGATGAATCCCACTTGATCAGGGTGCATGATCTTCTTGATGATCTTCTGAATTCTATTTGCCAGTATCTTATTAAGGATTTTTGCATCTATGTTCATTAGTGAGATTGGCCTATAGTTCTCTTTTTTGGTTGCGCCTTTTTCTGCTTTGGGGATTGAGGTGATGCTTGCTTCCAGGAATGAATTTGGGAGTATTGCTTCCCTTTCAATTTCACTGAAGAGTTTAAACAATAGTGGCAGCAGTTCCTCTCTAAATGTCTTGTAGAATTCAGCAGTGAAGCCATCAGGGCCTGGGCTTTTCTTAGTTGATAAGTTTTTAATTATGTTTTCAATTTCATTGATGATATTGGGTCATATAGAATTTTTAGGTTTTCTTCGTTCAACTTTGGTAATTCATATGTATCTAGGAATCTGTCCCTTTCTTCTGTGTTTTCCATCTTATTGGCATATAGGTTCTTGAAGTAGGCATTGATGATCCCCTGGATTTCTGCTGAGTCTGCTGTAATTTCACCCTTTTTATTCTTAATTGCATGGATTTGGGCCTTTTCTTTCCTTTTTCTGACAAGGTTGGCTAAGGGTTTGTCAATTTTGCTGATTCTCTCGAAGAACCAATGCTTGTCTTCATTGATTTTTTGTATCATTCTCTTAGTCTCCATTGCATTGATTTCTCCTCTGATCTTTATAATTTCCTCCCTTGTATGAGCTCTGGGGTTGTCCTGCTCTTCTTTTTCTAGAGGCTTGAGGTGCAGCATCAGGTTGTTTAATTGGGCTCTATCTGTTTTCCTAATATGCTTATTCACTGCTATGAATTTCCCTCATAAGACTGCTTTCATTGTGTCCCAGAGATTCCGATATGTTGTATTGTCATTGTCATTTAATTGAAGGAAGTGTCTCATTTCTTCTTTAATTTCCTCTGTGACCCATTGGTTATTCAGAAGTGTGTTGTTCAATTTCCACATGTTTATGAAAGTTTTTGACTTTCTTTTGCTATGGATCTCCAATTTCATCACACTATGGCCTGATAATATACAGAGGATAACTTCAATTCCTTTGCACTTACTTAAACATGTTCTATGTGTGAGTATGTGGTCTATTTTGGAGAATGACCTATGTGCATCTGAGAAGAATGTGTATTCTGCTCTTGTGAGGTGGAAAACTCTGTATTTACTCTGTATTTCTGTTAAGTTCATTTGCTCAAGAGTTTGATTGAGTTCTAGTATTTCATTACTTATTTTTTGTCTAGTTGATCTATCTATTTGTGACAGTGGGGTGTTGAGGTCCCCCACTACAATTGTATTAGTGCATATATGACTTTTCAGGTCTGTTAGTATTTGTTTTATATAGGTGGGTCCACTAGTGTTTGGTGCATAGATATTTATGATTGTCATCTCTTCCTCTTGGATTCTTCCCTTTACAAGGTTGTAGTTTCCTTCTTCATCTCTCTTAATCATTGTTGGTTTGAAATCTACTTGATCTGCTAAGAGGGTAGCTACTCCTGCTTTTTTGGGGTTTCCCATTTCAGGGAGGATTGTTTTCCACCCTTTAATTTTCAGTCTATGAGTTTCATTTTGAATTAAATGTGTTTCTTGTATGTAGCATATTGTTGGATTTTGCTTCTTGACCCATTCTGCCAGTCTATTTCTTTTGATTGGTGAATTGAGACCATTAACGTTGATGGTTATAACTGAAACATATTGACTTGTCATTGTCATGACTTTTTCTTTTTGTTGGGTTCGCCCCATTTACATTTAATTTCTTGTCATGCCAGATGGGTTCATTCTGCTTTGCTTCCTGGGGTTGTGATCCTCAATATCTGTTCCTAGGATATTGTGTAAAATTTTTTGGAGTGCTGGTTTGGTAGTCATGAAGTTCTTAAGGTGCTCTTTGTCATGAAAGTATCTTATCTCTCCATCAATTTTGAAAGATAGTTTTGCAGGGTACATCAATCTGGGTTGGAGGCTGTTTTCTTTTAGGGCTTGGAATATGTCACTCCAAGCTCTTCTTGCCTTGATGGTTTGTGTCGAGAAGTCTGCTGTGATTCTGATGGGATTTCCTTTGTATGTGATTTGTTTCTTTTCTCTAATTGCTTGTAGAACTTTGTTCTTCTGTTGAGTTTCTGGAATCTTAACAATTATATGCCTATGTGTAGATTTTTTTTTTGATCAAGGCCATTTCGAGTCCTATATGCCTCACTTACCTGTGTGTCAAGTTCTTTTCCCCTGCTTAGTAAATTTTCTGCCATCACTTCTGTGAAGAGTTTTTTATGTCATCTGCACTCTCTCCTGTTTCTTCATTGACTCCAATCAGTCTTATGTTATTCTTTGCATCATCTATCACCTGCTGCATTGATTTGTCATGTTCCCTTATAATTTTGAAGCAATTTTTCTTTTCCTGGTCATTAATTGCAATCTTAACTTCTATATCCGAAATTCTGTCCTCACATTGGCTCATTCTGCTGTGTAGACTTTCAATGAAGTATTTCATCTCCTGGAAATCTATTTGCATCTGTTTTATGGATTCTGTTTTTTTCCTGTGTTGGGATTACATCATGTTCCTTAGCTCTTCTCTAGATTTATTAATCATGTCTTGCACTAGGAGCACAATCTCTCCTGTTATCTGAGAAATTATTTCTGATTTCATTTTTTCCAGATCCCCTTTTGTTGCCAGTTCAGTGGGTCCAGGTGGTTGAGTATCAGAGTATTCCATCTCATTTCCCTTTGGGGTTGCTGTAGGTGATATGGAAGTCTGCTTTTGAGACTTATTTACCTGCTTTCTCATTTTGATTGGGGGGGGCAGGGTGTTGTTGTTGGTGCCTGTGAGGATCACCTCCTCTGAACTGAGAGAGGTGGGACATGTGCCGGGAGTAGCAATAGGGATGGTGGCCCAGAAGTCCCTTCCTCTGGGCCAGAAGCAGTGGGAGGGATGGTAGCCAGGAAGCCCCTTCCTCTGGACTAGGAGCAGTAGGATGGTGGCTCAGAAGCCCCTACCTCTGGGCTGGGAGCAGTGGGAGGGTTGGTGGCCCAGAAGTCCCTTCCTCTGGACCAGGAGCAGTGGGACTGCAGCTCAGAAGCCCCTTCCTCTAGGCTGGGAGCGGCAGAACCCAGTATCGTGGTCTGGTAGTCTTGTGCCCTCTGTGTCTTTGTAGTGTGGAACCAGGTAGCTGTACAGAGGAGCAGGGGGGAGGGGTGTCCAGTGGATTGCTTAAAATATATAATTTTTTACCAAAGATATTGTAGTCAAAAATTATCTCATACAAATGACCTATAGTGCATAATTTTAGAAAAAATATGTAGATCTCTCCAAATCAGTTTTTACTAAAATTGTAATCTTTACATGTATAATAACCTGTTATTCTGCCCCAGTTCTCCATTTGACAGATATGACCCTTTTGTGACAGTAGTGTTACTCTGGTGGAATAGTGCATAACTACAGCCCATTCATCATGGCATAGTATTGTAGAAACAGTGTGAAGTTTTTGTTACATTGTACATCAGAGTGTTCCACACCTTAAGCTATGGATAAAGAAGAGGAATCCTATACCTTTCCTATGGCTTGGAACATGGCTGTAGCAGCATATCTGGACCCATTGTTTTTGACAGGTGATTCTCCTAGTCAATATCTGAACCATGTATAAACATAGAGCTCTGGCCCACAACCTCTAGCAACCATTCCAGGAATACAAATCATAGCTTTTGTAATTATCAGCCCAAAACAACCAAATCATGTTCAGAAACTGACAACATACTGAATTTTTGTCATTGTTTCCAAGTAGGACCAATCAGAAGAAAGAGAAATATGCTCTCTTAATCAACCACATAAGATGCTCCACTCCTAGTTAGCTGATCTCCAGCTTCCTCATACTAACAGGCCCCAGTAAGGGAATGCATGTGCTTTCTCCTTTTATATACTACTAGCTTTCCCAGAAAGACTCTTCTGCCTGGAGTCTCTGGAAGCACAAGTGATGCTGGCTAGCTCCCTCCTAGAGCAAGCTCTAAATACACAGCCTTTTCTTTTCCCCCTTTCAAGTCTTCGGTACTTGCCACAAAAGAGAGAAACAAGAGGCATTAAGATTTCGAGGTTTTTCTTTTTGGCATATATTGGAGAGTGCTGATTATGGTAGGGATAGCGGACTGCAGAGGAGGTTATCTCAAAAGAAACAGAACTTTTGACCACAGGAATTGGAGGTGATTTTGTTGGCCACGTAGTAGTCATACCTTATGTAATATGTTCTATGTTCAATTCAAAAGAAAGAAACTTTCAAAATGATTTTATATTCTAAAATATTGTAGTTTCTCACCAGACTTCCTCCAGTGTCAACCTCCTTTCCATCTAACTATGAATCACAAAGGCAAGGAGAAGAGTTCAAGGTGCTACTCTTAGCTTTTATATATTTTCCTTCTCACTATATAAATGTCAGTCATCATTACCTAGGGTTAGATAAGCCAATTCTCAACCCTACCCTTAATCTCCTACTGAATCTGAAACTTTAAGGTGAGATCCAGCAATCTCTACATCAACAAGAAAATCTGGTGATTACAAAGGTGGATAAAATTTTAAAAGTTCTAAGTTATATATGCCATTTCCCCAAAACCACTGTGCTTTGAAGAAGTAATTGCTCATTATTTTACAGGAATGCTATTGGTTCTTATAGAAAGGTGAAGTGGTAATGAAGTATTCTAATTTTAAGGGGACCCCATGTCCCAAAACCTATGTATTCATTTGTAATTAAAAATACTTCCTCAGTGCTTGTCAATTGGGACACTACTGATATTTGAGTTAGAGCATTTCTCTGTTGTATCTGACTACCCTTGGCAATGTAGTAGGATTGGGATCTTGGCTCCATCAGTACCAGAAATCTTCTGCAGAAATATTTTGCTTTGCTTATGAAAGAATGCAAAAGACCTTTATTAGGCAAAAGTATAATCGAGCCAGGACCTGGGTCTTCTATGTTAGTTTTCCATCACTATAACAAAATACCTAAGATAATCAAGTTATAAAGAGAAACTAGGCTCATAGTTTTGGAGGTTCCATTTATATAAAACTGAACTTGATATGGAAAACTAACCAACTACTTAAATTTAGTGGCTGATAAAACTTCAAGAAAGCATGAAGGTAAAATGCCCTGGGGAAATGCAAAATATGTGAGCAATAAGACTACAATGTATTAGTAATGACATGGCTCTTCCTTATAAGAACCCCTTGAGGGTAGAACTGATTATAGAAATTTGAGCTCAAGTACACCTAGTTTTCATAATTATAATATACTAATTATTAAATTAGATTATATTATTTTGAAGCTTTTGGAATTCCATAATAAATAATATAAACAGATGCTGAAGCAGTTAGGAATTTTGACACATAATTTTCGTGAATCTGAAACAATTGGATAGAGATGATTCAGAACTGAGTCTCATTAAAGTTTATGATATTTCAGTCTAAAGTTCCAATAATCTTAGTAGAATCTCTGAGAAAGTATTTCTTTGGGGAAAAAGAAAAATATAAATATCTTTCATTTTGTTGATTATTCAGTAATTTTACCATAACTCGTGTTCAGATCGAAGGAGAAATCACACACATACAGACACACACATGTGCGCACACACACACATGACAGGCTAATAACGACTGTTCCTGTGAACTAGAGTGACAGCCATCTTCAGTCAGTGTGTCTGTGTCTGTGTGTGTGCATGAGCTTATGTTTAATCTTTTTATATTCTTAAAGTTACTCATAATTCCTGGAATTGTTTTTGAAGAGAATAATATTATCTGTTACTTTTTTATGTTGATTAAAATAAATATCTTTAATTGGATTTAGTTATGGGTTTAGTTTTATTTTAAAATCTCCTGAGAGCCATTATAATGCATTCCAAGTATAATTTTACATGACATTTTGGAAATGTATGTTTCATTTTGACACAAACACAAAAAAAGTTTGCTTCAGTGCATAATGCAACTTCATGCTGTATTTCTTTTTGTCTTTTCAGTTATTTTCTCTTGCTCCTGTTGTGGCAAATAGTTTTCACAGGCAACCCCTGGAGTAGGTTACTTAAACTATTGCTATGTGTTAAATGATTTTATTGAGTAATAATGTTATTCCATTAACATGTCTCAGCATGGAAAATTTGACTGTTCAGGACAAATGCCTGTGCTCTCAAATTATAATAAAATATTTTAGAAGCTAACACTCAAAGATGAGTTTTGCTTTTTATAATATATCAACTTTTTAGCTCTCTCCTCCAATCACTATCAAAGAATTGTGTCACTCTTTTTCCTCACCACAATCCAAAATCTCTGATATTTATGAATCAGAGAGATTAATAATCAAAAAATGAAAATGTGTATACAATAGTCTCCTCTTATCCACAAGAATCCATTCCAAGACCTCCAGTGGCTGCTTGAAATCATGGATATTACTGAACCATATAGGCATTATGTTTTTATGTTACACATATGTATTCATGCCAAAATTCAGTTTATAAATTAGGCACATTTATAGATTCATAGTAAATAATAATGAAAAGGAACAAATATAACAATATACTGTAATAACAGTTCTATTGCTGTGGTCATTCTTATTTTAGTGCTTGGGATGGAAGTCTGTCTTAAGGTATCTCATAATGTACTCTTCTTCATGTGACAGCATCATATAATTCTTTGCCTACATGATGAGCTGAAGCAAGGTGAATGACATAGGCATTGTGACATAGTGTCAGACTACTATTGAATTTTTTATTTGAACAGAAGCACTAGAATACCTCAATAGTGGATCTGTTAACTGAAAGGTCAATGAAGTGACTAATGGGCAGGAGGCTTATGTAGCTTAGCTACGCTGGACAAAGAGATGATTCACATCCTTGGTTGACAGTGCAGGGTGCCATGAGATTTTATCATGCTACTTGCAATAGTGTACAATTTAAAACTTCTGAATTGTTTACTTATGAAATTTTTCATTTAATATTTTCAGACTGTTGTTGAGTGTGGATAACTAAGACCACAGAAAGCAAAACCACATATAATGGAGTATTATTGTCCTAAGTATTTCCCTGATGCTCTAGGCCTGGGGTTATTTATTTGTTATTCCTCCATCTGTTTTATAGTCTAAAACCCTCTGTCTCCCTCTTACAAGGACAATCAAGATTGCACTTAGGGATCCTATGATAATCTCCCCAGCTCCAGATTCATTTTTGAATCTTCAAACAAATTTCCCTCTATTAGATTACTCCCGTTTATATACTGTCCCATAATTTCCTGTCTCTAAACACTGAAAACTGCTTTGCTTTATCTTGTCAGTTCCCCAAATCATACTAGGGCAAGGGTATTTTATGAAATTGATCAGTTGGCAATGTTCACCTCGACGTGTCAGCTATATGGTGTATCATGATTTGCCCCTATTTGCTTCAAAACTATTTGCCTGATGTGGTTACCAGATAAATGGACTATATGCAAGGTAGACTCTGTGCTACAAGAGAATGTAAAAATATTTAGAAACCCTTGTTTAATTACTAGGGATGATGAGTAGATTGTAGATATGACTCAAAGGAGAAAACAAGAAAAAGTATTTTAACTTCTAGTTCTCAGGGAGGTAAAGTGAGTTGGGATGGTTGAATCTCTCATCATTCATGAAAGACTTCAAGTTGGAATGTGATGTGATTTTTAGCCTCTTGCAAATTAAATTACATTTGGGAGAGGAGACGTTAAAATATGAGGTAAAATAAGTATCTACAGTAGACCTCAGCTTTTAATTTTGACTTGTCTATTAGAAATTCTCTACCCACCTCGAATCATTCTGAAAGTCTCAGTAAGATTCTGTTTTTCTGACACACTCACAAGTGCTGTTGGTCTGCACACCTCGTTTTAAGCAGCTAACTAGTAGTAGTACTGCAACTTCAGAGCCTCTGGACTGGTAGTGGTTTGGGAACTGTTGCTTTTCTGCAAGGAGATAACGAACCTATGCAAGAATGTAAATCATCACCTACCTTTCTTCAGAGAGAAGGTTGTTAAGACAAGACTGACAAGTAAAACAAACACTGTGCTAGTGCCAATGTAGGTTTACATTCTGACATAAGCTCCTTATCTCATATGAGACAGGTGATGGGTAACAGCAATTCACTGACAAGCTACTTGCAGAAGCACACATGGTAGGAGTTCAGAGGAATTGAGAATTTTAATGTGGAAGAGGAAAGTAAAACAAGCTTTGCTGAAAAAATACATTGCTTGTGAAAATAGAAAAAGCCCTGCAGTGTAAAGCTCACTAAGGCATGGACACTGGTTACCTGGAGAAAGGACTATCAAGGATAGAGAAAAAAAGAGCTTGGTTGGATGTTTGGCAGACTTTTCTTGTTTTATAATGTGGTCTCAGGCAATGGAAGACTATTTCTGTAATATTCTCTGAGCAATGTTGCTTTTAAAATCTGAGTAGTAGTGGTGTCCACAATTTAATCTGACTATTACACATTAGGATAAATTTTGACAGCTTTCAAAATAATCTCTATAAATATTTTTCTTTTAATTGTTTTCATGTAATTGTTTCATCATACCTTTTTTTTTTTTTTTGGTACCGGGGATCGAACTCAGGACCTTGCGCTTGCGAGGCAGGTGCCAGAACAACTGACTTAAATCCGTGGCCCTGTCATAACTTTTTAAGATCCTCAAGTTATGTTCCTATGTAGTCAAGGCCAAAAATAAATACCTTAAGGATAACTAGGCCTCTGAAGACTAATTTGTGAACCTAGGCATTATTTGTAACATTATTCACAAGGAAACAACATTATCATTTAGTATTTGTTATCAAGTCTCTACAGAATTCAGATGGAACTAAACAGATGGCATGGGAGAAACAGGCTAGAGAGTGGTAACTGCTAGGATTTAACATTAATTTGGTGAGCACTAGCTGAGGAAAACTAGCCTTCTTCACATTTATGATAGCAGTTTCATATCTGGTAAATGGAATTTATTTCATAATATATTCTTATTTTTCTTGCTTCTGGATGAAACTACATTTTATGTATATTGTTACATGTGCTATTCATCATGATTACAAAGTTTTGGCAACTCCACATTATTAATCTGAAGACCGAATTCCAAGGATGCTAGATTTCCTGCATTTTCTCAGTTATGTCTGTTGACCTTACATTACACCTACAAGTCTAAGTTGCAGAAACACATAGATACTGTTTTTCTTTATGATTTTTTTGACAAAGTAAAAAATGAATGGTAGAAAGTAAATCAAATAGGTTAATTTATAGATTATTAAATGTATTTATTCAAAGTATGTTGATAATGTCAGACTTCATAGAGTTCTATAATAAGATCAAGAATTATTCTGGTTTTACACTTTAAAATACTTGTTTTCAATGACTATGATAAAGACATTGAAGATAGCGTTATGAGACTCACATAGCTGAGATTGACAGCAAGTGCTGTACATACCAGAATACATAGATTAAGATCCTGACAGTCTCTAATGAGAAGTCAAATATGGCAAGATAAAATTTTACATGCAGTTAAATTCTGCCTTAGGTTCAAAAATACTAAGTGCAATTGAAAAGAACATATTAACTATATTCAAATATTTGAAAAATTTTTTATGTAGAAGAGAATTTTAATGCAATTTGCATAGATCACCATAACATAAAAATAAGAATGAGCAAATAAATCAAGGTGGTTTGTAACAGAACACGAAAGGACTTCTTGACCTGGTAGGAACCGTCATTTTCAGAAGATTCATTCATATATAGAAATGGAAGACTGCCATATTATTCTATTTAGTTTTATAGCAATGCAAATTGGAAGGCAGGATGAATTCATTTAAAGTAAGGAAAGTGAGATCATGAGGTTAGGTTTTATAAATAGTTACATATAAACATAGGGTACACTCACACAGAAATTAAATATGCTAGACCATATTTTGTAATAGTTATCAAAACAATAATAAATTCTTAATGAAGGCACACATTCACATCAAGAGAGCACACCATACGTCAGAAATGTTCTAGAGAAAAAATTTTTAATGTGCAACAGAAATAGATTGTTGTATGACTTAGTCCTTATGTTTCCAAATTTTCCACTTTAAAGTTTTGTCACCAGCCTGTCCCATATAGGGAAGTAGTTGAATATTAGAAGGTGGACTTATTTGAAGGAAGTTAACTCATTGGAGCATTTGGCCTTGAAGAGAATATGGGAATCCTATTATCTTCCTTTCTCTTTTTACTTCCTGGGCACCATAAGGGGTACAGATTCCTCCTGACATGGGCTTCTTGCCATGGTGTGCTGTCTTACTACAGGACTAAAAGCAACATGTCAAGCAACCACAGACTGAAACCTCTGAAGCCGTGAACTAAAGTAAACCTTTCCTTAAGTTGTTTATTTTAGTTCTTTTTTTTTTTTTTTTTTACTACAACAGTAAGCTGATTGGCAATTTATATTTTTCTAAAATATATTCTACTTGTTGGGTTTTCTGATGCTATGACTTTTTTCTTGGAACTGCATCTTTTCTTGGTTCTTATTTTTTCGCCTTTCCCTTGCACTCCATTCAACCCCTCCATCCCTCCCTATTTACAAATATTTTATTTCCATTTTTTTTTCATTTTCTCATATTAATTCCATTCCCTTCTTTCCTTTCCCCTACCCCCCCCCCCACTTTACCTTCCCCTTTGCCCCTTGTCTCACTATTTCACATTATCTGTTTTACATTTTCATCATTAAACTTTCAGTTTCTCACACCTGAAAAACTGTTTGGTAATTACATGTGTGTCCTATTTATTTCACTGAAGAGTATCACTTCAATGTACATCCATTTAGCTATAAATGTCTCTAATGTTTCATTCTTTATGGTTGAGTAGTACTCCATTTAAAGAAAAGCTACATTTTCTTTATCCAGTCTCCAGTTGATGGGCAACTGGGCTGTTTCCAAGTTTTAGCTACTACAAACAGTGCTGCTATGAACACAGGTACACATATATCACTGTAGTATGATTCTTTTAATTCTTTTGGGATGATACCCAGCAAGGGTATAGCTGGGTCAAATGAAACTTCCAACTCTAGTTCTTTGAGGTATCTCCATACTGATTTTCACAGTGGTTGCACCAGTCTACACTCCCACCACCAGTGAAGCAGGGATCCTCTTTCCCCATATCCCCAACAGCATTTTCTATTGGTTTATTTCATAATAGCAGGCATTGCTTCTGGGGTGAGGTGGAATTCCAGTGTTATTCTCATTTGCATATCTTGAATGACCAGTGATGTTGAACATTTTTTCATATGTTTATTTGCTGTTTCTACTTCTTGGTCTGAGAAACGTCTGTTCTTTTCAGATGACCATGTTTGGATTGGATCTTTAAATCTGGGAGGACTGATTTTTTTAAAGTTCTTTATAGATTCTAGATAGTAGACCTTTGTTGAAGGAACAGCAGGTGAAAATTTATTCCTGCATTGTGGGTTGTCTCTTTACACTGTTGGTGGTTTCTCTTGTTGTGAAGAAGCTTTTTAATAAGAGAACCCTCCCAGCACCCAGAAGGAAGATCCCCCGCTGCCATCCCAGGCTCCTAGGGCCAAGAAGGTGAGCCAGTCCCAGTACCCAGAAGGAAACTCCCCCGCCTCCATCTCAGGCTCCTAGGGCAATGAAGCTCAACCTGGCTCAGCACCTGGAAGGAAGCTCCCCACCTCCATCCCAGGCTCCTAGGTCAGTGAAGCTCAGCCAGTCCCAGCACCTGGAAGGAAGCTCCCCTGCTGACATCCCAAGCTCCTAGGGCACAGAAGGTGAGCCTCATGGGTGCCAGAAGCACCCCCCCATGGAAATGAGAAGACACACAAACAGACTTCCAGATCACCTACAGCAACCCTAAAGGGAAATGTGATGGCACACTCTAATACTCAACCACCTGGACTCTCTGAACTGGCAACAAAAGAGGATCTGGGAAAAATGAAATCAGAAATAATTACTCAGATAACAGCAAAGATTTTGCTCATGGTGCAAGACATGATTAATAAATCTAGAGAGTACACAGATAAAAAAAATAGCAGACCTGAGGAACGTAACGGAATCCCAACATAGGGAACAAATGGAGTCCGTAAAACTGATACAAACAGATTTCCAAGAGATTAAAAACTCCACTGAAAGTCTGAACAGCAGAATGAACCAATGTGAGGATAGACTTTCACATACAGAAGATAAGATTGCAATTAGTGAGGAGGAAAAGAAAAATTGCTTTAAAATTGTAAGGGAACATGAGAAATCAATCCAGCAGCTGCTAGATGATGCAAAGAAGAATAACATAAGACTGATTGGAGTCAATGAAGTAACAGGAGAGAGTGCAGATGACAAAAAAACCAAAAAAACCCCCCAAAACCCAACTCTTCACAGAAGTGATGGCAGAAAACTTCCCAAGGAGGGGAAAAGAACTTGACATACAGATAAGTCAGGCATATAGGACTCCAGCTAGCCTTAATCAAAAAAAATCTACACATAGGCAATATAATAGTTAGGATTCCAGAAATCCAACAGAAGAACAAAATTCTACAAGCAGTGAGAGAAAAGAAACAAATCACAACCAAAGGAAAGCCCAACAGAATCACAGCAGACTTCTCAATGCAAACCCTCAAGGCAAGAAGAGCTTGGAGTGATGTATTTCAAGCCCTAAAGGAAAACAGCCTCCAACCCAGATTGATGGACCCTGCAAAACTATCTTTCAAAACTGATGGAGAAATAAGATACTTTTATGATAAAGAGCACCTCAGGAACTTCATGAATACCAAACTGGCACTTCAAAAAACTTTAGACAATACCCTAGGAAAAGATAATGAGGATCACAACCCCAGGAAACCCAGCAGAATGAATCCACTGGGCGTGACAAATTAAATGCAAAGGGGGAGAATCCAACAAAAAGACAAAGTCATGACAAGGCTTTTAAAACTTTTGACTTCATCTCCTTAATGAGTGTATAAATCAATCTTATTATTGTACTGATTAGTATTTTTCTGATTCTAGAATTGCTCACCATTCCTTGTGCTATACTGGCTATTTATCATCTTCTAATGTCTACATTTTAATTGGGTTGTCTATTAATGAGCTCTAAGAATTCTTTATATATTCTGGTCATAGGTAATATGCACTGTAAATATAGTATATTTAAGAACTATTTTTCATTTTAATGATGTCATTTAAAGTTCTAAATTTTGATGGAATCTCATAATTTTTATTTCTTTTATACATCATGTTTTTTTATATCCTAGGTAGTTCTTGCCTACCCTGAATTCATAAATATTTTCCCTTATAATTTCTTCTTAAAGTTTTATACTTTTAGGCTTTCTTATTTAGGTTCATAGATCCCATCAAGTTATTTTCAAGTATGGAAAAAAAAGGTTGAGGTTAATTTTTTATATACAGATACCAGGTGTTCTAGTGCCATTTGCTGAAGACACTATCTCTTCCTTGGCTCTTGAATTGAGTTTATATTCTATAAAATGCTAATGTTAAATAATCTTTCAAAACTCAGTGGACCATATATATGTGGTTCTATTTCTAGATTCTCTGTTTTATTCAAATGATCTATATGTCTTTCCTTACACCAACACTGCATTGATTACTGTAGCTTTAGAAGAAATCTTAAAATTGGGTGCTAAACGTCTTCCAACACTGTTTTTGTGTTTGTTTTTGGCTTTTCTGGGTTCTTTGTACTCCTACATGACTTTTAAATTTCAATATCCAGTTCTTCATTTATAGCAAGTATACACAAACCTGAATTTTGATATATACCTTGTGTTTTCTAATCCTGCTAAATTCAAGTACAAGTTCTAGGGGCTCCAAGAGATTTCTTAGTATTTTCTCTGTAGATGATCATTTCATCTACATATAAAGATTTTGCTTCTGCCATGCCAATCCTATCCTAATTGTGTCATTTTATTGCCAGACTACTTTGGTTTAAACCTATGTTTCAAAGTCTAATGGACAGATGATGAGTAGTCATATATGCCCTTGTTCCCCACTTTAGGGAGAAAGCATTGTATCATCTCCATTCATAGAAGGAATTTTTGTTGGAAATACGGAGTACATGTCTTTGATCTGTTGAGAAGTTTCTGTTCCACTTCTAGTCTCCTGATAGCTTTTACCATGAACAGCTGTAGAATTTAGTCCAATACTCTTTCTCCAACTAGTGACAGTATCATATGGCTTTCTCCTTTCCTCTGTTAAAATGATGACTTTTGGGGGTGGATCTTCCAATGCTGAACCAACACTGCCATCCCTATAACAAAACTACTTTCTACATCCTGCCAGATCTGACTTCTAAGAGTTTGTTTTGTTAAACAAATTTCTATTTATGTTCAGACTTTTTTCTTCTATTATCTTTATCCAGTTTTAGGATTAGCACAATGTTGATTTCCTAAAATGAGAGGAGAAGTGTTCCTTCCTTTTTCTGCTTTAATTGTTTGATATAATTTATCAGTTAAAATGTTTATGAGCCTGCTGTTGTCATATAGGTAGGTTTTCAAGCTAGGAATATACTTTCTTTAATAGATGCTATTCAAAGTTTATATTTCCTCCAGAGTTAGTTTCATTAATTTGTCTTCCAAGGTACTTCGTAGAAGTTGTCAAATTTATTTCAAAACAGATTTTTGTAATATGCTTTCTGTATCCTTTTAAATTCTGTAAAATCTGTGGTAATGTCTCCTAGATCTTAATATTGTAATTTTAAAAATGTATAACTGATATTGTGTAATAGGAAGAAAAGGTCTAAAAGAGCATTGCATTTGGGAGGGGTAGGGGAAAGGCAAAAAGGGAAAGGAAAAAATATGAGAAGAGGAAAAAAATGGAAACAAAGTCTTTGAAAATAGGGAAGGGTGGAGGAGGTGAAGGGAGGGCAAGGGAGGGGGGAAAAATAAGAACCAAGATACTCATGTATTGGTATAAGATCCCAATGATGAATGTAACTGTATTGTATACCTAAAATGTACCAATAAAGTTAATGGGGGAAAAAAAATAAGAAGAGAGCCCATTTATTGAATGTTTGTGCTAGTTCA
Organism: Heterocephalus glaber; assembly: GCF_053883595.1. Taxonomy (NCBI): domain Eukaryota; kingdom Metazoa; phylum Chordata; class Mammalia; order Rodentia; family Bathyergidae; genus Heterocephalus; species Heterocephalus glaber. The sequence continues at coordinate 33,591,731 of NW_028258138.1, read as the reverse complement.
CAGGCAACTGAAATTTTATTCATAAAAACTTTTCCTACACCAATGTCTTCAAGAGTTCTACCTAACCTCTGATCCAGACAGTTCAGAGTTTCTCTTTTAATATTTAGATCTTCAATCCATATTGATTTTAGTTTAGTGCATGGTTTTAGGTATAGGTCTAGTTCTAATGTTTGGCAAGTTGACACCCAATTATTCTAGCACCATTTATTAAAAAGACTATTTTTTGTTAGGTTGATTCCTAGGTATTTAAGGTTTTGGATGCCATTGTGAAATCAAAGACCTCTTCTTTGGAAACTATAACATTCTGCAAAGAGAGATTGAAGATGGTATGAGAAAATGGAAAGACATAGTGAAAATGGCCATAATTCAAAAAACTGCTATATAGATTCAATGCAATCCCAAATGAAATTCCAGCAGCATGCTTCTCATAACTTGAGAAAACAATCCAAAACTTCATTTGGAACAAGGCAATAGCAAAAGGAATTCTAGGCAACAGAGACATGTTAGGAGTATCGCAACCCCTAACTTGAAACTATACTACAAAGCTACTGTGATAAAAACAGGATGGTACTGGCAAAGAAACAGACCTGAGGAGCAGTGGAATAGATTAGAAGGTGCAGAAACAATTCCAAACACTCAGAAACCTCATCTTTGACAAAAAACCAACCACTCTCATTGGAGGTAAGATAGCCTCTTTACTAAATGGTGCTGGAATAACTGGGTGTCAACCTGCCAAAGATTAAAAATAGCCCTATACCTCTCACCATGCACTAAACTAATATCAAAATGGATTAAAGATCTAAATATTAAAACAGAAACGCTGAACTGTTTAGATCAGAGGTTAGGTAGAACTCTTGAAGACACTGGTGTAGGAAAAGGTTTTATGAATAAAACTTCAGTTGCCCATGAACTAGCACAAAGAATCAACAAGTGAGTTCTCTTCTTATTTAAAAGCTTCTGCACAACAAGCGAAACCACCAACAGTGTAAAGAGACAACCCACAATGTGGGAAAAAATTTTCACCTGCTGTTCCTTCGACAAAGGTCTACCATCTAGAATCTATAAAGAACTTAGGTCACACGTGTAAATATTGAATAGTTTATGAAGTGTGAGAAACTGAATGCGTAAATAAGGACTAAAAAGTATAATAGATAATGTGAAATAGGAAGAGGGATAAAGGGGAAGCAGAAGTGGGAGGGGTAGGGGAAAGGAAAGAAGGGAATGTAATTAATATGAGAAAATGAAAACATGGAAACAGTCTTTGTAAATACAGAGGCATAGAGGGGTTGAAGGCAGGGAAGAGGAATGGGGGGAAAATAAGAACCAAGGGAGTTTATGTAAAGGTGCAAATTTCCAATGATGAATGCCATTATTTTGTATACCTAAAATGTACCAATAAAATTAATTTTAAGAAAGAGTCTATCTTTCCTTCAGTCAGGGTGTTTGGCTCCTTTGTCAAAGATGAGTTAGCTGAGTATGTCTGGAGATGGTTCTGCATGTTCTAATCTGTTCCACTGATCCTCAGGTCTGTTTATTTGCCAATACCATGCAGTTTTTATGACAGTAGCTTTGTAGTATAGTTTCAAGTTGGGGATTGTCATACCCCCTACCTTGACTTTATTGGCTAGAATAGTTTTTGCTATTTCAGATATCTTCTGGTTCCAAAGGAATTTTTCAATTTTTTTCTCAAGATCCTTGAAGTATGCTGCTGGAATTTCAATTGGGATTGGATTGAATCTGCATAGCAGTTTTAGAAGTATGGTCATTTTCACTATGTTGGTTCTTCTTATCCAGGAGCAAGTGGTGTCTTTCCATTGTCTGATATCATCTTCGATCTCTTTTTCCAGAGTGCTATAGTTTTCAGAGTAGAGGTCTTTGATTTCTTTTGTTAGGTTGGTTCCTAGGTATTTCAATTTTTTGGATGCTTTTGTGAGAGGAATTGTTTGCCCCATTTCTCTCTCAGTGACAGTTGTTCATAAACAGGAAAGCTATGCATTTTTGTGTGTTGACATTTTATCCAGCCACTTTACTGAATTTGATTATTAAGTGTAGAAGCTTTAGGTGGAGTTCTTTGGGTCTTCTTATAGAGTATCATGATGTCTGTAAATAATGACAATTTGACTTCATTTCCTATCTTTATTTCTTTTATTTCTTTCTCTTGTCTAATTGCTGTGGCTAATGTTTCCAAAGCTATATTGAACAGGAGCTGTGATAGTGGACATCTTTGTCTTGTTCCTGATTTTAGTGTGAAGGATTTCAGTTTTTGACCATTTAGGCTGATATTAGCTGTTGGTTTTTCATAGATGGCTTTTATCAGATTGAGGTAAAGTCCATCCATTCCAATTTTTTGTAGGGTTTTTAATCATGAATGCTTGTTGGATTTTTGTCAAATGCTTTTTCTGCATCTATTGAGATGATCATTTGGTTTTTGTCCTTGGCTCTATTGATATAGTGTATTACATTGATCAATTTGCATATGTTGAACCATCCCTGAATCCCTGGGATGAATCCCATTTGGTCAGGGTGTATGATCTTCTTGACAGTCTTCTGCATTCTATTTGCCAGTATCTTATTAAGGATTTTTGCATCTATCTTCATTAGTGAGATTAGCCCACAGTTCTCTTTTTGTGGTTGGGGCTTCTCTGCTTTGGGGATCAAGGTGATGCCTGCTTCTTGGAATAAAATCGGTAGTATTGCTTCCCTTTCAATTTCATTAAAGAGTATAAACAATAGTGGCAGTAGTTCCTCTCTAAATGACTCGTAGAATTCAGCAGTGAAGCCATCAGGGCCCAGGCTTTTCTTAGTCGGTAAGTTTTTATTTACATTAACCATATGATTATCATGACTATTGAAAGTTAGTATAATATAGCCTGTCCCCTAGACAAAATTAGCTGGTCCTTTTCTCTCTCAAAGTTCCCCAAAATTGCTTTCTGCTAAGAATTCTAACAAATAAAGCTTAAAATACAGAAACATACTACAGTATATTATGTTTGAGGACTGAGTCTTTGCATATTCACAATAATTAGATATAAATTATAATTTAGTTCTTTCAAGAAAATTGTTACCTTATAATATGAATCTTGATATTTACACCAGCAATTTATTTTATTTTATTCATTGGGTTTATTTGTACATTGTAGGAATACATCATGATCACATTCATCATTGGGAATTCGTTCCTGTACATAATATATCTTAGTTCTTGTTTTATCCCATTTCCCTTCCCTCAAATATTTTTTTATATGAAAATGAGTGTTGTGTTCATCTCATTATTTAATGTTCTCAGTAAAAGTGACTTAATTATAACAGCAAAGGGGTATGGGAATTCAACGTGAGCCATACCATGTACATGACTTGACTCTGTTTGTGTGTGTGTGTGTTGATGCATGTGTTTGTATAACCACAACTGTAATTTTAGTTCTTGTATTATTACTCTGTAATATTATACTTTTTTATTAAAGATATAATTGTTATTAAAAGGATTTTTAATTAGAATATTTCAGTTTACATTATCAACATTTTACACTTGCCCTCAAAAATAACCTGTTATTTGAAGTATTTAATCAGTTGTTCTGTATAAAACTTAGTAAAATTTTAGGCTTTTACTATAGTTTCTGATCTATTTGGCTTTCAGCATCTCATACCATATTCTGATTGGTGAATTAAATGGTGATAAAATAGTTTGCATCATATCTATAACCATTAACAAATTTTTAATCAGTACCATGTAGTGTAGTGGTCATTATTTGATAAGAAAGTGCTGTGATACTTTTCATTTTATAATATTCCTATAACCATCCCTCTTTAATATACATCTAGACTCACTGGTGTATTGAAATATATGTACTATAATAATAAATTTTCAGTTTTATTCCATCTTTTTCCTAAAACAAATGATTCCCTACATTAGCTTAGTTATTTATGTTCTGGAAATTAGAAAAAAATGAGTTATACATTAGAAAATCTAATAAAATATGATCCATTACTGTGAACAGTTTTTTAAAAGTCATAGATATTTTCTTGAATACAAAAAATTGGAGAAAGTAATTTTGAGACTATCATTTACATGCCTAAAATATAGGAGAGAGATTTCTCTTTCAAAGGAAAGTTTGCACCTTTATTATTACTTTGGTAAAGTTTTGTGTGACATCTAATATTTTTAAAAAAGAAAATATGATTATAGATGTCTTAAAACAAGGCTAAATGTGAATATGCCTACACATACATACAAATGTATCTATGAATAATGGTGATTGATTTTTATGTTAAAAATTTTTGTGATGTCTTGAAAAATTTTCAGCAACACTTTGGGTACCAGTATTAATCGGTAGTTATACTCTTTCCTAGTTATTGCATTTCTGCTGCCATTGGGGTTAAGAGGTGAATAACCATAAAAATGTAAAGAAATCCTTTTCATTTTAAAATAATCATCTCAAGTTGAGTGATTTTGGAATTTAAAGAAATTGAAACTGAATACTTTTTTCATAAGATTCAAAGGAAATTGTTATTGAGAACCATGTGGTACCTCTACTTTTGGAGGGTTGTATTCAAATTTTTCTACAATTCTGTGTACTATCTGATGACTTTGAATATCTTCTTTTACTTCTCTGTAATGACATATCTGTTATTACTCAGGTGAACGTTAATGTATTTTTATCATCTATGACCACATTTTAATAGATACAAATATTTGAAAAGTGTATTTAAATATCAAAAGTGGATAATATAGTGGATTTTAAATTGTGGGCTACATGTTTCTAAATGTATTAATAATACAAATAAAATTTTGTGAATTATTTCACAATAGGACTTTTTTTTTTTGGTACCAGGGATCGAATTTGGGTCCTTGCACTTGTGCAACAGGCTACTAAACCACTGAGCTAAATCCTAGGCCCCACAATAGGACTTTAAAAAAAATAATAGTTTACCAGAAGCCTCTATGAGAATTTTCTAGTAGTGTAGGAGATGAAATACTAAATGGTAACTTCAATTAGAGTTTTATGATATCTTTTTATAGGAAGTTTGCAAAAATAGTCATTGTAATTATAAGCATACCAATCTTATGTTTTTGAATATCAACATGGAGAATATATATAACAACTGTAATAGAGACATTTACTCAAATTTCTATATAAGCTACCCACTTTATATGAGACTTTATTACACTTGATACAAACCAACAGATTTAGATTAGTGGGAAAAACAATGGGTAAATTTTCATCTGAATTGACTATTACATTATAGTCCTATAGTCATAGAATTGAATTAAGATATGAACAGAAAATAAATTTATTATCATAATGCCAAGTCACTTGGAAAATTTTGAGTTGGACAGATTTTGTAATTAAGTTTAGAGCCTTCAACAAGGTCAGGACTCAAAGTTCAGTGCCTGGGAACTCCGAATTTCAAACAAATGCACATTAAAACCACAATGAGTTAATCACAACATACCTGTTAGTATGGCTATTATAGAAAGACACAAGAAAAGGACTGGTAGGATTGTGGAGAAAATATAACTCTTGTACAATGTTGGTGAGAATATAAATTTTACAGCCGTTATGGAAAACAATGTGGAGAGTTCTTGAAAAGGTATAAAGAGAACAACTGTATGATCTGGCAACTTCTCTTCTGAGTATGTATTTCCAAAATATTTGAAAATAATGCATCAAAGGATATCTGCATTTCCATGTTTGTTACTTCTTTGTTACATTAGTCAGGATATGGAAATAATCTAATTATCTGTGGATGAATGAATAACATAGAAATTGTGAAACATTCAGATTTAATAAAAGAAGTAAATCTCTTAATTTGCACCAATGTTGATCAAGCTAGAAGAAATTATGCTAAGTGAAATATAGCAGATATGGAAAGAAAAATATTGCATTATTTTAATGTGGAACTTCAGAAAGTTAAGTTCATAGGAGAAAGTAGAATAGTAGTTATAAAGGTTTGAGGGAACCATAAATAGTGAGATGTTTGTGAAAAGTTATAAATTTTTAGTTTGCAGGATAAGTCTAAAAATCTAATGTATATATTAGCATGATGAATAATGATATTGTATTTTATAGTTACATTTTGCTAAACATATGTCTTAAATTTTCTAACCACGTACAACACACAAAGGTTAACTATGTGAAGAGACACAATAATTAGCATGATTTTACTAATTATTTCACATTATATACAAACATACAAATGAAATCTATATAAATATCACATGGCATATTTTAAATACATGTATTTTATTTAAAGAGAACATATAAAGCATAGAGATAAAAAGAAAAGAATGTCTAAAAAATTGGAAACACTGGATAGTAATCTGAAAAAGAAAAATCAAGATTGAATCTACTACTCATCAAGGCACTTTATAAATGAAGAAAAATCTAAGGAAAATAAAATTATATAAACCTTTTGAAAGAATTTTGTCACATTAAAATAGAAAATGTTTTATAATAATGAGTTGAAATTCTGAAGATGTATATAAAGTATTTCATAGTTTCTTAGAAATCCGAAACATAGAATACAAAATAAGAAAAACAAAAAATAAAAATAATATTTGTATTTCACACTTTGTTAAAGGGGTATTATCCCTTTTACATAACAAGAAGGATCAAATCCCTATTTAAAATGGACAGAGGTTAAGGAGAAATTACAGCCACAGAATAAGTAAAGCTGGTTTTTAAATACATGAAAATATCACCAACATCACTTCAAAAGAAAGAAATTCATTTAAATTCATACCAAGATACTTCCATCTTCACACACAATGTATTGACCAAAAGCCCACAGTGAGGTTATAGAATGTTTTGGTGAGATTGTTATATACTAGTTTTCAGTTAAATGAGGCTATTTTATGGCTTTTTAAAATCACCATTTGCATAAGAAAGTTATACAATCTTTATGGAAAAATTTGACAATATACATCAATAATGCAAAGTTGTATAATCTCTTAACTATCATGTCTATTTACATTTGCTTTCCTGGAAAATTATTCATGTAGATTTATATTGAATTAAAATTTAAATATTCAATGATATTGAATAAGCTAATGTATATTAAGTAGAGGATTAATTTTTTAGTACAATTAAATGGAAATTATGTGCCTGTATGAGTTATGCAAATATATATTAGTATATATATAATCTACTAATAATGAAGAAAATGGGATTAGAAGTTTGTTAGTGTGCAACTTCATATGCAATAAAAATGATTAAAATATATATCTTTCATTTCTTGTATATAGACAAAATAAAGAGAGAAAAATTTCTTATTTTTATGTATATGTGGGTCAATGTGGAAATTAGTTGGTAGTGAGAATGAAAATTTATTTTTCATTGAGTGATAATATACATGTACACATTTATATATATGACACAATGCACACCTCCAAAACACCCACACATATATGATGTGTAAATTTATAAACTTCTAAAAGTTTATATCTGAAAAATTACTGGATTATCTGAAAATGAATCATTTACTCTTAGTCCAAAAACTTGTCTCATGCGCAAACATAGTTATGTAACAACTATGTAGCCAAGCTGGCATTCTCTGTGAGACTGTTTGAAAATTGAGTTTTGTATCTTAATTTTCCTGGCCTAAGGCCATTGCTGTGACACTAAGTCTTGACAATAAAAAGACTGCTGTGACCTGGAGACCTAAATGTGCAAATATGGCAGCAGATTATGGACTCATTCCCAGTGCACTCGGGAAAAGTCTGTCTATGAAACGGGAAGCATACATCAGGACGGCCGTAGTTGCACATTCCAGATAGCCCTGATTTTCTCCAACGTTCAGTATCTTTTTCACAGTTCATCAGCCATTAGGAAACATATTTGGGCTGGGCTTTGAGACTTGTTGAATCAAGGGCACTGAGCCCCTGACCAGAATTTATTTCTGCAATCAATTATAAACCATTTCGATTTTAAGAAATCAGCACCTTCTGTTTTTGCCTCAAAACAGAAAATTATACAAATTTATTACATTTGAAATTTGTGAAAGATGCCCCAGATAATGATGTTCTATAAAACAGCCACAATGATGCATTTGACATTGAGAGAATAGAGATGCCAAGTTTTCACAGAAATGTCCCTTGAGCAATATACAATGCTTGATAGCATGCTCAGAACATTTTACAATTTTTTCTTTTATGACATATTTTGTATAAAGAAAATTCCTATTATAGTATGTGTTGTTCAATGATTGCTGTCATAACAATAATACCTTATATAATGGAGTATAATAAGAACAGTTTCCTTCATATCATCTCATTTGTTCCTTGTAAAGGCTAGCAACACTTTAAGGAAGGCAAAACTAAGTTAAGGAATGTCTGGGGCTTGTTTAAAGCCAAGTATCTAGTAAAAGTAGATATAAAGACTTCAACTCAGGTTTTTCTGACATCTTATTCTGTATTCTCTTTGTTTCTGTTTTCTTAGGTCTTCAAATTATGACATGTTCCAAAATATTCTAAATAACTCATCAAGGCACTTGAATTCACAAAGGGTAGCACATATTTTAAATTTCAATCACTAATGTTACCTGATAAGGATAGTTTAAAACCCTGTAATATTTGGGAATGACAGTATTATTACTTTGTTATTATTATTTCTTCATTTATCAAGAAAGTTAACTGACTTTACAATATACTCCTCTGACTGTAAGTGCCTTAAAACAGTCTCTAGACTCCTGAATTGTCAACATCACAAAGTGCTGCTAAACAGTTTATCTCTAAGGAAATCTGAATATCTTTGCCATCATGCACTTAATTATAATGCAGTGGGTGACAAGGAAGTACCTCTCAGGAGGCAAACCAGTGTCAAGCCCAGGGAGAAGTTTATGGTATGTCTGCACAGCTGTATTGGGAAAAAGTTAAATAATGGTGATTTATGTTTATACCTTTTGATGTGATTTTGGATTACAGATACACTATTCCCTCCCAGGGCCTTTGTACTAATATACAACAAAAATTTAATTTATACAATTAAATTTTAATTTATTTCTTTTGAGACAGTCTTAGTAAGTCATTAGATTGCCCAGGCTGGACTTGAATGTGTGATCCTCCTGCTTCAACTTCCCATAGTGCTGAGATTATTATGAGAGTGAGCCACTACTCCTGATATGTATTCTTGTTAATAAGATCAGAAGACTTGTTGAACTTCACATCGAAAGATTGTGAGATGCTGTGTAAGGCATACCACAGGAAGCAAATATAATGGAATATCAGCTGGTTTAGTAGCTGGGTCCACTTGTGAGAGATTAAATCTTTTAATGTATTACAATCATAAGTTTACCTCTTGACATCATCATAACCAAAGGGGTAGACTGGGGAAGGGCTAAAGTTACTTATACAGAAACAGAAATCCATGTTGTTGAAGAATGAAAGGCACTTCAAACAGAATTTTCTAGAGTCTGTTGCAAATAATTATGTGACATGTTCACACAATAATGTCATGTGAATAGTGTGACCATGCTCTGATCAGAGACAGTTATGGAAGAATTAGTTCTAGGAGCAGATCCAGATGAATTTGTACTTTCTTCACTTCTCTTTACTGGTGGAATTAGAACATGGCAACTGGAACATGTGTATAACTACCTGCTGGACAATTCTGCTACTTTGAAGACAAGTTTGGCACTTTGAAGGCCAAATCTGGCAGGACAGAGAGAAGTACTGGCTGTTTCTGCTAACAGAGTTGTCACATCAGCCCAGCTCCCTGAGGACATATTGCATATGCCTCTGCCATATCCAGTCACTCTTACAAGTTCTTGAACATGTAGCTAACCAGTACAAGTAAGATTGGTTCTATTTGTTAGTTCATTAACCACTTAGTCACTGTTATGCCCTATTCTCCTTACTATCTTTTGATGGCCTGAGCTCAGAAAAAACATGTACTGGGATGGAAGAAAAGTTAAACAGTGACTCAAGGGAAAAAGAATAGGTGGGTCCTGTAAAAATACCTGCACAGCTTATGTTTTAAGTTCAATGACTGTGTGTTTGACATCCTGTGTTTGTGATTTAGTTGAAGCTATTATCAACTGGATCACACTGGCTGAGTTAAATATCCTCCATGTAACTCCACTTCTCCATCTGCTATTTTGGCTGAATAATCATAACAACATCAGTGGTTGCTGTGAGGAATAAACCAAGCAATATATGGGAAGTGTTTATAATAGTTCCTCACATATATTAGTCAATAACTATTAGTGAATACATTTGTAATAGAATAAGGAAAAAACTTCAATAATAACAAAAAGAACACTCAAGGAGAGGTGATAAAAAGATATTTTTTTGTACAATTGAAAAGGAACATTTTAATCACAGAAGACGGAAGTAGGGTGTGAGATGAATAAATGGAAGAATTCTCACAAAGCAACATAATATAAACTGAAGGAAAATTTTACAATTTGAAGTTTGAAGGCATGAAACATAAGACAACAAAAGAAGTTGCTGATACAAATGGTCAAAAAGTTTCTGGTGCCTGGGGTGGTTGAAGAATCAAACAAGGCACTCAATCCAAACATGGGCATCTGAAATGAACAGACATTTCTCAGACCAAGAAGTAGAAATAGCAAATAAACTTATGAAAAAATGTTCAGCATCACTGGTCATTCAAGAGATGCAAATGAAAACAACACTGAAATTCCACCTCACCCCAGAAACAATGGCTGCTATCATGAAAACAACCAATAACCAATGCTGGCAGGGCTGTGGGGAAAGACAAACACTGCTCCACTGCTGCTGGGAGTGCAGACTGGTGTAACCACTATGGAAAGAAGTATGGAGATGCCTCAAAGAACTGGGATTGGAAGTCCCATTTGACCCAGCTATTCCTCTGCTGGGTATCTTCCCCAAAGAATTGAAAGAATCATACCACAGTGATATATGTGCACCCATTTTCATAGCAGCACAATTTGTAATAGCTAAAACTTGGAACAAATCCAATTTCCCATCAACTGGAGACTGGATAAAGAAAATGTGGGTTTTTAAAAAATAAAATGGAGTACTATTCAGCCATAAAAAATGAGAAATTAGAGACACTTATAGCTAAATGGATGCACATTGAGGCAATATTCTTAAGTGAAATAAATAGGACACACGTGTAAATACCAGTTAGTTTCTCTGATGTGAGAAACTGAAAGTGTAAATAAGGACTAAAAGGTATAATGGATAGTGTGAAAAAGGAAGAAAAAGGGCAAAGGGGATGGGCAATTGGGAGGGGTAGGGGAAAGGAAAGAAGGGAATGGAATTAATATGAGAAAATGAAAAAATGGAAACAAAGTCTTTGTAGATAGGGAGGGATGGAGTGGTTGAAGGGAGGGCAGGGGAATGGGAAAAAAATAAGAACCAAGATGGATTATGTAAACGTGCAAATTTCCAATGATCAATGTCATTATATTGTATACCTTAAATGTACCAATAAAGTAATTTTAAAAAGAATTAAACAAGGTAATAATACAAAGTGTTTATTATATTACTTAAAATTTAATAATCTCTCAATAAACATTCCTACTGTCACCTACTGAAAGTCTTTAGACAAAATAACTTTAAATTTTTAAATTGGTAGTCATATTAGTGGGAGAAAAGAAACATAATACTTCATGAATAAATATGAATATACATGGAAAAGGATACATTTTTTAAATATTGGGAAAGAAAAAATGTCACTATTTTGGCTACTATGCATTTTCATTCTCAGCATCTTTTCTCCTTACTTTCATCAGCAACTGAAATGCAGACTGACTAAGCATACAGTCTGGATATGTTCAAGAGAGAGTAAAATGAAGCAAGACTTCTCTTATTGGACGTTAACATTTCTCATGAATTTCTCATGTTTCTGTTAAAACTTTGCAAGTTGAACTTTTAAAATTATTAAAACATCACTTAGAATTAGTAAATTGTACAATTTTAGAATGAGCACATTTTTTAGATTGAGCACTTTTGTAAATATATATATATATCAAAGTTGGATTTAAAATTTTAGAAAATGATGGTGAATTTGGTAAGCATTTTATCCTAATTTACCATTCATCTGAACATTTAAATAAAAAGGTAGGATCTTCATAGATGGAATAAATATTCATGTTTTAAAATAAGACATTGAATATTTGAAAATCATTGTGGATTCTTTGTCACATTCTAAAATGATATTTTGTTGGACAAGTACCATTTGTGAACTAATATCATGAATGAAGAACATTTGCTATATAAAAATGATGGAAAAATTTCATGGAATTTATTACTATACACAAATTCCCAGAGAAAAATAGACATAAATGGTTTTCAATAAATATATAAAAGATTTTTATTCTTAATTCATAATTAATTCAAATGACACAGGCAAATAGCTCCTACATAGGTGAATGACTACCTTTCTCCAGGAAAATGGTTGTCTTTACAGCCAGCATCTTTCTTAGACTCCTGGTGTCACTCTGAAATATGAGGCGTGTCCATCAGCACCTCCCACATGGTATACAACCCTGACTAGAGCCTCACTAAGTAAAGAATGATGGTCAAGTCCACAGATACTCCAATATATAATCCTACATTAAAAAGATTAAAAAAAAATTTCGATGAAATTCAGAATCAATGGCAAAACTATAGTCAATGTCCACAGAATCAAAAAGAAGCTATTGTTTCTATGGGAAAAAATGTAATAAGAGAAACTTTAAAAAATATATAAAATTTCAGAAATTAAAAATCTGATTAAGGAAAAAACACTTCTAGAAAGGACTAAATGATGCTGAAAAATACCTTCTACTATATAGAAGTAAAACATAAAAGAAAAACAGAAGAAATTAGAGAAAAATATAAATATAGTGAATCAAGCTTTCAATGTTTTGGAAACATATTCTGAAAAAACTACAGAAAAATATAGTTGGATGATTTTCAAAGAAAAGTACTATATATAAGAAAATATGTTAAATTGAAAAGCATGAGTTTCCAGTTTGTAAGGCCCACTAAAAGCCTAACTCAGTGAATTTAAATAAACAAAAAATAAACTATTTACAACAAAGTTTATAATTGCAAAATTTCAAATACAAGAGAAATATCAAAATGAATGGGTGAGAATGAGAGAGAGAAAGAGAGAGAGAGAAAGGAAAGAAGTAGGGAAGAAAGAAAAGCATGATGATTGAAGGAAAAGAAATTCAAGGTAAATTTTAAATAAGGTAAGAAGATTTCTTAATAAAAGAAATACAACCACAATTTTTCCATTAAAATTGCATAATGACAAGACTGAGCCATGAATAAAACTTTATTTGTTTGTTTTGTAGAATTAAGATTGAACTCAGGGCCTCATGCACACTAGACAAACTCAGCTACATCTCCAATTTTATTTAAGTTTTATTTTGAGACGGAGGCTTGCTAAATTGCCCAGGCTGGTCTCAAAGCTTCAATCCTCCTGCCTCAACCTTCTGTACCGTGGGAATTACAGGTGTACACTACAAACCCTTGCTATATGGCTATGGTTTCAATCTAAAATTTCAAGTGTTTATATGTATATGAACGTGTGTGTATAAAGGAGAAGAAAGAATGTGAGCTAGAGAAATTCTCATCTTCCAAAATAGAAGTACAATAAACAGCATTTAATACTGAAAATCAAGAAAGAATAGTCAAAACATTTTGTAATAAGAGGTAAATATTTGAAGAAATATTTAAAAATAAACAGTTACTGTGGAGACGTCTTTCATCTCTTGTCCCGGTACCATTGACATAATAACTTATTACTCATTTTAATCTATTTTGTTTCCTTTTGTTCTGGTCAAGTCTCCATTCTGTTACATGTAATGTTCCTGAGAACAGGAAAGGCATCTGACTTACTCTAAGCTGTTTATCAACTATGTACTGGGACTAGCACCTAGCTCTTCAGAATCATGTACTGAATACACGAACACCGGAAAAGTTTAGAGGAGCTGCCTACAGGGAGCACGAGTCAAAGTGAACACTACGGTATGACTCTGGCTCATGTCATTATAAAGGAAATAGTATATTTGAAATTTAAAGTGTGTACATATGTTTTTGATAAAATCAGAAGTACATTTTCAACAGGTTCAGTTCACTTTTCAAGGGCCTGGTTAAAAAGAAAAAAAAAGCAATTTACAAGGTAGAGTATAACTTATGCAAAAATAAACACGTAAACCTCACAAACTCTGCAGTGTTCATAAAGGCTATGAGGAAAGGTGTGGTCTATGACACTCAGTACTTAATACTGATCACTCCAGAGATGAGGAATTGCAGGAGGAGAAGGATATATGAATAATGGCTTCTTTATGCACATCGCTAATGGCTGATTTGTTACAGAGATCACCACCCACTCAATTATATAAATTCAAAATCTAATTATGTTTTAGAAAACATTTTCCTTCACAATCTCTGGAATGATGACCTAATTTTCATTACTTCATTTCTCTATTCTTTGATTCATTCCACAGTTCTTCCTGATTGAGAAAGGTATGTGTTCATATAATTAGCATGGTAGTAGTTTTTTAATGAGCTTTCTATATAAGAGCAAAAAGCTCAGACCTAAAATAACATCTGGGCCTACAGATTTGGGGAGGAAACAGGCAGTGGCAGGAGAGGGAAGCAGGCAGGTTACCCAATATATTTAACGTATGTAATGCAACCATTTGAAATAATTTAAACAGTGATTATATGAATTTCAAAACAAGAAGGCACTGCAAAGTTTTCTTTTTTCCATCCCTGCAATGTTACATGGAGACAGAAACAAAGATGAGAACAGAATTCAGTGTCTTCTTTATACATGTTGAAAAATATTACCATGATTTCTTCACTGCCACTTAGATCGACTCGTAAGATGTTGGAGTGTTTGAAATGTTACACAAGAACAGGAAATGTTAGTTGTTTTGATAAGATTTAATCAAATTATTTCCTTGAAGGTGTACTTTTTATTATTATGAATGAACATGTTGACATAAGGTGTGATAGGAGCACACGCAGTTGTGTTCCTGCTTCTGGCAGCACATAATGTTCACATCACGTCGTCGAGTTTCATTTACAGATAAGGGCTGTAAGTAATTGTAACATGAAGTGGTAATCTACTGCTGATATATGAATATGGGAAAACCTAAATTAAAAGCATCATTCAACTGAAATTTAGACTGTGTAGTAAAGGGCTAGGTTTCCAAATGCACCAAGACTATTCAAATGAAAAAAAATTTTCACTCAAGACATATTATAAAAATAGATCTATAAAAGTAGTTCTACTGTTAATTTCTTTATCATTGTAGATAAAATTTTTAAAAATTACTCAAAAACCTTTATTTTCTCATAAAAAGATGGCTATTTCTAATTTATAGTATATATTATATATTAAGTGATTTTTGGCTAAAATACAGTAGCAATATTATTTGATACCCCTTTGATCTCAGAGTAAAAATTAAAAATAAGAGATGTAATTGAATGTAAACATTCAATTAATGTTATATGCAAAGAAATTTTAAATTGTTAACTTTAAACATTCAAATAATGCTGCACGGAAAGATGAGCTACTGAAGACCCAGAGAATATAGGGAAATATTAACCAGATTAAAGGTCTGTTTATAGTTTTCTCTTTTGCATATCTTCTTAGTTACTATGTTTTTCTCTGACAAAAAGCACTCATAGATTTTGAAGGTTTGAGAAGGACAGAATCAAAAGCCAATAAAAATGAACATTTATATCAAAGGCTATTCCACTGGAGAGATTATCAAATTCCTTTATTTTAGAAACAATAGGAATCTCTTGTCTGTATTCTCTGGGTCTTCAGTTCCTTGTCCCCCCCCCCCCCCGCTTTTTCTTTTGGTACTGGGCATCGAACTCAGTACCTTGCACTTTTTTTTTTTTTGTATTAAATTCTTTCATTGGTGCATTGTAGGTATATAACACAATTACATTTCTCATTGGGAATTTACCTTTATATAATGCATCTTGGTTCTTATTTTTTCCCCATTCCTAGCCCTCCCTTCATGCCCTCCACCCTTCCCTATTTACAAAGACTTTATTTCCATTTTTTCCATTTCTCAGCATTTTTTTCCTTCCCTTCTTTCCTTTCCCCTGTGCCTCCCACTACCCCTACCCCTTTGGACCTTTTATTCCTATTTTACATTATTGATTATTCATTCTAATAATTGGTACATTTTAGGTATACAATATAATGACATTCATCATTGGAAATTTGCACCTTTACATAGTCTCTCTTGGTTCTTGTTTTTCACCCTTGTCCAGCCCTCCCTTCAACCCCTCCAGCCCTCCCTGTTTACAAAAATTTTGTTCCTATTTTTCCATTTTCTCATATTAATCCCATTCCCTTCTATCCTTTCCCCTCCCCCTCCCACTTCCTTCCCCTTTGCCCCCCTTTCTTCCTATTTCACATGATCTATTAGACATTTAGTCCTTATTTACACGTTCATGAAATCAACCAATAACAAATGCTGGCAGGGCTGTGGGGAAAGAGGAACCCTGCTCCACTGCTGGTGGGAGTGTAGACTGGTGCAAGCACTGTGGAAATCAGTATGGAGATACCTCAAAGAACTAGGACTGGAAATCCCATTTGACCTCACTATTCCACTGCTGGGGATCTTCCCCAAAGAATTAAAAGAATCATACCACAGTGATATATGTGCACCCATGTTCATAGCAGCGCAGTTTGTAATAGCTAAAACTTGGAAACAGCCCAAATGCCCATCAACTGGTGACTGGATAAAGAAAATGTGTTTTTTTTTATAAAATGGAGTACTACTCAGCCATAAAAAATGAGAAATTAGAGACATTTATAGCTAAGTGGATGCACACTGAGGCAATACTCTTAAGTGAAATAAATAGGACACAGATGTGTAAATACTGAATAGTTTCTCTGGTGTGAGAAACTGAAAGTATAAATAAGGACCTTGCACTTTTAAGGTAGGTGGAGCCACTGAGCTAAATCCCCAGCCTGCCTCATCTTTATATACCAGAGAAATTCGGAGTATATCCAAAGAGTGAAAAAAGAAAGGATCGTGAAAATCATCTGAGTCAAATGCAGATAATAAGATTAAGGAGAATAGAATACGACATGGGATTATCCACAGGTTTACAAATATAGACTAGGTTTGAATCACTAGACTAGACGTAGTATAATTAAAAAACTCTTCGGTTTAAAAGAAATCTGTGTACTTTTTAATGTTAGCATTTGTTTGCATTTAATTTCTATAACTATAATTAGAATTTTTATATACTATCTTAGATACTATCTAGTATTTCCATCCACTTTATACCTTTGATAACACCTTGTTACTTAGTTCAGTTTCTTTTAGGTGGAGTTTAAAACTAGGTCACATGGACGCCAAATACTTTGTAAACATTAATGTCTACAATGTAAAATTATCTGCTGATTGCATCATCAGTTTCTTATTTGACCAAAATTGATGAGCAAATATATTAAATGTTGACAGAGAATGTACAAAACAATCACAGAGCAAGTAAAGAAAGTTCACTCAGCTTGATTGGATGTGAAATTGTGGCCTTTAGCAATTTATTTAACCATCTTTTCCTCTTATGTAAAATGGAACCGTGACAGACATGGAATTGCAGTGTTCAGAACTCTTCCACTAAAGCTGACTCTCTAAAGCAGCAGAAATGATTGATGTACCCTGTTGTCACCTTCTGGATCCATGTCTGTTTCTAGGTTTAAGCCATGCTTCTACCAGAATGCTTCCAGCCAATGGCTGACCATGATGTCCTTCCATTCCCGAAGCATCCCAGACTTCAGCTGACAAGTTTGGCTCTGGGAATCCGTGTCAACCTCACTGAATCTTTCTGAGAACTATGCCACAATCTGTGACCCTCCTAAAATAACTCTTTTTCTTTGTCCTTCTCCTTTCATAGATTTCACACCTGCTTTGGGATCTGAAGTTTCTCCTTGTGTACTGCGGCTTCCTCACCCTCTTCTTACAAAGGCATTTCTCCTATTAAATATTTTTACATGTAATTTTATTGTAGAGTCTGCATTTTGCAAGATCCTAATTAACACCTGAGAATAAATAACTTAATATTAGTAAATATACTTGGTATATTGCCTACACTTAATAAGTATTGCAGAAGTGTTTGCTATAAAGACAAATAAGGCCATATTTGAATATCCCATGAATAACTTCATTATCCCCACACTCACACATTTCAACAGAAAAATTAGAAGCATTATTCTTGAATATAACAAAAATGTCATTACTGGGCATTTTACTACCAGTATTATTTTGGCAATTAAGTTTCCAATTTCTTGGCAAGTAAGAGGTGGATTTATTTTCTGTAACAAGCAATTATTTCATGACTTAATTTCTTATAAAACCCTTCACCTAATGTTGAAAAAACAACCTGTAAAGCAAGTGCAACACTGAAACCTCATAGTTTTCTACCTACTATATTCAAAGGATCTGGTTTATTTAGCTTGGTAAAGCATTAATTGTGAATTTAGCAGCATGTGCTTAATTCATGTTAGGCACTAAGCTGTGGTTTGTAACAATCAATAAGACAAAACCCTCTGCAGGCTTTGAAGAATTTTCTTTCATTTTGAGTAGAGAAAAGGAGAGAGAATTGCATAAACAGGCCTACAGAATAGTGATAAGTGCTAATTATTACAAATTAAAACAGGCAACTGCTTATAGCCAAGGTAACTCCCCATGGTTTATTACACTATTTATCTATAATATTTTATTTTTAAAAATCATACAAATAATCTCCCTTAAGTCATTTTCAACAATTTACAAAATTCTTATTTATTTATCAATATTTTTCTACAACCGTTATGGAAAATTAGTATAGATGGAATTTTATTATGTAAGTCTTGAATATGAAAGGTAAATAGCTTCTCTCGCAGCTTTTCTTTTTGTTCATTTAGAATTTGATTGAGGTTTAGTAAGAAAGTTAATTCTCTGAGCTAAAGTAAGTTGGAAAAATTGGATTTGAGTATTAGAACTACTATTTAATAAACTGTGATTACATGACTTTTCTGAGCCTAAGCTTCTTCTTATTAAATGATAATATATATTTAAATGTTAGTAGTTATGGGCATTCATATTTATCTTTTAATATTTCCAAGAAATGTTAACAACACAAGATGTCCTCTGTGTGCATTACTTTCCACTCATTTTCCAATCCTCTATGCCACCTATTATAAAATTGGTAGTTAATCCATCTAAAGCTGCTTCTAGCTTAAGCCACACTTGGCTTAGGGTAATTAATCTTGTGTTGGTTTCTAGGCTCATTACTCAAACTGATGGGGCCTTCAGCAGAGTAGAAAACAGGGAATAGTGCTGAACAGCAAGAAAATGAAGGATTTGGACCAATTTCTTGTTTCACAGTTCTTTACAGTCTCAATGGTCCTTAATACTCTTCTCACTACTCTCTGAGCCCCAGCATGCCCTCAGGTCTAGGGAACTCAATCAAAGCTTCTGGAGGTGACTCCAGTCACAGTCTCCCTCTGTATTTTAACATTCCTAGCGAGACAGGGGCTGGACATTGAGGAAGCAGCGGGAATTGTGTTGCTGTGACTTTTGCCCACACTAACCCACATCACAGATCTCTGGAGGTATAAAATCAAGCATAAAATTGAGCAGTGAAAGTGAAAGAAGCAGAAACAAAAACACACAACAGAGGAGAAAAGAAAAAGAAGGTGAAACAAAGTTGAGAAAGAGAATGAAAGGAGGATTTCCTTTACTTGTTTCCAGTGCAATTTCTGAGCACGAGACCACATCGAGTGAACCTTACCACTTTCCAGTTATGTCAGAAAACTCCTAACTTTCCACAAAGTACTCCTTTAGTTTTGATCTTCAGTGGGTAAGAAAATTTTTGTAAAAATCAATAACTTGATTTGTTCAAAACCACTCATATGGCTCTGATTTCCAAAACAGAATATGTATTTATGCATATAAATTTTGTGATGTCATGATAGAATATTTATCATGTAAATAATCTTGATTAAGTCCCAAAGCATACAGGATAAAAATTAGATTTCATATTTTATAGAAGGAAAAGTTGAGGCTAAAACGTGTTGTATTGTTAACTAAAAGTCACACAGTTATAAGAAATATGGGGTTTTTACTAAATTTCAGTGATTTACTCTTAATTATTTCAACAAAGGAAATGCCTATTTTAGAACCCTGGAAGCTCAGTTTGAATGTTAGATCATAAAATTTCTTGCCACTTCTTTTTGTAAACCTCCTACATGTATTAACACCCTTTCCAAAATGATATTTTATTCTTGTCTATGTAAACACGAGGCAAACATAGTGATTTTTGTATTTTCTACCACCCCAACTAGTAACTTATGTGCCTGTGTTCTCATATATCTTTATTTGTAATAAAAATCATTATTCCTACTAGAGGCCTATTCTTTACTTTCTCATGAGTTCCACCCCTAATATATGTTATTATGTGTCATCAGATTTCTTGTTTTGTAGTGGAACATATAGTTTCATTTTAAAAACATGTTCCGGTGTGTCCCCTCTTAAATAGAAGAAAGGACAAACCAGAAAATAAAGGTAAATACAAAATTCTGATAATAGTTTCTCTCTTTCTAATTCTGTTCCTGTATTCCTTTCTGAACAAAATTTCTTAAAATGCATCTATATTAAGCAATATTATTCTTCTTTTACATATTTTCTCACAGCGTGTGCTAAGAATTTTCCTTACCATGCCAGCTAACTTTGTCTGCACAGCAATCACCTTAGTGACTCACCTCTGTGTTGACAGTTAGGTAAAACTGGTGATGAATGAGGATTCACGAAGTATTTACAATTTTATATCACGTGACCATGGCAGGAATGAACATTGAAACGTTTAGCAAATAACGATAATGTTAACCATACTATTAAATGTGAGGAAACTGGAACCTCTACACATTTACCTACTTTCCTTTGTGGACTCTGACTTGTATAATTAGTTATTCATTTCATAACATATGTTTCAGTGAAATATGGTTAAAGATGATTGTATATTTCACTTACTCTCTCAGAAATAGTCAAACTAATTTGGCAAGCTAATTTTATCATATTATTATGTATTTCAGCTTTTTATTTAGATTCACTACTTCACTAATGGAAACTCTATATTTAGTTTATGAAACTTTACAACTAATTCAACCTTCCATGAATTAATTGTTATGGATATAACCTAGTCTTCAAATGATTATTTAATTAACAGTTACATGGGTAAGTTTTGAAGAAACTATCAAATACCTAGCTATGCCAGTAAGAATTATTTTTCTACATAATTTTGGAGAAAGTAATAATATTTGGAATTTTCTTCCATCTGTGAATTGGAAAAAGAAACTTGGAATACTTGAAAATCAAAACCAGTTTTCCTCTAACTTTTCTGATCAAAAAGGCTTCTAAAGCTGCTATTAATATTGTATATGTAAGGGTTTCTTTCTTCTTAATATCTCAAGATATTGTTTTATGAAATCTGTTATGAGTCCCAGAAATATATATATATATATATATATATATAACATTATACACACATATTACCTCGGGAAATGTGTTATGTATTAAGAATGGGTTGGAGAATTTGGGAGAATTTAGGTTTAATGATGGAAGTGGTGTTCCTAGTGAAGAAAGAATCTACTGCCTTTTAAACAGCATTTTAAGGTTGAGAGCTGTCTCTCTCTCTTAGTTAAGGTAAAAGCAGTCTGGGATTATGCCTTTCAGAAGTTTCATTTTCCTGAAGGTTGAAAATTAAATTCTTTGCATAGTGCACCATAAATACTGATAATATTAGGGATGTTGTATAACAAACCTAGATATGCATTTCAGTAGTAATATTTTTATGAATGTATGAGCATTTATAAAGCATGTAAAGGATTTCTATTTGTCTTGTCCTAATTTACTACACGTATAATTACTTGTATGTAATCACAACACCCAGAAAACATTATGACATTTACTTTTGGAAGTAAAATATTATAATTTTCTTACTTTAACATATTTATTTAGTTGGAGATAACTAAGGTAATGCAGTCTCTTGTAATTTCTTTGAAAGTGAATCTTAGAAGTCTTTAAATATCTCTGCCTTCCCCAAAATGTACTTTTGATTAAATTTTGTTACACATTATTGAATTAATGTTTTGAACCTTACTATGTTTTACTAAATACATCATTTTCTCTGGTACATATTATTGAAATACAACATTTGCCTAAATTTTCACACAATGATACACAATTGCATAATCAGCACTAACATCCAAAAATAGAATATTACAACACCTAGAAATTCCCTTAATTCTCTTTTATTCAATATCTTTCAAGGGAAAATACCATCTTGGGTTCCAACCTAATACATTAATAAAATAGTAAAATATTAAATTTGAAAGATAAGTTCAGGTGAGATTTGGGGAGATATTTTTTTAATATAAACCAATTATGTTTTGAATAACCTGATAAAAAAAGAAGAAAAGGAAAGCTGACATAAAGGGCAAGCTGAACTTGAATAGGAAAATAACTACCTATTTCTATTATTCTTAGTAGACAGACTACAATGTCAAATGACCAAACTGCTTTTGAAAAAGTGCCCCATAGGTTAGTTTATGATAAGCGTGGTTTCATTTTTACAGTGCCATTTATTTCCTTGGGGTAGCAAAACCAAGATGATTGTTAACAAAACTAATAATGCTTAAGGAACAAACCCTTCCTGTTCAAGCTGTTATGGAATACAGATGGCATGGTGCAGATAAACACAGTTTTAACCTTGCATTTTTCAAGGTTTTATCAGCTATTATACTCATGTATGCTTTGGGGTAGTTCACTCTCTGGGACTATAATAACAAAGACTTGCCTCCCTAATATCCTGGTCCATCTAATGGAGAAATTAGAGCCACCATTAGTTTAAAAAGAGATTTGCAGTGTGGCTGTTTAATATCTAAAAGCTGATAAACCTTTTGCTTAGGTGGATGATAGTATACTTGTTGGGTGGCTTCCCAAAGTACGGCTGATTAAACTGGGACATATACTGAATGCTTTTCTTTTCATTTTAAATCTCTGCAGAATGATCATCCTCATGGATGAGCACATCTGAACTTGGTGATTCAGACCTCCTTTGGAGGAAGAGTGAATGGGCACAGGGCAAGCTTCTCTGTGATGCTCGTTTAGCATCTAACTAGATCCATGCAGCACTGAGCTCTTTCCCTGAAGCTACTTTTAATTAGTTGAGGATATTTTAGCAAATTGTACTGATGGAGTTTAACTTGCAACGCTGAGATACACGTCTCTACCATTGCTCCTGCTGCACAGGGACAATTTGAACTGAAGCTCTTCAATTAGAGCTATTCAGCTGCATCTGCTCTGAGACTTTCTAAGACTGGAAGTCATAAGAATGAGACTATCAAAGAGAACAATCCTCACTGGGATTCCAGTTGTAAAATTTGGAAATTTGGGGCTGGCTACTGCCTCATTCATTTCACAGAATATTTACCTCTCACCTCCAAATTTCCTGTATTAATCCTCTCTTATTTTTTTGTGCTTATTCCACTAGGTTATAATTTTGCTTGAGGGCGAAGACTTATTTTCAGGCTTATTATAGAGATGGCATGCATAAAATGACTTATAATAAGTGTTAAAAATAATTTTCTCTTTTATATTGCCTTTCCAAAGTTTAATTATTTAATGTTTATTCTCTCAGTTGACAAGAAACTCCCTTCTTCCTTGTTTGTTTTTTATTTCAAAGATTCCTAAGTAGCCAGGAATTTTAAAATTTTATTTTATTTATTTGCAATACTGAGCATCAAACCTGGGAGCTCTACCATTTAATTATACACTCACCATTTATTATTTTTTTACTTTTATTTGAGTGAGAGTCTTGCTAAGTTACTCAGACTGGCCTTAAACTTGCTATCCATCTGTCTCAGCCTCCCAGGTTGCTGGTATTACAAATGCGCACCAGTGATCCTAGCAGAAATTATTGACATGAAGAAATTTCAGCATTAGAAATATTTTTACATAGATAGAAAAAATATTTCCTTATGAGTTAGGATATAAATGACCAAGGCATGCACTTAAATATTAGCACCAAGATGCGTATGTAGATATTTCAACTTTGTGTCATCTCCTTTTAAACACTGACCAACAAGGCCTCCCAAAATGTCCTCTAATGACATCAATTATTAACTCAAATCTGCTGACTAGCATTCATAAAAGCAATATAACTCGGGTATTATTCAGTTAGCACAGCATCTTGTGAAAATTTATGAATAATATTTGGCTTCTAATCTTATTTCTGTGACTCATTACATCAGAAGGAATGCTAAAGAAAATAAACATAATTATA
The DNA here is from genome assembly GCF_053883595.1 of Heterocephalus glaber. NCBI lineage: Eukaryota > Metazoa > Chordata > Mammalia > Rodentia > Bathyergidae > Heterocephalus > Heterocephalus glaber. The sequence continues at coordinate 33,567,445 of NW_028258138.1, read as the reverse complement.
TCATCAACATTTTAGGGTTAAAATATTGATCTAAGTGACATAAATTTGCACACATCTTTCTTTGGTAAGCTTTCCTTAACTTTCCAACCACAGAATCATGGTTATCAATTTCTCAGACACCCTATAACATTATGGGAGGTCTTAGAGAATGGTAGTTAAAAGTAGATCTACAACTGAAATGTCTGAATTTGAATCCTAGCATTAAATTTATTGAATTTATGCCTTGGACATGAATATCCTTATCCATACATGAACATGATTATGATTAAATAATAGACATATTTTATATGAAATTAATTAACACACATATATTGTTTAGAATTGAGTTTGATGTATATTAAGCCCTAAAAAAGTATTCTTATGAATATTTCCTAATGTTATTTAGGACTCTGTGATTGCATTGGTCTATTTCTGGACAAGAATTGGATCCTAAGTTTCCTTATCCCTTCATTCTCATCAAATATACGGATCTGTTCTGTCCTAGGCAAAACTTGGTGAGATCCTCTTCATTCAAAAGATAATGCCAGTAAATATAAATAAAAGTGGTAAGTGGCTCTTTGTAAATAGAACTATTTATAAGAATTTATACAAAAGACAGGTTAACAAACTAGGTTATAGGGGCAGTTTAGTAACACGCAAGGCTCACTATGTATTTCTCTTCACAAATCACAAGGCAGACCCTGGAAAAAGTATTTTGATATAAACTCTTCTTAATCTTATTTTAAATTCTTATATCCTTTACATTATTTTGTTACATTAAGTGTTTTTTTAGTTCTTTTATTGGTACATTTTAGGTATACAATTCATGTACATTTATCATTGGGTGTTTGTACCTGTACATGATGTATCTTGTTTCTTATTTTTTCCCCATTACCTGTGCACCTTTCACCCCCTCCACCCTTCCCTATTTACACAGACATCATTTCGACTTTTTTTCTTTCCTCATAGTTTTTCCTTTCCCTCTTTTCCTTTCCCCTTCCCCTCCCTTCACTCCTTCATCTTTCGACCTTTTTTCCTATTTCAAATTATCAATTATTCATTTAAATCATTTTAACCTTTATTTACACTTTCAGCTTCTCACACTAGAGAAACCATTCAGTATCTACACGTGTGTCCTATTTATTTCACTTAAGAGTATGGCCTCAATATGCATCCATTTAGCTATAAATGACTCGTTTTTCATTCTTTATGGCTGAGTAGTACTCCATTTTATTAAAAAACATATTTTCTTTATCCAGTTTACATTAAGTTATTGAGTCTCTCTCTCTCTCTCTTTTTTTCCTAGGAGAGAGTGGGAGAATGAGAGCTGGATCCTCACTGGCAAGGAAACTATCCTCTCTCCAAGATGTACAGAACCAAAGTGGGCTTGTAGGACAGACAGCAGCTCTACAAGCCAATCATTAGCCAGCTGCTCTATGATGGCTATATCAGCATTGCCAATGGCTTCATCAACGAAATCAAACCTCAGTCTGTCTGTGCACCTTCAGAGCAGCTCCTGCATCTCATCAAACTAGGAATGGAAAATGTCACTGCAGTTCAGGATCCGATTTGTCGTTCAGATGCAGTTGCCCCTGTCACAGGGATTGACTTGGAATTTGATGCAGATGTCCAGATCATGTCCCCAGAGGCTTCTGAGTATGAAACATTCTATGTCACATCGCATAAAGGACCACGCCGCCTCGCCACATATAGCAGAGATGGGCAGTTAATAGCCGCAGAGTCTGCCGATGCTTCTGTAATGATCCTCGACACAGAAAGAATGTTGGTCAAAAGTGCCATGCCGATAGAGGTCATGATGAATGAGACCGCACAGCCCAACATGGGAAAACCATGCAGTGATTTGAATTCTTTACAACCATGTCAATGAAGTCATGTGTCTCGCTTTCCACCCAACAAAACAGATCCTGGCCTCCAGTTCAAGGGATTATACTCTTAAATTGTTTGATTATTTCAAATCATCTGCAAAAAGAGCCTTCAAATACATTCATGAAGCAGAAATGTTATGTTCCATCTCCTTTCACCCTTCTGGAGACTTTATATTTGTTGGGACTCAGCACCCTATGCTACGCCTTTACGATATCAACACTTTTCAGTGTTTTGTCTCCTGCCATCCACAAGACTAGCACATCGATGCTATATGTTCTGTTAATTACAATCCCAGTGCCAACATGTATGCAACCGGTAGCGAGGACGGCTGCATCAAATTGTGGGATGGTGTTTCAAATCGATGCATCACAACTTTCGAGAAAGCACACGGTGGTGCTGAAGTCTGTTCTGCCATTTTTTCCAAAAATTCTAAATACATTCTGTCAAGTGGAAAAGACTTTGGGAGATATCAACATGTTGGACGCTGGTCAGATACACAGGTGCAGGTCTGAGTGGCCGGCAGGCGCATCAGACACAGGCTGCCTTTAACCACACGGAAGACTATGTGCTGCTGCCTGATGAAAGGACAATCAGCCACCGCTGCTGGGACTCGAGGACAGAGGGGTGGAGAAATCTCCTCTTCCTGGGGCACAGCAACATTGTTCACTGCATCCTTCACTCGCTCACCAACCCTGGCTTTATGATGTGCAGTGATGACTTCAGAGCATGGTTTTGGTACCAAAGATCAACCATGGACTGAGCCACCTTCACCGATACTTTCTTGTCTCAAGGACTCTGCTCCCTCCCTATGTCCTGTCACCAGTTACACAGTTGTGCTGCTACCTCTGTCTACATCCTTGGATTGTACCTTGGATTCTACCTTAATAGTAATGAAAATTACTTGTTGAATATTTTTGTGTGAGGCATCAAATCATCACATGGAATTTCAGTTATCATCTGATCATAACCTTCATCTTAGAGAAAATAGGTAGCCAATGTTCAATTTAACATGGCTTTATAACTGATCTCTCATAAGAATATTATGACATATTCCTAATTGTATTAAACTGTAATACTTATTTTTTAAAATTATTCATTAATAGGTCTTTAAAACACAGCTTTGCTTTGTCCCCATGGCAAGGCTGAAAGAACACCACAAATAAAAGGCAATTGAATGTGTATTGTTTTTCCTTTTTTCCCTTTACCTTATACTTCAGCACATGAAATCATTAAAACATCATTTATGTTTCCCAATGTTGGACATATGCTATTATAGCAAATTTACCAGTCAGCAGAGATAGGGTGTTGTGTTTCAGCTAAGTGACTGAAACTTATGGGAAAGGTCAAGTGATATTGTATAAATTTTCTCAAGGAAAAAATGGAGAATTCTGATTAGTAAAATCTGGTCAGAGATGCTTTGAGTTGAGGAAAATAAATAAAGGTTACATAAATATCTTCTTTGTTTATAAAATTGAAAGCCATTTATTTATATATAAATGTAAATAGTTGTACATTTTTAACTGCCATTCCTGATTTTAACAGTGCTCTTAGGAAGGTAAGGGAGATTTTATAATCTTTTGTTAGAAAAAATATTTCCTATAATAACAAATGGAAAAGTGAGTAGAATCTAAGATAATTATGAATAAATAAGCTTTAAATTAAAAAAGATTAAATATTTCTTACAGCTAAGTAATGCTCAGTTGTTTTAAAATGAAGAAAGATTCAAGAACCAGAATCAAGGCAATGTTTTCTATGAAACAATTCTTTATCATCTCTTCCATTTTGTATGATTCATAACTCTTCATTTTAAAAACTCTCCATAAATTAGCACAATGAACTATAATTTATAATTTTAAAATCTAATTGAATATGTTAATTACTTTGAAGTTTTGTATTTTAAAATAGTAATGGAAGTTCTGATAGGCAGGAAGAGATATACACACACTTTCTCAAGATCTAGAGCAAGAGAATTTTGTGTCAGTCAATCCCTATGTCATATTTGTCCATGATTGGTAATAATATAAAGACTTGAGATGAATGTGTTTGTATTTGGAAAAATCTACTCCTGCTTAATTTCACTGCTCAAAAATGAGCTGGTTAAACAATAATTCATAAACTTTCAGCCTTGTAGAAGTTCAAGAGTAGGCACACAAGTGATTTACATCTACAGCTAAGAAGAAAAATAAAAATGATTTATTGCAACTGAGTTCCTAAATTCTACACATTTCTTAGCACTTCACTGTCCTACTCTTTTGGCACAGGAAATTTATTGAATCACCACCTATTACGGTTTGAATTGTGTGATCATTAATTTTTTATGTCAAGTTGACTTGAGTAAGAATGGCCTAGCGGATTAGGAAATGTTGTGTGTGTCTGTGGATGATTGACATGTAGGCTGCAAACTGACAGGGAAGAAGACCCACCCTGGATATGGGTGTCACCAACTAATGTGCTTGTGAATTGGACACAATAAAAAAGGGAAGGAAGAAAGAAATGTTTCCTTTTTTTAAGGTGATCAAGTCTTTGTCTTTGCCTTTAGACCCTTGTCTCCAGTTTCTTCAATCTTCCAGCACAGACTATCCAGCCCTATGACATACACTTGCACTGCTGAGTCTACAGTGAGCTTTCAGGCCTTTACCCTTTCACTGCTATTGAATCCTGTAGCTCTACAGCATGCAGACAGCTATTTAATATTATTCCCTCTGATCTTGTAGATGGACACTGGGACCTTTCTGTTTTTGATCCTGTAAGCCTACCTCATAAATCTTGTGTATAATATCCATATAATTTATATTGATACTGTGCCTCTAAAGAATCTTAACAAATAAAGATTTTGTCATCACAAAATTTGCATGTTAAAGTTCTAATCCCCAGTATCTCAGAATGAGAATTTATTTGGAAATAGGAATACTACAGATGCAATTAGTTAAGATAAAGTTTACTAAGGTGGGCAATAACCCAATGCGATTGCTTTCTGCATGAGGAAGAAATTAGGAGATACATATTCATAATGGGAGAAAACATGGAGGAGATGATCATCTATAAATCACAGAAAGTGACCTGAAAAATGTCATTCTCTTATAACCTTTGAAAGGAACCAAGCCTGCCAACACTTTGATCTGGTACTTGTAACCTCCAGAATAATGGAACAATGAACTTTTGTTTTTGAAGCCATCCAGGTGACACTTTATTGTAGCAGCCCTAGCAGATAAACACCATGCCTTTGCTGACATGACTTCCAAACTAAGACATCTCCATTAGCTATACGCATTGCTTCCAGTGCTGAATATATACATTTTCCTCAATAGAATATAACCAGCTTCTATTTCATTTACCATTTTTCCTCGTTTTACTACTCAATTTCACTTTTCTCTGTCCTTTTTTAAGCATTGAAACATATTCTTAGCAACCCAGGTTTTACTGTCAGTTACTTTCTGGATATTTCATGGTATATTTAAGACAAGGTATAGACATCTTAATGCTAAGATTAAAATACAAATAAATGCTCCTAGGGCCGAGAAGCTGAGCCAGTCCCAGCACCCGGAAGGAAGCTCCCCACCTCCATCCCAGGCTCCTAGGGCAGAGAAGCTCAGCCGGTCCCAGAACCCAGAAGGAAGCTTCCCGCTGCCATACCAAGATCCTAGGGCAGAGAAGGTGAGCCTCATGGGTGCCAGAACACCCCCTCCAGTGGAAATGAGAATACATGTAAACAAGTCTCAAAAACAGACTTCTGGATCACCTACAGCAACCCCAAAGGGAAACGAGATGGTACAATCTGATACTCAACCACCTGGACTCTCTGAACTGGCAACAAAAGAGGATCTGGGAAAAATGAAATTAGAAATAATTACTCAGATAACAGCCAGGATTTTGCTCATAGTGCAAGACATGATTAATAAATCTAGAGAGGACACAGATAAAAAATTAGAGGAACATGATGGAATCCCAACATAGGAAACAAATGGAATCCATAAAACAGATACAAACAGATTTCCAAGAGATTAAAAACTCCATCGAAAGTCTGCACAGCAGAATGAACCAGTGTGAGGATAAAATTTCAGATATAGAAGATAAGATTGCAATCAGTGAGGAGGAAAAGAAAAATTGCTTTAAAATTGTAAGGGAACATGAGAAATCAATCCAGCAGCTGCTAGATGATGCAAAGAAGAATAACATAAGAGTGACTGGAGTCAATGAAGAAGGAGGAGAGAGTGCAGATGACATTAAAAAACTGTTCACAGAAGTGATGGGAGAAAACTTCCCAAGGAGGGGGAAAGAACTTGACATACAGATAAATGAGGCATATAGGACTCCAGCTAGTCTTAATCAAAAAAAATCTACACATAGGCATATAATAGTTAGGATTCCAGAAATCCAACAGAAGAACAAAATTCTCCAAGCAGTGAGAGAAAAGAAACAAATCACATACAAAGGAAAGCCCATCAGAATCACAGCAGACTTCTCAATACAAACCCTCAAGGCAACAAGAGCTTGGAGTGATGTATTTCAAGCCCTAAAGGAAAACAGCCTCCAACCCAGATTGATGTACCCTGCAAAACTATCTTTCAAAATGGATGGAGAAATAAGATACTTTCATGATAAAGAGCACCTCAGGAACTTCATGAATACCAAACCAGCACTCGAAAAAATTTTAGACAATACCCTAGGAAAAGACAATGAGGATCACAACCCCAGGAAACCCAGCAGAATGAATCCATTGGGCATGACAAATTAAACGCAAAGGGGGAGAATCCAACAAAAAGAAAAACTCATGGCAAGGCTTTTAAAACTTTTAAATTCATCTCCCTAATGAGTGTATAATTCAATCTTATTATTGTACTGATTAGTATTTTTCTGATTCTAGATTTGCACACCTTTCCTTGTGCTGTACTGGCTATTTATCATTTTATGTCTACATTTTAATTGGGTTGTCTATTAATGAGCTCTAAGAATTCTTTATATATTCTGCTCATAGGTTATATGCATTGTAAATATGATCTGTTTAAGGAGTATTTTTCATTTTAATGATGTCATTTAAAGTTCTAAATTTTGATGGAATCTCATTTATCAATTTTTTTCTTTGATATATCGTGTTTTTTGTATCCTAGGTAGTTCTTGCCTACCCTGAATTCATGAATATTTTCCCTTATAATTTCTTCTTAAAATTTTATACTTTTAGGCTTTCTTATTTAGGTTCATAGATCCCTTCAAGTTAGTTTTATGTATGGAAAAAAAGGGTTGTGGTTAATTTTTTATATACGGATACCAGGTGTTCTAGTGCCATTTGCTGAAGACACTATCTCTTCCTCGGCTCTTGAATTGAGTTTATATTCTATAAAATGCTAATGTTAAATAATCTTTCAAAACTCAGTGGACCATATATGTGTGGTCCTATTTCTAGATTCTCTGTTTTATTCAAATGATCTATATGTCTTTCCTTACACCAACACTGCCTTGATTACTGTAGCTTTAGAAGAAGTCTCAAAATTAGGTACTGAATGTCTTCCAACACTGTTTTTGTTTTTGTTTCTGTTTTTAACTTTTCTGGATCCTTTGTACTCCTACATAACTTTTAAATTTCAATTTTCCAATTCTTCATTTGTAGCAAGTATACACAGACCTGAATTTTATATATACCTTGTGTTTTCTAATCCTGCTAAATTCAAGTACAAGTTCTAGGGGCTCCTAGAGATTTCTTAGAATTTTCTCTGTAGATGATCATTTCATCTACATATGAAGATTTTGCTTCTGCCATGCCAATCCTATCCTAGTTGTGTCATTTTATTGCCAGACTATTTTGGTGGGGCCTAGGTTTCAAAGTTTAATGGACAGATAAAGAGTAAGCATATCTGCCCTTGTTCCTCACCTTAAGGAGAAAGCATTGTATCTTCTCCATTTATATAAGGCATTCTCGCTGGAAGTGTGGAGTACATCTTTAATCTGTTGAGAAGTTTCTGTTCTACTTCTAGTCTCCTGATAGCTTTTACCATGAACAGCTGTAGAATTTAGTCCAATACTCTTTCTCCAACTAGTGACAGGATCATATGGCTTTTGCCTTTCCTCTGTTAAAATGATGACTTTTGGGGGTGGATCTTCCAATGCTGAACCAACACTGCCATCCCTATAACAAAACCACTTTCTACATCCTGCCAGATCTGACTTCTAATAGTTTGTTTTGTTAAACAAATTTCTATCTATGTTCATACTTTTTTCTTCATCTTTATCCAGTTTTAGGATTAGCACAATGTTGAGTTCCTAAAATGAGGGGAGAAGTGTTACTTCTTTTTTCTGCTTTAATTTGTTTGATATAATTTATCAGTTAAAATGTTTATGAGCCTGCTGTTGTCCTATAGGTAGGTTTTGAAGCTAGGCATATACTTTTTTTAATAGGTGCTATTCAAATTTTATATTTCCTCCAGAGTTAGTTTCATTAATTTGTCTTCCAAAGTTCTTCTTAGAAGTTGCCAAATTTATTTCAAAAAAGATTTTTGTAATAAGCTTTCTATATCCTTTTAAATTCTGTAAAATCTGTGGTAATGTCTCCTAGATCTTAATATTGTAATTTAAAAAATGTATAACTGATATTGTGTAACAGGAAGAAAAGGTCTAAAAGAGCAGGGGAATTGGGAGGAGCAGGGGAATTGGGAGGGATAGGGGAAGGGAGAAAAGGGAAAGGAAAAAATATGAGAAGAGGAAAAAAATGGAAACAAGGTCTTTGCAAATAGGGAAGCATGGAGGGGGTGAAGGGAGAGCAAGGAAGGGGAAAAAATATAAGAACCAAGACACTCATGTAAAGGTACAAGATCCCAAAGATGAATGTAACTGTATTTTATGCTGAAAATGTACCAATAAACTTAATGGAAACAAAATAAATAAATATGATTCTAAAAAAAGAGAAAATAAAATACAAATAAAATTCATTCAGTATCACTCATCAAATATTTATTCCCCAACCATCCTAATTTGCCATAAACTACATTGTTCCTAGGACACAGACATTCAGTGATAATATTAGAAAAGTCTCTAGGAAAAATGATAATTTTGTCATGTTAAAAGGAAAGCGAGGGCAGGGGATTTAGCTCAGTGGTTCTGCCTCCTGCCTCACAAGCACAAGGTCCTGAGTTCGATCCCTGGTACCAAAAAAAAAAAAAAAAAAGGGAAAGAGAACTTCAAAAGATTGATATTTCTGGGATTATAGGGGTCTCTGAGAGGCAACGAGACAAAATAGGAAACTTGAAGAGCCTTTGAGACAGAGAGCATTGATACATAGCCCCATCTGCTCTCTACACTTAGACATCAAACAATCATTTCATGTTCCAGACTTTCAAAACTCCGTATATATTATCATCGTTAAAGTACAACTCTGGGATTATAGACCATAAGTATTAAAATATTATCTCATGGTATTTTATTATATATTAGCTCCTATAGATTTGTGGATTACTCTTTTAGATATTTCCTTTAAAATCACCATCATAGTACCAGTGAATAACTAAAATGGTGAAAATACCATTTGTGTGGGACATGATGGGACAAATTTGGTTGAGGGGCAATCATTGAGTTTTCTCTGATACATCTCTTTAACCACTGTTCTTTGTTCTTTCTTTGTTCTACAACAAGTAAGATAAAAACCCACAGGTATTTACCTTGTAGTAAATAGAAATTTTTTTCTGATTGGTATTTGGTATAGAATTTGCCCTCAGTATTGAGAGCTTTGAGCATCTTTCATGGATGCCAAGATTTTAAGACAACATGGAAAAATTCAGAAATCATGTGAAGTTATATATATATAATATATATATATTTTAAATGTATATAACTCCTTTTAATTAGGACTGAGCATTATGCAATATATAACAGTGAAAACATCCATTGCAGTCCTCTCAGAATGTGTACAAAAGGCAAAATTGTGAATGCTCTTAAGGCCTAAATTTGCTGTCATTACCAATTACCTGATCTTACTGATCTTTACAAAATCTCACTCTATCTTCACTATCTTAAATATAGCTTGACATTTCTTCATAAGAAAACTTATAAGATGCAAATGGTTTACTAAGTTTCATTGCACTTTAGATAATCTTTTATAATATAATGAAAGAATGACTCAATAAATTATTTGAATCATTTCCAGTTACAGGTAACATCTTTATGTATTTAAAAGAGAATTTACTACAGTTTTATAAGTCTAATTTAAAGAAGTCAAGAATAAAAATGCAAAATAAATAGTGCATTTAGAATTATGTTTTTATTAGTATTCAAAAGAAATAGAAATTAAATATTTTAAAGCAGTGTCTATTTTAATATGTGCAACTGGAATTGTAGATTACTTTTCTTACCTGTTCTTAAAGTATAATAATATAAATTAATTTCTTTTGGAATGAAAAATATTTTCCAGCAAGAAAAAAACTTTGCATAGGAAGATAATTTAATATTCCATGAATGTATGAAAAGAAAAAACCCTGTCAGAAAAAAAGAGATCATTACAATGAAAGTCTAAATTTGTTTGGATTCAAAAGAAAAATAGAAGGAGAACAGTAAAAGTAGTCTTAAAAGATGAGGGAAGAATAAGGCTGACTTTAGCATGATAAGAACACAGCAGAAAAATTCGGTGGCAGTATGGCCAAATTAAAATTCACAGATATGTTTTTTATTCACATTTAAGTTGCTAGTTTTTCTGTTAGTCATTATTTGACTAAACTTTGTAAGTTAATTATGCATAGGCTTTGAGCAAAAATGTATATATGTGAATTTGGATGTGCAAAAATGTATATATATGAATTTTAAATGTGTGAGGGATATCTGTTTATATACTAAATAAATAGGTTAAATAATTCCTTTACTTAAACCCACTGAGAAGCAAACAGGAAAAAGGTAACAAATATGTTGAAATAAATTAACAGAAGCATGAACTCAGAGTCCTTAATAAATTTGAAAGTTGTCAATTGACATGAGACCCTTTGATTCGGTACATCTTTAGGATGCTGTGACTATTCAAAGGGGTAGAATAGAGGCTTCAACAAAATTTTTTATGATCCTAATACGAATAATATCCTCAGCTGACATAAATTGTTTGAGTAATTCCTTACCCATTTACTTGTTTTATTTGTTATTTATTGATGCTGAATTTCTAAAAAATAAAAAAGCAGTGCAAATTTAGACATGGAAATTTTTACATATGAAAATAAAACTTATGTATTAAAGCAATTTCATTTGAATATCATTTATAGGTATGATAAATATGGTTACATTGTTATAATGTTTCTAGAGTTGATAACGTATAAACTTCAAGATCTGAAAAACAGAGGTGTGCTTCTCATTTACTTAAGATCCTATCTATAAGTCATTCACACCACAGGTTTGACAGTGACCTGGCAGTGTATTGCTGCATTTAGTTATTCAGAATGCCATATTGATGCAAAATTTTTCAACCTTAATATTCATCTCCTAAATTAATCTGTATCCTTCCAACAGTGGAGGAAGAGCAGAATCATTATTGTCTTATAGGCTAGCCTTGAAAGAGTTACAGTACATTCACCTATCTCTTATTTATTATAACTGGGTTTTAAGGTATACCAACCTGAGAGGAGGGTAAAAAAAAAATTAGTGTACAGGAGAAAAAGAAAAGAGATGCATTAGAAAGAAAGCATTTGTCATCTATATTGTATGCTGTCCTAGTAAATGCTTCAATTCCTTTCAAGTACAAAAATCCACCCTTTCCCTAAAAGAGAAATCTAATATTCAAGAAGCTCGGCTACTTGTAGAAATTGGAGAGGTAGGGTAATTTTCTTTAATAGCTATCATAAAGTATTTTTAAAAACATATAGCCAAGACAGGTCACTGAAAAAAGCATGTACATATGGTATGAAAAATTTGTAACTTTGTGTGTCAATAGGGAACTACAAATTAAAACAGCAGTGAAGTAACACAATGCAACTATTAGAATGACTAAAATCTGATGGTACCAGAAGCAATGGTTCCAATGCTGAAAAGAATGTGGAGCAACAGGAATTCTCTTTAATTCTGAAACAATGCAAAATGGTACAGTGCCATTTGGAAAGGAGTGACTGTTTCTCATAAAGCTAATGGAACTTTACCATATGATGCAACAATGGCATTCTTAGGTATTCACCAAAACTAGTTAAAAGCTCACACCCATAAAAATAACACACAGGCCAGGGATTTAGCTCAGTGATTCTGTCGCCTGCCTCGGAAGCTCAAGGTCCCAAGTTCGATCCCCAGGACAAAAATAAATAAATAAATAAAGAAAGAAAGAAAGAAAGAAAGAAAGGACCCTAGTTAGCAAGACAGACTCCATATTGCTGCTTGACCCACCTGCCTGCCCTTTAGATGAACTCAGAAGGAGGAACGTTAAAAAGTCCTCCCCTTAGAGAGTCTCTTTAGAAATAACAATTAATCAACTATTGTTTTATAAATGTTCTAACAGCAGGAAGTTCTGCTTCTGTACCTTTGGCTTGCTTTACTAGTTCTATCCCATAGAGGGGCCTAGAAACTGTTGGCCTCAAAGGTGTATAAAACATGTTTGTCTCCCCCTAGTCAGGGCTCGAGTCTGATGCTAGGCTCGGGTCCCGGCCAGTAATAAACTCCTGTGTGGATTTAATATCGGTCTCTGTTTGGTTCTTTCTCACTGGGTGTAACAATAAACAAACATACTGGCAACAAGAAATTTTCCTTTAATAGGTGAATAAACTTTAGCACATCCATGCTATGAAGTATTATTTGGCCATAAAAAGAAATGAGCTGTCAAGCAATGACAAAAAAACAAAACAAAACAAGAGAAACTTAAATCATATTACAAAGTGAAAGAAGCCAATTTGAAAGGGCTATATATTGTATGATTCCAATTATATAATTTTGGGGGAAAGAGAGAGGTATAGAGATAGTAAAAAGATCAGTGGGAACCAGGGGTTTAGGGAGAGGAACTGGATAACCAAGAAAAGCAGTTTGGGGTTGTAAAGCTATACTTCCAATATTGTAATCATGGATAACTGACATTATGCAATTTCCATACACATATACAATACCATAAAAGACTTAACCCTACTTTAATTATGGGATTTAGCTAATAATTAGTGCATAAATGTACTAATACATTAATTGATAAGAAAAGTAGCAGTAATACATGTATCATATGCTATAACAAATGCATCATATTAATGCAATACTTTAATAAGGAAAATTATGTTCAGAATGAGATTGCTTTTTATAAATTTATTTACAGTAATTTCAAAATTTGTTTAGAACAAAATGTTGAAAACAAATTTAGAAGATGACACATTCACTCCAGAAATTTCTTAATAATTTTTAAGTGAGAGGTATTGCAAATGTTCATTACGAAAAACATTTCCCAAGGCACAAATAAAAACTTGGAAAACCCATTCACAGAGGCTTCAACAAAAATCCCCTCATTATTTCATAAATTATCGTTCATCCTAAACAGCTCCTGTTGATAACCTGGTGAGGGATTTGACTAAATGAAGCTTTTACTGCCTTCAATTTTAAACCTCTATCTTTTCTCTGTCATTTTTAACAGTAAAAAATATAAAAACACATATATAATACAAAGAAATAAACCAAACTACTACAAAGTAAAATGGACACATTGGTTTCCATTTCCAGAATACTTCTGGAGAAATGAGAATTACTTGCTAGTCTCATAGAAAACAAGCCTGGCATAAACAGGCAAACATTCCTTGATGCTATAGGTATTCCTAGGATATAGGTCTATCAATTAAATAAAACTAGATCTTAACCCTCAGTTACCTTCTGTAAAGCTTCTAATACAAGGATCTAAATAGTTAGTGAAGTTTTTAATGATTGCATTAATTCTAACTCGAATAACAGAACAATTTCTGACTTATTCATAGATGTATTCCTTATACTTACCACACTACTTGAAACGGATTAAAAAATCAGCACACAGGATAAAAAAATCAATATTTAAAAAGGAATAGATTTTCTCTATACCAATAATTAACTAGCTGAGAAGTCAGAAAAACAATTCCATCCTCAATAGCTTAAAAAGAAACAAACTTCAAAACAAAACAAACCAAGGAATCAACCTAATCAAAGTAGTGGGAGGTCTTTAAGATTAAATTGCAAAATATTGAAGAAATTGATACGAAATCAGTCTTCAAGTTTATGGCATGGAGAATGACTTTTTCATATTAACTAACTTTATTATTAATGAGTTTTACAAATAAATACTAGGATCCAGAACATATGGGATGTACAGAAGAGAAGTAAAGGTTATTTGATTACAAAAATTTTGTCTTTTCTACTTACAAACCTTTCTGATTATTTAATCAATAGTCTTCAAAGAAGAAAAATAAAGATAAAGACAAAGTCAAAGGCAAAGTTTCTTCACTAAGTCATTCAGTTCCAGACTGAGAGTAATAGTGTCTGAATTTAAAATAATAAAATATTTATATTTAATGTATACTTTTATAATCTATTAATATAATACTTACATAATATAATGCAATATAATGTAATATATAGTGTAGTATGTTGCTGGAATAACTACAAAATTGAATATTGTCTTATATGGAGTGCCATTTTTCTCCTCTTTAATTGGAAACTGCCTTCATATAGTAAAATCTACACTTTTATTAATATGGCTTTTTAATTGTTTCCTAAGGTGTAATTAATTTTTATGCTTCATTAATAAGAGCCAGGGTGGGGGGGGAGAGAGAGAATTTAGCAGCTGTTGCTAGTATCATTTCCTAGAACTCTTTTGAAATTTCCTCTCATTGAATATGGACCAGGCATAGTGATCAGCTTCTAACTAAATACGTGTCAAAAATGGTGAAACTTGTCATTTGTGAAACTAGGTCACACCAGAACTATAGCTTTTGTCTTGCTAACCCTCTTTTTTGCTTTGATTGGCTCATTTGCCCGAAAGGAAGCAGTTTGTCAGGTTGTAAACTTCACAAAGGAGAGACCTTCTGCACATGTTCAGAGAAAATCAGAGCAGATCCATAGCTCAACATTTCATGGGGAACCAAAAGCTCCAGTGCTCTGAGACACCAAGGTTGTAGCCCTTTTAGAAACCTTGATACAGAAGCATACAGCTATCCTGGACTGAGTTTCTAACCTATTGAAACTGTGACCTAATAAAATTGTTTCAAACCTCTAAGATCTAGGGAAATTTGTAGTAAAATAATAGTTAATATATAAATATATATATATATAATAGATGGAATAATGTGTTATGCAATCAAATCAATACCAGAATTGTTTAGGAAAATAGAGTACATTTTTATTCTAGACAAATAACTGCAGTGAGTGTGAAAAAAAAAAGTACAATTGAATTTTTCCCATTACATCTGCTCAGTTCCATATACCTTTGACTTGTAAATGTTTAGGAAGCTCAAAAATAGATGCAAATATAAACATGTAACATCAACAATGTAAAATATTCAACTATTTTGTAATTTCTACCAAATGCTTATTTTTTTCTTGAAAAATCTGTTTGTTTCAGACATATATACTAAGAAGTTATACATACAATGAATGACTCATAAAAGTACCTTTTCAAGAAAAAAAATACATGATGAATTTATATATTTTAAGATATGTATAATGAAAATCCATATATTTTTAAAAACTTTATTTTCATTGTAATGGAGGCTTGTAAAGCATTAATAAAATGATCCTAGATGGAAATGAGACTGTATGAAACTCATTGTATTGGTTAGGGTTCTCTACAGGAACTAAATATATATTTGAGGATTTTTGGTTGACTTACAGGATCAGAGGGTGGAAAGTCCACAAAGGGGCATTTGCTTGGTGGAGGGCTTGTAGCTACTCAGTCCAAGATGCTAAAGCCAAAGAACAAGAGGGATCAAGGATGTTGCCTCAGTGTGAGACTGATGGCCTGAAAACTTCCTGGAAGTACTGGCATGAATCTACTCTAAAAGACTGAAGAACTCGAGCCTGGTATCCACAAGCATTGGCAGCAGCAAATGATGCACCCACTCAAGCAGAATGGAACTTTTCAAAAGCATACCAACTTCCTCCTTCTTCCCCTTTATACCATCCAGGCTACAAGCCTATTGACCCTACCACCGGTTTGCTGACCCATACGCCAGTCACCTTGGGAAGCACCCCACAGACATCCTCAGAAGTGTGCTTTACTAATCTCCTAGGCATTTCTTAATCCAGTCAGGTTGACACATCAGGATTAATAGTCACTCTATTATTTTATACCTCCTTTAATTTTTGAATTTAAGTTGAATATATGGAATGTAAGCCAAAACAGAAGCAGATAATTTCTATGAGATAATAAAAGTAAAAAATTAGGAAAAATTGTTATAATTAATTAAAGGAAATTTATTAATTACATCATAATTACATATTAGTCACATAATTTAGAGAAATTAAGTTAAGATTTTTTAAAACTTTGTGGTTCAGATAGTTCCCTGGATCTTGCTAATTTGCAGGTTTTCCAAAGTAAATATTGTCCTACTTCTGAATTAAAATTTGTCATACATTTGATGTGTGCATTCTCAAATATACAGAATTAGTAGATTTATGATGATTGAAATACAACAATGCATTATTGATTGTGAAGTATAAACACAAAAATATGTCAAAATATTTGGAATTACAAAAACCACTATTTCTTGAATGTTAATTGTTGAGAAAAGTTAGGAAAGGATACAATATGAAAATACATGTAAAATCTAAAGAAAAAGAAAAAAGTTCATCTGTTATTACATTTTTATTGACACTATTATTATCTGAAAACCACATTAAAAAGATTCTGGTCTATTTTCTAAGTATAGCCTTAGTAAACATCTTTAAAGAGTTCTTTATCCAGAGGTCAGTAGAGGATACAGAGAATATCTATAGTATGATATTACTGATCTTGTAAAAACATTTCAAATTTCAGATATTCAAATGACTTTTCCCTCTAAAAATGCATGCAAATGATGTTGCTATTTCCAGAGATACATATTTTGAATTTTTTCCCCAAAGTTCTTACTAATTTTTTTTTGGTTTCCTAAATGGTGGCCAATAATTATGCTTGAGGATAGAATTTAAATTAGGTAAATTCCAGATGCTTTTTGAGTACAAATAATAATATAGGTTATCAAATTGGATAATACAATCTGTGGTCAAAAAATAACATGTGAACAAATACACATCTCTTTTTTCTTCATTCTCTTTATCATTGATTTCCAAAAGCAGATAGTTTGAAAAATGTCTTAGTTACTCTTTTCTCTTTGCTAAGAAGAAATACTGACACCCAGAGTTAATGGGGAAAAGGTTTATTTAGCTCACAGTTTGCAGCAGCTTCAGCTCATAATTGGCTGGCTCCAAGGCAAGGTGACATAGCAGACAGGCACTGCAGAGGAGAAACAGTTCATGGAGAGCAGAAAGTACTAAAACAAGCAGGGGATGATCACAGCTCTTTCTATTCCTTATGTCTTGTACAGGCAATTTAGGATGGGAAGCACTCACACCCTTAATCCTAGTGCCCTTGATCCTGGCATTGCACCATGAACCAAACCAAGTATCACACATTCTAGATCCAGATGCCTATGAAAAAGTCCCACTTAGGATCGCGTGAGGGTTTGGGGGGACATGCATACACAAGTCATAACATAAAGGAAGGGACCCCCTGAATTTCCAAATTTGTAAGCAAATCTTTGGTCTCCCAAGACAGTCATTTCAAAGGACAAGACTGAATTGTTGTGTGAGTATTCATTTGCGTTTAAAATATTCTCATCATGAACTGAAATGAATTATACAATCATTAGGGAGATGAATTCAAAAGTTTTAAAAGCCTTGTCATGTCTTTTTCTCTTTGTTGGATTCTCCCCTTTTGATTTTAATTTTTCATGCCCAGTGAATTCATTCTGCTGGGCTTTCTGGGGTTGTGATCCTCATTGTCTTTTCCTAGGATATTGTCTACAATTTTTTGGAGTGCAAGTTTGGCATTCTTGAAGTTCCTGAGGTGCTCTTTATCATGAAAGTATCTTATTTCTCCATCCATTTTGAAAGATAGTTTTGCAGGGTACATCAATCTGGGTTGGAGGCTGTTTTCCTTTAGGGCTTGAAATACATCACTCCAAGCTCTTGTTGCCTTGAGGGTTTGCATTGAGAAGTCTGCTGTGATTCTGATGGGCTTTCCTTTGTATGTGATTTGTTCCTTTTCTCTCACTGCTTGGAGAATTTTGTTCTTCTGTTGGATTTCTGGAATCCTAACTATTATATGCCTATGTGTAGATTTTTTTTTATCAAGGCTAACTGGATTCCTATATGCCTCACTTATCTGTATTTCAAGTTCTTTCCCCCTGCTTGGGAAGTTTTCTGCCATCACTTCTGTGAATAGATTTTTTTATGTCATCTGCACTCTCTCCTGTTTCTTCATTGACTCCAATCAGTCTTATGTTATTCTTCTTTGCATCATCTAGCAGCTGCTGGATTGATTTCTCATGTTCCCTTACAATTTTAAAGCAATTTTTCTTTTCCTCCTCACTGATTGCAATCTTATCTTCTATATCTGAAATTCTATCCTCACATTGGTTCATTCTGCTGTTCAGACTTTCAATGGAGTTTTTAATCTCCTGGAAATCTGTTTGCATCTGTTTTATGGATTCCATTTGTTTCCTATGTTGGGATTCCATCATGTTCCTCAGATCCTCTATTTTTTTATCTGTGTCCTCTCTAGATTTATTAATAATGTCTTGCACTATGAGCACAGTCTTTGCTGTTATCTGAGTATTTTAATTTTAAAAATGTAAAATTGATATTGTGTAATAGGAAGTAAAGGTCTAAAGGGGCAGGGGAAGTGGGAGAGGTAGGGGAAAGGAAAGAAGGGAAAAATATGAGAAAAGGAAAACAATGGAAACAAAATATTTGCAAATAGGGAAGGGTGGAGGGGGTGAAGGGAGGGCAGTGGAAGGGGAAAATAAAAGAAGAACCAAGATACTCATGTAATGGTACAAGATCCCAATGATGTATGTAAATGTATTTTGTACCTAAAGTGTACCAATAAACTTATTGGGGAAAAAAAAAGAACTGAAATGGATATCTTGCACATATGAGTAAATTTATGTAAATTAATTTCTCTTTTAAATAAAGAACAAGTTCATGGTATATTTACCTTAGGATGGTTTAGGTTTATAAAATTTTAAAATAATATAAAAATGAAAAATAACTAATGCTTTATTTGAAGTACCTCTTAATTTAGTAAATAATTGTTAAATGGCTCATTAGTACACAATATCTTTTATGTGGTATATACTTCAAATAAAAAATTGTGACAGTATTTGTGATTGTAGTGATGTTTGCAATTTAGTGGAAAAGCTAATAAAATAAAAAATTTATAAAATAGGAAAATTACAAACAGGCCAATATAAGAAGACAGAACAAAGGGATTTAAATTTTTTTAAATGATCAGACAAGGAGAAATGTGATGAAAGTCCATGAGAGATATCTTTCAGAAACACATTCGAGTAAGGAAAAGCCAATCTCAAATCCCTGAGGTAGAAGAATGTCTTTCACGGTAAAGAACACAGAAAATGAGGTATCTGTGACCTAAGATGTGTATAAGATAGGAAAAATACTACAACATAAAGATATTTGCTTTTTAGTTTTTGAAGGATGGGTCAAAGTAAAGGAGAGTCAGGACCTAATTTATTATTTCTTTACTTCAGAACTCCTGATCTGAACATAGATCACAGGAGAATACATTTAAAATCAGTGAGAACAGTTAGTTTTTTATGTAAGAAATGATGATGGCTTAGATGAAGGCAGGTAGCTTTGAAGTAGTGAAAAATATTCATTAAAAGTATTAATTTGGGAATCGCTGAGACATAGACAACTGTAAAGCCTGTGATACTTGACAAAATAGAGAAAATTTGCAATGCATGTAAGAAAGAGGGCCTGGGACTTAGCCTGAGGCATTGAGGACCCTAACCCAAGGGTCATCATTGTGACATCAACAATGTGGGCTGAGAAATAGTGACGAGACATGTGAGAGTTTATCAGGTCAAATGTGTTGTCCTGGAAGCTAAATAGAATGCATCAGGTAGGAGACAATAAAGGACTGATGATTCATTCAGTTTTTCCAAGTCATTCCGCAAGTCATAACAATACTCATTTCCACTCTTGGAACAAATTGTTCTTTGGATAACAAATTATATAATCCCCTCTTGAGAAATCAATAGGAGAACAGCAATTGACCTGTAGATTAAGCAACTAGGAGACTATTTGTGATGTTTACTGGAATAATTCAGTAGAATACTGTGGAGAATGCCTGATTCAAAAGATTTTAAGAGAAACTGTGGTTAGTGAAATTGGATGTGACAGTCATAAATTCTTTTTTAAATAATAGAAATAATAGCATGCCTAATACTTTCTAGAGAATGAATAAATAATACTATAGGTAAGAATAGAAATAAGTCTTGAGGAGGTGTCAGTAAGACAGGGAAAGAGTGGATATTTAATAAATAAAAGAACTGACTTAAAAAGGAATACAAATAGTTCATTTACTGTAACATAGAAGAAGGCAGAGTATGAGGAAGGAGATGATACATAGGTGGATACAGTAATGGTGATCTATGAGTATTTCTTATGATTGCATTGATATTCTCGTGAAATTAAAAATGAAATCTACAATTGAGTGAGAGGGGAAAGAATGAGTCATTAGTTTTGGAGGAGGGATAAAATGTCTTGTAGAACTGAGGTTGGTAAGAAATGCTCCATAAACCAACTATCAATTTCAATATTTCCTAAAATAAAACCCTATCTATAGGTTTATATCTGTATATAGCTTTTTAAATTATAGTGGCAGAATGGAGTTATTTCAACAGGGACTTTATGGCCTTCAGGATAAAAATTTCACTGTCACTTTAAGAAAAAAAGTTCATCAATTTCTGTTCCAGAAAATTGAGGGAGTGAAAGAAAAGGATATATAGTATAACACATTTAGGATTCAAGGCATGAATATAAAGTAAAACCACTGGTGTAGTTTTTTCCAACTATATGCACTTCCACAGATTCAAGTGTGAAGTAAGTCAAGTCAAACTCAATTTAGGTGTGATTTTTGTCAAAGGAGAATGGGCACATGATAGAGCGGTTCGAGTATAGAGTATATGTAAGGGAACTATTATAATTACTGACTATAGCATTCTTGCTGGCTAAGGTGAGGAGAAAAGCACCAATAAGAAGAAGACAATTACAAAATTAACTAGAGATCTCAGTGGAGTGTAAAGATTGCTGAAACCCAGGGCAGAAGAGTAGGCTTGAAAGATGGGAGCTAGTGGGATGCATGAAAGTATAATATTAACATTAATGGAGCTGTAGATAGTGACAATAAGAGTTCTAGGGCATGAACACGGGGGGGGGCAGATGAGGAGAAGTGAAATTTAAGATAATCAAAGGATTCAGAGGTTAATGTAGAGAAAGTGCCTTTTATGAAATAAGAGCATCTTGGGCATTGAGATGTTATGGCTTACAGCTAGATATATTCCCAAAGACTCATGCACTCATAAGGTGCACAGGTAGGGATTTGGGGAGGTGGCTGGATCATAGGTGTGAAATACTGGAATTAAGGGTGTGTGTGTGATTAGTTCACTATTCCTTTATCATAGTTCTGGGTTTGGATAATGGGAAGGCCCAACCTGGGTGTCAGTGACACTACTAAAAAGGCTTGTAGCCTGGATGGGATTAAAGGGAAAGGGACAAGGCTGCAGTGCCTGAGGCTTTGCCGCCAAGCGGAAGCTGGAGTCACTGCACCTGCAGCTTATCCGCAACTACTTGGAGGTCTACTACCCCTCTGTGAAGGACACCGCGGTGTGGCAGGCTGAGTGCTTACCGCAGCTAAATGACTTCTTCAGCTGCTTCTGGGCCAAGCGGGAAATGGAGGACAGCCAACCAGGAGGGCAGGTCTCCAGCTTTTTTGAAACTGAGCAAGTGGACGCCAGCCACTTCTTGGACAACAAAGACCAGGAGGAGGCCCTGTCTCTGGACTGGAGCAGCACCATCGCCTCTGACCATGTGGTGGACACACAGGACCTCACTGAGTTCCTGGATGAAGCCTCGTCGCCAGGTGAGTTTGCGGTCTTCCTCCTCTACCGGCTCTTCCTGGAGCTCTTGGACCACCGGAAATTTGGGGAGCAGTACAGCTGCTCCGGTGATGGTGGCAAGCAGGAGCTGGACCCGCAGAGGATGCAGATCATCCGCAACTACACGGAGATCTACTTCCCCGACATGCAGGAGGAAGAAGCTTGGCTGCAGCAGTGCGTCCAGCCCATCAACGATGAACTGGTGGGTCTGGGGCTGGAGCGGGGTAGTGAGGGTGAGCCTCCGAGGGATGACTGCTACAACTCCTCCAGCCTCCCGGATGACATCTCCATGGTCAAGGTGGAGGACAGCTTTGAGGGTGAATGGCCTGGCTGGCGCTCCAAGAAGATCTGGCTGGTGCCCATTGACTTTGACAAGCTGCAGATCCCGCAGCCCGACTTCGAGGTGCCAGGCACCGACTGCCTGCTCAGCAAGGAGCAGCTGCGCAGCATCTATGAGAGCAGCCTATTGGCAACTTTGCCTCCCGCCTGCTGGTGCACCTCTTCCCTGAGCTCTTCACCCATGAGAACCTGCGCAAGCAGTACAGCTGCAGTGGCTCCCTGGGCAAGAAGCCGCTAGACCCGGCTCGCATCAAGCTGATCTGCCACTATGTGCAACTGCTCTACCCCCGGACCAAAAATGACTGCGTCTGGACCCTGGAGTTTGTGGGCAAGCTGGACGAGCGCTGCAGGCGCCGGGACACTGAGCAGCGCCGCTCCTACCAGGAGCAGCTCCAGGTGCACGTTCCGGGGGCCCCGAGTGCAGGGACCTGGCAAGCTATGCAATCAATGCTGAGAGGTTCCGAGAGGAGCACGAGGGGCCCCCGCTGCCCCCAGAAAGAAGCAGCAAGGACTTCTGTAAGATCCCCCTGGACGAGCTGGTGGTCCCCTCGCCCGACTTCCCGGTGCCTTCTCCCTATCTGCTGTCGGACAAAGAGGTTCGTGAGATCGTGCAGCAGAGCCTGTCTGTGGGCAACTTTGCCGCCCGGCTCCTCGTCAGGCTCTTCCCTGAACTCTTCGCGGCCTAGAACCTCCGGCTAGAGTACAACCATTCTGGGGCTTGCAACAAGAAGCAGCTGGACCCCACGCGGCTGAGGCTCATCCGTCATTATGTGGAAGCTGTCCACCCCGTGGAGAAGATGGAGGAGGTGTAGCACTACGAATGTATCCCCAGCATCGACGAGCGGTGTCCCCGCCCCAACAGGAAAAAGTGCGACATCTTCAAGAAAGCCAAGAGGTGGAGAAGTGACAGGGCTGTGGGCCGCCCAGAGCCTCGGGATCACCGAAGCCTGAGTGCTGGGCACCGCTGGGTCCGACCGTCACTGTGGAGCATGTGTGGCACCCACAGGCAGGTACCTTATGTCCACGGGGAGTGGCTTCCCACCTTTGCACACATAAACACCCCCACCCACAAGAAAGGAGCCTTGACTTTGATTTCTCATACTCTGACTTTCCTGGGTCCCCGGTAGCATTGCTGGAGCTTAGGGGGCCGAGCCGTGGGGGGAACTGGAGGAGCAGGGTCCTCTCCCTGGCTGTGGCCTCCCCAACCCCACAGTGCAGAGTGCAAGCTTGGCAACTCCCGCTCCCCTCCACACGTTTTACATCTTCCATTTTATCCTCCCACCCTTTTTTAATTAAACTGAAACTCTTTTTTAAAAAACAAAAATCATTGGGCTCTTTTGGGGCCATTTTAGGGTAGGAAAAAAATCTTTTTAAGTATGTGAGATGAAGTACTATAAGATGAGTTAGGTGCTGGGATTTTTAAAGATGATTTCAGATTTATGAATTTTGTAGAAGTGCCATGTTCATACATGATGGGTAGTCACAGCGTCAGTTGGCAGAGACTGAGCTCACTGACCTTGTCTTTAACATCGGCTTTTGGGAGAAGTGAGATGCCATGTGGAAGGCGGTAGAGGAGATGGGATGGGATAGCGAGTGCCAAGCTTGTTCTGACCGTGTTTTCCTTCCCGCTGTGCTGCCCAGGCAAGTCCTGTCCATGTGGCTTAGTGTGTCTGCTGCCGCCTCCTGGGTAGTATGTGGTGCCCGCTCCATAGATGAGAACACTGGATGATAATGTGAATATAGGTGGACTGGGAACACATGTTCATGATGTCTTTGAGCTGTGTCCTTCTGCAGCCTGGTTCCCTTTCCATGTGTGGGTGTTGGTCGGAAGGGCAGTCAGATTTTCTGGGAAAACAGTGTGTATGGGCGTCTGGCTTCTTATTTGATTTAAGAGTGGGCCCCTTTGGGCTCACCAAGAACTGTTTGTTCTCCATGTGGGTATTTGTATGAAATCTGGTTCTGGGTGCTGTGTGGTGACTTCCCCAGACCTGTGTTAGCTCCTCCTTTAGCAGGACATCCTTGTTCGTGGGGGTCTCTTGGGAATCCATGGTGTTGGAAGGATATGGGTCATCTCAAATTGGGACTTCCTTTCCTCCCAGGCCCACTGAGAACTTTCTCAGTTCTCCTCAGAACCCTAAAAGGTTCTACTGTCCTGTCCCTGGCCCACCCCCTGGCTTTGAAGTATACTTTTCTTCCCTGCCCACTGACTTGGAAGGTCAAACTGCTCCAAGCCAGCAGCTTGCTCTCAGGAATGCTAACCAGGAAACCCCTTGACAGGTTGTGTCCTAAAAAAAAGTACTGACCCTCTTTGGGGACCGCGTGGTTAAGGGGAAAGGAAAGTCTAACTCAAGTTGACCGCATCTTGCCAGAGACCCTGAAAATGACTGAATCAAACCAGATAGTCATAAAACCCTTGTGGGAGGTTATAGACTTGATAACCTGTTGATTTAATATTTTGCTACCCTAAAATGCAGAAGTAATAAAAATAATCTGTGTACTTCTTCCATACAGTTAAGAATATTAGTTCCAGTGACTCTGATGACATAATTTGGCCTGCACTCAGTGAGCATTTATATATGTAAAACAATTTTGAGTAATGTAAAGTTGCTATTGAATGTCATTACAGATTATTTCTGCTGAAACTATAAACCTGTATTTTTGAAATTAAGAAATGCACAGGGACTTGATTACTCTATGTCACTTACCCACACATGAAATACACATAAGAAGCTTCAGTGAGAGGAAGGGGTCCAAGTTCTGCTTTTGTGCCTGGATAGAAAGGACTGGGGCAGCCAGGAGACTCCCCTTTCTCCCCCGCTCACTTGGGCCTTTCTCTTTGCCTTAGTCTCCCTAGCGCACGTACACACACACACCCCTACCCAAAGATGGCTGTGGCCCTGTACGCTTGGCTCTGCTGGTTGGGGGTACCATGAAATTTTTTCTGGACTCTAGGATGTATCCATGAGGATTCCAAGCCATGTGAAAATGACTCTGCTTTCTAGAGTAGAATGTGACACTGCAACTTCAGAAGCACAATCATTTATTTTTAAAATTTTTTATTTAGTCACATTAGAGAAATCAACAGGTTGTGAGAATTAAATGTCTCTTTCCAAACTAGGGCATGTTAAAGTTTTAGAAACTGCGTTTTGATGGTTTCCTTTACACCTTTCCTGTGTAGGGCATCTCCCCAAACCCTGTGACCTCCTTTCTGTGAGAGGGGTGGATGTGCTCTGGGAGCTGTTTCCGGTCCCCCGGTCAGTATTCTGTCTGTATGGTGCACTCACTTCACCCATACAGGTGGCTCTGGTGGGCGTGTTTTTTACATAAAGCAATAGAAGTACAAAAATGCTTATTTTTTCAGAATCTAATGTGTTCCATAAAATCTGTTGCTTACCTACATTCAAATTCTTTGATTTTACTTGTTTGTGTTTTGGAATTTTTTTACCTTATATCCCAAGGACTAAAGACTTAGCACAGACACATTTTGAGGTTAAGTAAAATAGTAAGTCACAGTGGGTAGTGTAGCCATCATGGTTTTCTGTTAGTAAGGTGTTAAAGAATGTCTGAGGGTAGTCATGAAGGTACTGTGTTCGAATCCTGATTTAGTTCTCGTGCCCATGTCTACATGGTGACAAACACTTGACAGGGAATAAAGTGTCTGTTGTCCTGAGTGCTGGTGTGCCCTTCCCCTTCAGTCTTGACCCCAAGCGTTCCTTTTCTGTTTAAGTTGAGGGTGGGGCTACCTGCAGCAGTCACCAACCAACCATGGGATCTGCTCCATGGCGAGGGGCGATTGGCTGTTTGGTTGGTAAGAGTGGAGGGCCTGACTCACCACACCACAGCCCCGAAGAGCTTTGCTCCATGCCCACTTGGCAGGGCCTTGAGTTCCTTGGGGAGGCTCCTAGCTGGCTGTGGAGACCATGATCCTGAAGTGTGGGTGTGGGCCCCAAGGACCATCACTGCCATGTGGAAATACCTGCCTCAGTAGACCCAGCCTTAATGCTTTTCTGACGTCCTAGTAAGATCAGACCCTGCACAAAGTGGATATCAGAGTTAAAACTGTGAGGAGACAAAATAATGTGAATAGTTTTACCAAAGATAATGAATTGTCAAATACTGTCTGCATTTTACTATTGATTTGACTGTATCCTTAGAAAACTTAATGTAACAAAAACCCCGGACATTTTTGCAAATTGTGTGCTGTCTAGCAACTTTGTGTGAATTTTTATACAAGCACTGTTTTATGAGTTATATAAAATGTTATAAAAATAGAAAAAAAAAAAGGGAAATGGAGGCTTGTGGGTACTGCTCACTGCTTCCTGCCTGCCCTCTCATGGACTGTTTCTCCATAGCGATGCCCCTTTGCCATGTTGCCTTGCCTTAGAGCCAGCCTACTGTGGATTGAAACCTGTACAAACTGTGAACTTCAATAAACTTTTCCTCCTTTAACTTTGGGTATTGGGAATTTTGTCTTAGCAAAAAGAAAGTATTTAAGGCATCAGATAATTGAGAAATATTCGTAGGTTCACAGATGTTAGCCACAGTGTGAAAAATTTGATAACAAGAACTGGAAAGATTTAGGGAGAATTGATAGAAATTATCTGAATACAGAATATGCAATATATTCATATGGAGGATGTGGGAAAAAAATTCCCAAGACTGAAGAGGAGAGCACAGAAATCAGTGTCCTTGGGAAGAACATTTTTTTTTTTTGGTACCGGGGATCAAACTTGGGTCCTTGCACTTGTGCAGCAGGAGGCAAAACCAATGAGCTAAATCCCCAGCCCAGGGAAGAACATTTTTATTAAAGCAAAAAGGTGAGATAAAGAGTAGTAATGAGTTAGTCCATATTCACTGTCTCCAATTACACATCCAAAAGAAAATATTTTTTAAAGTAGATATGAGTTTCTCTCCTAAGCCTTATAAGAAAAAATTTAAAATAAATATAAGAGTCTTAAACTATTTTATAATGTGATTTTTAAAGTCAAATTTGCAGTGGAGCTTTACTACAAATCTGTCATCTTAATTGGTGACTCAATTGCCTATGTTCTTCCATGATTAATTATAAAAATTACAGAATAATGAATTTATTTTTGAGTGAAAATTTTGAGATGAAATTTGACAAAATATTTCAGAACCAGAGAGATTAATAGCCCAAACTGAATATATAAATGGTCGATGAAACTTAACCTATTTACAGAAACAAAAAATTTAAGACATCATAGCTGCCCTAAAATATTTAAAGAATAATTACTTAGAAGTGGATCTCATTTAATTTATGCCTTTCAAGGAGGCAAGAATTGTTATCTGTAATTAAAAATTACAAGGAGAGTGCAATTACAATATTAGAAAAGATACTAGAAGAATTACTGTTGTTGAACAAAGGTGAGAGGTACTTTAGGAGAGAGGTGAAATGTTAATCACTTGAGAAATTGCTCAGAATTTTCTTGAAAATGATTTTATAGAAAAGGAATTTCTACATTTTGGATGTGCTTGAATAAGTGATTTCTATGATAGTTTTAAAGTATTAAGATGGCTGGGGTCATAACTGAGCATATTCTTAGCATGCATAATGGTCTAGGTTAGATCTCTAGCACACACACACATATGCACACACACACACAGAGTTAAGACGATTAGTATCATTCATAAAATATACCTATACAGTTAAATATCTCTTGTAGTTTCTTCTGGATGCTTATTACTTACAAGTATAGTTTATAGATTGGTTTTGAAATAGTGAAACACTTTTATATTATTGCCATCATTTGAAGGCATTGATTTGGGCAAATATATTTAAATCCAGCATTTTTTTTCTAGAGATGTTTAACTCTACAGGCCTCTTCATAACTCTTATTTTATTCTTGCACATCAATTTTCTATGACAAAAACATCAAAATTTAAAGATATTGTTACATTTTGTATCTGGGAATATAGATTGACTTTCTATCTGGCTTCGTTAGTTGAACCTGTTACATATTTTAACTCCTTCATTGATGGTTGGTTTAGGGAATTTACTCCCAGTTAAATCAGAAAAATCAAATTTAATCTCAGCCAGAACTAAATGACTAAAACGAACCATATAGATTTCAAAACAAAAATGGAAGTAAATAAAGACAATACACTATAAAAGTCACTTGAAATTTTGTCACAAACCACTGAACTTAAAATTCTTCTGTAACACAAATTTTGTTAAAAAGAAAACAGTGTCTATGCCATCATGGGGTTCTTAGCAATAACCAATCTTTGCAAGGCATCAGAACTGCTGAGACGGCAAAGGAGAGACTCTCAGTGCAGAGATAAAAGACTTATGGATTGGCTGGGGATTTAGCTCAGTGTTTTTGCCATCTGCTGCGCAAGCACAAGGACCCAAGTTCGATCCCCAGTACCAAAAAAAGACTTGTGGATCAAGGAGATGATGAGATTAAATTAAGGCTTGAACAGAAAGTAATAGGTAATACTCTCCCAAACTGAGAGGCTTTTTAATGTAGAGGGTTTACTGCTAAGTCTGGCAAACCAAAGTAGCTTTGCCTCCCCTAGTTGCAGAGATACTAACAGGATGAGATATAAGCCGTTTCAGTGTAAGCAGGTTCATGTTAAGAAAGATACATATCTGTGCTCTGTGAATGCTATGAATGGTGTGGCTAGACTGATGGTGGGAAGATTATTGGACACAGAAACAGAAATGAATGACACAGTGGTGTTGCGATTTCAGGAATTTTAATACTCTAGGAAATTTTAGCCCCTCAGAGTAATTTTATACAGCAAAAAAGTTCAAACCTCAATGAAACTACTGAAGTTCATATCCTTGCTGCTTAACAATTTGTTTCACATCAGAGATTAAATGTAAAATGTTAACACATGTTGAGATTACACAGAAAATTTTCCTGTTTGCAATCTTAACATTTTTAAGTTGTGAATGATTAGAATTCACTTCTGAAATTAGAAGAAAAAAAATAATAGTGACCATACTCATAAAACTAATATTTTTCTAAAATTAGCAGGTGACATAGGGATGGACATCAAGGACTTTCTAATTCAGTACTGTTGAAAATTGCCTTTGCAAAAACAGGGGGAAGTAACTTTATAAACAGTGCCTTTCTTTCTAGAAGAATTTTCAGAGCTCCTAAGTATTTTTATGGTATTCTTAGATACTGGACATAGGAATCTTCAATGTCAATTCTTGAAAGGTCAGTTGAAACTTAATTTTGATTTTAATAGTTACAAATATTTCTCTAATAAATCTAACCGTGTCAATTTTCTACATAAATATTGCTATGATGTACATCTAAAATGTTCCCCAAAATCTCATGTGCACAGAGGATGTTATAAAGTGATTTAATCATGATGGACTATTCTATGTAATGGACTTATCCACTGAAGAATCCATAGCTGACTGTGCTTGTAGGAGATGAAGCCTGTTCAGAAGAGGTAGGTCATTTGGGGAATGACCTTGAAAAGTATATCTCTCTCTGTATCCTGGCTGCCATGGGATGAGTAGCAGCCCTCTACCCAGGCCCTTCTATCTTGCCATTTTACCTTCTAGCCAGCCTACTATGTGCACAATTATTCGCCACAATTTTCCCTGGGTGCTAGACATGAATCTGCAGAATTTGATGTTTGCTATGCTCAGTTTGGGTCTTTCTTTCTTTTTTTTAGTTTTGGTCTTTTTTTGGTGCTATTTCTTTCCATTTTGCTACTCCTCCCTTTTGGTATGGGAATGATTAC
Source organism: Heterocephalus glaber (assembly GCF_053883595.1). NCBI lineage: Eukaryota > Metazoa > Chordata > Mammalia > Rodentia > Bathyergidae > Heterocephalus > Heterocephalus glaber. The sequence continues at coordinate 33,537,413 of NW_028258138.1, read as the reverse complement.
CCTGTACTGCTGTATATTGGAAGTGTTTAACTTTCTTTGTTATCTTTACAGTGGTTGAGAGCTAAGAGTTTGCACTGGATCTGAAAGGAGCCTTGACTTTTCATCAATGCTGGAATTTTTTTAAAATTTGGAAACTCTTAGACATGAACTAAATGTGCATTGTACAAAGATATGTACATGAGTCCTTTGAAGGCTGAGCAGAATGTTATGGGCTAACTCTAGAATGTCCCCTGAAACATTCATGTGCTCAGAATCAGGGCTCTTGGATGCTTATTCAACCCTGGATCCATAGATGAATGTGCTCTTAGGAGGTGAGGGCTGGTTGGAAGATACAGGTCACTGGTGGTGTGATCTCAAATGATGTATCTTTCTTCTCAGCTCTTCTTTTCTCTCTCTGCTCCATAGTGTCTGTATGGTTAGCAGCTGCCCTCCACCCTGGCCCTGCTACCTTGCTGTTACTGCTTTGGAGCCAGCTGGCTACGGACTGAGTCCTATAAAATTCACAAGCCAAAATAAACCTCTCCTACTTTACACTGTGGATGTCAGGCAATATGTCCCTGGGATGGGAAAATGACTAACAAATTATATAGAAGTTTTTATATTTTAATATGAAATATGTGGATTGGAGGAGAAATGCAAGTGCTGCATAACTAGAAAACCAAACTCTTGAATTAATTGAAATTATAGAAACTGTTTTTCTTGTGGTATGATCTTTCACAATAATTGCACTTTGGTATCTACTTTGGTGTGAGACCCAGTGTTATTCCTCTAGTTATTTAGTTCTTCATTCCTTTCTTTTGCCTACTTTTTAACTTTCATAGCATTTCATTTGATCCCCATTAAACATTTGCTCTTCTTTAATATAGTTCATTAATAATTATTTTCTAAATCTTATATCACTTCCTTATTATTTAGACAGTTTGATACTTCATGAGTCTTGTGAATACCTGCTTAACCGAATTATTTTTTACAAATGTATGTTTCCCTTTGACCTACCTATGCCTATTAAGGTCAAGTAAGCTTTACTGATGAAAAACAAGTGATGTTTACTTAATCTTTTAAATACTTGGATGCTTATTCTCTGAGATAACCTCATGAAAACCACACTTCATTGAAACTTACAGTAAAGATATATACTTTGAAATTCTTAATCATATATATACTAATATTGAATTAAAATATATAATTATTAGATTAATTTGTCTGAAAATATATGATTAAACTATTGAATACTTTCCTAAATACTCACAGCTACCTCAGATTCACAGTATATGTTCAAAGAGTAAATCTTTAAAAAAAAAAAACCCTATTACTCATTCAAAACACATGTTGTTTCAACACTTGTTAACTATGATGTATTTCAAGCAAATAGCATAATGTGTCAAACATAGTAGGGATTCAGGATTTTTATTTAAATGAAAGTTAAAATGAATGACTATAGTTGTTAGGGTGATTTGAGTAGCTGGATTACTGGGAACTCCAATTGTTCTGTATTCCACTCAGTTTTATTAGGTGTTCTAAGAAATATATTGCTTATTCTCAACATTGAAGTGGGCCTATGTAATCATACCAAGTGTGTGGATGAAGCTACTCACAGGAATTTATGGTAGATTGTTCCATATAAAAACTTGCACTGATTTCCAGTTTTCAGGTCCACATGTAAGAAACTTGAAAAATGCCACTGTGTCTTAACAAATGAAAAGTAGAACAGACAAAAAATTAGAATTTTGGGATCCTTGAGTTGATCCAGAGAAAACTGAAACAACCAGAATTGGAGAGAGCAGTGAATAAAAGTGGTGGAGCTTACCAGAGCTGAGATACTGCTAGTAAGACCAGTGTCAAGATAGAACAACCTGAACTGTAGATGAGAAATTGCTGGAGGCTTGGTATGAACAATTTTGACAGTTGAAAACTATAAGAGGAGGTAGTCATAGGACATTGATAACACTGTTTTGAATTTTACCTATGGGAAATTCACCTCTAGGTTCTAGCAATCTATATCAAGGAAAATCAATGCATGCATCCAACAGCAGAAGAGAAAAGAAATGCATTTTGAAATACAGTATGCCAGAGCTCTCTATTCTTAATAAGAACTACCTTCAGGAAAAACTTGTTAAACACAGTCTGACCTTACAGAGTATGATCAGATTCTAACAGATCCACACAAGGCAAATATTCAACTTCAGCCAAATAATCATCTTCTCCACCCCTAAGGTGATGATGGTGGTGGGATATTGACAAATACCTCTAAACTATTTAGCTCAGATGTGTAGACTCACTAAAAGCACGAGTCCACGTAATACAATAGTACACTTTCCTTTCACCAGCATCTGAACATGTTAACTAAATGTACACTTACAACAGCCATTTTAAAGAATACATCATGTTTGGCCATTAGGGAAAACTTATAAGGCATAGTAAAATGTAGAGAATTTAATTTGAAGGACAGACAAAGCATGGGAACACAACATGTGAAATATGTTGTTATTATCAGACAGAAATTTAAAAAATATGTATATAGGTTAAGGACTCAAGTGGATAACGTAGACTGTTGCAAGAACAGATGGAAATGTGAACAAATAAGCTAAATTTCTAAGAATCAAAAGGAGATGCTAGAGGTCAAAAGCAGTGTAAAACAAGTGAAGAATGCTTTTGAGTGTCTTATTGATATACTGGATACAGCAAAGGAAAGAAGCTCTGAGCTTGAGGGTTTCTTAGTAAAAGCTTCCAAAACTAAAAGCGAAGGGAATAAAGACCAAAAAAATCAGAACAGCATCGACCTATGGAACAACTACAAAATGTCTAACATATAGAAAATCTGAATATCAGATAAAAAGGAAAAGAATTGCAGAAATAATTGAAACAATAAAGACTGAGAATTTTCCCCCAATTAGTGTCAGACATCAAACTACAGATTCAAGAAGGTCAAATAAGATGAAGCAGAAAAAAGGAGGACGCCCCCACCACATAATTTTATAGATACAGAGCATCAGAGATAAAGAAAAAAACTCCAGAAAAAAATCTCAGAGGAATAAAAACAAACTTACCAATGAAAAAAATGAAAGATAAGAATTACATCTGACTTGTTCTTAGAAACCATGCAATGAAGAGAAAATGTAGTGAAATATTTAAAATATTGAAAAAAACATTAAAATTCAATACACTTCAAAGTTGTTCTTCAAAAGTGAAGAAACAAGAAAAACTTCTCAGACAAACATAACTGAGAGAATCTGTTGCAAGTAAGCCTCCCTTACAAGAGATATTCAAAGTTCTTTAGTGTTAAAGAAAAACAATAAAGGCTAGAAATTTGGATATTTTTAAATAAAAGAAGAGAATTGGAGAAGGAAAAGAGTTGGTGAATTCAATTTTTATTTTTTTTATCCTTAAAAATAGCAATAATATTTGATTAAGTGCCTTTACGAGATGTGATAAAAATTTTGTTGAATGCTGCTGCCAACTGCCATCCAACAGGGCTGGCTTTTAAAAATACTAAAGTGTACATTTTTTCCTTTATTCCTTTCAGTACCTTAGGAAAAAATGGAAACAAAGTCTTTGTAAATAGGGAGGGGGGAGGGGTTGATCAGAAGGCAGGAGTATGGGGAAAAAATAACAACCAAGATATATTATGTAAAGGTACAAATTCCCAATAATGAATGTCATTGTATTGTATACCTAAAATGCACCAATAAAATTAATGAAAAGATATGGTGTGTTCTCATCCACCTTATTCCATGGAGCTGGCACTGTGACTCCCAACTCTTCCCAGAAGTAAAAGTAATCATGAAAAGCCAAAGTTTTGAACTGATTCAGGACACCAGAGAAGCCATGACAGCACCAAGTATTTACCAAAGAAGACTTCTAGAACTATTTCAGAAAGAAAGATCAATGAAATAATTTTGCTCAAAGTGAGAGGGATTAATGACAATGTGTCTTTTACTGTAATAATATTTTAAACATTTACCATATATTGATCACACTGTGTTTGTATGCATGTGCATGTGTTCATGTGTCTATGTGTTTGTTCGTGTACTTGATATGAATTAGTGTAATAGTACAAGGAATGAGAGAATAAAATTAGGATATTTTTTCTTTATAAGGTACTTAGGCTACTTATAAAGTGATTTCATGTCATTTGAAATTGTACTTGATTAATTTTAAATATACATTGTAAATTCTAGAAACCATTTTATAGATACATTACTTTAAAGATTTGCTAAAAATATAGGACATAGGATGATACAAAATACTCAGGTAAAGTCACAAATTGCAGAAAAAGTGTGGAAGACAAACAGGAATAGAGAGCAAGGTGTAGAAATAGAAAGCAGTGAGAAATATGGTTGATATTTATCTAACTATACAAATAATCACTTGGAATATCAGTAATCTAAGTAGAACAATTAAAATATCAGTGAATCAAAAACAAGATCCAATTCAAATTATCTGTAAGAAACCTACTTTAAACATAATGACATACTGGATTCAAATCCAGGGCAGTCTGAAAGAAAGAAATAAAAGAAAGAAAGAACATAATTAGAAAATGGATAGAAAAATATATGCTATTCTAACACTAATCAAAACAAAACAAGAGGAGCTATATTAATTTCAGATTGGGTAAGCATAAAAACAAGGAAAGTTATTAGGACAAATAAAAACATTATACAATAATAATAAGACATAAAGATCTTCAATGTTTACACCTAACAACAAGTAATCAAACTGCATGAGACAAACTGATATAAATATAAGAAGAAATTAACAAATCAAATCTCATAGCTGGATACTTTAATAGTCCTCTATCAGAAGAGGACATACTCATTTCAGCAGGCAGAAAATCAATAAGAAACTGACACACATGAATACCATCGTTTGTTAACTGCATATAGTTGTGATATATTTACTAATTCACTCAACAATATTGGCATACACATTCTTCTTAAGCTCACATAGAACAGTGATCATGATAGCTTGCATTCTGAGCTATAAAACATAATGTAACAAATTTTAAATAGAAATCATGCCATATCTACTTTTGGATACCAATAACAGAAAGATAACCAGAAAATCCCAAGTTGCATGAAGATTGAAGAATACCTTCCTAAGTAACACATTCATTAAAGAGGAAGTGTCAAGAGAAATTTTTTTATTCATTAAGTTCATTGGTACATTTTAGGTATACAATATGATGACATTCATCATTGGGAATTTGTACCATTATATGATATATCTTGGTTATTATGAGGCCATACTCTTAAGTGAAATAAATAGGACACATATGTGTAAATATTGAGTATTTGTCTGGTTGGAGAAATTAAAAATAAACTAACTAAAAAGGGAAACAATAACATATTAAATTTATGAGATGCAGCAAAAATAGTATTTAGAAGTTTATAACATTGGATGCATAAATTAGAAATGAAGAAAAAACCTAAATCAATAATGTAAGATAACACTTTAAGAAAGTAGCAAAAGAAAACAAGGTAAAAACCAAAGCAAACAGAAGAAAATAATACTACAAATTAGAGCAGACATCAATATAATTAAAAACAAAATCAAGTGAGAAAATCAGTGAAATCCAATACTAGCTTTTTGAAAAGCTTAATAAAATTGACGAACCTCAAATCAGAGGTTAAGATAAAAAATAATAAAATGTCCTGTCACTAGATTTCAACATATGAACACACTATAATCATTGCAATAATCTATTACTTTATTTACTAAAACAATTAAATCAATACTAATCTTCCAAAACAGAAGCTCCAGGTGCAATTGTGTCCACTATTAAATTTTTTATAACCCTTAAGGAAAATTAATGCTACTGTGTTCAATCATTTTCAGAGCATAGAAATAGAAACAGCAAACACTTTCTAACTCATTATGAGTCCACAATTACTCTAAAAGCAAACCAAGGCAAACATATTAAAGAAAACTAAGGAGAATTATACCTCATAAACATAGATGAGAAAATTAAAAAAAAAATTAGAAATCAAACCCAATGTGTATGTAAAGATTTATGCATTATGCCCAAATGGGAATTAACTCAAGTATGAAAGCCTGGTTCGTATTCAAAGGTCATTTATGGTACTCCATTACACCAACAGTCTAAAAAAGAAAACAAGGGGCCAGGAATGTAGCTCACAAGCCTGGTGCCTGCCTGGTAAGTGCAAGGTCCTGAGTTTGATCCCTAGTACCAAAAAATAAAATAAAAAAGTAAACAAAATGTGTATTCATATCAACAGATGCCAGAAAGAGCATTTGACACATTAAATTTTCATTAGTATCCAAATATACAAAAATTAAAACTCAACAACAACAAAAAATCTAATTTAAAAATATGGTACTTTCATAGACACTTCATCAAAGAAAATACAAAGACAAAAAGTAAGGGTATGAAAAATGTTGCACCTCATATATCATTAAAAGAGTACAAATTAAAATAAGAAAGGAGTACCTCTGCACACCTAAAATCATAAACACTGAAAACACCAAACGTTGGTGAAAATGTGAAGCAAATGAAACTCTCATTCATTGTAAGATGGTGCACCCACTTGAGAAGAGAGATTGGCAGTCTCTTATGAAAATAAATATATTCTTAACATATAATCCAGTCATCTTACCTCATACACAAAACTTTCACATGATGTTTACAGCAGCTTTATTTATAACTGTCAAAGTTTGGAAGCAACCAACATGCATTCCATTAGGTTAATGGATAAACATTGTTACATCTGGAAAAAAGGAGTGTTACATATCATTAAAAAGAAATGAGCCTACAAGCAACAAAAAGACATGGAGGAATATTAAGTGCATATTATAAGTGACAGAAACTAATCTGAAAAGGCAACATACATACTGTATGATTCCATCTATATAACATTCTAGACAAGGCAGATCTATGTTGATGGTAACAGATCAGTTGGAGTGGGGCGATGAATGAGGAAGCAGAGCACCGAGAATGTTTAGAACAAAGAAAATACTGTGATATAATAATGGTGGAAACATATTATACGTTTATCCAAATCCATAGTTCATTAGTACCAAAAGTGAACTATAACATACATTATGAACATTTTGAAGTTGTAGTATATCAGTGTTGGTTCAATTGTAAGTAACATATTGACTCTTCTGTGGGAGAATTTCCATAATGAGAAAACTGTGTACATGTGAGGGCAGGAAGATATATAGGAAATCTCTGTTCCCTTCTTTCATATTTTCTATGAATCTAAAGCTACTCTAAAATTGATTTCTTAAAGAATAAAAAAGAGCAGCACTTCCATTAAAAGAGCTGTGAGCTATGGCGAGAGCAAGCAGTGAAGCCGAATTATAGTAACCAGTAGGTAGTTTCATTTTCAGGGAATGGAGTCAGCTGAAGGAGGACTTGAGCTGCACAAGGGATTAGAGTGCATTGCTACAAGCATGATTAAAATTTTAATTGGTCTCTCCAGGTCAGGTAAACTGTTTTCATTTTTAAAATTTACCCTCAGGGTCCCAACAGCTCAAAACAGAGATTATAAAATATATTAAGAACTCAACAGGTATATGTGTACTAACAGTACTCATCCTTTCTAAAGTGCAAAATATTTCATATTTTCTCATTTCAAAATTAGTTTGAAACTTATCAATAATAGAATCGTATATTTATCACTGGCTATGGCCAGATACCAGTGACTTAGATATTATTTTTCACATAGCCATCAAGTTGGTCATAAATGTTTATATTGAAGCTGCATCTATTGAATTATATGCATTATTGGTGCTGGACATGTTGAATTTAATTGTCATTTAAATATTTGTAGAACTATTTACAATACACAAAAACACAACTATGCAATTAATTGGCTTTCAGAATATTGAGAATGCAGACAGTTGCAGAACAGAATAGCAGAGTATACATCTTATGGTTAAAATAAGTCAACTACAATGTGGATTTGCACCCCTAAAGGATATAGTTTATTGAAGTTTTGTGTATTTTGTATTACAGTAAAATTGAAGGCATAAGAAATTTCAACTATCTCACAAAGAAGGAATGACATTTTAGAACTAATGAGACTAAGACATCTACCACCACATTGGAGTACTTTACAATGTTCTTGTCATTATTTTCCCTGTCTTAGTGTTAAATAATGTGATGTTTTATCAAATGGTAACTTAGATACAGTGAAATGATATGGTTAAAATTTATTGAGCTTCTGTATACTATATCATTAGTGATATTATTCTTCATAAAGGATTTAAAGTAGGTATAAATATGATATTTAAGCTTCATTCCATAATTCAAAATATATCTCATCCTACCACCTTTTACAGCTATACAGAAAAGAATTCCATGAACAAATTATATAAAATGTGTGTATCTGAACCACAGAGTTAGCAATTTTGGCACATATGCCTATGTTATTTCTTCCATATTCCTTATGCCCATGAGACAACAATACAGTATATTTCATTGTCTTAATGTAATTATATTATATGTTAATATAGTTGTTAAAATGTTATATGAAATGTAATTGAAGATACATTTAAAGATATACATATGCAAAAACACAGTCCTACACATAATTCATACAGTCATTCACATAGAATTATTCAATATTTTCTGAAGAAAAATATAACTTACCATTTGATGTATCATTGCTTTGGATTTTCTCTTTTCTTTCCCAATCTGGAAGTATGAGAACCAATTGCTATGGTTTGCATATAACTTGAGTGCATGCCTAAAATGTCCATGTGCTTGAAGTTTGGTCCTCAGGGTGCAGGGGTTGAGAGGCAGTAGAAATTTTAAGAGATTTTAAGTCCTAGTGATGGGTGATTAGGTCACTAGGTCTACCACCCTCAGAAAGGATTAATATAATTCCCATGAGATATTGCTTAATTCCCCGAAGAGTAGATTGTTACAAAAAGAGAGAGCTTGGCCTCCCTTCTGTCTTCTTGTATGATCTCTTTCTCCCTCTTACAGAAACACTTTCTATGACACTATCCACCATGTTGTGATTTAGCCAAAAGGCTTTTATCAAATGCCAAAACAATGGTGCTGGTAAATCTTGGAAATTACATCTGTAAAACAGTGAGCTAAATAAACCTATTTTCTTTATAAAATGCCCAGCCTTAGAAATGTTCTTATAGCAATACAAAATAAAGACAGGAAATCTATATGAAGAAGCGGAGTAATTGTAATGACAGTACCTGAAAATGTAAGTGCAGATAAGGAACAAGTTAAAAGGGAGACATTGGAAGGGTTTGAGAAACATGCTACAATAGGCCTGTGTTACTATATAGGAATCATTGTGAGTGAGGCCAATGAAGGATGAGAAGGAGCAAGAAATTCTGAAAGATTGGTTAGGTCATCATGACCAGAAAGCTAACAGAAATGTAGATAGTGAATGCCACGTTGATGAACTCTCTGAAGGAATCCAAGAGTGTCTCATTAGAATATGCAGTACAGTCCACTGATGTCACAAAATAAGGAAGAACTTGGCTGAATTGTGCCCATGACTTAGAATTTTAAAGATGATCAAATATAAGGATGATAAAAGAAACTAGTGGAAATATTCAGGTTACTGCTGGGTTATTTTAACTATTTTCAGATTTGATGGTAAAGGAAAGCAGACTGGGATGATTTGGAAAACTGTTCACCTCTCTAGACAAAAATAAAACAACAACAACAAAAAGTACTTAAGGGTGTTGCTCAGCAACTGCTCTCTAAAGAGATTAGCTTTGAAAAAGGGAACCAGGTGTTCATCAGCAGGACTGTGAGCAAGAGGCCCAGCAGGAATCTCAGAAATCATCCAGGCTTAGGAATCCAGCAGAAACTCAGAGGCCTGCAGAGACCAAGTGTTGGAGAGGAACAGCACTGGGTAGCTCTCCACAGACCTGCTGCCCTCTCAGGACTCTGCTCTTTGTTTTCCGGATAAGAGCACTGTGGCATTCCCCAAAACAGTTTTAGCTGGTTCAAGTGTGTTTCAAGGCACAACTACTGCCTATTTCATTAATCAAATTATTATTTATAGTATATAGTAAAAATTTCCAAGAAGTACATGTCCTTGACTAAATTGTTTTTGAAAATCTCCTAAACATTTTTCTTTAATTATGTCACTGGATTCTGAAAAAGTCAGGCAATTTTTAAGGACAAACTAAAGTGGATCTGATTTAGGCTTGGAAATAGAGCACTCATTTTTGATTAAAGAACTGTGCCACTCAAATAACTAGGAGCGTTTGCAGATTCAGCCTTCTTGTGAAAGAAAACTGATTTTCATAAATTTTCACTTCCGATTAGAGGCCACTAGAAATCCCTAAGGGCTTCCACCTGAAGTTTGCACACAAATTCCATGAAAGCCCTATGCTTACAATACTCTTGGTGCAATTATATTTCTTGTATGTGACCCACTTCTCTTTCACTGAGAGTGATGACATCATTTTGTCTGAGTGCATGGTAGAAAAGCTCATTTAAGGTCAAGTAGTCTTTACTTGTTTATGGCTAGCAGAAGAGTTTACTATTGATGCTTCAATAGGGATATTTGTGTATAAATTTAAATCATTCTTACTCCAAATAAATGCCATTAAGTATGCTTTGTTACATTCTAATTTTATGATTCTATAGTTCTCAGATACACCAGTTTATTTTCTATGGTAGTTCTGGATTCCGATTAATTTAGCTTTGTGGAAGAAAGAAGTGATTTCTTACATCATAGACATGGAAGAACTGATTATGTATGTGCAGATTGCAATTTGTTCTAATGGTTTATCTTTGTTTCTAACAATTTTTGGTTGTGTATATTTCCACCTGTTAAATTACTCTACAATTTACTGTTTCCTGCCACTTGACAAAAAAAATCACAGTCACAATAAAAAGTAATTGAAGTCTATTACCAATCAATGAAATATGTCTCAGTCTAAAATGAGATTGAAATAATTTATGGAGATTTTACAGTCAAATTAGAATGGAGATTATTCCACAGGGGGGAATCGACTTTTGCAAAACTGCAAGCATCATATATTTTCTAATAAGTTCTCACAGCTGAAACAATGTCATTATTGGAAGGCAGCATAGGAAATTCAGTGCAAGCTGAAGAATATTACAAATAAATGTGGGGAAAAGAAGGATATTTGCAGACCTATAAGTCAGTAATGGATCTAAAGTAAATGCAAAATGAAGTCAATGCAACATTAGACTTAGCTGGAACATCAGGTTTAATACTGCTAAATGACTTACCGCAAGTGTCATTTGTTGACTGACTTTTTATACCCTTTACCCTAGAAAACTTTCCTGATAGTATTTAGCAATTTAGCAGTGGTTTAATATTCCACCACACTGCCCACCGATGTACAAAACTGTAATGTTTAGAATGGGAGAATTTTATGACATTGTTGAAAGGCATTCAATCTTTTTATCAGGGCAAATGAAAGCTATTAGTATGAAGACTTTTGTGGCAATGAAAACACTTGAATATATTTGCTCCCTTTTTTATACTTAGAGTTTATGAATAAATTTTTGTTATAAATAAACATATATTCATCAAAAAAGTAACATGCTTAAAATTTCATAGTCTCTTTTATTAAAAAATCCAAAATATAAATTAAAAGAAAAATAAAAAATAGATAGATCATAAGAAATAAGAAGATAATATTTTGCAAATAGAAAGGGGATCAAGAGGTGGGAGAGGGAAGGAGAGAAGCAGAAGGAGATAAAAAAGAATTGAGGCTTGTTATGAGCATGTCAAGACTCCTCAGGAGGAATATGGTCATTATGTACTTCAAACATGTGCTAATAAAAGACAAAAGTTGAAAAAAATGACAATATTTGGAAATGACAAAATTTTAAATAAAGTAAATTGTTAGGTACCATTGCACAAAATGAGACAAGAAGATGAACATATCTGATGCAGGCACGTATTACATTTTTTTGTTTCACTAATAAGAAAACATACACTGCCATATTATTCTCTACTATCTTCTTTCCCTCTCCTCTTCTCACCTCCCAAAATTTTATGCCTGGCATTTTATCAGTCACCCTACTCAAAGTAGAGATGAATCCCCCAAATAGTTCAGAAAATGAAAAAATGTGAATATAGAAACAAAGTTTGTTAATTTATTTTTTGTTAATGTGAATTTAACAATGGTAATCATTTTTCATTTAAAAACATTAGCACGAAAGAAATACTAGAAGAATGTGGAGCACAGTCCATAATGACGAAAGAAATCTAAGACTTCTTATGAGAGTAGAAGCTGTATCAAGTAAGAAATTATTTGCACAATTACTTTTAACATGATGTTAATTAACTTGAAGACCTATTGTGATTTGATTATTTCTATTTAAGTTTCAAAGAAATACAAATATTTCCATCAAAAATAAAAATCATTAGATTTTAATTATAATGTCTATGAGGATTGTCGCTTTGTATTTCAGCAATTCAGGATGCTCATCTTATTGAAAATTTAAAAAATTTCCAGTAGTGCCCTTGGACGAGTGAACATTAATTATTTGTTCTTTAGTCATTGACATTTCTTATACAGTGGGAGCATAGTAGACACAAAGAAAAATGAAATGCAGTATCTGACTAAAAAGGAAATAAATGATAAATGCAAAAATGCAACAAGCATATGTATGTGAAGTGATCTGATACATTTTAGAATCTGAATTCTCCTTTTCTGGACTTCTGAACTAACTCAAGTATTGCAGATTATATCTTCATGTCTCCTAATGGGCACATTAGCAGCTAAATAGTTGAGTGATACCTTCATATTATCACATGGACACAGACTATTAGAAAAGATTAGATTTGCCATTAGTTATGTATTCAGCTCTTCAGAGTTAGTAGTGAAATTAGTAGAAGATGAGGTCTGCCTGAATGAATGTAGATTGAAACCTTTTTCAATTTTCCACAGGAACAGCTGATAAAGCTCCCCAGGAATGATCCCCAAGACTTGCTAAGACACTGGGTGTGAAGAAAATTAATGAAGCTCAGAAATCCAGAACTGTTGAAGGACAAAAATTTTATTACTACCTCTGTGATGATAAATGAAAGCTTCTGTCTTCCTGCTATGGTTTAGATCTTAAATGTCACCCAAAGTTTTATGTGCTGTAGTTTTGGCTGCCAGCTATTGGAAGGTGGTGATATGCAGGAGATGAGACCAAGGAGAAGGAAGTGAGGTCACTGTGAGGGTACCCTTGAAGTGCATGTTAGGACCCAGTTACTTCCTCTCTTTTTCTTTGCTTCATGCCCACAATGAGGTGAACAGTTTCCTTCTGCCAGAAAGTTCTGCCTCTTCCCAGCCCAAAGCAATGTGGCTAAGTGACCATGTACTGAAGCTACTGATACTGTGAGCCAAAATAAATCTTTCCTTCTTGTAAGTAGGTTATCTTGGGTACATGGTCGCAATGACAGAAAGTCACCACACCATCTGATGACATAAATGTCAAGTTGATTCCTCTATGGTAAATATTTGTCTCTCTTGCCACAATTGTTATTGTTTATTGAAGATTATTTTAGTAGTTGTATTGATATTTGATTAATGCCTCTAATATTTATTTATAAGTACTACATATAATAATAAATACTACTCATTCTTTATCATTTGTCAAAATTAAATATTTTTTTAATCCTCACAGGAAGACCAACAGCTACATGTGTTACATAAAATTTTTGCATGAAAAAATAAGAGACTAAAAAACATTCCAAGATCATATATTCAATAAGAAGATAAACTAGGATTTCATATCAGATCTGAGTTCATAACTTCAGTGTATGATGCCCCATATTTGGTTGCATTATGTCATATGCAGATGATACATATTTGGAAAATAATAAAAATGATTTTTTGTTAATATTTTCCAGCTCTATAGAAGCTTTCTTTTACATTACAGGTTTTAGTCATTTCTCTATTGTGTATTATAATGCAGAAATAATTCTCTGAAGATCCTATAGTCTGTGGACAAATGTATTCTAGTAGATTCTTCTGATTATGTTTTGTTTCCTTCCTGCAATAGAAAATAGATTACTAACACAAAATCAATCAAAATGACCAATCAAATTACACTTCCTTGGAGAAGACATTCAATTCATTTTCCTAGGATGAACTTTATGTTTTCTAATTTTCTATGGAATAATAAATATCAAGGAAACATAGAAAAGAATATATTTCACATCCTTATTTTAAGGAGGGGAAAGATATATAACATACTTAGATAATCAAATTGTTAGTGATTGAAAGAAAATTCAAATCCTCTCTCCTTTTCCCAATGGACTGTAATATTTTGTCTGAGTATATACAGCCAACTTTCCACTTATACAGTTAACTAGTACAGTTTCCTAACATTTTTTTGCTTAAATTTATGATCTGTAAAATGACAAACATGTTGTTATATATCTCCCTAGTGATGTACTAATAATGAAATGAGTTAACATATTTAAATTATATTAGAAAGATGCTACATAAGTACTCAATAAATATTCATTTTTACAATGTCTACATCTATAATTGCTAATTTTACTATGTAAAATCTCTGTTGATTAATTTTATTTCCGCTTCTGCATATTATCCATGTATATTTGAAACTGATTGACTGTTTTAAATATTTAGAAATTATTTAAAATTGACACATTACTTTTCATTGAATGCATAATTATATATTTTAACATCTGGATATCTTTAATTTTTCTTTATATATACGCTGACTCCTTCAGAAGTTGATTTGGAGAAAAAATTTGATCAAAGAAAGGAATTAACATATAGTGGTATATCTTCTTTTGGATTCATATGAAGATTGTATCACTTAAAGAAACGTGTTATATACCATTTTTGTGTGATACTGGATATTTTTGTGGTGGTGGGGATACTTAATAAAGTTACTATTTTTCCCTTTCTTTTCATAATGCATTTCTTCTCTGGAATGAAACTGTACAACCTGGGACTCTCACCTTAACTGAAAATGAATCTACATAGTACTACATCCAATGAATAAAGACTGTTTCTCTAGTGAAAAATGAATGAATTTCTGAATAAAATGCCAATATATGAAATCTTAACATAAATTATATATAAACATATCTAAATTTCTAATCACACCAAATATATTCTCTGACCACAACTGAACTGAAGTAGAAACCAAAGTAAAAATAAAAAAGTACCCAAAAGTATCATTTGTGGTAGAGTGTCCCAAATATGTAAGAATAAATAGAAACAATTCAAAATAATTGAGAGAATCAATAAGAAATAGCATGATACAGGCTGCAGACAGGCAGGTCTGCGGACGCCCTACTGAGGTCACGAGTCGAGTGTAACACGCCGAATCAGCCTGCGCACTGGCAACAATCCTGGCAACGAACCCCTCCCCCCCCCGGCTCCTCTGGACAGCCACCTGGTTCCACACTACAAAGACGCAGAGGACGCTGGACCACCAAACCATGGTACTGAGTCCTGCCGATCCCAGCCCAAAGGTAGGGGCTTCTGAGTCACCGTCCCATTGCTCCTAGTCCGGAGGAAGGGGCTTCCCAGCCAACATCCCTCCTGCTGCTCCCAGCCCAGAGGAAAGGGCTTTTGGGCCACCATCCCTACCTCTGCTCCCCGACCCTGTTCCACCTCTCCCAGCTCAGAGGAGGTAATCTGTGCAGGCACCAACATCAACCCCCCTCAGTCAAAATGAGAAAACACATAAATAACTCTCAAAACCAGATTTCCAGATCACCTACAGGAAACCCAAAGGGAAATGAGATGGAACAGTCTGATACTCAACCACCTGGGCCCACTGAACTGGCAACAAAAGAGGATCTGGAAAAAATGAAATCAGAAATAATTTCTCAGATAACAGGAGAAATTGTGCTCCTAGTGCAAGATGTGATTAATAAATCTAGAGAGGAGCTCAGGAACATGATGGAATCCTAACATAGGAAACAAATGGAATCCATAAAACAGATGGAAATAGATTTCCAGAAGATGACAAACTCCATTGAAAGTCTACACAGCAGAATGAGCCAATGTGAGGACAGAATTTCAGATATAGAAGATAAGATTGCAATTAATGACCAGGAAAAGAAAAATTGCTTCAAAATTATAAGGGAACATGAGAAATCAATCCAGCAGCTGCTAGACAATGCAAAGAAGAATAACATAAGACTGATTGGAGTCAATGAAGAAACAGGAGAGAGTGCAGATGACATTAAAAAAGAAAAAACTCTTCACAGAAATAATGGCAGAAAACTTCCCAAGCAGGGGAAAAGAGCTAGACATACAGATGAGTGAGGCATATAGGACTCCAAATAGCCTTGATCAAAAAAAAAAAAATCTACACATAGGCATATAATTGTTAAGATTCCAGAAACTCAACAGAAGAACAAAGTTCTACAAGCAGTTAGAGAAAAGAAACAAATCATATACAAAGGAAAGCCCATCAGAATCACAGCAGACTTCTCAACACAAACCATCAAGGCAAAAAGAGCTTGGAGTGACATATTCCAAGCCCTAAAAGAAAACAGCCTCCAACCCAGATTGATGTACCCTGCAAAACTATCTTTTAAAATTGATGGAGAAATAAGATACTTTCATGACAAAGAGCACCTTAGGAACTTTGTGAATACCAAACCAGCACTCCAAAGAATTTTATACAATATCCTAGGAACAGACATTGAGTATCACAACCCCAGGAAGCAAAGCAGAATGAACCCATCTGGCATGACAAGAAATTAAATGTAAAGGGGGAGAACCCAACAAAAGGAAAAAGTCATGGCAATGACAAGTCAATACATTTCAGTTATGCCCATCAATGTTAATGGTCTCAATTCACCAATCAAAAGAAATAGACGGGTAGAATGGGTCAAGAAGCCAAATCCAACAGTATGTTACATACAAGAAACACACTTAATTCAAAAGGAAACTCATAGACTGAAACTTAAAGGGTGGAAAACAATACTACATGCAACAGGAACCCAGAAAAAAAGCAGGAGTAGCTATCCTCTTGGCAGATCAAGTAGATTTCAAACCAACACTGATTAAGGGAGATGAAGAAGCACACTACATCCTTGTAAAGGGAAGAATCCAAGAGGAAGAGATGACAATCATAAATATCTATGCACCAAACACTAGTGCACCCAACTATATAAAACAAGTAATAACAAATGAATTTAACAGATGTTTACAGAGTCTTCCACCTCACAAAATCAGAATACACATTCTTCTCAGCTGTACATGGGTCTTTCTCCAAAATAGACCACATACTCACATATAGAACATGGCTAAGTAAGTGCAAAGGAATTGAAGTTATCCCCTGTATATTATCAGACCATAGTGCGATGAAATTGGAGATCTATAGCAAAAGAAACTTGAAAAATTTCATAAACATGTGGAAATTGACCAACACACTTCTGAATAACCAATGGGTCACAGAGGAAATTAAAGAAGAAATCAGACAGTTCATTCAATTAAATGACAATGATAATACAACATATCGGAATCTATAGGACACAATGAAAGCAGTCTTATGAGGGAAATTCATAGCAGTGAATACTCATACTAGGAAAACAGAGAGAGCCCAATTAAACAACCTGATGCTGCACCTCAAGCCTCTAGAAAAAGAAGAGTGGGACAACCCCAGAGCTCATACAAGGGAGGAAATTATAAAGATCAGAGGAGAAATCAATGCAATGGAGACTAAGAGAATGATACAAAAAAATCAATGAAGCCGAGCTGGTTCTTCGAGAGAATCAACAAAATTGACAAACCCTTAGCCAACCTTATCAGAAAAAGGAAAGAAAAGGCCCAAATCCATGCAATTAGGAATGAACAGGGTGAAATTACAACAGACCCAGTAGAAATCCAGAGGCTCATCAATACCTATTTCCAGAACCTATACGCCAATAAGATGGAAAACACAGAAGAAATGGACAGATTCCTAGATACATATGAATTACCAAAGTTGAATGAAGAAGACCTAAAAATTCTAAACAACCCAATATCAACCAATGAAATTGAAAATGTAATTTAAAACTTATCAAGTAAGAAAAGCCGGGGCCCTGATGGCTTCACTGCTGAATTCTACCAGACATTTAGAGAGGAACTGCTGCCACTACTGTTTAAACTCTTCAAAGAAATTGAAAGGGAAGCAATACTCCCAAATTCATTTCTGGAAGCAAACATCACCTTGATCCCCAAAGCAGAGAAAGACCCAACCGCAAAGGAGAACTATAGGCCAATCTCACTAATGAACATAGATGCAAAAATTCTTAATAAGATACTGGCAAACAGAATGCAGAAGATCATCAAGAAGATCATACACCCTGATCAAGTGGGATTCATCCCAGGGATTCAGGGATGGCTCAACATATGCAAATCAATCAATGTAATACACTATATCAATAGAGCCAAGGACAAAAACCATATGATTATCTCCAGAAATGCAGAAAAAACATTTGACAAAATCCAACATGCATTTATGATAAAATCCCTACAAAAAATTGGAATAGATGGTCTCTACCTCAAACTGATAAAAGCCACCTATAAAAAACAACAGCCAATATCATACTACATGGTCAAAAACTGAAATCCTTCACACCAAAATGAGGAACAAGACAAGGATGTCCACTATCACCACTCTCGTTCAATATAGTTTTGGAAACATTAGCCATGACAATTAGACAAGAGAAAGCAATAAAGGGAATAAAGATAGGAAATGAAGAAATCAAATTGTCATTATTTACAGATGACATGATACTGTATATAGAAGACCCCAAGAACTCCACCAAAAGTCTTCTAGACTTAATAACCAAATTCAGTCAAGTAGCTGGTTACAAGGTCAACACACAAAAATCAATAGCTTTCCTCTACACGAATGACAGACTCACTGAGACAGAAATAGAAAAATAATTCCTTTCACAATAGCATACAAAAAACTGAAATACCTAGGAATCAACCTAACGAAAGAAATCAAAGTCCTCTTCTCTGAAATGTATAGCACTCTGAAAAGAGAGATTGAAGATTATATCAGAAAATGGACAGACATCCCCTGCTCCTGGTTAGGAAGGATTGATATAGTGAAAATGGCCATACTTCCAAAACTGCTATATAGATTTAATGCAATTCCAAATGAGATCCCAGCAGCATACTTCATGGACCATGAGAAAATAATTCAAAAATTCATTTGGAGCAAGAAGAGACCCAAAATAGCAGAAGCAATTCTAGGTAACAGAGGCATTGTTGCAGAAATCTCGGAAAGAAATACACAGAGACACAGAATTCAGATAAAATAATAAAATCTCTTCAGAAACCAGTCTGGTCAATATCTGCCCCCTTTGTTCAGCATTTCCCTTTTTATATCCTTTTTAGCCATTATCTCATCCCTAGTGGTCTTTGATATGTAAATACAATTCCAGTTCCTATTTACAAGTCACAGACACAAGATAGGCCATATACATTGTCAATTCACCCTGGCCTGGTAACTTTGTTAAGTTAATGAAGTTATTGGTTAGAGTCAGATAATCTTCACCTTAAACAAGGAGTTACAGGAAAAGCAAATCTTAAAGAACACATTACTTATTTTGCTTCTGCAACTAACTTAATATTCAATCTATTAAGTTATCTAAAACTTTTCCATATCAACATGGCAGGGGGTTTCACAATCCCCAACCTGCAGCTATACTACAAAGCTACTGTAATAAAAACAGCATGGTACTGGGAAAGAAACAGACCCGAGGACCAGTGGAACAGATTTGAAGATGCAGAAACAACTCCAGACACACTCAGCCATCTCATGTTGATAAAGGAGCCAAACACCCTCACTGGAGAAAAGATAGCCTCTTCAAGAAATGGTGCTGGAAAAATTGGGCTTCAACTTGCCAAAGATTAAAACTAGACCTATATCTCTCACCATTCACTAAACTAAAATCAAAATGGATTAAAGATCTAAGTATTAAAATACAAACTCTGAACCAGTTGGAACAGAGGTTATGTAGAACTCTTGAAGGCATCAGTGTAGGAAAAGATTTTATGAACAAAACCTCAGTTGCCCATGAACTAGCACAAACAATCAACAAGTGGGATCTCTTCTGCACAGCAAGAGAAACCACCAGCAGTGTGAAGAGACAACCCACAATGTGAGAAAAAATCTTTACCTGCTCTTCCTCAGGCAAAGGTCTACTACCTCGAATCTATAAAGAACTTAAAAACATCAGACCTCCCAAATTTAAAGACCCAATTCAAAAATGGGCATCTGAAATGAACAGATATTTCTCAAAGAAGTAGAAATAGCAAATAAATACATGAAAAAATGTTCAATATTGCTGGTCACTGGAGAGATGCAAAAGAAAACAACACTGAGATTCCACCTCACTCCAGAAAGAATGGCTGCTATCATGAAATCAACCTATAACAAATGCTGGCAGGGCTGTGGGGAAAGACGAACCCTGCTCCACTGCTGATGGGAATGTAGACTGGTGCAACCACTGTGGAAATCAGTATGGAGATACCTCAAAGAACTAGGACTGGAAGTCCCATTTGACCCTGCTATTCCACTGCTGAGGATCTTCCCCAAAGAATTAAAAGAATCATACCACAGTGATATATGTGCACCCATCTTCATAGCAGCACAGTTTGTAATAGCTAAAACTTGGAAAAAGCCCAAATGCCCATCAACTGGAGACTGAATAAAGAAAATGTGGGGTTTTTTATAAAATGGAGTGCTACCCAGCCATAAAAAATGAGAAATTAGAGACATTTATAGCTAAGTGGATGCACATTGAGGCGAAACTCTTAAGTGAAATAAATAGGACACACATGTATAAATACCGAATAGTTTCTCTGGTGTGAGAAACTGAAAGTGTAAATAAGGACTAAAATGTATAATAGGTAATGTGAAATAGGAAGAAAAGGGGCAAAGGGGAAGGAAGTGGGAGGGCTAGGGGAAAGGATAGAAGGGAATGGGATTAATATGAGAAAATGGAAAAATAGGAACAAAATCTTTGTAAATATGGAGGAATGGAGGGATTGAAGGGAGGGCTGGGCAAGGGTGAAAAATAAGAACCAAGAGAGGTTATGTAAAGGAGCAAATTTCCAATAATGAATGTCATTATATTGTATACCTAAAATGTACCAATGATTAGAATGAATAATTGATAATGCAAAATAGGAAGAAAAGGTCCAAAGGGCTAGGGGTATTGGGAGGGGCAGGGGAAAGGAAAGAAGGGAAAGGAAAAATGATGAGAAATGGAAAAAAATGGAAATAAATTCTTTGGGCATAGGGAAGGGTGGAGGGGGTGTAGGGAGGGCCAGGAATGGGGAAAAAATAAGAAACAAGATGCATTATGTAAAGTTACAATTCCAAGTGAGAAATGTAATTGTGTTGCATACCTAAAATGTATCAATAAAAGAATTTAGCAACAACAACAAAAAGAAATAACATGATTCATTAGAGAATAATTATAATCATATAATAATGAAAGTACAATATTGCCCAGTTCTGAGATACACACACACACATACCTGGAAAAAATGTATAATTTAAATCTATGAGTGCTTATGGAATGAAAAATTAAAATGAGGAAAGAAATAATGTGAGAGGAAATCAGTGCAATATGATAATATAAAAATCATAAAGATAATTTAAGTTTCTTACATGGCTTATAAAATGGATGAATTTCTAGTAAGTTTTATTAGTAAAGAAAAAGATTAGAACTCAGAGTTCACCAGGTTTTGAACCAGCTCCCCATGTCCCATTTCCTAGGGCTGGTTGCCTAGTTATATTGACTTCATATCAATGAGGGGAGGATTTATTTCACATTATAATTTAATTACTTGGATTAGTATTTTAATTGTTAAGGTTAGGTTCATGATTTCATTTGACATTAGAACGAGTTTCCCAAAATATTACTACAGAAATCACTGAATTCTCCCAATTTCTCATATACAGTAAAGGGTAAGCACTGTATGGACAAGTGGGATGGGTCACTAAGGGAAAACGTCTAAGGTGATTATCTTAGGTGCATCCAGTGTCTTCTGAAAATATGAGCTTTATCATGTTGTTTCATGATACAGCTTTTTCCCAAATAATTCACATGTACAAGGAGGTTATAGACTTTTCTATGCAGAAAAATTTTGAGGAAAAGCAAAAATCTAGTACAATATGGATGATCACTGAGTTTCTAACAAACACTTTGTGACCAATTGAGAAATGATGTCAGTATTTTTTTAAACTATTTATTATTTTACTATGGTTTTAAATAAATTTTGTCTAAATTTTGTTTCCGATTATTTGGTGATTCTTGTTTCTCTTAGATAAGAGCTCCAGAAAAATATTTATGAATTGTTAAAGTTTTTCTTTCAAAAGTATCAAGGTGACATTTCTTGTCTGTAAATAGCTTTCTTAATTTAATTTTTTTCCATAAACAGTTACAATCACTAAAGCTGACATTTTGTACATCTTCAGTAATTCTCAGTAGCATTCTTAAATTTTCTCTTCCTAATGCTTAGATTCCTGCTTGAGTCTCAGCTTTCGCCTATATGCAGACATTTCTTGAGAAAGAAATGCAGAACTTCTTGAGTAAACTTTTACTCTGAATAGAAAAAAAAATGGTTGCAAAAAATTTGGCTCCAAAACTTGCATAAGAGAAGAATGATGTTAAATTGGAATTGAGTCAGTCACCTAGTGCTCCTTTCTCTTAATTTCCCATAGATTTATGCCTGAGTTGTTAAGACCTGTAATTAACAAGTGAATACAACCTCAAACAGCGCTATGGGAAATTGAGAGCACAAAGCAGCCATAATAATAGTGCCAGCAGTTTCTGCAGCAATGGAAAGCACTGCCAACTGCTTTGGCAGCAAGCGGAATAATTCCTTGAGGCTGACACCAACACCCTCCACATTAAACATAGGCAGTCTTGAATTTGGCAGGTACCTACTATATGCCCAGAAGGAGAGATTAACTGAATGTGCCAACAAAATATGGGGAAGGATGGAGGTGGTTAGTGTGTCACCTGGATTTGAGCCAGAGTCTTCCAATGAACACAAGTGTAATGCATCCTGAGGAACCCTAAAATTCCCTGGGAGGCATTTGAGACTATATAAAGTTATAATTTAACAGAGGAACTTTAGTTAGAGGAATATTTCTTATTAGTATTATTGGGACTTTTTTATTTTCTTGATTTTTGTTGTTCCCTTTACATTGTGGCCTAGAAACTATGAAGTATTCCAACCCATCTTTTCTCTTTTCTAGTCCTAAGAACATGAATGCCTAGTTGACTTCCAAGAAGTTTCATTTTGGAGCAGCTTTTCCAAGAAATTAGTGTTAAACTAAAATTTCGTTCTTCTTTATCAGTATTTAATCCATATTCAGTATAATTTTAGCATTGCTTAATTTTCAGCAATTCTACCTTACATATTATTTTAAAAGTTTTTTCAATAAAACTTTTAAAAAACATAGTCCAACACATTTGAATGGAAACTTTATGAGGGGTGTTTTAAACAATTTAATAGCAGCTAGAAAAGCCATTCTATCAAACCAGGATAAGTGTAACCTTACATTGACAACTTGTATTTCCTATGAGAAACACCAGGGCATAGATGCAGGGGCAGGGCAGTCTAACACATGTCTAAGCCAGTGCATCACTCTCACTTGTATGATGCTGTGTTCAATTATGGACTGTGTTTTCCTTGTCAGCCATCATATCTATAAATGAAGTATTTGCTAAATATTTTGAAGACAGTTCACACATATTTTAATGATTTTCTACATTAAACTATTCAGATTGATCACTTAAGCAAAGAAAGAGAACATGCAGATATACTTGAAATATTTTCACCACACATGGATTATTCAACTATTTTATAATATGTGCATGAAAAACAGTTTTAACATTTGCTTCTCCCCAAATTTAAAGGGAAGGTAATGGAGTGGCTTAGAACTTTTAATACAGTTTCTGATGGTGGAGAAACATGCACAAATTACTCAGAAATTATGCAGCATATTTATTTAAACATTAGGCTCTTAGAATTAGATGAGTGTAGTACCCAAGTAACACATTACTTGAAGCAATATATGAAGAATACTTCTACAGTTATGGAATAAAAACTTTTGTTCACCTAAAGTCCATAGATTGTAATTTCTGGATTTTGTATTATCTTATAATCACATGAAAATTTTGAAATAAATGTCTCCTTTAAAGTAAAAATAAAAAGAACCAGAAGTGTAGACTACATATGGCTGCCAGAGCAGCTTTGTTGAATGTGAGTTATGAATAGTTTTTATGTTACATATTTCTCACTACCGGAGTCCCTTTTTTTGTTTTACTCAGAATATGTGTTTGAAGTTATTTCATTAATTTTGTGCCTCATTTCTACGGCACTTCCAAAGTCAAGCATTTTGCTTTTCCTGTTGTCCTCAATAGTATTTCTGTCCTTACTAAACTGTACTTTCTTGACTCCTAAGATTTGTTATCTCCCCTCATGAAGTGATCATCATAACCTACTTATTTCCATTTTCCTTCAGGCTAGCTCCACTATAGGGATCTGGATTATTCATATTCCTCTGATCTTAGCCGTGATTCCTGAACAAAAGCCTGCATTAATATTTATGTTTGATCCAGAGAGACACCTTGTTTTAGGGGGTAAAGTGTTGGGTGAATAATCATTATCCACCTGGGCAATAATTCACTCTTCTGAAGTTTGAATAAAGACTTGCAGATTGCTCAGAGATGAAATATTGGCCTGAAGGAGTATATTGACTTTAGAAACTATCAATTCTTCTAAAATACGAAGGATATCCTTCTGAAGTACATTCTTTAAAATAGCTGAAATGTAATTGCATCTGATTTATTAATTGAAGTTTAAGATTAGTATTAAGAGGATTGATTTTGTCCATAATTCAAGAATTTAGAAGTGTGCTGTATGATACAGATCTTCTTTGTAATACATGGTATGTATTTAGAGGTATATATTAATTATTTCTGTAAATTTTATACTTTTTCAGAAACAAATCATTATTTAACTAGTCTATGAACATCTTAATCAATTAATAACTATGATAGTATAAAATACGTTTAATTGAAAGCCAAGGAACTTGAGTTCTCGTCCCTGCCCTTTCAGTAATCAGCCATTTGTCCTCGGGTAGGTCATTCTATCTCTCTAGGTTATGTTTTTCTCATCCTTATACTGAATATTAAGTTTGGATACTAACTATTTTTGGGTTGTTTTGCTCAGTCGCCAGAGCAACTGATTCTTTAATCAAAGTTAAGACTTTTCCCTCCATGTTACAAATACTCTTGCACACGTTCCCTCTGGGATTGTGTGAGTGAGTATGCATTAATCCAAGGCACTGCCTAAATAATTGTCAATATCTACGGAAACCAGTTCAAATTAACAGAGAAAAGGATAGGTAAAGTGACTTCCAAATTCTATTTTGCTATCAGGATGCAGCATACAGAGAAAAGAGAATTGGTTTCCTCTTCTGAGATTCAACTGCACAATCATTGTGCCAACTAAGCATATTGTATTTCAGTGGAGGAAACATTTATGTGAAACTTCATTACTGTGATGAGTTAAACTCTATGATTTCATTATTTTTTAATTTCTCCATCTGCTAAACTATGAAATGATAGAAATTATATAAGGGGCAGCTGCAGAGGAGGCCTACAACTGAACTCAAGGGAGAGTTTGTGATGGCAGCATCTCTAAGAGGTTTTTGAGATGAGGAATGTGTAGCTCTCAGAAGAAACTAGAATTCTCTTGGAAAAGTCCTCTGTGAACTCCCCAGAGTAAGCAGGAATTTGTGTCCCTGTGACCTCATGATCAGGGAAGTGATTTCAAGTGCCAACTTAAAATACTGCTAGCCAGTGCAGAGGACTATACATTTTAACATGAAAAGGGAGAAAATGTGCTGTTGAGATGGTAGAAAGTTGATCTTTTTAACAAATACATTTTTCAATAAACTTTTGTATAAAAGTTGAAGACAGTGGGTCTGCATGGAAATGAATCACATCTCAACTGTGGGATCTCACACATCATTATGATATATCAGGTTGCAGGTATTTTGAAAGTACATTAGTTGAAATAATGACATAAATGTAATCTATGCCAAAAGACAATAAGATTGCCTCTGTTTTTCACACAATATCCACTAACCTTTTAACAATCTCATCCTTTCCCATAATTTCTTGTAAAGTAATATAAAAAGATTGGCAATAAAATGTCAATAAAACACATGAGCACACAAAAACGCAGAACACATATTTTTAATTTCTCTTTAAAATCTTTTACACATGAGCAGGAAATTTGAGAGTTAAATGAGACTCTTGATCACATCTTTCCTAATCTCCCTTCTAATTCAGTAAACTTTCTTAAAAATTTGTTTGAGTGTATACAAACATGTACCTGGAGTTTAACTACTTCCCTTCATCACTTTTGCCAGTTAAAACCTAGTGTGAGTCACGATCATCTTTCCAAGACTATTATCTGTAGCTTCCTACATCTGGTATATGTTGAAGATTCCTTATCTAAAATGCCTATGACCAAAAGTGCTTCAGATTTTAGATTTTTTTTTCATATTCTTGAAGATTTGCATATACATAGTGAGATATCTTTGAGATGATACCAAAATCTAAAGATGAGATTCTTATATACCTTAAACTGAAGATAATTTTATACAATATTTGAAAACCTGAAACAAAGTTTTATGGTGTGAAATGCTCTTGTGGTGTCATATGGACATTTAAAAAGTCTTGGATTTTGGAGAGGTTCAAATTTCAGATTTTTGTATTAAATATGTTTAAATTATAATATCCCATAGAAGAGATTGTCTGTATAGAGAGATCTTTTAAAATTATCATTTAGGCTCTATGAGTCCTCTTCTCAAACTCACAAATGGCTTTCACTTTACTTATACTAACACCCATGAGAGGGCTGGGGATTTAGCTCAGTGGTACTGCGCATGCCTCACAAGTGCAAGGTCCTGAGTTTAAGCAAGCAAGCAAACAAACAAACAAAAAACATCCAGAAGTTTAGAATTTTATAAATGATTTTACTGTAATCCCTTCCACTGTAGTTTGAACCACATATGGTAATATTTATTCTCATATTTCAACCTCACTGGTTTCCAAGCCATTATTTCATCACACTGTGTATCCTTTGCCCTAGCAACTTTGAATTTGACTTTCCCATTTCCTGAAATATTCTTTCCACAGGTATTCATATTCCTTTTTTCTTTTTCATTTAAGGCTCTATTGCAATTTCCTCTTATCTGAAGAGACAACTTTATCTATAATGCATGAAATGGCATTCACCTCAAATCCTTGTATCTTCTTTGGAACACTGATCCCTACCTACTACATTATTACGTACTTTGTATTTGTTTATTTAATATATATTGCACATTCCATATCTATAGCTCTCTGGTAATGACAGATCAGACCTTCAATGGTAAGATGAACTTTGGTTACAGGGAGCCCATGCTATTCAATCAGTGAGTAGGCTGTATCTCCTTGACAATTTAAACTTTTATAAAGGACCCACGAGGCAAGGGATGAGAGGGTTGGGAAGAAATATTCTTTCTCTAAAGATCCAGTGGTTCACCTGGCTAGTTATTAAGCTTTTGCTGTGTAGCAAATGATATTAATATGAAACACAAGAATACACATTTTTTCTCACTTTTGTAGATCAAGAGTGTTTGATTTTATTTTATCAAACACCTCAAGGATCCTGATCAAATGTTAAGTCATATGTACCTGCAAAGGCATATATCTATCTATATCTATATAGGTATATTTATAGATATAGATATAGATATATTTTACCGGAATTGAACCCTCCTTCTATGTAAAATAAAGGAACCTAGTTTTCCACTTAGGACTCTAATACCCATAAAGGTTGTAATGTAGTAAAATTAAATTTTGAGGCCCATTACTGAGCTGCTATATCCCAGCTTACCCAAGAACATTGAGAAAAAATTGTTCTTTTTAAACACTACCATTAAAAACTTCTTTCCCATCATTCCTGAACGAACATTTGATTGGACTGAAGTCATCATCTTCTTCCTTTTTCATGACTTCTAGAAGTTACCATAGCAGTTAATTATTAACAAAACACCTGCCAAAGATATCAAAACAATCAACAAAACCAAGAAAATACAAAATTAAGTATATAATTTAGTGATATCCTTCCATCTGTACTTTATTTCATTGCTCTACAGATGAAAGTTTTGATGGTTTCGCCAGAGGTTGCCATAACCTCATTTCTCCTAAGCAAGGAAGTTTTTGTTACAGTCTAATGAAAAGTTCCGGAATCAGCAGGTGCTTTCTTGTGTTAGTTCTAAGAATAGTATCTTAGCTTACGTGCCCTGTGTACACACTTTAAAACAAGGTCTTGTGTGAAATATGTTTATTAGATGATCCAGAGAATGAGAGTAGGAGAGCAATGAGTGAGTTGAAGAAGAAAAAAAGCCAATCTAGAGGATTGATATTGACATCATTATAAGAAGTTTGTATCACCAGGGATCTTCTGAGAAGCACATGGAATATCTTCAAAAGGTGTCTGCCTTTCTATTAGTTCTTATTTTTCACTGGTCAGGATTTACCATGAATGATGACTTCTCTAGAATTTTGAGGCACTCCTGCAGCAAAGAGAGTGTACAGTGCACACTCTAGCAGGTTCCCAGAGCTGAAGGTACAGGGGCCGTGTGCATGGAGGTCAGGCTTTGTTTTTCTGAAGTGTGTTGTAGCTGCAGTCTAGGAAGTCTGCATGGAGTCATCTACCCAAGTCTTGAATGGAAGGCAAAATAGAAACACAACAGTGTAATTTAGTCAACCAGTATTTATGCTACCCTTGCATATAAATCAATCATTTTACTAAAGATTTTTGGCATTGAATTTAGAGATATAGATGCAGTTTTCAGACTTCAGGTGCACTTCTTTTATAAAATAGAGAGAACACAAGTATTCTTAAGTGTTCTTATCATTAAATGTTTTACAATTCAGTAATTTTACATGATCACAGATTTTAATGGTAACTGTAGAAAAAACAAAGCAGAAAATTTATACCATGATCTTTATATTAAAAAAGACTTCCAGGTATTATCTAAGCAATAAATACAAATTTCTGTATCTTTAATTTCATAGATAGACTTTTCTAAAATTGATAAGATTCACTATTCATCTATCGACTAGGCCTTAACTTCCAACTCTCATTTTCAATTCTCTTTTTGCTACCATTTTACTGAAGGAAGGAGTTCTATGAAGTGATTTCCAGGATGTAACTTATCAGAGTCCAATTAAAGGCACAATTAAGAATGCACTGATCCTAAAGCAAAGACCTACAGAGGTAAAATATGAGAGATTTAGTAAGACATTTTGAAAAGGTGTTGCTTTATTATTTTTATTTTAAAATTAGAAATCAAAAGTAAGAATATTTTCTCAGGGATGTTGTAAACCTATTTATTTTACTAAAGATAAAAGTAGGCTGTTTGGAAAAGATTACAGATGTTTCTCATCTTACAATCAGTTATTATCCCAATAAATCCATCATAAATTAAAAGTATAAATAAAAATATGTTTAATGCATCTGATCATCTGAACATCACAGCTTAGCAGCACAGTATACTACAGAGTATTCTTGTTTCCCTTCATAATTATATGGCTTACCGGAAGTTGTGTCTCTTTGCCTCTGCCTGGTATTGTCAGATAATATGAGCCATAAATTGCAAGCCTGGGAAAATATCAAAATTTAAAACCCAATGTACAGTTTTTACTGAATGTGTCACATTTGAACCATGATGAAGTTGAAAAATCATTGAATGTAAAAATCATAAGTTGGAGACCATCTATATTTTTGACTTTGTTGATTGGTTTAATGATGTGTAGGGTATTGCAAACTCAGCTATGTGAGAAATACTTTCCAGAAATAAAATTTAAATTTCCAGCTACAACATTTAATGAATATGTATGAACACCTTATACAATGCATAGGGTTATAAACCATTCAATGTTATGTTAAAATTCTGTATTTCAACATTTAAATGTGGGAGAGACAGGTAATTTAAAACAAAGCATAAAAGCAAAACATGTATTATAAAGTTAGAAGAGGATGTTTGATTGTTATGTTTGTACTTATTGGAATAGTATCAGTGAAAGTGTCAATAATACTGGAAGAAATATCTCTAAAGTTATCGAGTACAGATTAAAATGAAACATATTCAAATATCCAGTACTTACATAGGAAATGTTAAAACTGAAAACTGAAATCCACCCTGCAGTAACTCAGGAAAAGTGTTCCTGGGTCAAAGCAAATATTATTATTCTTGAATATTCCCTTTTGTCCATGAAAGAGAGGTGGCGTGGTGAGCCTGAGCATGAGACCTCATCTGTGACTTTGCTGATATTTATACAAAAGTGCAACCAGAGTCTGGCTTAGATTTCTATGATTCACTGTATCTTATGCATGCATGACAATATCTCAATTTTAAATTTTATTTTCTTCTTTAAACATTTTCCTAACTATAACACTCCCATGTTTTCTGGGGGTTTTATGTTCACGTGTTTGAAAATATGTATGAAGCTGTATAGTCTTGGAACTCTTTTAAATTCATTAATATTTGCTTTAGAGATCCCTCTGTCTTGCTAAAATATAAAAATAGTAATCTTGTAACAAGTGGATTAAAAATAATTAGAGCTTTGAATAAAATATAAAGAATATTTCTTTTGGCAAGTTGTGAAAAAAAATCCTGTTAAATAGCAGCTGTAAGTCAATCAGGCAGCAAAGCCTACTAAATCTAGACAAAAAATAAGGCAAAGAAAAACAAACAAATGAAACTGATAACAAAGCTAACTTCTAACTATTGCTTCTACTTTTCATCATTCTTTGATAAATATTTGATATTGCAAACTAATATGTATTTATGGGCATTTCTGAGTACATTCTTCAGTTACATAAGAATTAAGATCACATTAAAACAAGGTTTATTGGGATATACGTCCAAGTAATGGATACAATTTTTTTTTCAGAAAACATAATGCATAGTCATTTGTACTTCTAAAATTATAAAAGAGACAAAAGTGATGTCTAGATGAAATTATCAATCGCTGGTATAAGTGACTTCTATGCTTTGTACTGAGCATTCTGTACACCTTATTCTATTTATCCTACAATTGTCCTCATAGGCCTGATTATGTTACAGTTAATTTGCATATGTGAAAACTGAGGATTTTAAGGTAAGTCACTTCTCTATATCTTATGATAAATGAGAAACAGAGTTCCAAAACTGCTCTCCTAGATTCTAAAACTCTTATTCTTTAACATGATTTTATTTTGTATATCCTTTTATTGGTACATTTTAGGTGTACAATATAATGACATTCATCATTGGAGATATGCACCTTTACGTACTCTCTTCGCTCTTATTTTTCCCCCTTCCCCTGACCTCCCTTCAACCCCTCCATCCCTCCCTATTTACAAAGACTTTGTTTCCATTTTTTCATTTTCCCATATTAATTCCATTCCCTTCTTTCCTTTCCCCTACCCCTCGCACTTCCCTCTCCCCTTTGCCCCTTTTCTTCCTATTTCACATCATCTATTATACCTTTTAGTCCTTATTTACACTTTCAGTTTCTCACACTAGAGAAACTATTCGGTATTTACACATTTAAACACGATGTTTTTAAAGTGTTTGGTCCAGTACTTTTCACTTTCCAATTATGTTCATTCATAAAAGTGATTGCTACTACCATATTCCTTATAGTTTGAGTATGCTCCTCCTTCTTTAACACTTTGGCTTGAGCAAAGGACAAAAATCATTGAATTTGTTTCTTCTAAGCACTTTTAAGTCGAGCTAAATTTTTCCAAATGAAGCTTCTTAAGAACCAAATGATGAAGAGCAGCTGATTGTTGAAGACACCCATGTCTTACACTTGCAACTTCCCTCAGTATATTGCCACATTACGGAGTGAGGGTGAACCAGGGCTGAATGGAAGTTAGAATTCAGGTGAAGTACTTATAAAGTGCTTATCTAGGTAAGAACCAGACTCCGCTGTTAAGAAGGATAGTGTTAGTGTGGTTCAGAAAAACAGTTTCATGGTTCCCTTTTATATCACTGAAGCAATAAGATTTCCAGGGCAAAGCAGCAAAAAGTTACATTTCCATCAGCCCATCATTATTCCAAGTCTCTGCAATAAAAGCAGTAACAGAGGAGCAATTATAACTAGGTCACCATAACAAGCACTTGAACCCTTACCTATGTTCCAGGCACTGTCACCAAGGTAGTTTCCAACCAGGAGACAATCCTTTGGTAAGTACAATGTGGTAAAATGAGGTAATCACACTGCTGTAGGTTTTTGCTCTTTCACCTACTATCAGGTTGGTCAAAATTAACTTTCTGACTGATGTGCTTTCCCCTTTCTCTTTCATTGGGATGGAGAGTGAATAAAAAAGTAAGATTTTCTGTCTAAGACTCTTATTAAGCACTAATTTTATACCCTTGAGCCCAAGCTTGACTTCAGAAGCAAAGCTTTTCAGGTATTACTCTACCTGCAGCATTTATTATGGGTGGATGGTTCTGTACACCCCTGGCCTCACTGTGTCCTCAGAAGTACACCAGACTGGCAATAGAGTTCTTATTTGGAAGTCCCAGAAAAAGACGACTGCCATCAACTGAGTTGATGTTACTATTTGTTTTGCTTCTGTCCACATTTACTACTAGTCATTTCCAGTTTGCAGTTCCTGAGACGTCTGGTTATGGTACTGAGCTGGGGGAAGCAGCCCCCTTCAGGATTATCCCAGTCCCCTCAGTCTGCTGCAGTGTAGCTGAGCCCCAGGCTTGACACCAGTCAAGACTCCACATTGCGTCAGACCCAGAAACCAGAGCTCATGCCACAGCTTCACTGCATTTTCAGCTACACTTTTGGAGGCCATCCTCTCCCTCAGAGTATAAAAATCCTAACGGACTTTCTTTTCTCCATTCCCCATTTCTTCCCAAGTTCAAGAGTGAAGTCCCCTGCTTGCCCCAGCAATGAATAGTTGCCTTCCCACCTATTACCTGGAAAAGTATTTTTTTATCCATATGTCAATTGAAAGGACTTATACTATTTTCCCAAAGGCAAGAAATGTTGAGGTGTTGAATTTTTAAATGGAATATCTTTTCATGTTTGAATGGTTATTATTAGTTCAAGCAGCATTTTCTTATTGTCATGACCCAGTTATGAATGCTCTTGAGTTTTGAAAGAACAAAACTGATCAAATTTGCATGAGATAGAAGAAATATCTTATAAGGATGAACCAAGGAAGACATGCAATCCAGAAGGGGCCGTAGCAGTCTTCTTGGTAGCCCAGAGGTTCAAGGAGGCAGGGAGATTTATATACCTTGTGCACCTTTAAAATACATAGAAATAAACTGGGTGTCGTGATGCATACCTGTAATCCCAGCTTTCTGGAAGGCCAAGGCAGGAGGATCACAAGTTTGAGCCCAGCCTAGGCAACTTAATGAGACCTGCCTCAAAAAAAGGACTGGCAATGTGTGAAAGCCCTAGGTTCAACCCCCAGTAATATATAGTTTCTATAGATGACATGTCCATGCTCACAGAAAATACACAATTCCTAGGGCTTCCTTTTTCTGAATGTTAATGTATTTTATAGAACAGTGATTCCCAAACTTTCTTGAAATTTTTAGGTATGCTCTCATTTATTAGCTTTTATGACAGCTTTCTCTCCTCTTAAGGTACTATATGTGTTATACGTATATATAAGTTAAAGTGACTTGTACTTGATTTGGTTTGATATTGTCTCAAGAACACTAGATGTCATCATTGATACCACAGGACATCATAGAAATAAAGTTGAACATCACTGATCACAGTAGGATACAGGAAGAAGTAGCTTTGGTTTCTGATCAGTTAATCCTCAGGTGTTTGAGTAACCAACCCAATCAGACTTGACAAATGTGGTGAACCACCCAAAGAAAGTGGTAGGTTTGGGTCATATTTCACCATGCATTTTAATTTCCTACTCAGTTGTTATTTTTCATTCAAATATTCTCATTTTCCCCTCGGCAATTTTTCGTTTGGGATTTAAAACTAGATTTATCTGTTGGTGGGGCAGGATTTCCATTGCAGCTGTGTTTTAGGAGTTTCCATATTCTATTTCTCTTTTTTGGTACTGGGGATTGAACTCGGTTCCTTGTGCTTTCACAGCAGACAGTGAAACCACTGAGCTAAATCGCCAGCCCTCCATATTCTATATAAGGGTATAACTATTTATGTATAACCATCCTGTTTGGGAGTTTGTCATTTCCAAACTCCCAAGGGAAAAAGTTTCAATCCGCAGTTCACTAATAGGTTAAATATTGATTTAATGATCACTACCCTGCAAAAGAACTAAACAGTAAATGTTAAATTTTGACTCTTGCTTTGACCTTTCTTAGTTATATCAAAATCAACTCAAGCTGATAGCATCACATTTACCTGGATCACACCTGCAAGGAATTTATCTTCTAAATTTATTTTGTTTTTCACCTCCAGGGCCTTAATAAGAGTAAGTTAATACACATGACTATTTTGCAATAAGTCTAAATAATTTATTTTTTATTTCAAGAAAGAGAAATACACCTTAGAATAAGAAATTCCAAGATTTTATTTTATTTTTAAAGCCATATTTTTGTGTTAAGTAGCACTTAAATTATTCTATATGTGAAATCCATATCTGCATTTACCTGGGTTTGTTCTCAAGAAGGTTTATTTTGTTCTGTAAATAATTTTTGACTGTTCTTATAAATGTACATATACAGATAAGTTTGAGTTCTTTTATTGATATACCTATAAAAACACAAATAAACTTTAAACAACAACAACAACAACAAGAAGCAAATGAGAAGTTAAGACATACACACTAAGATATGAGAAGCATATATTCATTCTTACATATCCCAGATAATCAGATTTCTGGGCTGTTTCCATAATTACCTGAGTATATAGTTGCACCAGTTCAAAAGAAGTGATATGTTTTATGAGCTGAATGAATCAGTTCTTGCTTCCAGCTGTTCTTTTTATACTCATACACTTCTTATGACCAGGAAGTAGTTGTGTGTGGCTCCTCTCTTATCTTGATATTTCACTAAAGGGTCCAGAATCCTTGTAACTCCCCTTGATATTTTCCTAAGTACTTTTGGTGACTCAAGAAACCGTGAGTAATCTACTTTAGACAGATGATCAGCTTGACACAACCAATAGCTATGTTCTTAGGAGTGACCTCACTTTATGTTCATAGAGTGCAGTGGGCAGGTGAAAAAGATGCCAGGGATTTCTTTAAATTATTGAATATGTGTGTCACAGCAGCAAAATTGAATTTTCATTAAAAAGTTGATTTGTATAGAAAAAAGAACTGAAAAATTTATGTATAGCAGTAGCATTTCAGTTATCTATGCACAGGAAGGAGAAAATGGCTAGGAGCTGTGTATTCTAAGCCTGCATTCTTTCAGAATTAGTGACTAAAGGAAGATTAATCATTAATCTTCTAAATCTGAAATTGCTGCAATTATCTATATCCCCTTTGTGATAATATAGCTTTCTGGTTGAATTTTTCACACTTTCAGACTTGATTCAGATTTTTTCAATTATTTAGTATCATTACCTACATTTAGTTTATTGTGTGTATATGAAAGTGATATGTCCAATTGCTTGGTGATATTGTGATACATTTATTACTAAACCAAGACACATTTCATTGAGTGTCTCTATGAGCTATTAACTATCCAGGATATTAGATATATTCCAGTGATTAACAATGACAAAATCTGTGCTCCTGGGACTGTATATTCTCTTAAGAGTTATAATAAACATAGTAAAAAATACAACAAAGTGCAGTAACAAATGTAAAAATTAAATACAGCAGGACAAAGGGATGGCTAGTGATAGAAGTTCATGGTGAATAGGCAAGATAATATGATGGTTAAATCTATTTATATAGTTGACTATAGGAAACCCAGATATTTTGTTAGACTTTATGTCAGGGCATTTCTGTGAATGTTTAGGTATATGATTAGCATTAAATTGAGTAAAGTTATTTGCTTTCATCTATGGGGCCAACATCATTCAATCCACTGAAACCATGAATAGAACAAATGGAATCGTTCTACTTTAGTTGAGAGTTCTGCTTCCACCCTTGGACTGGGACTTACATCACTGGCATTCCTGGTTTTCAGGCTTGTAAAATCAGACTACAGTTTCAAAACCATCTCTTCTTGGTGTACCAAATAAATATGATGCTGGAAAAATAAAAAAAGGGTGGAGAGGGTGGGAAAGAAGGGAATTGAAATGTTTTATGCACATGTACCAATTAATACAGTGAATGTAACCATTATGTAATATACACATGCACTGATAAAAGTGGAAAAAAAGAAAACATCCTGGTACAGTTCAGCTTCCACAATCATGTAAGCTAATTCTTCAAATAAATTTTTCTATGTATCAATCTATCTACCTATCTATCTATATCTGTCTGTCTATCTATCCATCCATCTACCCTGTTTGTTTTGTTTCTCTGGAAAATCATCAGAAAGCCTGTCTTATTAACCAAATGTGGGTCTTGAGGTGAGAAAAACTTTGTGCATCGAGGAAGAAAGGTCAGTTTGACTAAAGTAGGTTAGGTAAAAGGTGAAGAGTGGAGATCAAGTAGTCACCTGGGCACAGCTTACTTCATGTAAGTGCTAAATTATCAGAATTTTATTCTGAATTTGTTAAAAGGCCAGTAGATGGTATTTAGCATCGGGCCACTGGGATCTCACTTATCTTTCTAAAATACTGCTGTAATTGTTACATGGAGAAAGAACTCCTGAGATAAAAGAATGAAAGAATTATAAGACATGGCCCAAGAATTATGATGACTCAAACTAATGAGACTATGAAGATGGAGCTAACTAGGAATACAAATCTGAGGACAAAACTGATAGCTATGGTTGTGTGTGTGTGTGTGGGGGGGTATGAATTATACATATGAGGGAATAGGAATTAAGGATAACTTGTAAAAGAATTTTAGTGAACCTCCAAATCAAGAGAGACATCAGATCAAAATTTAGTTTAGATTTTTAGATTGACAGTGCCAGACACACAATAATAGGTTTTGAGAAATTTTCTTACATAAATGACATCTCTGGAAATAAATGCAGGCTTTGCCAGCAAGCCTGAAATACTTGAAAAAGCAGTAAAGAATACTGGCTCCAGGTACTATTGTGGTTAGATGTGGGGCTGAGGTTCCCATTGCTGGTGTAAATCGCCTCTATGTGAAAGGTTGGAATATTAGGGCTTAACACCTTGCCCAGAATTAGGCACAAAAATAGATGAGTTTTAAAAGTTACCCTCACTCTGACATCAAAAATGCAGCCAAACTCCTTCAAAGTTGTAGATCAAAATAACTGAATAAATATAGTACCATTTCAAGAGGAAGAAAATTTAAGGGAAAAGTCAGAAGCTGTGGAGTTGAGTGTTCTACTATGTGTTTATTGTATCTGAGATTTTTATCTACCTCTTTCTATTTTTCTTGTCACCTTCCTCCTCTGAAAGTTGTAAATAAAATAATTAATAATTATAATTAAAATGTATTGTACATTTAATGATCTTATCATCTAGTGTAGTAGACATGGAATCTAATAATTACATTTATGGAAAATCCTACAGAAACAACACTTACAGGATTCCAGAGGATCCCAGAAAACTGGCACCTTATGGTACGTGAGGAATAAGAAAAGGTTTATGAAGGAAGAAACACTTGGCTGAATCCTAAAAAGTCAGAGACCTGGAGAAGGTGGAAGCACAGTAAATCTTTAATAGACAGAGCAGGAATCATTTTTGAATTGCTGAGTACCAAGGTATTGATTCTACCAATGACAATAAGTTATTTCCAAATTGTGAAAATAGAAGTTTTTAAATGTTTGCATGATGTTAATTTGGAAATCAGCAAGTGAAAGTACACAAATCTATGAAATTATCAAGATCTAGAACACAGGAAAGGCTCTAGCGTGTTTTATAAATGAAAGTAAAAATTACGAATTTTTGTCACCTAAACACCAAGATGCCTGGAGCACATGTGTGCATTCATGGTGGCTAAACAACATTTGATATTAACAAAGCCATCCATAAGTTTGGTGGCTATGCACTACTTATTAGAATGTCTAATCTGATAATCCCTGACAATACTGTATTGTTGATTTGAATTATTTTTCCTTTTTCTGGTTACCTAGGAAAAATAAATGGGCTTCAACTCATTTTTCTTTTCTTTTTCTTTTTAAGTTATATATAATTTTTATTTGTATACATTTGCTGTGCATAATGATTTTACTCATTATGAAGAGTTGGTATATACACATCTTTATTCTTTTTAATTCCTTTTGCTTTTCCTACCCTTCCCCATCTTCCATCTGTAATTCCCCCTCCCACGTGCAAAGGTTCTATTTCTCCATTTCATTTTATTTTGCTCTGTAAATTATTTATATTTTTTGTTTCTCATATAAAAGAAAACATGCAATATTTATGATTGTGTGTCTGATTTCACTATGGTCTCAAGGCACATCCATTTTTCTACAAATGATTCAAATTTCTCTTCCTTTATGGCTGAATAGTACTCCATCATAATAATATACTACATTTTCTGTGTCTACTCATCTGTTGATGAGCATATAGGCTATTTCCAAGATTTAGCTATTATGAGTTCAACTCATTTTAAACTATGTTAATTGACAATGAGTCAGAAATTATTCTTGAGAACATCTTAGCTTAAACAGAAATAAGACTTTGATCACATAAAGGTGCTTGCCATATGGAAGAATAAAATTATTTACTTGTATCTCATATATATATATATATATATATATATATATATATTCTTTTTTGTACTGGAGATCAAACTCAGGACTTGAGCTTGCAAGGCAGGCAGCAGCACCACTGAGCTAAATCCCTGGCTCATATTTATTATTTCTGATTGAGGTCAAAGGAAAAAGTAGGTAAAAATTATCATTTTCATTTTGTTCTACCATTTCAATGCCTCTGTTCCCTTCTCCCTGTGTCAGATATGTGTGTTCTACATTCAATATTGTCATGAAGTGACTGTCAAATAATGTTAAGATCAGATTTTAAAATCTCTAGTTTTCTGTTTGCTTTGTAGTAGGTTAGTATAATTTTAGAACTAACTATATATTATCTGGATTATAGGATTGAAAAATACTTGCATTGGTATTTGGCATAGTGAACCCTTCATAACACTCTCTAGTCATACATTAATGCCCACAAGTTTTCTCATAGAGTTGTCTCTGTCACCTTGAGTTTATTTTAGGATTCAAATTATTTAATTTCTGGAGTGATTACTTGTAATTCACTAAACTGCATCTTATTGATCAAGATTCTAATTTCAATAGTGCTTTTATATCTTTTATAACTCTATTAACCATTATTTCTGTTAATCCTGTATGGCATTAGCTCAGTCCTGGATCAGTATGGATGCTTAACCAATAATTGTAATTAAACCACTGAAAATTGATACTTTGAGGAGTGTAAGAAAGTTCAAATTGCTATGCAAATCTGACTGCCCAAACAGGAACACATTATTTGAAATCTGTTGCTAAAGAATTGGTAAAATTAGTGTTTATTATAACACATCAAATATATTCCTTAGCATTCACTAATAGATAGAAATGGCTCTAATCCATAGTACAAACTGTTCCTATAGTTACTACAGAATTTCCTTCCTTTAGCATGAAAGCAAATGTCAAAAACACAATCATAGATAATGAGTGCATGGTGCCATTATGCTAACTTTTATTCTTCATGTAATCTTTCCTTCATTATAAAGTAAAATTTCAACTAAGTTAATTGACTGAAAATAATTATCATGAAGATATGTGACTAATTTGAAATCTCTTTCTAAATATCAACTTTTATTAACAGAATCTATAGAAAATTCCTAGCTTATTAAGGAAACAACATGCTGTCAATTGAATGAAAGGGAAAATTTTGCAGGACAAACTGAATGAAAATGAGAAAGATGTAATTCTAAATGAAAGAACTGAGATGTGGAAATGGGAGTATAATCACAGACATAGAACCTAACAGATTTTAAAATTATTACTTTTTATTTTTGGATTAATTTATTTTTTTCTTAAATGAATATTTTTAAATCCATTATATTCCATGCACTGGCATTACTATAAAATAAAATTTTAATGAATTACTATAATTCTAGTATTGTAGATATTCAGAATAAATGCCTATGGCCTACCCTCATACAAACTTGTAAATTTTCTGTCTATTGAGTAATGTTTGGGGAAGCAACCAAGCAACTTTTTAAAGTTAACAATCTTTTCCTTGAGCACATTTTTCATATTAACTTTTGATTGGCCCCTCAGAACCTTTCTCACGGTTACATTCTTATAGCTGCAAATTTGTGAAAATCTTGTTTCAAGAAACATCAAGGATATATTGGTTTTATGATCTGGTAATAGAATGTCTAGTTTTACATGCTCAATTTTAATGAAAATGTAGTGAATGTAAAAAGCCTTTCAAACTGTCACCGTGAATGTCAAACACATGCAGTCACTATTTGTACATTAAACATCCTTCTTACCTGACAGCATTCCTATACATTTTTTTTCTTTTTAATTAGCATCCACATCTCTTAGTTTTTCTCTTTCTCTAACACAGAGTGGTAGCAGTCTTACAGAACATGGGCTCAATCCAACTGTGGACAGGACAAGATCTTTTGAATTATTCAATTATCAGCAACATGCTTTCATAGACATTTTTCCTGCTCTCTTTCAGACTTAGTTGTGGGTTTCATAAAGAGGTAATGGGAAGGGCATTATCGTCTATGTCCAGTATAATACTGGAACAGGGAAGCAGTCAATGGAAGCAGCTGCAGCTTTCCTAATTGTTTCTAGCACAGAGAAAATAGAGAAGAGCAGTGAGGGAAAGCTTTTAAGGGTCCCATTTCCCACATCAGGCACAGAGCATCTGGGCTGAGATTACTTTGCAAGCAATTTGCGATTTCTAACAGCAACATTAAGGACCAAAAAAATCTATATAATAACCTCAGGAAAAAATGGATGTGTAAATTTTGCCGTTTTAAGGTTTAAGCAGATGAAGATCGTTCAGTGTGTTTTCTGAACATGTTACAGTTAGCAATTGTCTAAGGACAATTGCATGTTTCTCACTATCAAATTTACATTACTTGGTGTCTCCTTTAACTCTGAAGAATAAGAAAATGATTGAAATTTAAAAAATAATCATAGTAGTGTCTTGTCTAAATTAGATGTATTAAAGAAAAATAAGTGTATACCTTTTGGTTGCAAAGCACAAAAATGAGTTTGACTAGCTTATGCTCAAAGGAGAATTTTTTTAATTATAATTATTTGATGATTTCAACACTAATAATCTGAAAATGACATAGAAAGATTAAATTCATGCACATTTCCCCCAGGAGTAGTGTTGGTTATCTTTCCAGAAAGGAGGTTAGCATTTTATAGACAAATCTTATAATAAGCATATATTTTAAGAGTACAGGAATTTATTAAAGTGTATTTTGGAAAATTAGATAAATTCCAAGCTTATTATATCTACACTTGTAAGTTAAAAATCTGATCTGTAAACACATCCCAAAATATTCTTGTGAATCAAGGACAGAGGGTAAAGGAGGATGTAAGTACAAGCCCCATATGAATTTAAAATAAAATATGAGCTCCAAACTACGGCTATTGTAGAGGATTGAACACCATGAGATACAGATATGTAATCCCAAAACACCTCTTTAGTCAGAAATCATGAACCTCTAGAAATTTTAGTGAACTATGAAGTGGAGTACTAAACTGTGACCAGATAGTTTGTGAAAACTAAATAAGGGACACATAAATAGTTTGCCTGAAACTATGGAATCAGAATATACTTTAATTTTGCTTTGAGATATAATTAGTGAGACTTAAAATTTACCATGCTAGATAAGAGAAGGAAGTGAGAAAAACAAGTATATACACAGGAATGGCTTTATCAGAGAAAATATTCTTATTCTATTGCTAAGAGGGTAGCATAATAGTCTCCTAAAATCCAAGAAAGAGAATTGAGGGAGAAACAAGCCTCTTTCTCAATGGAATATTCTAGGAGTTTTTATTAGTATAACTAACCTGGGCCCTTAAAGCTGTCATCAGAGAAAACAATTCTATGCATTGATGCCAAACCTTGATAAAATTCTCAAAGACTGTTCATGTTCAATATGTGTGTGTGTGTGTATACATATATATATGTATATATATGTGTATACATGTATATATATATATATAGTTTGTTTGTTTATTTTTGGTTTATGTATGTTTTTCAACTTGACCAAGGCAAAAAATATGACCAGGTGAAAAACAAACAAAACCAAAAATCTTAAGAAGATATTTTGAACAGGGTGCACTATGTAACATAAACAAGACTAAGGCCTCTTCTAGAGGAATGTAGTTATATTGAATCACCTAATAGTTACAAGATTCTAAGAAGGACATAAAGTCAATATTAGATTTGAAATACATTCATAAAACCAGTCATGGTGGTGTACATTTGTAATTCCAGCACTTTGGGAGGCTGCGGTAGGAGGACCACAAGTTTGAGCCCAGACTGGGAAACTAGCAATTTAGTGAAACCTTATCTCAAAATAAAAAGAGTGAAAGGGCTGCAGATTTAACTTGGTTGGAAGGCCTTTCAGTCAGTCTCAATTATCTCTTTATCTACCTATCACCTATCCACATTAATTATTTAATCTATATTTTATTATGGTGCATTTAAAAATATTACTCAATATTCTTACATAAATACTATCTGACTGGTACTGTGTATTTCATGTATTTAATTTCGAGCAGTGATGGCAAATCTTTTAAAGACTGACTGCTCAGACTGGAACCCCAAACCCATTTATTTATCACAAAGTCCCAATTAAACTTGAATCCTGACCAGCCATGTGAAAGCTTGGATGAGTTGCAGCTATTGAGTCACATCTTGTGACATCGTCGCCTGGTGCTGCTACTCCTTTCTGAGCATGTGCATGGCCTTTGTGCAGTATTATCAGATGCTTCGCTGCTGGGGCCATGCTGGAGCGAGTTGACTCTCTGTGAATGTCAACAGAGAGGGCTCTGTATTCCTGTTGCGGCATGCATGCCATAGGTTCACTACCACTGATTTAGACCATATTGTTATCACACTGTATAGAAATTTCCTGTTCATTAATAGTCATTCTGTTCCTTTTCCCATCCACTAGAAAAACTGTAAGTAAACAATGATCTACTTTCTATTTCTCTGGAATTTCCTGTTCTAGACTTTAAGTATGAATGGAGTCATAAAATAAGAGGTTTGAGACACTTTCATTTTAGTTAACATAATCTTTCCAAGGTTAATCTATGTTGTATCAGTACTTCATATTTATTGTTCAATAATATTCTTTGGTATGGACATACCATGTTTTAAAAAGATCTATTCATAGGTTGATGGAAATGTGAGTATTTCTATGTTTTGATTCTTTTGAATGGTATTTCTTTTCTTTTTCTTTTTTTCTTTTTGGTACCTGGGATGGATGGGATGGAACTCAGAATCTTGTGCTTGCAAGGCAGGCGGGGCATCACTGAGCTGAATCATCCACCCTTGAACGGTATTTCTAAAAACAATTGTGTACAAATTTTTATGTTATATTGTGAATGTAACTTTTCATTTCTCTCAGGTATATACTTTAGGATACTTTTGGAGTGAAACAAAAAGGCAAAAATTTCCAAACATATATGAAACATTTAAAGGAGTTTTTTAAAGGGGAATTTATAGTTTTAAATTCCTATTTTATAAAAGAATAAAGATCTAAAATTAGTAATTTAATCTTTACCAAAGGCTTTAGAAGAGTAAGAGTAAATTATACCTAAATTAAGGCAGAATCAGTAAATCCCTCCATTTCTCCTTCTCTCTCACTTTTAAAAAAATCTTTGACAATATGTTGGCAAAGAAGTGTTTTATCCATGGGCCAAAGATTTAGCTCAGTGGTTCCAGTGCCTGCCTTGCAAGCGCAAGGTCCCGAGTTCGATCCCCAGTACCAAAAAATAAATAAATAAGAAGTGTTTCATCGAGAAAATAATCACTGCTGTATTTTTGTCCTATACTTCATTGATCACAACAAATGTGAAAGGAAACCAATGATAAATAATATAAAACTCTTGGTAATGATAGTTGATTCTAGCAT
Organism: Heterocephalus glaber; assembly: GCF_053883595.1. Taxonomy (NCBI): domain Eukaryota; kingdom Metazoa; phylum Chordata; class Mammalia; order Rodentia; family Bathyergidae; genus Heterocephalus; species Heterocephalus glaber. The sequence continues at coordinate 33,493,238 of NW_028258138.1, read as the reverse complement.
ATATAAATCTTTACAAAAACTATCATTAAATACACAAATAATGAAATGAAATATTGTCACTGCAAGGTAACATAGTTCTCAACTCAAGCATAAAGAACAACCAATGACAAAGAAGTCACTAATGTCAAGAAAAACTGGGATTCAATCTGTGTTCAAAGTGTGTGGCTTAAATTGGGAGCCATATGGTTTATCTAGGAAAATTATAGTACTTTAAAAATTAAGCCAACTGGATCTTAGGTTGTTTTACTGGGCTATAAAGAGATGATGTGACTCAGACTCCAGAAGCTCATTTGTGGTTTTAGAGAGATGGCCTAATGACATGCTTAATTGCTAGAAAATTTAGCAAATAAAGGCTCCTATTTCAGTGACAGTTTTTCCACTTGCATCTTTAAAAACAGCTGTTCTAGAGCTGAGAAAGCACTATGACAATATAACAAATACAGTGAATCAGATTATCTTTGCTTCTTTATTCATTCAAGCAAGTTTTATTTTTTAATTTTTAAATTTTTTTATTAATTATATTGGTACATTTAAGGTATACAATATAATGACATTCATCATTGGAAATTTGCACCTTTACATAATGCATCTTGGTTCTTATTTTTTCCCCATTCCCCTGCCCTCCTTTCAACCCCTCCATCCCACCCTATTTACAAAGACTTTGTTTCCATTTTTTCTTTTTCTCATATTAATTCCATTCCCTCCTTTCTTTTCCCCTACCCCTCCCAATCATCTGTTTCTAGAAAGTGGTCCATAGTGGATGAGATAAGATGCCTCAAGGAGTGTTGATTTTTCAATAAAATAGGTAGAAAAAAATCCCATTCTACTGAGAAACGTGTGTCTATTGCTTTCATCTCTAATGAGATGTTTGCAATTCCATAGGACACTACATAGAGACAATCATAAGGATCATGAATGCAAGCTTTTATTATGAGTGGGATGGAGATCCACTATCTAGACACAATTGTGAGGATACAAGTACTTTTTAAAAGAAATAAACACTGTCTAATATTTCCCCACCTAGTTTACAACCAGAAATCTAACTTAGCTTGAGAAAAATTTAAGACATGAAAACATTCAGATGTCTGCCCAAAATATGTAGAGACTGAGATTCCTGTTGATGACAAAACATATTCAAGATGTTGTGGTGAATATTTCTATGTAAAACAAGACCACAAAATTCACTTTGACTTATAATTAGCCGGACTGTTCTAGAGTCAAAGACCAAGGTGTATTAGCTCACACAATTTACAGCCCTCAGCATTCATAAAGGTCATTCTCAGGGCAGCATTTCATGCCACAGAGCAAATTTGTACAGTAAAGCAGGTAATTAAAGAATTTATTCACCTGTAGATTAGTTCATTCATTTTTAAAAAATTTAATAAATCAAAAGAATAGCTTCTGAATAAGTTTGTAATTCCAAACCAATATCTTATGTGTGCACAGTTCTTTCTATGATTTGTATTGCTTTATATCTGAAATGTTCAGAATTTAAAGTTAGGTCATCTGCACAGGTTTGGAGGAACAGATATAAAAAACTTGAAGCTTTGAATGAGCTAAGAGCCAGAACAATGTCACAAGGATTAAGTGTAGATATACCTAAGGACAGACTTAGAAAGACAGTGACTCTTAGGAGCAGAGAAATTGATTAAGAGCAATAGTAAATTAGATAGTGAACTTTGAAATACAGTGTCCAGTAGGGACAGTGTATCAATTAGAGCTCACAAGAGATTAAATATAATGTAATATGGTATGATATTGTATGTATATATATATATATATATATATGTGTGTGTGTGTGTGTGTGTGTGTGTATGAGAGAGAGAGAGGGAGGGGGAGGGGGGAGGGAGGGAGGGAGAGAGAGAGAGAGAGAGAGAGAAAGAGAGATTTACAAGGTAGGCTTATAATGGCTGCCTCCAGATTAAGGTATGGAAGAATGCAGAAGGGACTGTCTGCTCACCTGAGACCTGGATGATCTAATCAAATGTAGAAGACCTGGAACTCACTGCTGCAAGACTGAAGAGTCTGTGCTGTAAGGATGAAGACTCTGCACTGGATGGATAAAGAGTCTGCACTGGGAGCCTGGCGTCGGAAGTCCAAAGGTGATGGCAAAGACTAGAGCTCCTCTGAAGCAGCAGAAGCGAGACTTCCTTTTTCTTTCCCTTTTCATTCTATCTAGGCTACAAGTCTGTTGGTTGGTGTGACCCACATCCAGAGTTGGTCTTCCCACTTCAGTGAGTCCATCATCCATGCTCGTAACTGTGCTAAACCAATCAGCTGGATGTTTCAAGTTGATACAGTTAACTATCACAATCCACATCTTGTCTATTTGACAACCAAACACATTTCCTTAAACCATACTTAGCCTCCAGATACAATAGCAAGTTCATAATTACACCTAACCAAGTACAACTATCTTACATACAAACAGAAACATACTAAATTTCTCCCCAGAATAGAAGGCAAAGTTTTTCTTTGGATGATGCTTTCTCCTAACACTTCATACCTAAAGATTATAATATAGATATAACAATACATAAGAATGAATATTAAATCTATCAACATTATGTTATCAAGGAATCATATTAACAGAATAGTAGAGAATAAATACAATTACAATCCTTGTTTCTATAACTGGTCATGCAGTTGTAGCTATTATTTATAACTACCTTCTTCTCTTACTCATTCTGTATTCCCTTGGCTTACAGCAAGTACCTCAGCAGGTCTTGGTTATTTTCCTGGTAGAATTAACCATACTTTGATTCCTTAAGGTTCTGGGTCATTTGTCATCTTTCCTGGATTGGGTTGCTGTAGTTTTCCATTGACCTTAAAGCAAGGTATGGTAATACTAGGAGGCACCCTAAGGACTCACCTGCACTCCAAGTATACTATTCATTTCCTTCATTGTAGAGTAATAGTCCAACTTCTCCTTGATGATCTAGATCATCCCTGCTAATACCATAAATTCCTTTTCAGCTTGCTTCCTTGGAAGATGAGGAGACCAAAATGATCTGGAGGAGGTCTTAGCTTCCAGTTCAATGAGATCATTGTTGTGCTTCCTGGTATGAGATGAGTCCCCCGCCCCGCCCCCTGGGAACTAAGACTTCTAAGCCAGGAGAGCATAAAGTCATGGGAACAAGAAGTAAACTTTTACTAGTAGGTCATTCTCAGTATAATGGTGAGTGGTACCATCCCTACTTCCACCCCTTGATTCCTGCATCTCTGAATCCTGGCTATGGGAGACATAGTACTATAGAGTTGATGCTGATTCAAAGCATATACAGCCATTTAAAGAATCTTGCCCCAGCCATGCAAGGCATTGCCACCTATCTGGCACTGTAACTGCATCTTCAAAAGGCCACTCCACCTGCCTAACAATCCATATACTTCTGGTTAGTGAAGAATATGATAAGACTGGTGAGTTCAATAAGCACAAGCCCATTGTCTCACTTTTTTGGCTGTAAAATGTGTTCCTGGGCTGGGGATTTAGCTCAGTGGCACAGTGCCTAACTGGCAAGCACAAGGTTCTGAGTTCAATCTCTGGTACCAAAAAAGTAATAATAATAGTGAAATGTGTTCCTTGGTGAGAGACTATTCTGGGTGGAATATCATAATGGTGAATAAAGCATTCTGTAAGTCTACACGTGGTAGTTTTGGCAGAAGCATTACATGCAGGGAAGGAAAATGTATACCTAAAATAAGTGTCTATGACAGTAATGAAAAAGTGCTGCCCTTTCCATAAGAGAAGTGGTCCAATATAATCAACCTTCCACCAGGTCACAGGCTGATTGCCTCGAGAAATGGTGCCATATAGGGGAATCAGTATTGGTATTTGCTGCTGACATATTGGACATTCAGCAGTAGCTGTAGCCATATCAGCCTTAGTGAGTAGAAGTCCATTTTTCTGAGACCATGCATAACCTATATCACTGTTACCATGGTCACTCTGTTCATGAGCCCATTGGGCAATGTCAGGGGTAGCTGAAGAAAATAGTTGATTTCTGCATAGAAAATGGATCATCCTATCCAAATGATCGGTAAAGCCCTCTTCTGGTGTCTTTTTGTTGAGTACTTACACGGGATATAAATATCTTTACATCCTTTGTTCATATGGAGATATCTATCCACATACCTCTTCCCCAAATATCTTCGCCACCAGTTTTCCTGTCACATCCATTTCAAGTCCCTGATCATCCATCTAGACCATTTGATTCAGCTCATGAATCAGCATATAGTCACATGGCCATAGTGGATCAAATAATTCCTTGCTCATGACAGTCATCTCAGGTTGCATGGTAACCTGGTGTCCCATGGTCAAGTATTAATTTTCCACTAAGGTCTAGTAGCAGGCCAGGAGTTGTTTTTCAGAAGGAAAATAGTCTCCAGATGATGGCAAAACCTTCCGCCACAATCCTACAGGCCTTCCCTGTGATTCACCTATGGGGACCTGCCAGAGACTCCTACCTACCACTGACATTCAAGTACCATTGTATCTGTTGAATTATATTGTTCCAGTGGAAGAGCAGCCTGCACAGCAGCCTGTACCTATTGCAAAGCCGCCTCTCATTCTGGATCCCATGCAAAACTAACAGCTTTCTGAGTCACTTGGTAAATTGGCTGGAAAAATGTGTTGCTTCCAAAATCCAAATAGGCCCACTAGGCACTGTGCAACTTTTTTGGTTATATAAGGATCCAGATGCAACAACTTGTCTTTCATCTTTTTTTGTTGTTCTTGTTCTTTTATTGGTGCATTTTAGGTATACAATTCATTTACATTTATCATTGGGTGTTTGTACCTGTACATGCTGTATCTTGGTTCTTATTTTTTCCCCATTACCTGTGCGCCCTTCACCCCTCCAACCTTCCCTATTTACATAGACTTCGTTTACATTTTTTTTTCTTTTCTCATAGTTTTTCCTTTCCCTTCTTTCCTTTCCCTTTCCCCTCCCTTCACTCCTTCATCTTTGGACCTTTTTTCCTATTTCAAATTATCAATTATTCATTTTAATCATTTTACCCCTTGTTTACACTATCAGTTTCTCACACTAGTGAAACTATTCTATATTTACACGTGTGTCCTATTTATTTCACTTAAGAGTATGGCCTCCATATGCATCCATTTAGCTATAAATGACTCTAGTTTTTCATTCTTTATGGCTGAGTAGAACTCCATTTTATAAAAAAACACATTTTCTTTATCCAGTTTCCAGTTGATGGACACTTGGGCTGCTTTCAAGCTTTAGCTGTTACAAACTATGCCGCTATGAACATGAGTGAACTTATATCACTGTGGTATGATTCTTTTAAATCTTTTGGGAAGATACCCAGCAGGGGAATAGCTGGGTCAAATGGGTCCTCTAGTCCTAGTTCTTTGAGGTATCTCCATACTGACTTCCACAGTGGTTGCACCAGTCTGCACTCCCACCAGCATTGGAGAAGGGATCCTTTCTCCCCACAACCTCGCCAGCATTTCTTATTTGTTGATTTCTTGATAGCAGACATTCTTTCTGGGGTGAGGTGGAATCTCAGTGTTGTTTTCATCTGCATCTCTCGAGTGATGAGTGATATTGAACATTTTTTCATATATTTGTTTGCTGCTCTTACTTCCTTGTCTGAGAAATGTCTGTTCATTTCAGAAGCCCATTTTTGAATTGGGTCTTTGAATTTGGGGGGTCTGATTTTTTCAATTCTTTATATATTCTAGAGAGTAGTCCTTTGTCTGAGGTATAGCTGCTAAAATTTTTTTCCCATATTGTAGGTTGTTTCTTAGCTCTGTTGGTGACTTCTTTTGCAGTGCAGAAGCTTTTTAATAAGATGCGATCCCAGTTATTGATTCTTTCTGCTAGTTCCCATGCTGCTGAAGTTTTGTTTATGAAGTCTTTTCCTATGCCAATTTCTTCAAGAGTTCTACCTAACTTATTTTCCAGCAAGGATAGTGTTTCTGTATTAATATTTAGATCTTTAATCCACTTCAATCTTAGTTTAGTGCACGGTGATTGGTATGGGTCTAGTTTCAATGTTTGGCAGGTTGAAATCCAGTTTTTCCAACACTATTTATTAAATAAGCTATCTTTCCTGCAATGATGGTGGTTGGCACCTTTGTCAAAGATGAGGTGGCTGAGCATGTCTGCAGTTGTTTCTACATCTTCTAATCTATTCCACTGATCCTCAGGCCTGTTTCTTTGCCAGTACCATGCTGATTTTATCACAGTAGCTTTGTAGTATAGTTTCAAGTTGGGGATTGTGATACCCCCAGCCATGTCTCTGTTGCTTAGAATTGCTTTAGATATTCTAGGTCTCTTATGGTTCCAAATGAATTTTTGGATTGTTTTCTCTAGTTCTGTGAAGTATATTGTTGGAATTTCAATTGACATTGCATTGAATCTATATAGTAGTTTTGGAAGTATGGCCATTTTCAATATATTGGTTCTTCCTATCCAGGAGCAAGGGATGTCTTTCCATTTTCTTGTATCCTCTTTGATCTCTTTTTTCAGAGTGCTGTAGTTGTCAGTGTAGAGGTATTTTGCTTCCTTTGTTAGATTGATTCCAAGATATTTCATTTTTTTGGATGCTATTGTAAAAGGAATTGTTTCCCTAATTTCTCTCTCAGTGAGTCTGTTATTTGTGTACGAAAAGGTTATTGTTTTTTGTGTTGACCTTGTATCCAGCTACTCTACTGAATCTGTCAATTAAATCTAGAAGTCTTCTGGCAGAGCTTTTTGGGCCTTCTATGTAAAGTATCATATCTTCAGCAAATAATGACAGTTTAACGTCTTCTTTTCCTATCTTTATTCCTTTTATTTCTTTCTCTTTTCTAATTGCTGTGGCTAATGTTTAAAGAACTATATTGAACAGGAGTAGTGATAGTGGGCATCCTTGTCTTGTTCCTGATTTTAGCATGAAAGTGTTAAGTTTTTGACCATTTAGTATGATGTTGGCTGTTGGTTTTTCATAGATAGCCTTAATCAGGTTAAGAAAAAGAGCTTTTATTTCATTTTTCAGTAGGATTTTTATCATGAATGGGTGCTGGATTTTGTCGAATGCTTTTTCTGCATCTATTGAGTTGATCATAAGGTTTTTGTCCTTGACTCTGTTAATATGGTGTATTGCATTTATTGATTTACGAATGTTGAACCATCCTTGCATCCCTGGGATAAATCCTACTTGGTCAGGGTGTTTGATCTTCTTGATGACCCTCTGTATTCTGTTTGACAGTATCATGTTGAGGATTTTTGCATCTATATTCATTAGGGAGATTGGCCTATAGTTCTCTTTTTGGGTTGGGTCTTTCCCTGGTTTTGGAATCAAAGTAACACTTGCTTCCAGGAATGAATTTGGAAGTATTGCTTCCCTTTCAATTTCTTTGATGAGTTTAAAGAGTAATGGCATTAGTTCTTCTTTAAATGTCTTGTGAAATTCAGCAGTGAAGCCAACAGGACCTGGGCTTTTCTTTGTTGGTAAATTTTTTACTATATTTTCAATTTCACTCATTGTAATTGGGGTGTTTAGAATTTCTATATCTTCTTCATTTAACTTTGGCAATTTGTATGTATCTAGGAATCTGTCCATTTCTTCTGTGTTTTCCATTTTATTGGAGTAGAGGTTCTCGAAGTACATATTGATAATCCTCTGGATTTCTGTTGGATCTGTTGTGACTTCACCTTTTTCATTCTTAATTGCATGTATTTGTGCCTTTTCTTTCCTTTTTTTGATAAGGTTGGCTAAAGGTTTATCAATTTTATTTATTCTTTCAAAAAACCAACTCTTTGATTCATTGATTTTTTTGTATCGTTCTCTTAGTCTCCATTGCATTGATTTCTGCCCTGATCGCTATAATTTCCTCTCTTATACAAGCTTTGGATTTGTTATGCTCTTCTTTTTCTAGGAGCTTGAGGTTCTGCATTAGGTTATTTATCTGAGTTTTCTCTGTTTTCCTTATATGAGCATTCACTGCTATGAATTTCCCACAGAGAACTGCCTTCCTTATGTCCCATAGATTCCTATATGTTGTACTGGCATTTTCATTTACTTGTAGAAACTGTTTAATTTCTTTAATTACTTCTGTGACACATTGGTTGTTCAAGAGAGTGTTATTCAATTTCCATGTGTTTCTTGGGGTTTTGCTCTTTCTTATGTTATTGATCTCCAATTTTATTGCACTATGGTCTGAAAATATACAGGAAATTCTTTTACATTTACTTAGATATGTCCTATGAGCTAGGATGTGGTCTATTCTGTAGAATGACCCCTGTGCAGCTGAAAAGAATGTGTATTCCAATTTTGTGGGGTGGAACACTCTGTAAACATCTATTAAGTCCATTGTTCAATAGCTTGGTTCAGTTGTAGAATTTCCTTGTTAACTTTTTGTCTAGATGATTTGTCTATTTGTGATAGTGGGGTATTCAGGTCCCCCACTACAATTGTGTTAGTGTTTATTTGGTTTTTCATGTCTATTAATATTTGTTTTTTATAGTTGGGGGCATTTGTATTTGGTGCATATATATCAGGATTGTCATCTCTTCCTCTTGGATTGTTCCCTTCACAAGGATGTAGTGACCATCTTTGTCTGTCTTAATTAGTTTTGGTTTGAAACCTACTTTGTCTGCAAATACGATTGCTACCCCTGCTTTCTTCTGGGTTCCTATGGCATGCAGAACTGTTTTCCACCCTTTTACTTTCAGTTTATGAGTTTCTTTTTGAGTTAGGTGTGTTTCTTGTATACAGCATATTGTTGCATATTTCTTTTTAATCCATTCTGCCAGTCTATTTCTTTTGATTGGTAAATTGAGGCCATTAACATTGATGGTTATAATTGATAGATATTGATTTATCCTTGTCATGATGTTTTACTTTTGTTGGCTCTTTTATTTCTTATTTTTCCCCCTTTCCCTTTAGTGTCTTACCTTGCCTGGTGGCTTCCCTCTGTTGGGCCTCATGGAGTTGTGACCTTCATTGCTTTTTTCTAGGATATTGTTTAGAATTGCTTGTAGTGCTGGTTTGGTGTTCATGAAGTTTCTCAGGTGTTCTTTGTCATGAAAGTATCTAATTTCCCCATTGATTTTGAAAGATAATTTTGCAGGATACAACAGTCTAGGTTGGCAGTTATTTTCTTTTAGGGCTTGAAATACTTCATTCTAGGCTCTCCTTGATTTGAGGGTTTGTGTTGAGAAGTATGCTGTGATTCTGCTGGGCTTTCCTTTGTAGGTGATTTGTTTCTTTTCTCTAACTGCTTGTAGGATTTTGTTTTTCTGTTGGATTTCTGGGATCTTGACTATTTTATGTCTAGATGTAGATTTTTTTTTTATCATGGCTAGTTGGAGCTGTATATGCCTCACTTATCTGTATGTCCAATTCTCTACCTCTGTCTGGGAAGTTTTCCACTATTACTTCTGTGAACAGTTTTTTTTTATGTCAATTGTGGTTTCTCCTGTTTTTTCATGGACTCTTATCAGTCTTATGTTATTCTTCCTTGCTACGTCTAGCAGTTGTTGGATTGATTTCTCGTGGTCCCTTACTATTTTTAAGAAACCTCTATTTTCATGGTCTCTAACTGCAATCCTGTCTTCTATATCTGATATTCTATCTTCAGATTCCCTTAATCTGCTGTGGATACTTTCAATGGAGTTTTTGATCTCCTGAATATCTGTTTGAATCTGTTTCATGGATTCCATTTCTTTCTTATGTTGGACAATCATGATTTCCATTTCTTTCTTATGCTGGGTATTCATGGCTTCCAGCATGTTTCTGAGCTCATCTATTTTTTTATCTCCTTCTGTTCTAGATCCTCTAATCATGTCTTTCACTCTGCTCTCCATCTCTGTGGATATCTGGGAGATTATTTATGCTCTGAATTTTTCTAGAGCCTCATTCATCTGTTTTGTTACTTTCTATGCTATCAGTTCAGGGTATCCCGGTGGCTGGTTATGGGACTTTTCCATCCCATTTCCCCCAGGATTTACCCTTGGTGGGGTGGAAGTCTGAGTTTGTGCCTTGCTTAAATGTCTTCTCATTTTTGTTTTTGGTACTGTCCTTGGTTTAACTCCTGGGTTGATAGTTTGAAATTGCTTATTGCTTGTAATTAGAACTCTTATGGAATGTTTGCTTCTCAGAGGTGTCTTCCAGATGTAGCTGGTCTTTAAGTTTTGAGTCTCTAATGACTTTAAGGCTATCTCATTTTCTTTATACTAGGAAGATTCATTGACTAGATCAATACCAATACCTTAGCACAAGTGATACAATCAGCAACACAATTGTATCAAGTACATCTTTGAAAATGACATTTTGTGGTAGTTATTAATCTATCACCTTTAGCTGTGTGACTTAAATCAAGATCGAGGACCAACCCAACATATAGTGAATGAACTCTTCAATATAACAACTTTACCTTTTGGGATGGGGAGTTAGAAGGGGTTGGGGATGGAGGGACAGATGGGAAGAAGGATAGGGGAAAGTTAGTGGTGTGGTCAGAGGACACAGGTGAGAAGGAGAAAGAGAATACTAGAAAAATAAAGAAAAACTCCAAATGAGGACCAAAACAGGGACAAAAAGGGAAGATAAACAATGTGGGAGAGCAAGAGAGTGAGTGTAAGAGAGAGGGAGAAAGGAAAGAGAAAGGAAAGAAGAAAAGAAAAGAAAAAAAGGAGAGAAAAGTATTTGCAAAGAGTAGGGAAAAAATTAAAGATAAGAAGAGCAAAAGAAAAGAAAAGAGAAAATAAACAAAATAATAAAACCAATTTTGGGAATAAAAAATAACCATGAACATGAAGGGCCTCTTTCAGGTTATGTTTCTGCTGTCATAAAAGACAACCTGGGTTGCAGTCTGCAGATATAAGTCAATGAGTCTCAGCAAGCCAGTCACAGACCCATGAGATTCAGGTACATTTCTGCCTGCAAGTCCCAAGTTGAGCTCCCTGTCCTCCTGTAGGGTTGAACTCTGCAGAGTTGCATTGCAGGTTCCAGCTGCCCTTCCTCTGAAGATATTCCCGGTCCTGATGGGAGGTGAAGATGACTCCAACTTACCCAGTACAGTGGTCTGGTGGTCTGGTATCCTCTGCATCTTTTTTGTGTGGAACCAGGTGGCTGTACAGAGGAGCGGTAGGTGGGGTGTGTGCATTGGATTGCTGCCAGGGCCTGGCCTGATTCGGCACCTTCCGTGTGACTCGAGATGCTACTATGGCGTCCGCAGACCTGCCTGTCTGCAGAGGGCTGATTTGGAGTGTTTTGTCTTTCATCTTTAAAGAGATATTTGTGCTTGTCTCACACCACTGAACTCCTAGAAATTTCATTGATGTAGACAAACTTCAAATTTTATTTGGATTTATTTCTCATGACCTAGCTATCAAATGCTTTACTAACATGTCCAGAGCATTCACTACCCCCTGCTCACTTGGTTCAATCAGCATATCATCAATATAATCAACCAGTGTGACACTTCATTGCAGTGAAAGGCAATCAAGATTCTTGTGAACTAAATTCTGACATGGAGCTTGAGAGTTAATATCCCTGAGGTAGGACAGTGGTGTATTGCTGGCCTTGCCAGCTGAAAACAAATTATTTCTGGTGGAACTTATGGTTGAGTATGGAAAAGAGGGCATTTGCCAAATCAATAGCTGTGTACCAGGTACCAGGAGATGTGTTACTCTGCTCAAACAAGGAAAGATTATCTGGTACAGCAGTTGCAAAGTCACCACTTGAGTGAGTTTACAGTAATCCATTATCATTCTTTTGCACAGTTTTAATAGGATAAATAAATGAGAATGTGTTAGGAACCACCACCCCTGCATCTTTCAAATGCTTGATAGTGGCACAAATCTCTGCAATCCCTCCAAGGATGTGATATTGTTTTAGGTTTACTATTTTCTGAGGTAAAGTTTTCTCTAATAGCTTCCAGTTGGCCTTTCAAACCATAATAGCCCTTATCCTACAGGTTAGGAATCCAATGTGATGATTTTGCCTAATACTTAGTGTATCTATCACAATTATGCATTCTGGAACTGGGGAGATAATTACAAGATGGATTGAGTCAAACCTTTGGTAAAACTCCAGGATCACATGACCTCCACAGGTCCCTGCTCATACTGGAGGGCCACAGTGATATTTTGGATTCCCTGGAATCAGTGTTAGTTCAAAACCAGTGTCTGTATTCACCTAAATGTCTGATCATTTCTCTTCCCCCAGGATACAGTTACCTTGGCAAAAGGCTTTGGTTCCATTTAGAGAGGATGAGAGGATTAACAATATAAATTTGTGGTGGTACACCAAGGTCCTTCATCAAGGGGCCCTTTCATACAAGGGATAGTCTACTCAAATGATACCTAAAATATGTTAATACCAAGCTATCAGAATGAGGAGAGAAAAGAAGTGCTAAGTCAGAATTGTAGTGGGCATTTGTTGGACTCAGAAAAATTTAAAACATGTAACTACACTATTGAATACTAGTTAAATAGAATCTATGTCTGCACCAGTCTCACCTGGATATGAAAAAAACAAAGAATTCAGGGACTAGACATGCACTAGTGTGCTCAGAAAATGCCAGCCTTCTCTCTAGACTGGCTATCTGAACTGCTGGAAGTGTCTTTATCCTCTTTGGTCATTTGATGTAGAAATTACTTTCTATCATACTCTCCTACCCATACAGATTTCTTGAACCTAAATATTCCTTCTTCCCTCTAGTCCAAGGCCTCGACGACTTTCTCTTGTCTTCCTCTTGGCCAGGGCTTCCTTAACTCTCCAGGTCTTTATTCACAGGTTTCAAAAATCTTCTCTATTTATAGGCAATGCCTCCTCTGACCACTCTGGCTATTTCCACACTGCAACTTTTATCTTAGCTCTTTATTCTATCATTTCTTGTTGCTTTCCTTGAGAAAGAGGGGAGCTGCTAATAAATATGACTAGTCTACCTGTGTTTCTTTTAGAGAAAAAAAACCTCAGCAATTTCAAGCATGTTGGATATGTTTTATTATATTTTATTATTCACCTTTTAGTTACTACTGTTAACTTTTACTCATAAGTCTTTTTTTTTTCTATTTCCTGCGAACATTTTCAACTTTTTTTTTTTCAGTTTGAGGTAAAAACTCAGTGGAAGTCACTGAAGGTCTCAAAAGTCCAGATATTAGGTTCACTTCAAGCCCTGATAATTACTTGGTGGTTGATCATGGCCAAATTATTTCTTCTTGAGGACAGTGATTTTGTTACATACAATGAATTCATAAATTTCCATTGTAAAAAGAATATGATATATCACAGATGATAGTTATATTTGCCAGAATGAAAAAAGTATACTCAGACCTTTAATTCTTTATGGTTACCTGTAGGAGATAGAGTGAAAAAAGTAAGATATTCAGATATGACAAAATTATTTTAGTTCTTACTTACACCTGCCACATTATCTCTATCCCTTTGCCCATTGTGCTATGAGAGAATCAGATCCTGTATTCCTGTATTCAAAGTGAGTTTCAAGCACAACCTCCTTTTTCATAAGAACAAGCACATTGGAAGTCAGCATCCATTTTTATTTAAACAATACTAATGTTAATATATATGGAATAAATAATACTATCAAGAGTAGCTATGAGAAAATATTAAACTCACAACAGCAAACATTTTACAACACCTATTGTTCTTCAAAAATAAAGAATAACTGACTTTCTGTCACTTTCTGTCTCTTCTCTCTCACACCTGAAAAATATCTCAGAAATGCATTTTACATAAAAGTGGTAATCAATTTTTGAAAATTAAATATAATCAACATAATGGTAGCCATAAACTCAAACATGTTTTGTTAAAGTAAGAAAGTAATAAGCATACTCTAATAAGTATACTGTAATAAGTATAGCTGACATTATGTAAAAGAACTATAAAAAGTGTTTTATGATAAATGCAGGCTTTAGGAGTATAATAACTAATTTATTTAAGGAAAAATACCTGGGAAGTCTAAAACTGATTGATCAGATCCATCCTGAAAAATGGATAATTAGCTAGTAGATGAAGTAAATGACTTGTTACAGAACTTTAATTCTAATTTTCAACAGCCTGGAGAATACAAATAAACCTGAAGATCAGCTGCAGAAGAACAAAAGAATGGGCACTGTCATGTGTACCTTGGGACATCTCTTCTTATTGTTCAAGTCTAAAATTTCCCCCTAAAATCTCTATATTCAGAGGTTAAACTTCTGGAAGGTGATGGGATTATGGAAGCATTGTACTCATCAGTAGATTCATCCATTGATGAGTTCAGTAGCTGATTATGCTGTTAGGAGTTGAAGACTGGTAATAGATGGGTCTCTGTGGAATGACCTGGTAGAATGTATTTTTGTCCCCCGCTCCTCTTTTCTCTTTACTTTGGCTTCCTGGCTGGCCTGAGGTGGGCAGCTTTCCTCCACAATGCCCTTCCACTATGTTTTGTCTGCCTTGAGCCTGACAGTCATGGACTGAAACCCTGAAAATCAACCCTTTTAAGTTTTAATTTGTGGGTTTAACATTTTGTCCCAGTGAGTAGACAGCTGAGTAATACAAGAAGCTATATAAATTACTAGGTACAAAGCGAGAGGTTGCTGGACCTGTATCTCTTGATTCTGAGGATGTGTACACTCTTTTTGTGACTATGATGATTTGGAATGCCAAAGACTGGGAGTCATAAGAACTCCATTATGCTTTAGATGTAGATGCTCTCAAATATTTTCTGTTCTACACTCTCCCTAAAAACTTCAAAAATTTGGAATCACTTTAAGATTATTGTATTTTATTGGTTTTTATTATATATTTGAAATCAAGATAATTCATCATTTTTTATTGTAAATTTGAAATCAAGATACTTACACTGTTTTTACTCTGAGAGACTGAGAAGCTAATAAGCTGCCTACATTTGAGATTTGGAAAAGAGGCATGCTGAACAAATTACATATTGGTAATACAGTTAAAATATAATACCATATTCTTACGAATATTTCATTTAGGAGTCAATGATCAAGATTAATTTGATTAAGCACATTTTATTGAAAATATTTACACATTTTTAAACTTTTCTTTTTTTCCCTTCCATTCTTGCAGATATGTGCCTTTCCAAACTCATATTACTTCTTGCTTATCTATCTAATCTGCCTTTGAAAGTTGCTACTATTTAATGTCCTAAATTTCTCTGATCCAACTTGTGTGTTCTGTTGGACAGATTTTATGACATTAACTGATTTAGTTTTGGGATAGCCTTCCTGACCTTGAAGCAAATTTATTCAGCTTGGTAGTCAATGACTTTCCTCACATAATCCAGTTAGCTTTGCTTAATATTTGAGGACAGATCATTGATTTAACTAAATTCAACTATGCAGTACACTTAAATCTCCTGTAATGTTTTCAATGATTCATTTTCTCTGCATTTACTGTAACAATTAGCACTTGATCAACCTTCACATTTTCTTTCTTTTTAAATTATATTGGTACACCTAAGGTATACAATATAATGCCATTTATCACTGAAAATTTGCACCTTTACATAATTCATCTTAGTTCTTATATTTCCCCCTTCTCCTGCCCTCCCTTCAACCCCTCCACCCCTCGTTACCTACAAAGACTTTGTTTCAATTTTTTCTTTTTATCATATTAATTCCATTCCCTCCTTTCTTTTCAGCTACACCTCCCACTTCCCCTTCCACTTTGTCCCTTTTCTTCCTATTTCACATTATCTATTATACCTTTTAGCCCTTATTTACACTTTCAGTTTCTCACACTAGAGAAACTTATTCGGTATTTACACATGTGTGTCCTATTTATTTCACTTAAGAGTATCGCCTCAAAGAGCATCCATTTAGCTGTAAATGTCTCTAATTTCTCATTTTCAATGGCTGAGTAGTAGTCCATTTTATTTAAAAACCACATTTTCTTTATCCAGTCTCCAGTTGATGGGCCTTTGAGCTGTTTTCAAGTTTTAGCTATCACGAATTGTGCTGCTATGAACATGGGTGCATATATATCATTGTGGTATGATTCTTTTAATTCTTTGAGAAGATACCAGAAGAGGAATAGCTGGGACAAATGGCACTTCCAGTCCTAGTTCTTTGAGATATCACCATACTGATTTCCACAGTGGTTGCACCAGTCTACACTCCCACAAGCAGTGAAGTAGGGTTCGTCTTTCCCCACAGCCCCGCCAGCATTTGTTATTGGTTGAATTCATGATGGCAACCATTCTTTCTGGGGTGAGGTAGAATCTCAGTGTTGTTTTCATTTTCATCACTCAACAGACCAGTGATGTTAGACATTTTTCATATGTTTATTTACTATTTTTACTTCTTGGTCTGAGAAATGTCTGTTCATTTTAGATGATCATTTTTGGATTAGGTCTTTAAATTTGGGAGGTCTAACATTTTTAAGGTCTTTATAGATTCGAGATAGTAGAACTTTATTTGAGGGACTGCTGGTGAAATTTTTTTCCCACATTGTGGGTTGTCTCTTCACACTGGTGGTGGTTTCTCTTGCTGTGCAGAAGCTTTTTAATAAGAAGAGATTCCATTTGTTAGTTGTTTGTGCTAGTTCACAGGCAATTGAGATTTTGTTCATAAAATATTTCCTACACCAATGTCTTCAAGAGTTCTTCCTAAACTCTCCTCCAGCCAGTTTAGTGTTTCTGTTTTAATATTTAGATATTTAATCCATTTTGATTTTAGTTTAGTGCATGGTAAGAAATATAGGTCTAGCTTTTTTATTTCCTTAACTTCTTTTATTGGTACATTTTAGGTCTAGTTTTAATCTTTGCCAAGTTGAAACCCAATTTTTCCTGCACCATTTATTAAAGAAGCTATCTTTACTCCAGTGAGGGTTTTTGGCTCCTTTGTTGAAGACGAGATGGCTGAGTGTGTCTGAAGTTGTTTCTGCGTCTTCTAATCTGTTCCACTGATCCTCAGGTCTATTTCTTTGCCAGTACCATGCTCTTTTTATACTAGCTTTGTAGTATATTTTCAAGTTGGGGGTTGTGATACCCCCTGCTATATCTCTGTTGCCTAGAATTGCTTTTGCTATTCTGGGCCTCTTGTTCCAAATGAATTTTTGGATTATTTTCTCAAGAGCCCTGAAGTATGCTGCTGGGATTTCAATTGGGATTGGATTGAATCTATATAGCAGTTTTAGAAGTATGACCATTTTCACTATGTTGATTCTTCCTCCCCAGGAGCAAGGGATACCTTTCCATTTTCTAATAACCCCTTCAATCTCTCTTTGCAGAGTGCTATAGTTTTCAGAGTAGAGGTCTTTGATTTCTTTTGCTAGGTTGATTCCTAGGTATTTTAGTTTTTTGGATGCTATTGTGAAAGGAATTCTTTGCCCTATTTCTCTCTCAGTGAGTCTGTTGTTCGTGTAGAGAAAAGTTAATTGATTTTTGTGTGTTGACCTTGTATCCAGCTACTTTACTGAATTTGGTTATTAAGTCTAGAAGACTTTCAGTGGAGTTCTTGGCATCTTCTATATGGAATATCATGTCATCTGTAAATAATGACAATTTGACTTCTCCGTGTCCTCTCTTCATTTTTTTCTTTCTCTTGTCTAATTGCTGTGGCTAATGTTTCCAAGACTATATTGAACAGTAGTGGTGATAGCAGACATCCTTGTCTTGTTCCTTATTTTAGGGTGAAGGATGTCAGTTTTCGACCATTTAGTATGATATTGGCTGTTGGTTTTTGATAGATGGCTTTTATCAGATTGAGGTAGAGTCCATCTATTCCATTTTTTGTAGGGTTTTTATCATAAATGCATGCTGGATATTGTCAAATGCTTTTTCTGCATCTATTGAGATGATCATATGGTTTTAGACCTTCATTCTATTAATATAGTGTATTACATTTATTGATTTGCTTATGCTGAACCATCCTTGTATCACTGAGATAAATCCTACTTGGTCAGGGTATATGAACTTCTTGACGATCTTCTGCATTATATTTGCCAGGATCTTATTAAGGAATTTTGCATCTATGTTCATTAGTGAGATTGGCCTATAGTTCTCTATTGTTGTTGCATCTTTCTCTCCTTTGGGGATCAAGGTGATGCTTGCTTCCAGGAATAAATTTGGGAGTATTGCTTCCCTTTCAATATCATTGAGGAGTTTAAACAGTAGTGGAAGTAGTTCCTCCCTAAATGTCTTCTAGAATTCGGCAGTGAAGCCATCAGAACCTGGGCTTTGCTTAATTGGCCAATTTTTAATTACATTTTCAATTTCATTGATTGATATTGGATCATTTAGAATTTTTAGGTAATTTTTGTTCAACTTTAGTAATTTACACATATCTAAGAATCTCTCCATTTCTTCTGTATTTTCCATCTTATTGGCATAAAGTTCTCAAAGTAAGCATTGATGTTCCTCTGTATTTCTGCTGGGTCCATTGTAATTTCATCCTTTTCATTCCTAATTGCATGGTTTTGGACATTTTCTTTCCTTTTTCTGATAAATTTGGCTAAGAGTTCATCAATTTTGTTTATTCTTTGGAAGTAACAATGCTTGGCTTCATTGATTTTTTGTATTGTTCTCTTAGTCACTATTGCAATGATTTCTGCCCTGATCTTTATAATTTCCTCCCTTCTATGGGCTTTGTGTTTGTCCTGCTCTTGCTTTTCTAGAAGTTTGAGATTCAGCATCAGGTTGTGTAATTTAGCTTGCTCGGTTTTCATAATGTGAGTATTCACTGGTATGACATTGTCTAGTAAGACTGCTTTTACTTTGTCCCATAGATTCTGATATGGTGTATTGTCATTGTCATTTAGTTGTAGGAACTGTCTGATTTCTTCTTGAATTTCCTCTGTGACCCACTGGTTATTCAGAAGTGTGTTGTGTAGCTTCCATGTGTTTATGAAATTCTTAGTTTCTTTTGGTAATGATCTCAAATTTCATCACACTATGGTCTAACAATACACAGGGGATAACTTCAGTTCCCTTGCAGTTATTAAACATGTTCTATGAGCGAGAATGTGGTCTATTTTGGAGAATGACCCATGTGCTGCTGAAGAGAATAAGTATGCTGATTTTTTTGAGTGGAACACTGTAAACATCTGTTAAGTTCATTTGTTCAGGGGTTTGTTTGAGTTCTAGTATTTCACTTTTTATTTTTTGTCTAGTTGATCTCTCTATTTGTGAGGGTAGGATATTAAGGTCTCCTAGCACTATTTTATTAGTGCTTATATGATTTTTCATGTTTTCATTAATATTTGTTTTATATAGTTGGGCACACTAGTGTTTGGTGCATATATATTAATGATAGTCATCTCTTCCTCTTGCATTGTTCCCTTTACAAGGATATAGTGTCCTTCTTTGTCTTTCTTAATCAGTGTTGGTTTGAAATCCACTTGGTGTGCAAAGAGGATAGCTAATTCTGCTTTTTTTTTCAGGTTCCTTTACCATGGAGTATTGTTTTCCACCCTTTAACTTTCAGTCTATGAGTTTCTTTTTGAATTAAGTGTGTTTCTTGTATGCAGCATATTGTTGGATTTTGCTTCTTGATGCATTCTGCCAGTCTATTTCTTTTGATTGGTGAATTGAGACTATTTACATTGATGGTTATAACTGATGTATATTGACTTATCCTGGTCATAACTTTTTCTTTTTGTTGGGTTATCCCCCTTTGTGTTTAATTTCTGCTCATGCCTGATGGATCCATTCTGCAGGGCTTTCCTGTTGTTGTGATCCTCCTTTTCTTTTCCTAGGATTTTGTTTAAAATTTTTGGAGCGTGGGTTTGGTATTCATGAAGTTCCTAAGGTGCTCTTTGTCATGAAATTATCTTATTTCTCCATCAATTTTGAAAGATATTTTTTCAGTGTACATCAATCTGGGTTGGAGGTTGTTTCCCTTCATCACTTGAAATACATTGCTCCATGCTTTTCTTGCCTTGTGGGTTTGTGTTGAGAAGTCTGCTGTGATTCTGATGGACTTTCCTTTGTATGTGATTTGTTTCTTTTCTCTGGCTGCTTGTAGAATTTTTTTCTTCTGTTGGGTTTCTGGAATCTTAACTATTATATGTCTATGTGTAGATTTTTTTCATCAAGGCTAGTTGGAGTGCTATATGCCTCACTTATCTCTATGTCAAGTTTTTTTGCCCTATTTGGGAAGTTTTCTGCCATTACTCCTGTGAACAGTTTTTTTTATGTCATCTGCCCTCTCCTGTTTCTTCCTTGACTCCAATCACTCTGATATTATTCTTCTTTGCATCATCTAGCAGCTGCTGGATTGATTTCTCATAGTCCCATGCTATTTTTAAGATATTTTTTTCCTGGTCACTAATTGCAATCCTATCTCCTATATCTGAAATTCTATCCTTGCATTGGCTCATTCTGCTGCATAAATGTTCAATGGAGTTTTTTATTTTCTAGAAATCTGTTTGCATCTGTTTTATGAATTCCATTCATTTCCTATGTTGGGATTCCTTCATATTCCACAGCTCCTCTATTTCTTTTTATCTGTGTCTGCTTTAGATTTATTAATCAAATCATGTACTATGGGTACAATCTCTGTTTTTATCTGAGAAATTATTTCTGATTTCATTTTTTTTTTCAGTTAGCCTTTCATTGCCAGCAGGGAATCCAGGTGGTTGAGTATCAGATTGTTCCATCTTGTTGCCATTTGCATACTCTTAGGTGATCAGGAAGTCTGGTTTTGGGACTTTTACATGTCTTCTCATTTCAACAGGTGCAGTCTATTGTGTCTTATTGAGGCGACTTCTTGTTCACTCACACATCTTTAATTGTCAGCAAGCTACTGAATGGCCTTTACTCTGTTGCTCAATAGTTTGCCAATTCCTGGGTTCAGAGTGGTGGCCTTCTAGATCCCTGAGGTGACATGTTGTCTGGGTGGGGTTCTGGCTGGGGCCTGAGGACACTTGGGATGGTATCTAGGCCTGCCTTTCACTGGGACTCCTATGTAGCTATTGTCTGGGAGGGCCTTTGGCCGGGGGCTATACACCCTAGTTTCTGTTGTCTGCACAGGCTTTGGCTAGGGTCTCCTCAAACTTTTCAATGATATTGGGGCGAGCCTCTGGATATTGATTGTGTGCCTGTACAGCTCTTCTCCAAGCAGCTCTCTGGCTGTGGCCAATGGTATGGCAAGCCTCTGGCTGAAGCCCATGCACCTGTGCAGCCCCTTTCTGGTTGACCTTTGGCTTGGGTGGGTGTGCCCAAACCTCTTGGGTTGGGGCAGAGCCCCAGCTGGGATCTGCCAGCAGCCTTGCTGGTCTGGGCCACATAGCTGCTCCCTGGGATCTGCACTCACTGATGGAATGGTGGGCCTCTGGAAGGAGCCTGTGTGCCCATGCAGCCCAACCTTCACATTTTCTGAAATGTTTTCTTAATCCCCAAGTAACTTTTTCTGTTGCTTTTAAGAATATAATAGTATTCATGCTTTTGATACCTAATTTTGGTCCTGAAGGACTATGTGAATACACTGTGCTTAATTAACATGTCTCATTATCTTGTTCTGCTGATCAAATTAGGTACAAACTTTAATCATTTTATAACACCTTCTATGAGCTAATCCAAATACTGGAATAGTATATTCTCCTGATCAATAATTGTAGTTCACATATAAAGGAAAATGTTCACTTTATCTTCTGTTCTTGTACTTGTTGTTTTGAGGCCGGGTCTTGCTATGTAGTCCATGCTAGCTTTGAACATACAGTGTAGTCAAGGCTGTCCTTGAAGTCACAATCCTCCTACCTCAACCTCCTGAGTGCTAGTACTACAGGTATGGACCATCACACCTGGTTTCATGTTACTTTTAAGATTATTTTACTTAAACTCCATCCTCCTCTACACTTTTAGTTGTGTAGACAGCTTTCTCAAGTATTCTGTAGAAATGTGTCCCTTTGGATTCAATAGGAGTTAGAGACACCACATTACGTGGTGATTATTAGAAATTGAACTCAATTTTCACAGTAACTTATTGCAAGTTGTGCAGAAATTTTTTGTTTCATATAGGAGTTGTTGCATGTTGAAATTGCACGGAAAAGGACAGGGAATGTTTGATAGTGTTTTTTATTCTCCAGTATATATTATTGTATCTTGAGTTTTCTTACAACGACATGGTGACAGAATCTTCTGTTATTGATTCTTTAATAAATTTTACATTTAAACAAGTTTGGCTCATGATTGCATATTTTTTCATAAAAGGTTAAATTTTCCTAAGAATAAGAAAATAATAGAAATTACAGCACCTGATGTTATTATCGGGAAATGATCACTTAATATAAGGCTTCTCAAACAAAAAAGTTATTATAATTTATTAATATTTTATATTTGTTCTATAATTATAAATATTCCTATATTTATTCTCTAATTTCCTTCAGTTTGTTTTGCTACTGCCAAAACAAAATTTTTTAGAGCATTATTAACATTGTTAAATACTTTTTTATTTTTTACTACCATTTGTAGTTCTCTTTTTTAAGGATAATAAAAGAATCATAAAAATGTTTGGATATCTAATACAGACTCTTCATGACAATTGTTAGGCTTTCTTAATTTTTAGCAATTTACTCTTTCATATTTCTTTAAAAGTATTCAAATTTAATGATTGGTACAGCCTTTATGGCATTAAACAATGTCACTTTTGTCCTATCTGAATAATTTTAGAAATGTTTAGATACATTTTCTCCTCTGTTTTTTAATGTTTGTGGCAGGTGGATCATGAAATAATTAAACATTCTGTGGTCTAATATATTGGTCTGATATATGGCCTTTTTTCTCCTGAGTTCTTATGTATATGTTCCAGATAGTTTTTTCTATCTTCCTCAAAGGAGATTTGGTTGAGATAGCCTTAAAGTGACAGTAAACATTCATAATATTCCTGCAATGAGATTTACCAACTGATGATACAATATGACTTTTTGCAAATTTATGAGGATATACTTTTTAATAGACTTACCATAAGTCAACTGTGGATCTCTTCTTATAACAGAGTAGTTGTAAAATATTTACATTATCCATAAATGAATCATTATTGAGAACTTCCAATAATATTGGTATCTCCTAATTAAACATATGAAAACATGTTCAATACCTATGGCAACTAGAGAAATACAAGTTACAATACTAAGATTTCATCTTACACCAGAAAAAATAGTAATCATCAAGAAATCAGACAATAACAAATGCTGACATGTCTGGAATGAAAAAAGAACCCATTTACATGAGTGGAAAAGTAAACTAGTCCAACCATTGTGGAAATAAGTATGGAGATTTCTCAAAGAACTGAAATTAGAAATTCCATTTGATTCAGCTATTCTTCACCTAGTTGTCTTTTTGAGAGAGATAAAGATATATCACAGTAATGAATGTATACAAATACTTATAGAAGTTTAATTTATAATAGCTAAATCCTATAATCAGTCTGTATTTCCATCAACAGATGAATTGATTAAAAAGTGATATCTATATGTAATGACATACTACTAGACTATAAAGAAGAATAAATTTAAGACATTTGTTGAAAAATGAATGCACCTGGAATATAAATCAGACAAATATATTTAAATACCATATAGTATTTCTCATTTGAGTAAGGAAAATTGTAAATAAAGGACAAAATAAAGTATTGATAGAAGGAAACAGAGAGATAGATATTTTGCAAACTGGTAGGCATCCAAGAGAAAGAGGGCAAAGGGAGGGGGAGGGGGAAAGGACAAGTAAAAAGACTTCAGATGTGTCACGTACATGTACAAAACATCCACAGCAAATGTAAACATTATATGTCATAAATGTGAACTAAAAATAATAAGCACAGTAATAAAACGGAAAGGATCTAGAGACAGAGGGAGGAAGTAGGTGTGGAGGGAAAGGAAAATAAAAAAGAAACAAGATGTGTTATATTCACCTAATTACTCCCTAAAAAGAAAATAAATTTCATGTATTGTAAATATGCACTAATAAAATAAAATTTAAATAAATAGGGATCTATAGTGTTCCAAGTAGAAATGACCTCAAATTCAAAGGATAGTAAAAACAATGAATTGGCAGGAAGATTGTATGATTATTTCCCCATTTGTGAATGGAAGTCAGATATAATAATCAATATTATTGACCCTTATAGCTTTGAGAACTATTATCATAGGGAGGATCAAATATGTGTTCCTAGAGCTTCCTTTCTCCTTAATAGGATTACAGAGCAACTAAACGGTATAGTGTATCTCATCACATATTTATTTGATTTGCTTTTGGAGCTCTGGGAAAGACAGGCTCAACTTTGCTGGAAACCAGCTTGAAACCATGCTAAACATGCTATAAAATATTATTAAATTGTCTTATAAATTAGCTGTTGCTTAAATTGTGAGGCTGTCCTATGCCAATGTGACTTGCTAAAATAGTCTTCAGCTGGCATATGGAAACAGAATTCCCTATGCCAACAGTCACATTTGAGATCTCCATGGTCAGTGATACTGTGGCACCTTTTATAGCATTAAAATACTACAGTTGAGGACTTTATGACTCTTACAGCGATTCTCTAATTACAAAAGTTAGTTAAAGAACACACAGGTCACTTTTTAATCATGACCTGTCTTTCACAGGACTGCATCATTCCTTTCTTTTGCAAGCCTGGCTCTTGTCAGCACCTTAGCTCCTGCTATTCCCTATATTTGCCTTTACACCCCCTCCTATGTTGTGTAATCAATAAATAATGACAAGTCTGGAGCTCCTGGTCTTAACTGGATAAGAGCTTAGACCATCCTGGACCCCCATAAAAACAATCCTTTCTTTCTGTCTGTCTTTCTCTTTTATCCTCCACTATACCGCTCCACTGTCAGGTGATTGGACAGCTTCCAATCAACTTAAGTGATTTTGAGGATTATTGTTATGGCTTGTGTCTAGATGTCCCCAAAGCCTCATATGGTCATAGATGGGACCTTTCAGAGATGGCTGAATCTACAATGTGTGATTCTGGGATTAAATATGTGGTGCTGGGATCAAGGGTATATGATTACTAAATTATTCCACTTCTTGGCTTGGCATAGTTGTCAGTAGGATTAAGGGTGCCCCAACCTGGGGGTGGGTGCTACCCACCTTAAGGGTGGGTAGCCTGGATAGAACACAAGGGCTTCATCTGTTGCTTCTCATTGCTACTTTGCTGTTTTGTTGCCTTCTGCCTGTCCTGCCATGCCATGGACTGTTTTTCCTCTGCAGTGCTCCTCTTCCATCCACCCTGCCTTTGAGCCAGCAAACTTTTAACTGAAACCTCTAGAAATTGTGAGCTAACTAAACTCCCCCTTTGACTTTGGATGTTGGGAATTTTGTCTCAGCAACAAGAAAAGTAACGAAGACAATTATCATAAACTTAATTGGAGAAGCAACTAATTGCAGCTAATATTTCAGATGGTGTATTTGTAATAGAATAAAACCTCATAAGCTTTGGCAACTGAAAGATGAGTGATTGGATTGCATTTAATTTTTTCTACATAACAGGGAATCTCAATTTCAATATAATTGTCCTTTTGAGATGAGTTTGTGTGTGTGTGTGTGTGTGTGTGTGTGTGTGTGTCTAGAAAGGGAAGGGCACTGTCTTGTGCATTTTAACATCTGTACACTCTAGCACAAGATGTTAACAACATTTCTCCCAGTTTTAACAACAACAAAAAATTTCTCCAGGCATCTCTAAATGTCTCTTTAAGGACAGCATCACATTTGTAGAAGGCTAGTGCCCATACCAACTTCCAAATATCTTCAAATCTTATAAAGAATCAAGTATGATGGTAAATTTTGCATGTCAACTTAACCAAAGTACTTGTCAGACAAAATGCCTAAAATATGCAAAGTAAAAGGGGAAAAGGTTTATTTAGCTCATGGTGTCAAAGATTTCAGTCCATGGAGATTTGGATCCAAAGGAAGGACAAGCAATTCCCCTTTTAGGTATCTTTCCCAAAGAGTTAAAGACATGTTACCACAATACACATATACTCATGTTTATAGTAGCATACCTCAGAATAGCTAAGTCTGGGAAACAACCCGTATGTCTCTCAATAGATTAATGAATAAAGAAAATGTGATACAATGGAGTACTACTCTGCCATAAAGAAAGATAAATCTGCTCATTTTTTTGAAAATGAATATAACTTGAGATCATAATATTAAGTGAAATAAGCCAGCTACATGAGCTTAAAAATTGCATGGATTCTCTTACATGAGAAACAGTATAAATTAATAAAGGAACAAAATAAAAAATAGATAATAAGGAACAGGGATATAGATCTTTTGTAAATGAGAAGAGTGCCCAGAGATGGAGGGAGGGTCAAGAGAGAGAAGAGGAAGGAGATGTGAAAAGAATTAAGATGCATTAGCTATATGTACCAACTCCACATAATGAATGCAATTATTATATTCTGTAAAACACGGTCTCAGATAAATAAAAAATTTAAAAAATAACAATAGAGAAACAACCTGTCAGAAGGATGTGGTGGAACACAGGTGCTCACGTTAGGGAGGCCAGGAAGCAGAACACAGGGGTGGAGCACCTGAAAGAGATATACAGCCACCCACCCAGTGACCCTCTCTTCCAATCAGTGGATTAACAGCACATTTAGCTATGGACACCAGTGGACGAATCCACTAATGCTAATACTGCCTGTGTTATCCAGTCACTTTTCCAGGAGTCTCTTAGCCCAGTCAGGTTGGTGATGCAGAATGACTGGCACAGTGCATGCCTTGTCAACTTGAATTGATAATCATTTAGCTTTAAACTGTGTTTGGTTTTCCAAATAAACATAAAACAGGATCACACATCTGCCTAACACGATGTAGCTATCCTGCATACAATTGAAAATATAATAATCTTTCCTCAAATTATCACAGTTCCAGCATTGCTTCAAAGTGTCATTCAAAACTTGGCTCTGAAGGGATGGAGGAGTTGAAAGAAGGGTAGGGGAAGGGAGGAAAATAAGAACCAAGAGAGATTATGTAAAGGTGCAAATTTCCAATGATGAATGTCATTATATTGTATACCTAAAATGTACCAATAAAATTAAATTTTAGAAAACTTTCCTCTGAGATTTAAGACAAACTGTTGCAAAGAAGCCTTGTAAGATTCAAAATTCAAGTCACATTATCTCAAGACATAACAGCATAATATAAACATTCTCATTCTAAAAGGATGAATAGAAGGATAGAAATGAATAGTACCACAGTAAAACTAAAACTACCCAGATATAGCCACAGCAATGATCCCACCCATCTAGCATCAATTTTGTTTATTGTTCTCTTTTTCTACTGGTGGAACAGAATGTCTGATGTACATAATTTAAAGGAGGAAATGGCTTATTTGTCTTACAATTTCAGAGGTTTCAGTCAATGGTCAGCTTGATCCAGGCAAAAATGTCCAGGTAACCCAATATTCAGCCTGTGGTATGTGTACTGTTGGCAGACAGTGTTAAGAAGCAAAGCTCTCTACTTCATGGCAGCCAGGAAGTAGAATGTAGGTGAGGAATGCCTGAGAGAAATACATCCTGGAAAGGAACACCTCTAATAATAGAATGCCAACTGGGCCCTATCTTCTGATAGCACATCTGACTATGAACTCATGAATGGATTAATTCACATGGGTCATCCCAAAATCCAGGCACCTCTCCAGGAATCTTTTCATCCACTCATATTGATAATTAAAAATAACTAGAACAATTTGGCCACGAAATGTCTAGATGCATAAATATTTGGTCAAACATTCTGGGTGTTTGTGGATGGGATTAACATTCACATTGGTTGACTGAGTAAAACAGATTGACCTCTTTAATGTGAGCACCCTTTATCCAATAAGACCTGAATAGAAGAAAAAGGCTGAAATTCCTAGGAATAAGATAAACTCATCCTTCCATACTACTTTGAGCTGGGGAATGTGTCTTTTAAAGCCATTGGAAGCAATTAGAAATATTGCTTATTCTTGGATATTGAGACTGTTAGATTTTGGAATGGAGCTTATAACATTGGCAGTCCTAGTGGTTAGGCTTAGTTTTGTGTTTTCTAACTGCAGATCTTGGTTCTTTGTAACTATCATAAACCTAATTCTTTATAATAAAGCTCTATTTCTGGCTCTTGTCTTTTTCTTCTCTGTCTCTATGTTTCTCTATGTTTCAATGCATCTCTATTTGTCTTTAAATTTCTTTCTCACACATAAACGTTTTTTCTCTTATTTTCTATGTTTCTCTGGAGAACTCTGACTAAAATATAAGATACCTGACTAATCGTGACTAATATATAATATACCATAGTAATCTTCTATTATAGTTTAGATTGAAATATCCCTTAAAAATCTCATGTGTTCAACAGTGGGACTTTTGGAATGTGATTGACTCATGGGGGTACTACATTCATTAATGGATTGGTTCATTGATTGAATGGTAAGAGGGCTGTGGAATCCTCTTCTCAAAGCCAATACTTTAAGGAGAATTTCCCCTTCTACATTCTTTAACCTGTAATGTGTTGAAGCTGGTTGATTCTGGACATGCCACAAGGCATCTTTCTACTGTCTTGGTAGAAAGTACTTGGCTCCTTAGAATTAACTGACAAAGGAAGTATATTCCTTATCCCTTTAGTCATCTAGGCACTCAGAGGCTGCTGCATCTGTGGTCAGTGGGGGCCCAACTACTGTTCTAGATGGCAGCAGAACTTGGCATCATCCACATGGTGCTGGCTATTTAGGCATGCAGAATGCATGAGTTGTGGGGTCAAGGAGGTTTCCAGTCATATCTCAGAGTGCAGTCTGGGAAGCCAGGCAATGTTTGATGATAGAGTCATATACCCATCCAGGATACTCTGAGAGGGTGATGTGGAGGTATTAAAGTAAACCCAAACCTGCCAGTGGAGACCTGAGGAAGTTGGAGATGTCGGGAATGTGGAACCTCTGCTAAGGAAAGCCACAGCTGATGCAGAGTCAGCACAAAAGAGAGGCCATGAGTGCTGAAACATGTGATACTAAATGGAGCTGATCAAAGCCTTTGAAGTTCACAGTTTGTCACCATGTGCCTAGGGTGCTGGATTTGGAGCTACAGCATTATAATATTTTCCTTGTTTGTTGTGTTTCTGTCTTGTCTTGATCATATTACTTTCTAGTCTCCTTATGTTTTTATTTTGTATGAGCATGTTTCCTCTGTGGCACATCTCATACTTTGCCTTGTGTCTCAGGAGATGTTGGTCTTGGGCTTCTGAGTTATACTATGTCTGTAAGGATTGACCATGCTTGGAGATGGAATTAATTCATTTTAAATAATGAGATAAATGAACTTTTGGGGGCTCAGGGAAATAATATTATGTTTTAGATCTAAAATACCCTCCAAATGTTTCATGCATTGAGAAGTCTGTTCTGGAAGGTGATTGTTTTAACCCATTGATTAGTTCATAGCTGATTGTGCTGTTGCAATGAGAAGACTGATTTAATGATGTGGGTGAGTGGAGGCATGTCTTCACATGCTATGTCACTTGCTCTGGCTCCCTTACCTTTCTTCTTCATGGCTGCCATGGGTGGAGCAGATTTTATTTGACATACCCTTATACCATGCAATTTCTGCCTTAGAGCCAGTCAATTGTGAGCCAAACCCTCTAAAATCTATGAGTCAAAACAAAACAGTCATGTATGTCAGTGACAAATATTTTACCTTCTTGTTTCTACAGTCTTCTAATTTGTCAGTATCTTACAAAATTACAGCATATATTATGTTTTATAATAATGGTATTATAATGATTAAACTTAATGAGAAAGAAGGTAATAATAGTCAAAAAAGTAGTAATACATTTATTTTAATAAGGGCTACATTAAACAAAGAGAGTAGAGCGTGACATCTCAGTAAAGATTTTCAGCATCCAAAGTTTACTAAAATTTGAGGTATCTGCTATAAAGTTAAAAATAATTTGCTGTACCTCTCTATATAACAGTTTAGAGACATGGCCTAACATATATTTGTGTCTCTTAGTTTGACACTTAGCCCTGCAAACAAAAAACAAAGCAATAAATGAAAAAGACACAATTCATATGAGTGTTAATATTTATTTACTTGTTTGTTTGTTTGTTTCTTGTCTTGGAGATTGAACCCATGGACTTTGCACCCAGCCCTTTTATAAATTTTTAAAATGTTGAGACAGGGTCTAGCTAAGACATTAAATTATCCAGGCTGTATTCAATCTCTGTTTCTTCTGTCTCAGCATGTGTGATAATATTTAATAGACTGCCTAAAACACATTTTAATGTGGCACTCCAAAATATTTACTGATTATGACAGCTTTGATGACTGAGAGGGTGATCTAGACTGAATGCAGAAGCAGTCTGCCATTTGGACCTAATTATCAGACAGGCTGAATGATACTTAAAGCACATTCACAAATGAGATGGGTATAGAGAATGCATCACACACTGCTGCAAATAGAAACTCAAATAAAAGACTCATAAAATTTTGGAGGAAAATCAAGCTAACTTATGTGAATAACTATTTTCTTTTTGAAGGAATAGCTTGTGGCTTGCTACATGAACTTCATCATGACTTCATACCTTGCTATTTGACATCAGATATCATGTACTAAATATATCAAGACATAACTAGTCATAATGTTTTATGAAGTCGAAATGGTATATAAGATACTTGGGTGAAGAACCTCATGAAAATTCAAATTATTTTCATGAGTAGATAACTCATAAGCTTCTGGAATTTATTTCTGCTTCAGTATTTTTTTCCTTACTCCACAGCAAGACCTTGGATATTCTTCATGAATGCTAAATAAATAAATAAATGCTTTGGTATCATTTCCTTACACACTTATTCTAGATATGGACCTACCTTCCCTGAACATAAAACTTCTGCCAAAATTACCATATATGCACTTACAGAATGCCTCCTCCACTGTCATAATACCCCACATAGCACTGCTTCTGACTAAAGAATGTGCTTTACAGCCAAAGAAGTGCAACAGTGGGATTGTGTTCATGGAATTCACCTGTCTTACCATGTTTCCCATCATCCAGATGTAGATGGATTGATAGAATTGTGAAATGCCCTTTTGATACTGAAGTTACAGTTCCAACTAGGTCAATACTTGCAGGTATGTTCATCCAGGAGGCTCTATATGCTGTAAATCAGCATCAACATATATTAATGGTTCTCCCATAGCCAGGATTCATGGATCAGTAGTGCAAAGGTCAAAATGAGAATAGTGCCAGTAACAATTAGCACTAGTAACTGAATAGCATAACTTTTGCTTCCTGTTCCTGTGCTGGCCTTATCCTCTGCTGGCCTATCAGACTTAGTTTTAAAGGGAGAAGATTTCTACTAGAAGACAAGAAATAATTCTATTAAGTGAAAGTTAAGATTTTTTTCTTATTTTGGGCTCCTCATACATTGAGTCAATAAATGAAAAAGGAAGTTCTGGTGTTGATGAAAGTGATAGATTCTGACTATCAAGGGGAACTTTGACTACCACTCCACAATGAAGGCAAGGAATATTAGATTTATAATGAAGAAGACTCGAACCCTTAGGGTGTCTCCAACCTTGGTAGGGTTTCTTTTAGGTAGTCTTAGGTATGCCCTGTTACGTAGAGCAACAGAAACTAAAATAACCCATTCCAAGAAAAATGACAACTATCCCAGAGCCTTAAGGAAAGAAAATGTGGGGCATCTGGCAACTAAACAGTCAACAACTGCTGAGGTACTTGTTGAAGGCCAAAGGCAAAGAAATTGGGGAGTAGAAGAATGTGGTTATAAATATCATATGATCATATGACCATGTGGCCAGTTACAGAAATAAGGATTGTAACTCCCATGAAAATGTTTCCTATTAAAATGTTTGTTCATATATACTCACATATTAATCAGCTTTGTTTTTTTCTTTGTATTTATAAAACATGTGACATAATAGTGATTGTCTTAATATGGGTAATATTATTATATCTGCATTTTAATGTTTAAATTATGGAAAGTCAGAAGAAGAGTAAGCATGACTCACAGAAATCTTTGCCTCCTATTCTGAGAAGAGAATTAGTGAATCTCCAAATATATGCAGTATAGTTTTATCATATTAGGTGGAATAATAAACTTCTTATTATCTTTATTGAGAGATTAAGTATGACTTAAAAGGATGTGTTTGGGTATCCAGTTGAAAACAGAGGGATAATTACTATTAATTGTGAATGTAAACTTGGTGAGATTAAAAATGCTTGGGATATTAGTAAAGTGCATAATTGGGTGTGTCTGTGGGATATTTCAACAGGTGACTGGCATGCAGATAAATGAGGTTAATGAGGAATATTGATGACTACATCATCCAATTAGCTTGCAGTCCTAATGAAATGAAAGCAGAAGAAGAAAGAAATCATACTGCATTTTAAAAATTCTCTTTTGTTTGCATGGGGGTGTTTTTTTGCTACTGCCATGGCCTGTGGAGATCAGAGTCCAGTTTATTTAGCCTTTTAGTGGAGAGTCATAACAACAATTCTCCAGGAAGCTTCCAAGCCTTTAGTACAGGACTGCCATTATATTTTTAAAAATTAATTTTATTGGTACATTTTAGGTATACAATATAATGACATTCATCATTGGAAATTTATACCTTTAGAGAATCTCTCTTGGTTCTTATATTTTTCTGCATTCCCTGCCCTCCCTTCAACCCCTCCACCCCTCCCTATTTACAAAGACTTTGTTTCCACTTTTTCATTTTCTCATATTAATTCCATTCCCTTCTTTCCTTTCCCCTACTCCTCCTACTTCCCTTTCCCCTTTGAACCTTTTCTTCCTATGTCACATTATCTATTATACCTTTTAGTCCTTATTTACATTTTTGATCCTTTTTGTTCTGTGGTTTCCAATGTTTTGAACTGAGAAGTTGCTAGATATTTGAATCACCAGTGTGCAGAAGAATATTGTGGATGAGTCCGCTTCTGATCCTATAAGCTTGTCTGATTAAATCCTTGAATAATTAATCATTTTCTACTACATCAAATGATCTCCGAAACTTGGTTCTATGCTCACGCATTATCAGTATTGATCAGATATAGGGTTGGCTTTAGATCATTTCAGCTGGCATACTCATGGGGGTAGAGTAGCTGCAGCTTAACGTGTCTGCCATCCCTTCTGTAAGATTAGTGAGCAACCTGTATAGCCAGAGGTCAATATTGCTGATAATCAAGCCCTAATGTTTAGTTCAATCCTTGGTTCAAATACGATGACATATCTTTGAACAAGGCAAATCACATAAATGAGTACTGAACCAAGTTTGGGAGATCACAGTATTAGATACTTTATTCTGTATAACATATAGTTCAGAATAGATCTAAAGTGATTAGTGGGTTGTTATTAATATTTTAGTTGATGCATAGAAGTGTAGAAATATAGTACAGGAAAATTGATTTCACGAATATATTGGGAAGAAGTTTGTGTGTGGATATTTTAGAATAGCTTAAAAGTGCAAATATTTGAGTTTCATATGGAGTTCTATTTAGTGGGGGCTCTAAGTGGTCATGTGCATAAGATGACCAATTTGTGGATGTTAATCAGCCTTATTTCCTATCTAATTTGTGCTTGTTCAATTGCACCAACAATACAAGCTCAGTATAAGCATAACAATATGGAATTCTATTTCAAGGATAAACTGGCTTTTGCTTCTGACAAGTATTTAACTTACCAGGGAGAGACTAGTACTTAGCCCTCAATTTAGTTCTCTATCATTGCAGGGTGGAACAGCTAGCACAATTGTTGCCAAGTTGATGATATAAACTTTCCACCACGGAGGAAATGATAAATTGTTCTTTCTGAAATTACCATTTATTATGGATTCTAATTTTATCTTTGCACAATTACCTATAGATTTATAGGATTCTTTATTCATTATTATGAATTCTGAAAAATAAATTATCTTACAGCAAAAAAAATCCACTACTTGATCATATATTCTTGAAATTCAAAGCTATTACCATGCACTGCCAACATTATATGTAGCTGGTTAGAAAGAAAAGTACAATAGCCTGTTAAAGACACAGTAATATTTTCAGTTGGGAAAGGCTGTAACTAAGTGGTACTGGTAATTTATTGCAGATATGATACATGATATTTAGTTTTAACTAGCAACAATTTTTTTTTTTTTTTTTTGTATCAGGGATCGAACTTGGGACCTTGTGCTTGTGAGGCAGGCGCCGGAACCACTGAGCTAAATCCCTGGCCCACTAGCAACAATTTTTGATCTTTTAAGAAGAGAAATATAACAAAAAGGAATTAAATATATGATGTATTAAAAACTAAAATATATACCCATTTTAAGTATTTAACAAAAGCAAGCTGATTATTTACAGAAGAACGGAAAAGTGATACATAAGAGTAATCATAGCAAACTGCTTGGCTTTAAAGTGAATAACAGTTTTCATTATTAAATGTAAACATTAATTATTCATTCATCAAAGAATACAGGAAGATGAAAGAGGGCAGTAGCTGATGAAATAATCTAAATCTAAGGAAGCCAACAGTTCAAGGTTCCAACATGGCAGATTAGACAAGGAGGTACACAGGAGAAGTTAAGAGGAGAGAGTGTGGATTATGCAGGTATTCTGCGAAAGGGGAGGCAAGCACACTCAGATAGAGACAATTCATCTTAAAGACAGATTTTCTAGATCAAACCAAATATCTGAGTGATTGAAAAAAGAAATGGGGTTGCCACTGTTTAAAGGTCTCTGTAAATTCTTTATGCAGCAAACATACTATCTTGGTAATGGTTTTAACATGAGGGAAGGAGCCAGTGCTGCAGAGACCAGGCTATAGAAATAGACTCCCTACATACCCTTCCTCCTACCTGGAAGAGGAAATTCAGCATCAGCATCAACTGAAGTTAGGGTCCCAGGGAAGCCACTGACTGCAACCAGGGAAAAGGAGAGCCAGCAGAATTTTTAAAAAAGCAATTCCTTCTCCCCACTACAAACTCATTCAGGAACACTGCACACCTGTGGCATCCTGCCCACAATGCAGTATTCAAAATAAAAAAGAGAAGTTTCCCACCCTAGCAAAAGAGAGATGGAACACTGTGAGCTGGGTGCATCATGAAACTCATCGGCGGGGAGCTGTGGATCACATCCCTGGAGGAATGGCAGGGGCGGGCAGGGTGGCGGGGGATTCAGTAGAACTGGATAAGAGAGGTTGCTTTCCTGTCAGTTCCCAGAAACACTGGAAAATCTGAGACACTATGTAATCTTTCCCATCTCTGAACCACCCTATCCGCAAA
This sequence comes from Heterocephalus glaber, assembly GCF_053883595.1. Taxonomy (NCBI): domain Eukaryota; kingdom Metazoa; phylum Chordata; class Mammalia; order Rodentia; family Bathyergidae; genus Heterocephalus; species Heterocephalus glaber. The sequence goes on along the minus strand of NW_028258138.1, from coordinate 33,458,056 downwards.
GGAGGCTCCCTAGGAAACCTGAACTGTATCAAGTTCTTTTGCATTGAAAATTGGAGCTCTTGAGGCAAGGACAAGAGTGGGATAAAGTTCCAAAGGCAAAGAGACTGAAAGCATTGTTTGAGTCAGAGGGTTTCTAATGATATATTGAGCAGAAGGCCCCAGAAAGGAGAGCACAAAAACCAAGTGAGCACAGTGAAGAGAGTGACAGTGGGAGGTGCCCAGTGGAAATTGTCAGAGAACTAGGTGTTGGACAAATTAGAGCACATTTCTTCTTCCTGAATTAAATGAGGATTTGGGGACTGAGACAAAGGTCTGCAGTTATAGCCATGGCCAAAGCACAGCAGGCAGACAGGAGGCAGGTCCAGAGATCAACATCCTTCACCACTCCCAGGCAGCCAATTTAGTAATCCACAGTGAGGAAACTGGCTTGGTTACCAGCCATCAGACTACAAGTACTGCATAAAGTGAACTGTGGACAATGTATGGAGTAGAAATGGAGTGAGGGTTTTTGTTCCTTTCATTGCCTATTTGTCTGCTATGAGTTTTCTTTATTTTTTCTTTTCTTTTCTTCTTTGATTTTTTCCTTCTTTATTAATAGTTGTTATTCTACTTTTTAATTCTTTAAGATTTTTTAGTAGTCTGTTCTCTCTTAGTCTTCTCTTTTCCATGCTTAGCTGCCCTTCCTCCATATTATTTTCTTCTTCCCTCTTCCTCTTTTTTCCTAACCCCTAATCGACTCTCTTATCCTCCCCACATTCCATATGGCATGTATAATAGGTACCTATATATTTTCAAAAGAGAATAAGCATTGACCATTGTTTTAACTTGAATGGAACTGTTCATGGCCATGTTGGGGTAACCCTGAAAGGAACTGTCCTTGGAGGATCCTAACAAACCTAACTACAAATATATTAACAGATTTCAACCATGTCATAGTTTCCCACAAATTACACTTCCCTCCTTCTGTATCCCTCCTCCTGCCTCCACAAATATTCTCAAAACTTTTCAATACTAGCTTTTACTCTAGCTCTAAACATATTTGAATCTGACCTCTTATCTATTTTTCACCTATCAACATTTCTCTTACTTCACCTCTTCTTTCTGACTCAGCCCCTTCCATTTCTGCTTCCTTTTTTTTTGCTTAAATTCCTGTATTGGTACATTTTAGGTATACGATATGTTTACATTTATCATTGGGTGCTTGTACCTGTACATGATGTATCTTGGTTCTTATTTTTTCCCCACTACCTATGTGCCCTTCACTCCTCCACCCTTCCCTATTTACATAGACTTCATTTCCATTTTTTTTCTTTTCTCATAATTTTTCCTTTCCATTCTTTCCCCATCTCCTCCTACCACCCCTACCCCTTTGGATCTTTTCCTATTTCAAAGTATCAACTATTAGGTATTAATTCTTTTAATCCTTATTTACACTCTCAGTTTCTCACACTAGAGAAACTATTAGATATTTACACGTGTGTCCTATTTATTTCACTTAAGAGTATGGCCTCAATATGCATTCATTTAGCTATAAATGACTCTAGTTTCTCTTTCTTTATGGCTGAGTAGTACTCCATTTTGTAAAAAAAACCCACATATTCTTTATCCAGTCTCCAGTTGATGGGCACTTGGGCTATTTCTAAGCTTTAGCTATTATAAACTGTGCCACTATAAACATGGGTGCACATATATCTCTGTGGTATGATTCTTTTAATTCTTTTGGGAAAATACCTGGCAGGGGAATAGCTGGGTCAAATGGGACTTCTAGCCCTAGTTCTTTGAGGTATCTCCACACTGATTTCCGTAGTGGTTGCACCAGTCTGAACTCCCACCAACAATGGAGAAGGGTTCCTTTCTCCCCACACCCCTCTACTTCCTTTTTTATATCCCCTGTCTTAGTTACTTTTCTTGTTGCTGAGACAAAATACTGGTCACTCAAAGTTAAAGGAGGAAAGGTTTATTGTAGCTCACAGTTTTCAGAGGTTTCAGTTCATAGCTATCTGGTTCTAAGAGAGGGTGGCATGGCAGAGAGAGAAACAGTCCATGGCAGTAAAGCAGTGAAGTAGTGAAGAAGCAGTGAATGAGCAAGCAGTAGCAGAAGAGGCAGTAGCCGCTCTGTTTATCTCTTCCAGTCTACCTACCTTTAGGGTGGTTCCACCCACATCCAAGATTGCCTTCCCATTATCCACATCCATAATTATGATAAACCAATCAGTAGATTAATTTAGTAATCACACATTCTTAATTCCAGCATCAAAAAGGGCCACCTATGGCTGCATGACGTTTTTGGGGGACATCTAGGTTCAAGCCATAACACCCCCTCCCTCCATATCCCAGACTAACCACTAATGGAGTATAATGTAGTATAGTATGGTATATTATATTCCATAAGGGGCAGAGATAAAAGAGTTAAATTGTCAAAACAGTTTTAATGTTTGTGATTGATACATGGTTGGAATTGTGAATGCTGATATAAGTAATAGGAATTCTCTTATTACAACAAAGTGATTGAAGTTTGAAGCAGTAGACAATAACTCTTGACAAATAGAGTCAAGATCACATCACTTAAAAACACAATTTAACTAAAGATATCTTTGTAACAACAAAAAGGCTCTTCACTTTATTTGAACTCAACCCTGAGCACAAAAACTGAAAAGAAAGAAACATTAAAAAACAGGCAACAAAATGCCTCCAGTGACTCTCAACTCTCCCAAAACATATCCATGGGGCATCAATGGAGAAAAATCCAAACACCAAATAGATTAATTGTACAAAATGATCAAAGAGGAAGCAAAGAAACTTGAATAGCTCAAAGATGATATAACCAAAAGATAGTGGAATTAACAAACTGACCAATTTATTTAAAGAAGAGTAGAAGAGCTAAACAAAATCTTTCAAAATAGGAATGAAAAATTTAACAAAGAAATAAACTCCATATAAATGTTCTGACATGGAAATTCCAAATTTAAATAATTACATTAGATGTATGAGAATCAAAAATGAGCAGTGTGAAAAGAGGTCAGACTTTGAGAACAGATTAGAAGCACAAGACCATGTACTCAGAGAAATCTTAAATACAATAAGAAAGCAAAGAAAATTGGTCCAAAAGCTACTAGATAATGCTAAGAAGACTAACCTAAGAGTTGGAGAAAATTCAGAGAGCAGCATGCATGGAATAAAAAAATCTATGAACAGAACTCACAGCAGGAAACTTTCCAAGTATGGGGAAAAAACACATTGTGCAAGTATGTAAGGCATGCAGAATGCCAATAATTATGATGAGAGAAGAAATTCCCTTTGACACACAGTAGTCACAATCCCAGAAGTCCAACACAAGGACAGAGTGTCAGAATGAAGCACAAAATCAGTTATAAAGCTAAACTCATTAAGCTTACAGTACATAAACTTTAAAGGCCAAGAAAGCTTGGAATGAAGTGTTTCAGGCTCTAAAAGAAAATTACTTTCAACTCAGGCTAATATCTTTCAAAATTAATGGAGAAATAAGGGCATTCAATGGCAGCGAACACCTTAAGAGATCAATGCTTACCAAACCAGCACTCCAACAAATTTTCAAGGATATTCCAGAGAACTTGAACTCAACAATGCCCCCGCAAATCTGATGGAATGAATACTTCATATACAATAAGTAGTTTAAAAAAGAGGAGAAGTAAAGGAATCAACAACAGAAAAGAATAGTACAAGAACAGGAATAAGTCAATAGCTTTAAGTCATGATTCTCAATATCAATAGCTTCAACTCCCCAATTGAAAGAGATAGAAAAAAAAAAAAAAGAGAGATAGATTGTGAACTATACCAAAAAGCAAAATGAAGTGTTTGCTGTGTACAAGAGACAAAATGATTTTTAAAAATCATGAATGAAAAATCAATGGGTGGAAAACAATATACTACTTATCAGAAACCCCAAAGCAAGCAAGGGCAGCAATCTTATATCCCTTCTCCTCCTTTCATCCCTCTCTACTTCCTACTTGATTTGCCCTGAGCTCTTTCTCCTCTGCTATGCCACCTTGTCTTGGGAATGGTCAACTATGGACTGAAACCTCTATGAACTGTGAGCCAAAATAAACCTCTCCTTCTTTAACGTGTGGATGTCAGGTATTTTACACCAGCAATGAGAAAGCAACTAAGACACCTTGAGACCAGAACAATTAGTGAAATAAATCAGACACTCAAGCTTATACTCTGTCTTATATGAATAACCCAAAGAATAAATAATTTGACAAAATAAAAGATAGACAATAGGCAACAGGGAGATTGATCTTTTGCAAATGCAGAAGGAATTTAGAGATAGAAGGAGGAGAAAGAAAGCAGAGGGGTACAGGAATAAAAAGAATTAAAATGTGGTGAAATGTGAAGTAATAATATAGCATATCATTAGAAATGTACAGCCAATTTCTAAAGAAATCTCTCCGTAGAACTATTTTTAGCCTTTTATTTTTACTGAGACACCCACAACTTAAAGGATGAGAGGATTATTCTGGCTCCTGTTACAATCCATCACTGGCTAGCTCCAAGAAACAGTACTGCAGAAGGGCATGGATTGAAGAAAGCTGCCTGTGTCAAGGGCGGCCAAGAAGCAGAGAAATAAAGGAGGAGCCTGGGAAGGAGATAGATCCTTCCAGTTCTTGCCCCCAAGAACCTCCTCCTCTGACCATGACCCATCTCTTAACATTACACTTAGCTAACCTATATGACCCAATCCCCTTCCAAAAGCCTTGATTCTGAGCCATAAGAGTTTTGCTGTTCATTCCTGATTTAAAGCAGAACAGTGTATGGTCATACTTTTTAAAAGGCAAGACACCAGTGTAGAAATAAGTCACTTTCTCGTGGCTGGTATAAAATACCTGATATCCACAAGTTAATGGAGGAGAGGTTTATTTTGGCTCACAGTTCATAGAGGTTCAGTTCATAGTTGACTGTTCCCAAGGCAAGGCAGCATAGTAGAGAAAGAGCTCATGGCAAATCAAGTAGGAAGCAGAGTAAGAAAAGATCCATTCTTTTATTATAATTATTACTCAATCTGTGTGTTTGCAATCTATAGTTTTCCATAGATGTGCATTGTTCCTTTGATTAAAACATTTTAAGAATTTTATAAATGTGTGAGTGCTGCAATTACCTTGAGGAATTGGTCTCCTTTTAGTTTTGCTTGTTGTTATTTGATAATGCACAACAGGGATATGGTGTCTCCAGGTTAAACAGAGAACAGCAGTCTTTAAGGACCAGAACTAGGCTGGGAATTCACACTTGATGGGACTTTTACCCTCATTCTTACACATCCCCCTCTTGTCCCTGAAAAAGCCTCATATACAGTAAAATCATTAAAGAAAAAAGAACAAAAGAATCGAGTCTTCAAATATGCACTGATAAATGCAATCTATTTCATCAATATCAGCTCTCCTCCTACCACAGGAACAACCATTTTCTAAATGTCTTTCTATTTTTTAAATTATAAATAAAAAATCATAGGTGGATCTCAGTGGCAGTGAACCTATATAGAGTTTAGAGCAAAGAAATACACTTAGGATAAACAGGCTAAAGGTCCTGCTACAATATAATGATTCCTTCTTACTACCTATGGAAATTTATTAATACTGACTTTCATAATTTCTCATCTGCATTGTGGAATAACCACAAAATTGTTGTCAATGCTTGTTAAAAGTTTTCCATGCTGCATCCACAATGGTCTTTTTTGAGAAAAATATTATATTACATAATCCTTGTTTTAAAAACTTGAAATCTCTCACTCTTGCTTTAGGGGTATTTTCTAATTTATTAATTTGGGAAATAATTTGATAGATGCTTATCCTCCTAGGTTATCTTCTACAACCCACATCCCAAAATTTAAGTTGCCTATTTCTTTTTCATTCTTGTAGTTCATTTTCATGCCAAATTTCATGCCAAAGATTTTCATATGTGTTTGGTCAATTATCCACTTAGATATTTAATAATTTTTGCCTTTAAGACTCTAAATTATTTCCCAGGTTTTTTTTCCATTAATATTTCATAGTGAAAAATAATTTGAAAGATTTAGATAACAACTTCAAAAATAACAAAACCTCGTCCATATTTTGGGCCCCTTTCAGCTTTTCTATTTATACAAAATATATATAGTGTTAATTCTCTCCATGCCAGACTCTCACCTGAATGGCAGATCAAATGAAAGCAGTTTCTCATAGAGATCTCTGCATATAAATATCGGTAGAAATGACTCTTTATACTTAGTTTCTCATATTTTTCAGTCTGATCACTATGTTGCCATGGTTATTATTATTTTATTTTCTGCTGTATGCCTGTTCCTCCAGCTTTATCATCAGTCTTACACTTTATTATTCAATTACACTAAATTGTTTTTGCCTTTACGCATGCTGTTTCTCTACCTGCTGTTTTCTTCCTTCACATTCAATTTGGTTGACAACTGTTCATCCTTCAGCACCGCTCTACTCCTTGACTCCATTTTCTTCAGTACAGTGTCTTTTTGATGTGTTGCTAGGTAGCTTAAGAAGTCCTTCATTGTAGTAATCTCATATTGTTTTCTAATTTCTCCTTTGTCGTTGTTGTTAGAATATAATCTTCTAGGATAGAGGTTGTCACTCAGTAATAGAGCATGTGTGATTCCCAGGCTTGATCCCCGTAGCACCAAAACAATCAACCAAGCATGCAAACCAACCAACAAACAAGGACTATAAGCTCTTGCCTCTAGATGTTAAATGAATGTTTATTTTTGTATGAATAAATATTTACTTATCTACTTATCAATCAATCCGCAAATTGAAATTCAATCTCCTGTTGCTTATACCTGAGAATTCAGAGAGGTTTTTGGGTGACTAAGGTATAAAAGAGCAATAGGTTTTCTTCTGAAATCGAGGCATATTTTAAAGAAAATTATGTTTTGAGAGAGCATTACATAAACACATTCTCTTTCAAACTCAACATAGAGGAGAATAAGAAAGACATGAGATGCATAAGGTCATGTTCAATGTATCAAGATCCCAAGACAAAATTGATACACAGTTTTACCTTATACAAACATATATTGGTTTTATTTTTTCACTTATCTCTACTTTTTAAAAAATATTCCATCTCCATAAATAATGAAGAGTTCATTCATAACATAGACCTGGCTCTGTCCTAAGTATTTAAAATGCAATATTTTATCTACCACATAATAATTCTGTGAGGAACTCCTACAATTATATTATCCTACAGATGAGAAAACAGAGAGGTTCTTTAAAGTCAACTGGCAACAATTGCACGACCGTGCTTTCAACCTATTCAGTTGATTCTAGAATCATTTTCTTAATTATTGTATTACATGTCCTTTTATTGATCAGTTGCAAATCAATAAACTCATATTGATCCTTTATCTTATACATTTCCCAGAGAACCAATAATGTATTACTCATCAATTACCAAGGATAATTTTTTAAAGTCAAAATCATAAGAAGTTTTTCCAGGAGAGAATGATTAGAGGTGTTGAAGAGATATAATATATAGGATCAGACTGCTGTCTGAATGCCTGAATCTTGGGCAAATGTCAGTATGACCTGAACGTGGTGTCCTTTCCGGGTTGAGTTGGGTCATGAATAAATCAACTTCTTGGGCCAGACTTTTTGCCTTGGCATTTACCACAAAATTCATTTTCAGACTAGACCAACAGACCATTTTCAAGATAAAAGAATGAATGGGTGAATGAGCAGCGTATTTATTTTTGGTCTATTTTAAAGTTTCTATTAATATACATAACTTTACTTCCTATACTTACTCCTGGTGTTCCCTAAAATAAAATGCCACATTACCTATAATATTATTGACAAATAAAATGTTAAACAGAAAAACAACGGAAACATAGTTTTACATAGTATATAGCTTAAATGGCTTTGCTAGGACAGCTTCTGGAAGAACACACTCCAGCGTAATTTTTTATTAGTAAATATTGAACTTTACTGTTTTTTTAAATCTGGTAATACATGATAAAGTAGTTTTATCATTCTTACCTGCTTCAAATAAAGGTGTGGTATTATTGTTCGAGATGGTAATAAGGCTATGGGTTAATAAACATTTCTTATTTTGTAGCAATATATGTTATCTCCTTATTTTAAATCTCCTCCCATCTTTGTATTGCCCTGTTTAACACGTTTGTCCACAAATTATAGCTGTCTTTTGACAAGAAATATATCTTTTTTATATTTAATAATTTAAAGTATAAATATTTTATAGCAAAAAAATGACTTTTTAAAGCTTTTTCACTCTCAAGTTTATGAATTGGAAAGAGCGTGTATATCTAATCTATTTAGCTGACTATCACCTTCTCTCTGGAACTAAATTCTGTAACTCAGGCTCAGCATCTGATTTACTTTTACTATTTCTGATCATTTTTATACTACGGTGAAACGTGAAATGTTGCCAAAGAAAACAATTTTGAAAAAATAGAACTCATAAAATACCAAACCCTAGAGTTCTAAATCTTGAAGACTTTCTTTTGTGAGATGAAAAATTAACTAAATTCAGCACATGATTTGCAAATGGAGCTTGTCTATGCTCTTTTTTCTTCAGTGCATTGATGCCACTGCAAGGCTGGATCATCATACTGTATATTTCTGGAGTTGATATTGGACTATACATATAAGCAATCTGTAATTTCTTCTAACAGTGTTGATATTTACTAGAATTTTGAATCTCTTGGGACACATTTTTATTTATATATAGTGTGGTAGAAAAATATTCACATTTATTTTAAACTCTTTTAGAAGAGACAAGCCCAGAGACAGAATTGAAATGAGATGGCTTGGCATCCAAATTATGTTAACATTGTCTGGAATAGGGCTTTCTGGAGAATTAAAGCAGCCAAGTATTTTGTAGACATTACAATTTTATGTACTGTTTTTACCACTTTTTATCTCTATGAAAAATGTCCTTTAGTGAAGACATAAGATTGCAGTGATAAATTTCTTTTTGAAGTTGATGGAAATATTCTGGTACTATATACCCCTAAGTTTAATTATTTACAAAGCTACTAAGAATTTATTTAGAGCAGAGGTAATTGATTTTATGAGGTGACCTGTTAAAAAATCAAGTGTTATCATTTGTAAACCTCAGGCAACATTTCACATTAGCAATGTACCATGACTTTAGGCTAAAAACATTGCCTTTAATAGCGTACAATAATATAACTGAGATGTATGCAGGCTCGTTTTTGTCAGGAAAATAGATCCTGTATATTAAGTCCTGATTATTAATTTTAGTAATGTCATTTTGTATACTCCAATTATAAATGACCTTTCATTTAAGGATTAATTATCTTATACTTCGGCATTTTTGTGTTTGTTTCTGTTTTCCTCTGCTACTACTAAATGTTGATGCCTGCCTCCTTTGGTTCAATATTCTTGTAAGAATGTTACAGAGAGCAGTCTCATACAAAGCTAAATGACATATTAGTATCCCGATGAGAATAAGCGGCATATTGGCAAAGGGCTAGGGAACGACAAGATTCATTGAGATTTCTGCCATTTAAAATATATGAATTACAGTGAAACAGGGACATCTGGTGTAAGATAAGGATGTAAAATTTAAAGCAGAAACAAGAAACAGTAAGTGCCTTAATATTATATGTACAATTACTTAATTTGTATGCATATTACTATAAATTAATTATACTCTTCTCAAAATAAGAAATTCAAATTAATGTATAGATTTTTACGTATTTAGCAATAAAGTACGTGAAATACATCAAAAAGAAGAGGACTACAAAAGCTGGAAAACTGAAATGGAACAATTACACAAGAGACGGTAATTGCACAGGGTGTTCAGCGAAGACCTCTCTGTTTCTGTATGTTTGAAGATTAGCAGAGTGACACATAAGGGAAAGATAAAAGCTGAAAATCACACTTGAGACTAAAATAAACTGCATTTGACAATACAAATAATTTTTCTTCAAGAATGCTAATGCTACATATAAATCATATACATAGGTAATTATCTTTTTAAAAAAGGGCTTTGTACTACTTTGTTAATATCTATATAATGTTTTTGTTGTAGCTTTTTTTTTTTTTATTGTGGTACCGGGGATCGAACTCAGGACCTTTGTACTTGCAAGGTAGGTGTGGTGCCACTTGAGGCCCCTGTCAGAGCTTTTGTTTTATCTTCTGATAACACTTAGTAAATGAAGTAGAAGTTATTAATTTTGTACTGTTCTTCCCTTAATAGCACATGTATTTTTCTGCATTAAGAATTTGATTGACTATAGAAGATAGATGGAAAAGTTGTTCTTTTTCTCTTCAAAAAGAAAATTTTCTTAAATTTAAAAATCCTTTAAAAAATTGGAGTTCTGTCTTAAAATTACTTACTTTGTCCTATATCACCTCCAAGTAAGTCCCTGGAATAATAAATATTGGAACCCTAAAGGAAGGTTTAATAATGATTTCACAACAATGTATTAGTTCTAAAACCTATTTGCTTCACAGCATATCTAGGACACTATTAAAATTTAATATAATTATTATTATTGCTATTATTTTTCCCTAAATTTTAATGCTTAAAGTTAAGAATGAGCAAAAACTCTGTGCTTTAGGCAGTTTTTTCTTAGTGATTAAAAAAAGTTGGCTTTGTACTCATTCTGATAAAAATAATTTTGTGTTTCATAATATTTATTCAGAAGTAAATCTTAGATCACATCTTAATTACTAAATCAAAGACCTCTTCAGGATACCACTGTTTTGTAACTCTGCAATCTTTTTTAGAGTAAATACAAATTAATAAACCTTAATAATATAGTTTCTGAAATCTCTCTTTGTAAAGTGACATTTTGTCAAAATCACTTGCATTTTTCAATTTGAGTCTTTGAAAATATTGTTTTGAATTTGATTTTTAAAACTAGACAATGTAGGTATTCATATGAGCAATGACAGGATATTGCATTTTGAAAATATGTAAAAATTAATGAAATTCTTGCTTTTATTATCATAAATGTGATATTGTCTACAAGACATATTTGTAATAAACTACTCTATAGAGTTCCTGTCATTTATCTATGAGCTATTCATATAATGATGTAAAGATGAATCATCTTTAGATCTCCTTGAGAACTTTGAATATATATATATATATATATGTATATATATATACATATATATGGTCATTAGAAATTATTGAAGCTTTTTAAATCCTCGGCTTCCTCACATGTATAGTGAGTTCATTGTAATTATTTACTGTTTCAAGTTGTTCTGAAGATTAAGTATCATAAAACTTAAGTAGAAAGATCTAATTACTTAGTGTTTTAGAATATTGACTCCATAGTATATTACTTAGTTTAAATTTTACACCACCACTTTTTAGTGATGTTATCTATTTGAGCTACTTTATTCCTTTTACCTCACTTTCTGTAAAATGAGGATGAAAACAGTGGAATTGACCATGTGAGCATGTGAGCAGTGGCACTGAGCATCCTTTGTTATAGGTATTGAAAGAATTAGTGCATGTGAACCTCCTAGCTCAGTGCCTAGAAAAGACATAGTTCATAGTTTTGTTTGTTGCTATACATAACCCATTTATGCATTATGTAGTTTTATAAGATACATATGCCATGATCCTAATAATAATGTTTCCTCTAAATTCACATATCAGAATCTAATATCCAAATAATGATATTAAAAAGCAGAACCTCTGTGAGAGTGATTCTATTATGAGGGTACTGCCCTTAGGGATGGGAGCATTGGCCTTGGGAAAGACTGAAAAGTGCTTGATTGACTTTCCACCACCTGAGGATCAGGAGACCTTTTCTATGATTAACATGAACTCACTGAAAGCCAAGTCTTCTGATGACTTGATATTGGATTTCCCAGCATCTAGAACAGCAAGCTATTAATATCTATTTTTTCTAAATTGTCCCATCTAAAATATTTTGTACATAGGAGCCTGAATGGAATAAGACAATGTGAAATTTGTAGGTTAGTGTCTGGCATAGAAGCAGCAGTCTGTATATTACTATATTTTTCTTGAAACTACATTTTAAACATGGTAATGTCCAATTCATCATGGCAATTTATTTTGAGAGGGAGTGTGAGGGAAAGGGTAAGAGAGATTGAGGTTGGAGGTGTGCAAAGTATAAAGTCAATTTAACCATTTGAAATGTATTTATAACCTACTTTGGCAAGAATGATGATTCTTACTGTATGAAGATCTGACAGCGATATTGGAATCCATTTGTATTAAAATGGCCTTTTAAAATTATTTCTTTAGCAACTGAGAATTTGTTTTCTGCCTCCTATTCTCTATGCTTTTCTAAATTAGATTATTTTTATAAAGGATCCCTATAAAAGTGTGTGTGTGTGTGTGTGTGTGTGTGTGTGTAAGAGTTTATTCCTCTGTCAAGAAATACAGACATCTTAATTCTTTGGCTCAAACTTATTTTTTGTCACTATAATCTACCCATATATCCCCCCAAATAAGACCTAGCTGGAAAATTATCTGTCTTGAAAACTACAGATCCGAACTGCCAGCCCCAGTCAGCCTGTCCTTGCCTTACCTGCATCATAGAGCAGCCACTGAGCAGAATGGTGATGGCCGCTAAGGTGGGCATAGGCCGACTGCGGCTGGCAGTTTTGATTTCTACTTTTTGAGGCTGATTATTTTCAGGCTAGGTCTTATTCTTGGAAAGTAGGGTAAGATATTTCTATGAAGATTTCATTGTGGAGATTTGGAAGTAGATTTAGTCAGTTCAAATAGTAATCCTTCCAAATATAGGTTCATAAAACTGAATGCTAAATGCAGTTCATTGTAGTAGTATATGATTTTTTTAAAGTTTGTACTGAATATGGCAAATCTTTTCCATTTTTAGTTCATTAAAGGGAACTTTGCCTTGATTACCTACATTTTGCTAAACTGTGTAAGAATATTCTGAATAAATCCCTTTAGGGGAAAAAAGAATCAAATTAGAACTGAATAAAAAAGCAAATAAAAATTTAAATATAATAATAATAACAACAATAATAAATTGTGTGGTCTGTTTTATTTCTTTTGATGTATATTCTTGTTTATAAAATAAGTTCTTGGGCCAGGGATTTAGCTCAGTGGTGCAACTCCTGCCTGGACAGCTCAAGGTCCTGAGTTCAATTCCAGTAAACAAATAAATAAATAAAAATAAGTTATTTTCTAGCCTGTAATAACTTTATGCTCACTTTTACAAAAACATATAATCTTGGTATAGTTACAGAGTAAATGTAAAATATTTCGTGAACAAAGCAGCTTGAGATAAACATTTATATTCACTAATTTTCTTATAAATGGATGAGAACTTACAACAGATACATTTAGGTGAGTCATGGATTTATTCTTAAGTTTTGAGAAAATCTCTCAATAAAGCTGTGAAATCACAAGTCAATAATGAAGCTGAAAGAAAATAATAAAAATTTATATTCTGGCCAAGGCCAGGATAGAAAAGCTGAAGCAACAGAATTAAGAAAAATGATGTGGGAATGACAGCCAAGTGCTGATTAAATGACCTAAATGTAAAACCAGCAGAACACAATTTTTTCAGCCAGAAGGCTACTGAGATCCTGCTAACATGATATGGGTCAGAATGGTGGATAAACGATGGAAAAAGATTTTACTTCTAATGATAGAAAAATTTACCCATGTTAATTTGAATGGGTCACTTACTTTCATGGATCACAGTTGTTTTATCTTATTCATAAAATTGAGGGAAAACTATCCTATTTCCTACCATATTTTGTTCAGTTCCTCAAATCTTTATTTGTATTTCTTTGTAAAGTATTCTGCAATTGGGGAAAGCCAGTCATATCATGGAGTATTTAAAGTAATAAAAGGCAAGAAAAGAGGCAAAAAAAGTAGATACCTCATGAAAAACTTTTGAGGAAGATAGATGGGAGATAAAGAGTAATTAGTTGTAGTGGAAAGATTTTTCCATGTATGCAAGTAGTACAATTACTTCATCTGTGTTTTAACTAGAATATATTAGGTTAATCATTTTGAAGTCAATAAAGCTAGTGTTAGCTTCTGACTAATCGTGATAAATGAAAAATAAGAATCCTGTACTATATTGAGATGAATATATTTATTGATCAGGGGACACTAACTTTATTTTCATCCTACATGTACAATTATTAAATTATTATGATAAATGTATTGACATGCTATATATTTTAGGAGAATTTCCAAAGTAAATTTGTTTATGCAGTATCAGCATAAGAACCCATGTGTCTAGTGTGGAATATGAAATAATTATATAAATTATATAAAATTCTTTATTAAGTCCACAAAGCAGAAGGTAGGATGTTATTGAATATAAATAGGGATATTTTATATAGTTAGTGTGACATATAAAAACATAAGTTGGGAAATCTCATTTAAAATGAAAACTCTATGAAGAATTGAAATTAGCTGGTAGATGTATGCTAGGGACTCTTTGAATATTTACCACTCATGCACAGGCTCTGGAGGATAAAGTATATAGGGTCTTAGCTGGCATTTTAAAATTTCATTAAATTTTATTTTTAAGAGACCTGAAAATACTATAAACTTTATATTTGTATGGACACTAACATTGTAAGGATGTTTATTTTTTCTAAATTGTTATGACCCATGAAATTTCACTCACTAGACAAAGAATTTTAAAAAAATCTTGGAGTACTGATTCTAAAATTATTATGTAATAATAAATGTTCTTGAATTAATAGAACTTTTTTGTAAGATGCTCCATGGAGTGGAATGGGGGATAGAAGTCTCTTCCACTGGATATTTTGAATTATTACACAGGAAAAGTAGTAAAATTGTGCATTGTTGACCCAGGAACACTGGGCTTCTTGGGGTGGATAGTAGTAGGAGGCACTGTGAGGTCACATGGCCATGGCCATGAGTATATAATTCTATTACAGGGGTCCCAGAATTCAATTAACTGATTCTAATGTGAACTCGGTACAATAATCTCATATTTCACATTATTGTATGCATGTTTACCACCAGAAATCTAAAATAAATTCACAGAAAACATAAGTAGGAATATTTGTCATAAAAGTGTGTAATCATTAGGTTTCTCTCAAAGTTTGTGACAAGGACTTAAGAGATTTATTTAGGATATAATCCAAGGAACATAGAGAAAAGTAGTGGGAAAAGTGTGATGGTGCAAAAGAAAAAGGGTCTAATGTGTGTTTATGGAGCAGATAACCTCTGAGGACAAGTAGAGCTGAATTATATCAATGCCCAAACCAGGAAACATGAAAACCACACTCCAGCTCTGACCCACAGGCTGTGTCTTAGTCATTTATTAAGTCCTCTAGTTGTTGCGGATCGGAGTGTTAACTTTTCATAATTCTTCACTGAGCCAAAATTACTCTGGTTCTCCTAAAGAAGAAAACAAAAACTGCTACTTTTTCTTCCCTTGACATAGGATGCTTCTTATATGCACGGGGAATTTAATCACAAGTGGCCTTACACATGTATTATGCAACATGAAATGCTTTGACTGCTCATTGCTTAAGACAGTAATGTATTGAATACATCTTTGCTTTCCAGCAATAATGGTATGGAAAAGCAAAACATTGTATACAAATGCAATCAATTTTTCAGCAATTCAAAGAGAAATTTACAAATATTAAGACAACTTGAGCTAAAATATTGAATCACAAATGTTTGATGCCATTAGTTTTTAAAATAATTTTTATGGTTTAGATCTAAAATGTCTCCTAAAAGGCTTGTATGTTCAGAGATGTGACTTTCTGAAGGTGGTTGGATCATGAGGTGTGTAACTTCATCAGTGGATTAATTCATTGATGAACGCCTAATTTGATGCTATTACTGGGAGGTGATGGGAACTAGTGGAAGAGAGGTACACATAAAGATATAGCCTTGAAGATTATATCTGCTCCCTAGTTCCTTCATCTCTGGCTCTCTTACTCTCACTCTGCTTCTAAAATAAGCCTTTTCTTCTTGAAATTGTTATTCTAAGGTATTTTGTCATACCCGTGGAAAGTGAAAAAATTATATGTATATATTTAACCTCTAAATAAGAGAAAGTATATTTATGCATACATACATTTCACTTAGATACAAATTCAGTGAATCCAATAAAATGAGTATTAATTTCATAAAGATTAATGAACTCAAAACAAGGTAAGGGGGAATTATTACAAGAACAAATAGTATGATTGTGATAATGTCCAATGAGGGTTGTATAATCTATTTACTTTTATGGGTCCAAAATTCTTCACTTCAGATTTCTTGAGAGGTATTCAGATGTAGATGTAGACAGAGATACATATCAATCAGTATTTTTATCTCTATTTCTATTTGTTTCCACCTCCATTATCTATTTATCTATTATTGATCACTCATTAATCTATTTATATATTTTCCCATCAGCTTACATTTTTACCAAAGGCTATTTCTGCTCTAAATAGTATTGATTTGTGTCATTTGAAATGCTATAGAAAATAAGAAATTCTCCAGTTAGATATGTTCATTTTTTAAGGGCTCTAAATTATGAAAAAATAAAACCAGCTCATAGGTCCAGAGAATGATTTTCAGATGTACTCAATTAGCAGAATAGAAGAATGCTTTCTGTGGGGAAGATCAGTTGTTTTCTAATAAATTTTTAAATTTTTAAATTTTACTGAGTAGAACCCAATTGATAACTGAGTTTTCAATAATTGTGAAACAAAATAGCAATTGAAGCTTTTTGAGGATCTGTTTAAATTGATGTTTAAAATAAAGACTTAAGTTACTACATAGTAACAATATATAATAGATTATTCTCTTCTAAAAATAGCCCATAAAAACTAACACTGTTCCTGAAAACAAATCAGTTACTAATAAATAAGTTATGATGTATATAGAATAGTATATAATATAGTTAAATAATATATGTAAATAATATTATATCTTTACTCAGGGTAAATTTTTTTAAAAGAGCTGAAAATATTCCATATAAGAAGAGATGATAGTAATAAAATGCTAAAGATATAAACCTACTTAAAGATCTCGGGATGTATTTATTTATTACAATAAATACATTAATAATTTTATTATTATCCAAGAGAACAAAGACTAAGAAATATATCATTCAATTCATTTCTATTAAAGTGAACATTAAAAATCAATGTTTGGAAGAGTTAAAGTAATTAGGGAAAACTATATGCTATTAAACTATATTTTCTTTAATTGGCATGACAGGAACCCACTTTAAATCTTTTTAATGCCTTTTATATTTGCATAAAACCTCTCTCAATTGAAATGCACAAAATTATAAACTATAGTTATTACAGAAGAGGAAATTTGAGAGACTGGAAATTAGGAAGGAATGGAAACTTAAACTTGTTCACACCTACTATGTCATTTGAGCTATTTCTTGTTTCCCTTCTACTAAATCTACTGAGAAACAAATAATTAATCCAACAATGTAAAACAAAGCAAATTTCCACAAATATTTGTTTAGTAAAAAAACATATTACAAACATATGATACTCTTCATTAATTTGAAAGATTTTACTTAATTTTTAAAATATTTGTTAAGATCATTGAGCTTATATTTCTATTAAACAAATGTCAATCCAATTGAAATTACTTCATTCACAATATCATAAAATTCTACTGAAAGACATTACAGAAAACGGTAACATTTAACTCATAGCTAAATACTGTATGGGACACTGAATCTGATCTTAAGTAAATTGTAAATTTTGGTCTGTGTGCCTCTAAAGAAATGTTCTTTGTTTAAAGTAGAAATGCTAACTGCAAGAGCCAAGGGCAAAATCAGATTTGTGAATTTAATTTAAAAAATCTCTGCACAGCAAAGGAAACAATCAACAAAGTAAGAGTATTACCCCCAAAGTGAGAAAGACATGCTAGCTACTCTTCTGATAGAGAATTAATATCTACAACATATAAAGAACCCCAAATCCTAAAACCAAGAAATGAATAGACCAATCAATAAATGAACAAATGAATTCAACAAAGAATGCTCAAGAAAGGAAGTACAAATGGCCAATAAGTATATTAAAAACTGTTCAAATCTTTAGCCCTTAGGGAAATGTAAATCTAAACCACAATGAGATTCCATCTAGACCTAGTTAGTGTAGTTATCATCAAGAATACAAAATTAATGAAGGTTGGTGAAGATACGGAGAAAATGGGAACCTTCTAAACACTTTTGGGAAATGTCAACAATATTTTCCACTATGGAAATCAGTAGGTTAGTTCCTCAGAAAATTAATACCTTAAAGAATTTAACAGCATACTATAGCGATAATTGCACACATATTTATACACACGAAGTTCACAAGACCTAAGTATTGGAAACAGTCTGGATGAATGGATAAAGAAAATGTAGCAAGTACACATGGTGGAGTGTTATTCAGGAAATAACAAAATCTTTTCATTTAGTACAAAAAAAATGGCTGTTACTGGAGACTGTCATGTTAAGCAAAATAAGTTAGTCTGACAAAATTATGTATTACACGTTTTCACTTATATATGTAAGCAAGGACAGAAAGAAAGAAAGAGAAAGAAAGAAAGAAAGAGAGAAAGAGAGAGAAAGAGAGAAAGAGAGAGAAAGAAAGAGAGAGAGAAAGAAAGAAAGAAAGAAAGGAAAGAAAGAAAGAAAGAAAGGGAAAGAGAGGAAGAAAAGTTTGCAGGAAAGTAGAAGGTAGCTGTTTTGAGATGAGAAAGGAAGTCAAGGAGGAGGGAAAAATAAAGTGACAGTAATGGGAATGAAAATAATCAAAATATTCTGTATGCACCTACCAATATGCCATAAGGAAATATGTTATTTTGTATTATGAATATGCATCAACTAAAAGTAA
The DNA here is from genome assembly GCF_053883595.1 of Heterocephalus glaber. NCBI lineage: Eukaryota > Metazoa > Chordata > Mammalia > Rodentia > Bathyergidae > Heterocephalus > Heterocephalus glaber. The sequence goes on along the minus strand of NW_028258138.1, from coordinate 33,439,229 downwards.
AGAAAGTATTTAAGACATTATATTTTGCAATTGTTTTACTTTAGTATAGGAAGATTGGAGAGGCCTATTTTTGCTTTTTATTTTGTTTGCTCTTTCTTAAAAACAGTTTAGGCAGGGTAAAAGAATATACAAAAAAAGAGGTAGTAAGGTGAATGGAATATGTGAGAGATTGTCTCTTTTTCAGTGATTATTTGTGTTGGCTATCACTTTCAATAAGGTCAGGGTTTCAATATATTTTTTGAACCCATAACAATTTGTAACTCTTTTGGACAAAGCAGTAGCCACTATGATACAAACAGCACAGTCTATGTAAAGAAGTCTTGGGTGGTTGCATGACAAGAGCACACATGGAAAACAGGACCAGTGGAAAGAATGTCTCTGGCATTTTATTAATTTTCGCAGTTGTCTCCAACATGTGAAACCAGCCCCATTAAAATCAGCCCAGCCCAAAAATCTCACCTTGCCTTCCACAGAACTGTAGAGAAATAACAATTTTTTGTGTTCTACTTCTAATTTTTGTGTACTACTTTTATTGACACATAATATCTGTGCAAATTTATGATTTACAATGTGATATTTTGATTCATGTTTAAATTGTGTAATGATTTACTCAGGGTATTTAGCATATTTGTGATTTTAAATTTTATAATTTCTAATACACTAAGTTTTGGGATGACTGTTTTGCAGCAAATAGTTACCAATACAATAACTGTACATTGCTATGTACATATTTAGGCTATAGCCGTCACTCAATAAATTTTAGCTAGTATTCCCTCACAATCATTCATTCTATATTTAGAGTTTTGCATAAAGATATCTATATGTTTCAATGACTTACTTTTCAAAAGTAATCTACTTCTTTTTTTTTTTTTTTTTGGTACCAGGGATAGAACTTGGGTCTTGCGCTTGCAGAGCGGGTGGCAGAACCACTGAGCTAAATCCCCAGCCCAAAAGTAATCTACTTCTAACAAATCACTCTTTTGCCATATAGTTTATAGGAGAGTAATACTACATTTTATAAAATAAGTTGATAAAATAATCTTAGAATAAATTCTATTTGTTTTCTCTTATAACACTTATTATTGCATATCATCAAATGGGAATATTAGAAAACTAACCAGACTATTTAAAATTAAGATGTAAAACACATAAAGGTTTTTAAAATTCCAGTAACAGAATTCGAGAATCAAGTACCAAAGTAAACCTAGATAAATATGCCCGGAAGGTGCAGGAGCACACTTGTGATCCTGTAGGTTTTCATGGCCTACAGGATGCTTGCCAGGTATTGCACAGTAAACTCTAACATGGTTCCTATCAGTATTTTAATTCAAGATTATAGAAGACTTTGGAACAACAACAACAGTAACAACAGCACGATATTTATATTTTCTTCTTTTTGAGCTCAAAAATAAGAGCTTTCATGAAAGTAAACTTGTGGCCAGCTATTGAAATATTTCAGTTACAACTGTGACAGTTTTTGCTTTAATATAAAATCATGTATTTCAGTGTTTAAGAGAATACAAAGTTATCCAGAGTTCTAAAACCTGTCCATTAAGAATAATGTATTCCAACTGATATCAAAACACTCCTAGGTATTTATAATAATCATTTTGAATTTAGGGATTTTTTTTCCTAGTCAGTTTTATGGCTCTTCAATAAATGCTAGTTTTCTTTGTTTTTCAAAGATCCAGGAACTCGTAAATGCCCATAGCATTATCTTTGTCATGAAATTTACTGTCAACGTTCAAGCTATTATGAAGTTCTCAAAGATTTTGCCATTTCTACAGATATGTAGTTTTATTATCTTCCAATTTCATATTTGTACAATATTAAATGCTTAAATATTTGACCAGGTAATATAGTTTAAAAAAAATCATACATATAGAAAGAACAACTTTGGAGAAAGTGCGATGCCAGAGAGAAAAATCATTCCCCTCTCCAAGTCTCTACAGAAGCTTCACATGTATAGACATGTGTGCTCAGATATACAGATAACTTCATCTTTATACACTAGAGTGAATTTACAAACTCAAAAATATTTCATAGTTTTACTCATTTCTATTAGAGTGAGAAGAACAAGGGAGAACAATTTAATAGATTAAATTTCTGAGAAGTTGAAGGAAGTACCAAAAAATAAACTCATAATTCAGGAAGAAAAAACTGTTGAAGAAAAACCAAAGTGATTAATAGCTCCCATGGTACCTGGCTGGCTGTCCTTCACAACCCATCAAATTGAACATTCCCAACAAGATCTGCCATAAGTGTTTGCTCATCAGAGAATTTTTTGAGGAAATATCCAGTTATCTATTTCATGTAAGCTTTTAAATATTTCAGAAAATTATTAATAAGGAAATAGTTACTTTACACTCAATGTATTTAAAGAAAAAAATAGCTTTATACTAAAATGATAAATATATATTTAAACCATATGGCACTGGAACATCATAATTTTGTTTCAGTGGGTTAAAGTATACTGTTTTTTAACAATAGGAGAGAGTAGGGATGAAAATTAACTCAGGAAATGTTCCTGCAGCTCAAGTTAGTAAAAAATAAAACAAAAACAAAAACAACTTACAGAGAAATGTATATTGAGAATTGCATAACTGACATAAAGGATTAAACATGAATAATAATGTAAACCAAAAAACAAATAAATGAGCCAGTGAAACAGTAATCTTTATAAGTTTTAAAATTTAATAATTTTTTTTTTCTTTTGGTACCGGGGAATGAACTCGGGTCCTTGGGCTTTCGGGGCAAGTGGTGGAACCACTGAACTAAATCCCTGGCCCTTAATAAGTTTTGATATATAAAATATAAATAATACATATTTATGGGGAACATGTGATGTTATGTCATGATCAATGTATACCTTGTATGATGTTTAAATAAAGCTAAACATGTATACCTCCTTAAATATTTATCATCTAGATATGGATCAAGAATGCATTGAAAGTTCTTCCAGTTTTCTGAAGTATACGTAGTAGTCATCTCTACTCACCCTACTGTGCCCCAGCACACAAGAGCTTCTCTCTCCTAACTGTAACTCAGGACTCAAGGGTACTCATCAAACCACCAGTACCAACAATCTCAGGCTGTCAGCAATATTAATTATCAGGTCTCATTTTATGTTTATTGAATTTGAAACTATGGGTCCAAGGTCAGAACTGTGGTTTTCATCAAATGATTCTGATGCAACTGTTTGAAAACTGTTAACTCCTTGAGATAGAAAAGAGAAATGGGATTTTAAAAAATAGAGAACTCTCATGAAAAATCTCATTTTCTTGAAATATAAGAGAGACAGAATAGTATTTTAATACAATCTATTGCCATTTGCTTAAACAAGGTAGATCTATGTGCTTGAGCACAATTCAAAATATATTATTTTAAAAATATAATATTCCTGACATTTTTGGAGAGGAGTGGTGAGAAACATGAATATGACTTCCTTAACCCAATTCAAACTTTCCTTTATTTTCAAAGAATTCCCAGGCATATTTGAGGAATCATATTGATTGTAAATATCAAGAGCATATTATGATTATAGCGTGTTATTTCATCCTTTTTAAATTGAATATTTTTCATATTTTTCATGAATTGTGAACTTAATGTTTATTTTTGTATTTTTCTAAAAGGAAATTGTACCTTAAATTGATTTCACTGTATTATCTTTGCTTTACCAAAATAAATGTTTTAAAGGATTTAGCAATATTTTGAAAAACTAATCATTTTGATACTGTGTTTTAAATAAAGAGACTTGACAAATGGGAAAAGATCATTAGACTTCAGATTTGAACCTTTGAGATACAATTTTAGCTTTGTATTATTTGATCAGTGTCCTTGGGGAATTTATCTGACTTTCTGTGTTCCATTGTTCATGCTTAAAATAAGGATGGACTTCTAGGTTCTCCATATGATTCAAATAGTAGAAATTGGAATCCTTCTATTAATACAGAGTTCCCTAGAGACATTCCCTGGAGATTATCTTAATCAAGCTGTTTTTACCCCAGGTATTTCTGTTCTTTTCTGTCTTGGGTTTTGTAACATACTTCCTGCATGTTTTCATAACCTCATGTTGCTTACCAGGCAGCTCACACATCTATTGCCTATTTTCTGATTTAATAGAGTATTTTAATTTATTTTCCCCAGATTTTGTGAAAACTGTTGAAAGTGTGCATCAATTTGAAGAAAATATATAAAACATGTTCATTAAATATGATTTTAAAAATAAATCCTAAGATTTCTCTGAGGAATTTTCAAATGTATCCTTCTACACAGTGATTAAAATTACAAGCAAGTTTTATTGCTTACAAAAGCTTCATTTAATTTACACAACTATATTTGATTTCTGAATTAATTATGTGGATGACATGAAATTTTAAACCCATTACATTTTTATATGTTAGACATAATTTAAATGTTATTTGGGCATCCCTTTATTTTTAACTACCTCATCATATATGAACATGAATTCAATATACTTTAAATACTTCTGCTAAGAATATCAGTATTAACAGATATTTTGGCAGCTCCATTTTTCTTCCAACACAGCTACTGTCAATCTTCTTTTGGCTGAAATTCTTTTCTAATGTATTGCCTGACTTGCATTAGCAAAATTTCTTATCTAGTTTTATTATGACATTTTCAGTTGTACCAAAAGTTATAAAGACATGTTTTAGATGATTTGAAAAACTTTCTATATTTATGATGCCAACAGCAATGAGTTTTAATAATCTTATACATTTGCACAACATGTATAAATTTCTCATGGTTACTAAAATCAATTCAGGAATTTTTAAAATACAGTCAAGGCCGTTCCTATTTGAAGATATGAATCACCTAAGGAATTAAAATCTTTACAACCATTAGCAGTTATTTTTAAGTGAATCTTTTAATTATTTAAGAGCTGTATAACTCAATTTGCTGAATTAAATTTATCACACATTTGGAAATAACATTATGAGAGTAAAAAAACAAACAAAAAAAATCCCTCTGACTTTCAGAAGTCATAAAATTTCCCAGAGGATGAGCCCTCTTTGTGGAACTTCTCTGAGTTGCTTCTTTCTTGACATTAGGACTCTAAAGCTTGAATGTTTAGTGATTCACTGAACATTGTAAATTGCTAGAGCAGCAAAACCAACAGAAAGTCTTGATTTTCTTCTGAAGTAGGTCCTAAGAATGTGATAATAGCTGACTTGTCAAGTTGTCCTTGTTTTTGTAAAACTGTTCTAATATGGTTTTTCATCTAAGGCTTTTGTGCTATGTACTGAGAACACATACTGGATGAAAGAGTGTGCGTGTTTATTTACAAGTTAGTTTAAATGCAGTAGGTATTGTTACAATATGTGAATTGTCATTTATGTAAAACATTTCGGTTACCACAGGGTTGTGTTTTTGGTCTCCCATGACACAATTAAAAATTTGAAACTTTATTTCAAAAAATTGCCAGGGTTTAGGGATTTGTTAGGCCTCATTGAATAAGTGAGGAAAAAAGAAAAATTAAGAATTATAAAAAGAAATTTGATATTAGACATTATATTATTTATGAATATATACCTACAAAATGCTTTAAAGGTGTATACTTTCAGTTTCTATTCAAAAACATAATTAGAATAAAAATATAGCCTCATTCTTTATTACTATATATTATTCTAATTTCTTATCTTGTATAGGTTGTTACTAAAATTGAATCAATACATTTAATATATTATGCTAGTCTGACAAGAAAAATGTTAGTTTAATTATAGTAATTAACACCATTCATATATGCTTATGTTATTCATTAACAATATTATTTAATAATAAATATTAAGTTGTATTCTTCATAAAATCCTTATGCAGAATTTTGACTTCTGGGAAGTCTATCTAAAATTACAGACTCAGGAGATCTGAAATAGTTGCAAGAAGTGGGTTTTTAAATAAGTAAATTTTGAGAAAATATTGCTTATCTGTCATTTTTTCTTTCAGTTAGATAACTTGAGATGAGTTATAATTTATAGACAGTGCTGTGATAGGGAAGTATATCATTTTTCCATAAATGCTATATTTCAATAAAAGTTCTTATGCTTTTATGAAGCATAACTCTATTAAAATATATTTCAGGTAAGGCATTCTATAAAGAAGCAGAAGACAAACTTCTTGTCAATTATCTTTTAAATATTAAAGCATTTTATATTTGCAATGTCAGTATATATGAAGTATTGCAGAAATAAAATATAATCTACTTAAAATTATGAACATTTGAAATTACAGGCACCACAGAAATGAGTTTCTCATAAAAGTATAAAGATTCCAAATGCTTACATACTTTCTGAATCTGAATGATATGTATATTATGTAAATTTTTTCTTTATAATTCCATATGCACAGTAAAAATTCATGCTGTGATGTAAATATACCTAAACATTTATGAGGAAGTCTTACCTATTTGAAGTATTTGAAGAAACAAACCCCACTTTCAATGTCAAAAATATAATGAGAAACTTTATTAAATGTATTGTTTAAGTAAATATCTTCTGACAAATAAGATTATTCCTGATTGAAAGATTTTAGAAATGGGGCATGCAGGTACAATTCACAGTATCATGAAAACAAAAGAACATAAAGGTATAGTCTAAAGTAATGGATTTGGAGGATTCTAGTTTCTATTATTTTAAAAGAATTTGAAGTTATACTTATTTCCTATGAAAATATTCACTTTCTCCAGAATTAAATATTACTCATATTTAAATCTTAAGCTATTTACTAAATAAGGATTATTTAGAAGAGAGAATAGTAATATAAAATTCAAGTATTATTTATGCAAATTACAATGACATCACTTACATTTTCTTCTGCTTAAATTTATAAAGAAAATCAAAATTCTCAACTCAATTTTAACATGAAACAATTTCTTTTGAAGATTAGGTAACATGTAATTTATTTTATAAAGTATTTTCAACACTATGCATTAAATATTTAATGAAAGTGTATGTTACTATTTACCAAAGTATAATTCAATCTCTATCAGTCTGTCTGGCTCTCTCTGTCTTTCTCTTCCTCTCTCTCCCTCTCTCCTTTCCCTTAGTTTTTAGAAATAACAAACTGGCTGTTTATGGTAATAAATATCTGTGATACCTATGTTAAATAATTGAAAGTTTGAAAAACCCTTAAAAAAAACTTTGAAAACCCTAATTCTACAAGGTGTTTTCTTACATTACTTATTTTTATTAGACTTGTGAAACAAATATAATGCAAAAGAAAATCTAGATCATGTCCTCATGCATTGTTTTTCTTATTTTTGAGCTTAGACTAATTTCTAACACAATTCACAGAATAGATTGAGCATCCCTAATACAAAAATTCAAAATCCAAAATGCTCTAAAACTGGAAAATTTGCTAAAGACAACAAAAGCAGCAAGAGAGCTTAACAACGTCTTTCTGTTCCTTTTACCTCAAACTACAGGGATTAAGTCAGTGCCAAACCAATCACTCACGTGTAGTGGTTTTGTAATCACATGCCCTTAATCCCAGCATCACATACGCTAGATACAGCCACCTCTGAAAAAGAAAGACTACTTCATCCAACTGAAGGTTTGAGGGGACATCTAAACACAAGCTATAATAGTGTGCGATAGTAATGAGATGATTCAGAGAGCATACTTGATGCATGAAGACGTAGGCTGCAATTGTGATCTTTTCTCTGAGGCTAGTCTTCCAATAGTATTTTTTTTTTTTTTTTGGTACCGGGCATCGAATCTGAGGCTAGTCTTGACCAAGTCACTCTTTTGAATATAAACTTGTAATCATTTGGTCTCCATTATATCAGAAGATAGCTGTTAAATGTGCAATTTTAATGAAAATGTTTTTATGAAACTTTATTCATATTCAACTCAAATTAATAATATGAATATTAAAATTCTAATTGGTCAAAAAGGACACATTTCACTGATGGACAGAAAACTCTGTAAAACATTTATTAGAGATTTATAAATTCTGTAATTTATATTCATGCCTCTGTTCTATCCTTCTACTCCATCTTCTTGGCCCTTTCGTGTAATTGTTGGATAATTAATAAATGAGTGTTAACACAGGAAACATATTAGGTAAACAAATATTACTATTGTCAAAGTCTTGAACAAAACAGAAAGTTCAGAAATACAACCACCATATTGACCTTAATTTTACAAAGAAAAATAGCAGATACATTTAAAGAACAAAGTATTCAAGGAAGCTATAGTTTCCAAATTGAACATTTCTTTGCAACCCCTATTTTCAAATTTCTATAAATTAAAATGGTCTTTTTTTGCTATCCAGATGGTATGTTGATGGAGACCACCCTGAGCAAGCTGTAAATTTATAAGAAAAGTCTAAGTCTGTCTATTTTCCCACAATGCCTTGTCTGAAGAGCTAGCAGTTGATGTGTGGGAAAAGAAAACCTTGCCATGCCATTGGTTATAGCTGAGGTCTCAGTGATCCGTGACGCTGTGAGGTCTTGGACAGCAAGACAATATTGCACCCAAGGGCAACATGACTCATACACAGAACTTCCATAGAGGCAGAAATTAAGCTATGGGAAAAACAAATTTCCCATTAATCAATGATCTGTTCCTACTAGAATGTCTTGTTCCCTTGTTTCTAGGACCCTGTCCCAGTCAATGCTCTCCACTGCACTGTTCCCTGCTCTGTCCCTTCCCCCTTCAAGAAGCTGTGTGTTCAATAATAGTGGCAAGCTCCAGGAAACAGCGTCTTAGCCAGGTAAGAGCTCTGACCATCCTGCCCCACCTCATTTGTGCAGTAAAGATCTTGTCTTGCCTTATGTTATCCTGCCACCTTAGCCTTGGTCAGGTGATTGGAGGTTGATCAGCTTCCAATGGTATGTATTTGAAAAAAATTTCATTTGAGGTTCATAAAAGTTCATCTTTTCTTTTTCTGTCTTAAGGAATTCTAGCTAATTTAAGCTAAACACAAATTGCTAAAAAATTTAACAACCTGAACTCCCATGTTTTAGTTTCTGTCCTTAGGTTAAATTTTTCATACTTACATGCAAAGTTTGCTCAGCCTATTATTTGGTCAATATTTATTGAGTCCTTACACTGTCCTGAATGAAATGTGGGCTCTTTAATTCAGCAATTTGAACCAAAGGTGAAAATTGTCTATATTGTAAAGTCTCAGCCTTTTCTTAATAAAAGTGGAAGAATTACATGAGTTCACATTAACATATATATTAGATACCATTAATGCATTTAAATTTGTGTAGGAAAAGTTGACACATGCATCGCTTCTTTCACTACTAAATATATTACTCAAATACTTTAAAATTTTAGATTAAGAAAGACACAGAGGCTAAAAGCCCAATTACTAATGATTATTTTGAACTGTGAATGAACAAATACTGATATAGCTTTTGTGTGCAGAGTTTGCTAAAATTCTCTTGTAGGTTTTGAGAAAGCTATTTATCACACCTTTCAGGACCAATAGAGGACACATTGTTATTGGCCTAAGGAGGAAATATTAGAAAGCATAAATTAATAATAATAAGCAACTTCAGAACATCTTCAGAACTGATAAAGATTTATTCTAAAACTGATTTAGACATTTTAAGACATTATATAATTACAAGCATTGTATAATCTCTTTTGTGAAATACTGCATTACTTGTTAATTATACAAGTGCCTAAATATGGAGATAATGTACAAAGTTAAGTTTCTGGTGTGTTTTTAAAAATAATCCTTTATAGAATTCCTGTTTCATAATTAGTTCTTTCACAAGAATTATATAACCATACTTGAAGTTACTATACACTTCTAATAGGAAAAAAAAATCTTTTATGAGGATGTATATATTAAAGTTAACAGAAAAGTTATTTTCATTCAACTGCTAAAGTAGTAATTTTTAATCTGTTAATTTGTCATAAGGTAGCTTTTAGATGATATGATTCAACACTATTTTTAATACTTTAATGTTTGATGGGTTATTTTATTATCTTATACATATATTCTATATTTGACTAAAACCAAACTGGTAAAAATACTCATTTAGAGATCTTTGTGTAGGCTAGAAATGGAAACTAAGGGATAAAATTAAGTAACAGAACTAAAATCTAATATGGTGGAAGACACCTGCTACATTGAATCTGACAATTAGGCATAGCAAGTTAGTATATTTATACTTTGGGTCTTAATGGTCTTTATTGTTTTATAATTAATGCTTAAATTATTATTTTTTATTTTTATTTTTTAAATTCTTTTATTGGTACATTTTAGATATACAATACATTTACATTTCTCATTGGGAACTTGTACCTTTACATGATGTATCTTGGTTCTTATTTTTTCCCCATTCCCTGCATTTCCTTCACCGCTCCACACTTCCCTATTTACAAAGACTTTGTTTCCACTTTTTTCCATTTCTCAGCATTTTTCCTTTTTCTTCTTTCCTTTCCCCTGACCCTCCCACTTCCCCTACTCCTTTGCACCTTTTCTTCCTATTTTGCATTATCGATTATTCATTCTAATAATTGGTATATTTTAGGTATACAATATAATGACATTCATCATTGGAAATTTGCACCTTTACATAATCTCTCCTGGTTCTTATTTTTCTCCCTTGCCCTATCCTCCCTTCAACCCCTCCATCCCTCCCTATTTACAAAGACTTTGTTTCCATTTTTTCATTTTCTCATATTAATTCATTCCTTTCTTTCCTTTCCCCTAATCCTCCCACTTCCCCTTCCTCTTTGCTCCTTTTCTTCCTATTTCACATTATCTATTATACCTTTTAGTCCTTATTTACATTTTCAGTTTCTCACAGTAGAGAAACTATTCAGTATTTACACATGTGTGTCTTATTTATTTCACTTAAGAGTATCGACTCAATGTGCAACCATTTAGGTATAAATGTCTCTAATTTCTCATTTTTGTGGATGAGTAGTACTCCATTTTATAAAAAAACCACACTTTCTTTATCCAGTCTCCAGTTGATGGGCATTTCCAAGTTTTACCTATTATAAATTGTGCTGCTATGAACATGTGTGCACATATATCTCTGTGATGATTCTTTTAATTCTTTGGGGAAGATACCCAGTAGGGGAATAGCTGGGTCAAATGGGACTTCCAATCCTAGTTCTTTGAGGTATCTCCATACTGATTTCCACAGTGGTTGGACCAGTCAACACTGCCACCAGCAGTGGAGCAGGGTTCCTCTTTCCCCACAGATCCGCCAGCATTTGTTATTGGTTTATTTCATGATAGCAGCCATTCTTTCTGGAGTGAACTGGAATCTTAGTGTTGTTGTCATTTGCATCTCTCGAATGACCAGCGATGTTGAACATTTTTTCATGTATTTATTTGCTATTTCTACTGCTTGGTCTGAGACATGTCTGTTCATTTCAGATGCCCATTTTTGGGTTGGGTCTTTAAATTGGGGAAGTATGATTTTTTAAAATTCTTTATAGATTCCAGATAGTAGGCCTTTGTCTGAGGAAAAGCAGGTGAAGATTTTTTCCCACATTGCGGTTTGTCTCTTAACACTGTTGGTGGTTTCCATTGTTGTGGAGAAGCTTTTTAATAAGAAGAGATCCCACTTGTTGATTGTTTGTGCTAGTTTATGGGCAACTGAGATTTTGTTCATAAAATCTTTTCCTACACTGATGTCTTCAAGAGTTCTACCTATCCTCTGTTCCATCTGGTTCAGCGTTTGTATTTTAATATTTAGATCTTTAATCCTTTATGATTTTAGTTTAGTGCATGGCGAGAGATATAGGTCTTTTTTAATCTTTGGCAAATTGAAAGCCAATTTTTCAAACAACATTTATTAAAGAGGTTATCTTTCCTCCAGTGAGGGTGTTTGGCTCCTTTATCGAAGATGAGGTGGCCGAGTGTGTCTGGAGTTGTTTCTGCATCTTCTAATCTTTTCCACTGGTCCTCAGGTCTGTTCCTTTGCCAGTACTATGCTGGTTTTTATCACAGTAACTTTGTAGTACAGTTTCAAGTTGAGGATTGCGATACCCTCTTCCATGTCTCTGTTACCTGGAATTGCTTTTGCTGTTCTGAGTCTCTTCTTGATCCAAATGAATTTTTGGATTGTTTTCTCAAGGTCCATGAAGTATGCTGCTGGGATCTCAATTGGAATTGCATTGAATCTATATAGTAGTTTTGGAAATATGGCCATTTTCACTTTATTGATCCTTCCTAATCAGGAGCAGGGGATGTCTGTCCATTTTCTGATATCATATTCAATCTCTCTTTTCAGAGTGCTATAGTTTTCAGAGAAGAGGTCTTTGATTTCTTTTATTAGGCTGATTCCTAGGTATTTCAATTTTTTGGATGCTATTGTGAAAGGAATTGTTTGCACTATTTCTCTCAGTGAGTCTGTTGTTTATCTAGAGGAAAGCTATTGACTTTTTTGTGCTGACTTTGTATTGTATCCAGCCTCTGTACTGTATTTGGTTATCAAGTGTAGAAGACTTTGGGTGGAGCTCTTGGGGTCTTCTATATAGAGTATCTTGTCATCTGCACATAATGACAATTTGACTTCTTCATTTCTTATCTTTATTCTTTTGATTTCTTTCTCTTGTCTAACTGCAGTGGATAATGCTTCCAAAACTATATTGAAGAGGAGTGGTGATAGTGACATCCTTGTCTTGTTCCTGATTTTAGTGTGAAGGATTTCAGTCTTTGGCCATTTAGTGTGATATTGGCTGTTGGTTTTTCATACATGATTTTTATCAGTTTGAGGTAGAGACCATCTATTCCAATTTTTAGTAGGGTTTTTATCATAAATGCATGTTGGATTTTGTCAAATACTTTTTCTGCATCTATGGAGATAATCATATGTTTTTTGTCCTTGGTTCTATTGATATAGTGTGTTACATTGATTGATTTGCGTATGTTGAGCCATCCCTGCATCCCTGGGACAAATCCCACTTGATCAGGGTATATGTTCTACTTGATGATCTTCGGCATTCTATTTGCTAGTATCTTAGTAAGAATTTTTGCATCTGTGTTCATTAGTGAGATTGGCCTATAGTTCTCTTTTTCGGTTGGACCTTTCTCTGCTTTGGGGATCACGGTGATTCTTGCTTCCAGGAATGAATTTGGGAGTATTGCTTCTCTTTCAATCTCATTAAAGAGTTTAAACAGCAGTGGCAGTAGTTCCTCTCTAAATGTCATGTAGAATTCAGCAGTGAAGCCATCAGGACCTGAGCTTTTCTTAGTTGGTAAGTTTTTAATTATATTTTCAATTTCATTGGTTGATATTGGGTTGTTTAGAGTTTTTAGGTCTTCTTCATTCAACTTTGGTAATTGATATGTATCTAGGAATCTGTCCATTCCTTCTGTGTTTTCCATCTTATTGGCATACAGATTCTCAAAGTAGGGATTGATGATCCTTCTCTATTTCTGCTGGGTCTGTTGTAATTTCACCCTTTTCATTCCTAATTTCATGGATTTGGGCCTTTTCTTTCCTTTTTCTGATAAGGTTGGCTAAGGGTTTGTCAATTCTGTTTATTTTTCAAAGAACCAACTCTTGACTTCATTGATTTTTTTGTATTGTTTTCTTAGTCTCCATTGCATTGATTTCTGCCCTGAGCTTTATAATTTACTCCCTTGTATGAGCTTTGGGGTTGTCCTACTTTTCTTTTTCTAGAAGCTTGAGGTTCAGCATAAGGTTGCTTAATGGGGCTCACTCAGTTTTCCTAATATGTGTATTCACTGCTATGAATTTCCCTCATAAGACTTCTTTCATTGTGTCCCATAGATTCTGATATGTTGTATTGTTATTGTCATTTAATTGAAGGAACTGTCTGATTTCTTCTTTAATTTCCTCTGTTACCCATTGGTTATTCAGAAGTGGGTTGCTCAATTTCCACGTGTTTATGAAATTTTTCCAATTTCTTTTGCTGTGGATCTCGAATTTCATCACACTATGGTCTGATAATATACAGGGGATAACTTCAATTCCTTTGCACTTACTTAAACGTGTTCTATGAGTGAGTATGTGGTCTATTTTAGAGAATGAACCGTGTGCAGCTGAGATGAATGTGTATTCTGATTATGTGGGATGAAAGATTCTGTAAAGATCTGTTAAGTTCATTTGTTCAAGAGTTCAATTGAGTTCTAGTATTTCATTACTTATTTTTTGTCTAGTTGATCTATCTATTTGTGACAGTGGGGTATTGACGTCCCCCACTAAAACTGTATTGTATGTATATGACTTTTCATGTCCTTTAGTATTTGTTTTACATAGTTGGGTGCACTAGTGATTGGTGCATAGATATTTATGACTGCCATCTCTTCCTGTTGTACTGTTCCCTTTACAAGGATGTAGTGTCCTTCTTTGTCTCTCTTAATCAGTGTTGGATTGAAATCTACTTGATCTACAAAGAGGATAGCTACTCCTGCTTTTTTTTGGGTTCCCGTCACATGAAGTATTGTTTTCCCTCTTTGAAATTTCAGTCTATAAGTCTCATTTTGAATTAAGTGTGTTTCTTGTATGCAGGATATTGTTGTATTTTGCTTCTTGACCCACTCTGACAGTCTATTTCTTTTGATTGGTGAATTGAGACCATTAACATTGATGGTTATAACTGATACGTATTGACTTATCATTGTCATGACTTTTTTTTGGTTGGATTCTCCCCCTTTACATTTCATTTCTTGTTGCACCTGATACATTCATTCTGCTGTACTTCCTGGGGTTGTGATCCTCATTGTCTTTTCCTAGGATTTTGTCTAAAATTTTTTGGAGTGCAGGTTTTTCATTCATGAAGTTCCTAAGGTGCTCTTTGTTCTGAAAGTATCTTATTTCTCCATCAATTTTGAAAGATAGTTTTGCAGAGTACAACAATCTGGGTTGCAGGTTGTTTTCCTTTAGTGCTTGTAATACATCACTCCAAGCTCTTCTTGCCTTGGTGGTTTGAGTTGAGAAGTCTTCTGTGATTCTGATGGGCTTTCCTTTGTATGTGATTTGTTTCTTTTCTCTAACTGCTTGTAGAACTTTGTTCTTCTGTTGTGTTTCTGGAATCTTAACAATTATATGTCTATGTGTAGGTTTTTTTGATCAAGATTATTTGGAGTCCTATATGCCTCACTTATCTGTATGTCAACTTCTTTTCCCCTGCTTAAGTTTTTTGCCATTATTTCTGTGAAAAGTTATTTTTTGTCATCCACACTCTCTCGTTTCTTCTTTGACTCCAATCAGTCTTATGTTATTCTTCTTTGCATTGTCTCGCAGCCGCTGGATTGATTTATCATGGCCCCTTATAATTTTGTAGTAATTTTTCTTTTCCTGGTCACTAATTGCAATCTTATCTTCTATATCTGAAATTCTGTCCTCACATTGGCTCATTCTGCTGTGTAGACTTTCAATGGAGTTTTTCATCTCCTGGAAATCTATTTGCATCTGTTTTATGGATTCCATTTGTTTCCTATGTTGGGATTCCATCATGTTCCTCAGCTCCTCTCTAAATTTATTAATCATGTCTTGCACTACTAGCACAATTTCTCTTGTTATCTGAGAAATTATTTCTGGTTCCATTTTTTCCAGATCCTCTTTTGTTGCCAGTTCAAGGAGTCCAGGTGCTTGAGTATGAGTGTTCCATCTTATTTCCCTTTGGGGTTGCTTTAGGTGATCTGGAAGTCTGGTTCTGAGACTTGTTCATGTGTCTTCTTATTTTGACTTGGGGTGTGGGGTGCTCTTGGCACCCATGTGGCTCTCCTCCTTGAGCTGGGAGCAGTGGGATGACAGCTCAGAAGCCCCTTCCTCTGGGCTGGTAGCAGTGAGACTGTAGCTCAGAAGCTCCTTCATCTTGGTCAGGTGCGTCAGGATGGATGGTGGCCCGGAAGCCCCTTCCTCTAGGCCAGGAACAGTGGGATCAACGCTCTAATTATTCAGATCCAATAAATTTAGCTTTAAACTCCTTATATCCTCAGTTCAACCTGTGAATAAGCTGCTAAATTTGGAAAATGTGTTTGTTTTCTGCAGCTACTCTTTTCTTGCCTGTAAAATAAAAATCCTATATAACTTAGGAAAATCCACACATTTAGAATGACAATTGCATATATATTTCACAGGGGTATAGAGTTATGTGTATATATATATATATATATATATATATATATATATATATATGCATCATAGACTATTATTCAGTTATAAAGAATTGTAATCCTGTAATTTGAAGGAAAATGAGTGAAACTGGAGGTCATCAAATAAAACAAAATAAGTCAGACATAGAAGTCAAGTTTTGCATATTTTCTGTCATGTGTATAAAGTAAAAAGAAAGATTGAAAGTAGAAAAGGAGCGGTTACAAAAGGGGAAAAGGATAGAGGAAGGAGGAGAAAGAAGAGGACAAGGAAAGATGATTATAGGGAAATGAATACAATCACTGTATAATATACACATGTATGGGAAGAGTATGATGAAACCTATTAAATTGTAATTAATATGAATTCATAATTATAATAAAATATATGTAGTATATTTGTATCATTCACAAAGTTTCTCAAAGTACTTTTGAAGTAAATTTTTTTCTACCCTCAGCTTTATACGGCATTCAGAGCTCTTATTTCAAGCTCTTTATTGTTGCACGTGTCACCAATTCATTCTTTTAGTGCTGCTATTCCTTCATGTGTAAAAGCAGTCTTGACATGGTATACATGTACATCATTTATAACTTTTAAAGTTTATAAATACAGCTATAGTGTATATTTCTGTATAAATCTTGATATATTGATTAGTTTTCATTTGTCTTAACTGAATATATAAAAGTATGTTTTATGGAACATATGGTGCATTTATGTTTAACTTTACTTAAAAAGCTTTCCCAAAACTTTTTTCTCATTATCTGTATTTTTCATACCATAAGCAATGTACACAAATTCCAGTTTTTTCATGTACTTGTCAGTGTTTTATATTATTCTGATATCTTAAATTTCACCATTCAGTTAGCATAGTTTTATATGTATATATATATATATTTTTTTGCATTTCTCAGATGACTAAGAATATTGAATTTTTTTCACATGCATGTGGTAGTTACTTTCCAATTGCTGGGACAAAATACCCAACATGTAACAAATTAAAGGAGGAAAGGTTTTGGCTCACAGTCTCTAGGTTTCAGCTCACAGTCTCTAGGTTTCAATCCATATTTGGCTGGTTCCAAAGCAGGGCAGCATGGCAGAGGAGAAACAGTCCGTGACATGGCAGGCAGGAAGCAGCACCATCAAACAGAAGAAGGGATATATTCACACGCCCTTTCAGGCCTTGCCCACGGTGACCCACCAGGCTTGCCCCCCAACATCATACCTACTAATTAACCCACCAGTGGACTAATCCAGTATCACATACCTACCATCCAGTCTACTCCCAAAAACCCTAACTATGAGAACATGAGGCTTTGAGAGGATATCTAGCTATGCTAATGTGTATTATTATTTTGTATCATTCTTTGGTGAATTATTTTTTGAGTTCCTTTGTCTATTTTTTATTCATCTTTTCTGTTATCTTCTTTCTACTGAATTTGTAATATTTCTTGGATTTAAAATCATCTGCAGAAAATCTTTTATTCTTATGACTTACTTTCACTTTACTAACAGTCCTGAAACAGGACAGAAGGGCTTGACACTCCCCAAGAGGTGTTACTAATTTTCTTCTGGAGATGCCCCAAATAGAAGCTACATCAAATGGGTACACAGCCACTCCTGGAGGCATTTGCTTTAACTGAAACAGTCTTTAGTCATGAGTCCATCCCATATGATGTCAGCCCACAGCCCTTCCAGATGGCTTTGACCCCACTACCCCTAACCAGGTTCACAGGGAGCTCTGCCTCTGCCCATAACTAAACAGAAATCTGACAATGCATATCTATTAGCTTGTGTTTTTCCCCATTTAATCAGCTTTTTGCCCTTATGCTACCACATAATTCAAAATACATTTTTTGTATGATATATTTTTGCCAATTCTTAATTTCTGTCTTATATAGAGTAGAATGAGCCAAGAACCCTAGCAGCTAATGACAACAAAGGCTGCTGATGCTAAAAGAAGCTGGCACCTGGGGTTGGTGACTCTAAGAGTGACTAGTAGTCAATGAATGAGAGGAGAGAGGATTGTTAGTTGCCACCACACCGAGTCACTCTAAGAGTTCTCAAAGGCTACCAATATCTGCTGGTTCCTGCTGCAGGAGAGAGGCAGAGGATCACTAAGACTTGATGACTACTAGCTTTCAAAGCTAAACACTTTAAGAGAAACCAAGTTTGCCAATTTGTGATTCCTATCAGAAATAAACAAAACATTCTCAGCTGATTGATAGCAATTCCTTTTAAACTTGGTAAACTTTTCTTTTTTATTAACTGACTCTTTAGCTCTAAGAAATTTTATCACATCTTTTCTTACAAGAATTTTTGTCTTCTGTTTCTTTTTTGAATATTTATAGATTAGGTTTTATGTTTAAATATGATTCATTCCATGATAATTTTATGATTTTTAGGTGACAATTGATTTTCATCTTTTTGCACATGATGATACCATTGTCCACCACTGCTTGGTTCAAAGCTCAGTATTTCTCCATTTAATTATATAGAAGCTTGTCCTAAATCAATTTACACACATGTGTAGTAGGTCTTATTCATTACTCACATCTTTTCTACTGTTTCCTATGTACGCTTTATGCTCATTTCATATTATCTTGACTATAGCAATTTTTTTTTGATACTGTGTATTGAACCCAAAGCCTTTTCACTGAGCTACATTTCGAGAACTTTTTAAGTATTGATTTTTATTTTGAGACAGGATCTCGCTAAGTCTTTAAGTTTTCCAGCTGGGGCTTGAGTTTATGATCCTATAGTTTCATCCTCCCATAAGACTAGAATTATAGGAGTGTGCTGTAGTAACATTAAATTAGTTTTAAAATGAAGTAGTGCAATTGCTTCAGTAGTTTTTCTTAACTTTGGCTAAGTTTTTGAGTTTTGACATAAAAATTGATTTTAATTACTTTTAGAATTTTGACATTTTGTTTAAATGTTTAATATAAGTATATAGTTTTTGGAAGGAAGAAAATACTCAAAAATAAAATTTTAAATTATTCTTTTTAATAACCACTGCTAAGTTTGGGTTTATATTTTCTAATACATTATGCAGCTGTAGTAACACACACTCATACACAATCTTTGTTTATAAGAAGGCTAGTGTCAATATGCCATCAAAAAACACATTTTAAGACATACTGGATGTCAAGCAAATTTATATTTATTAACTTCTAAACACAAGGGGTTGTGGATACCACTGGAAGTTGAGTGACTTACAGAAATGGAATCAAACTGAGCTAGATTTAGTTTTGGTCTCTATAGGTCATTTTGGAAAGGCTTTCAGGAAGAAGGGGTTTATACAATAGTGGCAACAAGAAAGTGGACAATTTAAGGGCTAAATATATGCCTACTTGTTCTATCATAACATGGAGAAATGAGGCATGGCTAAAATTTTAAACGGTGAAGTAGTACTTACTAATTTTAGCCATTACAGAGAAGATGTGGAGCGTATTTTTTTGGTGATACTGTTTTCTTTTCTTTCTTTTTTTTTTTTTTTTTTGGTACTCAGGACCTTGCGCTTGCAAGGCAGGTGCAGTGTAACTGAGCTAAATCCCTGGCCCCTCCTTTTCTTTGTCTTATGCTCAGATAAAAGTACAGAGTACTCTGATTTTGGCAAGGTTCCACTATAGACAAGAGATCTTGTTTAATATTGTTAATATTCTACTAAATAGTTTTCATGCTCAGTAGAACAATATTTGCTTCCAACTGCCAGCTTCCATGGCCTTTTTTCCATTTTATCATCTCTCAGTGTTTATGAAAGCAATATGAGCCATTATCTTTATTTGACTCATTCTTTTCAAAAATTTGCATTCAGGTAAAATTAAAATTTTATTATAGAATATTTAAAAGTAACAAGCATCCTTACTATGCAAGCTTCCTTGAAAATTTGTACCACTACAGTTTCTAGTGGTATGAGACATAGATCCTACTTCCAAAATTTTAATCATGTTAACTGTTAAACATCATTCTCTCTTTATTCATCAATTTCCATGCCAATTTGGACAGTTTTTCTCTTGAGACAGAAAAAGAGAAAATGAATAATTTTTCCTAAATCAATTCTATTAGAATGTTAAAAGTTTTACATATATACTCAATGTGACTTTTTCCCTTTTCTTATAAAAAATCCAGTTTATACATGTATTAAAGTACGAGACTCCTAAAGTGAAGAAGAAAGTTAACTGGTTCAATTTTCACCTTTAAAAAATAATTCTGAGACTTTTTATGAAGCCAGATGTTTGAGTATATGTATATTCTAACTACCTTGGTTTGCTCGTTATACAATACATACATGAATGGAAATATATTGTAACTCACATATTTGTAACATTGCTATGAGTCATTTAAGAATAAAACTAAAATTAAATGAACTTAAAAAAAGAAAAAATAAATCTATTTGTCCCAAAATGAATATTGAATATAAAATCTTTTAGAAAATAGTATTTACTTAGAGATGGAGAAAATAACAGTTATTTGTCTGAGTTAACCTTTTTTGATTTATCTTGTATCTTATGCTTTAGCCATCAACTTATATTTTTAAAAGCCAAATTGAAAGAAGGTCAATAAAAAAATAAAAGTTATTACAAAGTCAGTCATCTGAGAATCGCATTGAGGCAATTCAAAACATTGATTTTTTGAGCTACAACAGGAAGCTCTCAAAGGAATCCCAGAACGATCTCATCAATTCACATTTTATTTCTTCTTTATTCTGCTCGTCTTAACTTTGTTGACAGGTTTTATCCACATCACAGTGAAGCAGGCAGCAGAAAGCCCACAGTTCATATTCTCATGACATATACAACCCAGGAAAAAGAGAGCTGCTGTTTTTAAGGTTCTATATAAGAATCTGAAGGGGAAAAAATTAATTGCTGAATTGTCTACAACCTTTCTCCTATACATTTGTCCAAAATTTTTATTGGCTGGGCTTTTGCAAAATTCTGAATCTAGCCAGGCATGGTAGTGCACAAATATAATTCCAGCACTAGGGAGACTGAGCCAGGAGGATCATCACCAATTCAAGGCCAGCCTGGGTTCCATGGTGAGTTCAAAGCCAGTATGAACTACATAGTGAGACTTTGTCTCAAAAAACAACAAAAACAAAAACAAAACAAAATTCTAAATCCTAGCTCTGCAAAGGCACACAAATTCACATGAAAAGTAAAAGTAGGATAGCATGTCCACCCTTGGAAAACATCACAAATAAAATGAAAGCAAATTTTATTTCTCCTAAGATGTTACATCTTCTTCTTTATGATTTCAAAATAGTACTAACCAACTTTTTACTTTTTATACCAGAATTATTCCATTGCATCAGGGGAAAGAGGGGCTGTAAGTCAGGAAAATTTATTAGGACTTATTGCTCTTATTTTATAAGAGCAATATATTTTATATATTTTTAATGCCTCTTACAGATGCTCTAACTGTTCACCCTGCTCTTCATTTATTCATATGGACATCCATACTATTTTCAAAACAATAAAGTAAAACCTTATGAAACAGCTTTATCACATGCCCTCAAACTACACAATCTTATGAGGGCTGTAGTGGGAAATTTAATTCACATGTCCAGGACATAAAGCCACATATAAAGACATTTCTCTGGTTCTTACCTTGAAGCCTTACCAAAAACAGAGCTCCTCTGCTTACCTACAAAATACAACTTGGAAATGTAGAGGTATTAATTTGTTGGGGAAAATTCACAAAAACAAGAGAAAGAGAGAGAGAGAGAATATAGTCACTGAAAGAGCAAGCCTCCCTGCTCTTCAGTATAACAATCATTAACCACATTTTTACTTGTTTCCTCAGAGTTCCAAGCAAGTTTAAGCTACAGTTACCAAAACTAAAGTCAACTAACTAAATTCCTCTTCTTTGGTGTTCCCCTATGAGGAGATAATTTTCTATGCAAGGTCAGAAATTGAAAGGGTACAAATGAGTCCACTAAATACCTATATGAGTATTTCTCTTTCTTTTTTTTATTTTTGCAGGGCCTCAAAAATGCTATGTAACTGCTCTTTTACTGAGCTACCACCCCATCCCTGCACATTTGAATTTGAAGCCATGTGATAATATTGAAGAGAAAGAATGCAGACCAGTACTGGAATTCTCAGAGATAGCCAGGCAAAAATTCTGCAATATACTCTTAGCACATGGATGAGATTTGTCTCTTTGTCAAACCAACAAAATCTGTAGGATGAATCTTGATTTCAGCGTAAGGTCTCAGTTCCTAGTGGGCTCCTTTTCAGCTTCTTTGGTAATGTAGCTGAGGCACATTATGTAATCAGTTATGTTGGGTGACAATTATCTGTAAACAAAGCAGCCCTGATAAACACCAATAGGTCATCAAAAATCTCACTGCCCTCACCATGGTTAAAAAGAACTATAGCAAATTTAAGTGGTTGCCTCCTCAATTAATGCTGTGATGGATATGTACTTTTACCATCTGGATTAACTTAGTTTCTGATTCGTGTCCTTCATAAACCTGAATCAATATGTTGGAGCACACCAATAAGGATCAATTTTAGGCTCTCTACCAGAGCCAAGGGTAGTATTCAGTTCTCACAAGTTGCTGGGCTTCCAGTTTTCTTTAGTTATTGAACAAACAAATCCTTAGGTTTCTGTTTTCCTTTTTTGTTTTTATTTTCATTTTGGTCTCTCTGTAGGGCAGCATTCATCATGCCATCAGAATGAGCAACTAACCCATCAAAAGAAGTGAGTATAATGGAAGGCCACGCGTTTTTATAAAAGTAAATTTGGGAGGGTTATTTTGTCAGTTTTTTGGTATATTATTCTTCTGAAATAATTCACTACATTGATTCACTTGAATTTCCTTTGAAACAGGTACCAAATACTGACTGACTTGCAAGCATAGTATGAGAATAAAGAGAGTCTTTTGACAAGATAGCATTGACAATCAAAAAAATAAAAACAAAATATAAATGTGTGTGTTTACATATAATGTATCTATCAATCTCGAAACTCTCCCAAATTGCTTGGTGGACTAATCTAGTGCTCAGAAAAAATAGGAAGAACTGTTAAGCCCCTGATGATATAGATGACTTTAACATTTTCATATCTACTAGTTCAATCCCTGGTACCAAAAAAAAATTTCATATCAAAATCTACTTATGTTTATAATTAATATTACAACAGATACTTTACATAGCTAATTTAAAAATTATCATTGAAATACTATATTACTTAATAGCAACTTTATCATTTAATAAGTACACTATTACTACATTTGATTTTTTTCCTTAAATTCTTTTATTGGTGCATTTTAGGTATGCAATACATTTACATTTATCATTGGGTGCTTGTACCTGTACATGATGTATCTTGGTTCTCATTTGTTCCCCATTACCTATGAGCCCTTCCCCCCCTCCACCCTTCCCTATTTACAAAGATTTTGTTTCAATTTTTATCTTTTCTCATAATTTATCCTTTCCCTTCTTACCTTTCCCCTTCCCCTCCCTATTTCCCTACCCCTTTGGAACTATTCTTCCTATTTCAAATTCTCAATTATTCCTTGTAATCCTTTTAATTCTTATTTACACTTTCAGTTTCTCACACTAGAGAAACTATTCAGTATTTACCCATGTGTGCGCTACTTATTTCACTTAAGATTATGTCCTCAATATGTAACCGTTTAGCTATAAATGTCTCTAGTTTCTCTTTCTTTATGGCTGAGTAGTACTCGACTTTATAAAAAAAAACACATTTCTTTATCCAGTTTCCAGTGATGGGGACTTGGGCTTTATCCAAGCTTTAGCTATTTCAAACTGTGCCACTATAAACATGGGTGCACATATATCACTTTGGTATGATTCATTTAATTATTTTGGGATGATACGCAGCAGGGGAATAGCTGGGTCAAATGGGACCTCTAGTACTAGTTCGAGATATCTCCATACTGATTTCCACAGTGGTTGCACCAGCCTGCACTGCCACCAGCAATGGAGAAGGGTTCCTTTCTCCCCACACCCCAGCCAGCATTTGTTATTGGTTGATTTCTTCATAGCAGCCATTCTTTCTGGGGTGAGGTGGAATCTTAGTGCTGTTTTCATCTGCATCTCTCGAATGACCAGTGATGTTGAACATCTTTTCATATATTTATTTGCTGCTTTTACTTCTTTTTCTGAGAAATGTCTGTTCATTTCAGATGCCCATTTTTGAACTGGGTCTTTGAATTTGGGGGGGGGTCTGATTTTTTTTAGTTCTTTATGTATTCTAGATAGTAGTCCTTTGTCTGAGGTACAGCTGCTAAAAATTTTTTCCCACATTGTAGGTTGTCTCTTAGCTCTGTTGGTGGTTTCTCTTGCAGTGCAGAACCTTTTTAATAAGATGAGATCCCAGTTGCTGATTCTTTGTGCTAGTTCCCGTGCTACTGAGGATTTGTTCATTACATCTTTTCCTATGCCAATATCGTCAAGAGTTCTGCCTAACTTATCTTACAGCAAGTTTAGTGTTCCTGTTTTAATATTTAGTTCTTTAATCCACTTTGATCTTAGTTAGGTGCATGATGATAGATATGGGTCTAGTTTTAATCTTTGGCAGATTGAAATGCACTTTTTCCAACACCATTCATTAAATAGGCTATCTTTCCTACAGTGAGGGTGGTTAGTTGGCTCTTTGTCAAAGATGAGGTGGCTGAGTATATCTGGAGTTGTTTCTGCATCTTCTAATCTATTCCACTGATCCCTGGGTCTGTTTCTTTACCAGTACCATGCTGTTTTTATCACAGTAGCTTTGTAGTATAGTTTCAAGTGTGAGATTTTTGATACCCCCTGCCATATCGCTGTTGCCTAGAATTACTTTTGCTATTCTAGGTCTCTTCTGCTTCCAAATGAATTTTTGGATTGTTTTCTCTAGTTTTGTGAAATATATTGTTGGAATTTCAGTCAGCATTACATTAAATCTATATTGCAGTTTTGGAAGTATGGCCATTTTCATTATATTGGTTCTTCTCATCCAGGAAAAAGGGATGTCTTTTCATTTTCTTATATCCTCTTCAATCTCTTTTTTCAGAGTGCTGTAATTTTCTTTCTTTTTTTTTTTTTTGGTACTGGGGATCAAACTTGGGTCCTTGGACTTGTGCAGCAGGTGGTGAAATCACTGAGCTAAATCCCCGGCCCTTGTAGTTTTCTTTATAGGGTCTTTTACTTCCTTTGTTAGATTGATTCCTAGATATTTCATTAATTTTTGGATGCTATTATAAAAGGAATTGTTTCTCTAATTTCTCTCTCAGTGAGTCTGTTATTTGTGTATAAGAAGGCTATTGTTTTTTGATTGTTGACCTTGTATCCAGCTACTCTACTGAATCTATTAATTAAGTCTAGAAGTCTCTTGGCAGAGTATTTTGGCTCTTGTGTGTAAAATATATCATCAGCAAATAATGACAGTTTAACTTCTTCCTTTCCTATCTTTATTTCTTTTATTTCTTTCTTTTGTTTAATTGCTGTGGATAATGTTTCCAAAACTATATTTAACAGGAGTGCTGATAGTGGGCATCTTTGTCTTGTTCCTGATTTTAGCATGAAAGTTTTAGTTTTGGACCATTTAGTATGTTGTTTGCTGTTGGTTTTTCATAGATGGCCTTAATCAAGTTGAGATAAAGACCTTCTATTCCAATTTTCTGTAGAGCTTATATCATGAATGCCTGTTGGATTTTGTCAAATGCTTTTTCTGCATCTATTGAGATGATGATTTGGTTTTTGTCCTTGGCTCTGTTAATATAGCATATTACATTTATTGATTTACATATGTTGAACCATCCCTGCTTCCCTGGGATAAATCCGACTTGGTCAGGATGTATGATCTTCTTGATGACCCTCTGTATTCTGTTTGCCAGTATCTTTTTGAGGATTTTTTGCATCTATGTTCATTACAGAGATTGGCCTGTCATTCCCTTTTTTGGTTGGGTCTTTCCCTGGTTTTGGAATCAAAGTGACACTTGCTTCCAGGAATGAATTTGGAAGCCTTGCTTCCCGTTCAATTTCATTGATGATTTTAAAGAGTAATGGTGATAGTTCTTCTTTAAACATTTTGTAGAATTCAGCAGTAAAGCCATCAGGATCTGGGCTTTTCTTTGTTGGTAAATTTTTAATTATGTTTTCAATTTCATTCATTGTAATTGTCATGTTTAGAGTTTCTATATCTTCTTCATTTAAATTTGTCAATTCATATGTTTCTAGGAATCTGTCAATTTCTTTTCTGTTTTCCATTTTATTAGAGTACAAGTCCTTGAAGTAGGTGTTGATGATCCTCTGGATTTCTGCTGGATCTATTGTGACTTCACCTTTTTCGTTCTTAATTGCATGGATTTGAGATTTTTCTTTCCTTTTTGTGATAAAGTTGGCTAAAGGTTTATTGATTTTATTTTTTCAAAAAACCAACTCTTTGATTTGATTCATTGATTTTTTTTGTATCATTCTCTTAGTCTCCATGGCATTGCTTTCCACCCTGATCTTTATAATTTCCTCTGTTGTGTGAGCTTTGGGTTTATCATGCTCTTCTTTTGCTAAGAGGTCGAGGCTCCACATTAGGTTGTTTATTTGAGCTAGAGAGCTATTTTCCTAATATGGGGATTTACTACTATGAATTTCCCTCATATAACTGCTTTCATTGTTTCCCATAAATTCCTATATGTTGTACTGGCATTATCATTTACTTGTAGAAACTGTCTAATTTCT
Source organism: Heterocephalus glaber (assembly GCF_053883595.1). Taxonomy (NCBI): domain Eukaryota; kingdom Metazoa; phylum Chordata; class Mammalia; order Rodentia; family Bathyergidae; genus Heterocephalus; species Heterocephalus glaber. The sequence continues at coordinate 33,412,481 of NW_028258138.1, read as the reverse complement.
TCTTTAATTTCTTCTGTGACCCATTGGTTGTTCAGGAGATTGTTATTCAATTTCCATGTGTTTATGGGGGTTTTGTGGTTTCTTATGCTATTGATCTCCAATTTTATTTCACTATGCTCTGATAATATACAGTGGTAACTTCAATTCTTTTACATTTACTTCAACATATACTATGAGCTAGCAGTTGATCTATTTTGGAGAATGACCCATGTGCAGCTGAAAAGAATGAGTATTCTGATTTTGTGTGGTGGAACACTCTATAAACATCTGTTAAATCCATTTGTTCAATAGCTTGGTTCAGTTATAGAATTTCATTGTTGACTTTTTGTGTAGATGATCTGTCTATTTGTGATAGGGGGGTATTGAGGTGCCCCACTACAATTGTATTAGTGTTTATTTGGTTTTTCATGCCCATTAATATTTGTTTTGTATAATTGGGGACATTTGTATTTCATGCATATATATTTATAACAGTGATCTCTTCCTCTTGGATTGTTCCCTTCACAAGGATGTAATGATCATCTTTGTCTCTTTTAATTAGTTTTGTTTTGAAATCTACTTTGTCTGCAAATAAGATGGGTACCCCTGCATTTTTCCAGGTTCCTGTCATGTGGAGAACTGTTTTCAATCCTTTTATTTTCAGTCTATGAATTTTTTTTTTAGTTAGGTGTGTTTCTTGTATATAAAATATTGTTGGATTTTTGCTTCTTTATCCATTCTGCCACTCTATTTCTTTGATTGTTGAATTGAGACCATTAACATTGATGGTTATAATTGATAGATATTGACTTGTCCTTGTCATGATGCCTTAGTGTTGTTGGCTCTTTTATTTTTTATTTTTCTCCCTCTCCCTTTAATTTCTTGCCTTGCCTAATGGCTTTGCTCTGTTGGGCCTCATGGAGTTGTGACCTTCAATGTCTTTTTCTAGGATATTGTTTAGAATTGTTTGATGTGCTGGTTTGGTATTCATGAAGTTTTTCAGGTGTTCTTTGTTGTGGAAGTGTCTTATTTCCACATCAATTCTGAAAGATAGTTTTGCAGGATACATCAGTCTAGATTGGGGGTTGTTTTCTTTTAGGGCTTGAAATACTTCACTCCAGGCTCTCCTTAACTTGAGGGTTTGTGTTGAGAAGTCTGTTGTGATTCTGATGGGCTTTCCTTTGTAGGTGATTTGTTTATTTTCTCTAACTGCTTGTAAGATTTTGTTTTTCTGTTGAGTTTCTGGGATCTTGACTATTATATGTCTAAATGTAGATTTTTTTTGATCGTGGCTAGTTGGAGTTCTATATGCCTCACTTATCTGTATTTCCAATTCTCTACTTCTGTCTGGGAAGTTTTCTACTATTACTTCTGTGAACAGTTTTTTTTTATGTCAATTGTACTTTCTCCTGTTTTTTCAGGTGCTCTTATCAGTCTTATGTTATTCTTCTTTGCATCATGTAGCAGCTGTTGGATTGATTTCTCGTGGTCCCTTACTATTTTTAAGAAATCTCTGTTTTCATGGTCACTAACCACAATCCTGTCTTCTATATCTGACATTCTAGCTTCACATTCCCTTAATCTACTGTAAATACTTTCAATGGAGTTTTTAATCTCCTGGATATCTGTTTGAATCTGTTCCATGGATTCCATTTCTTTCTTATGTTGGGCGATTATGGTTTCCATTTCTTTCTTATGCTGGGCATTCATGGCTTCCTGGATGGTTCTGAGCCCATCTATTTTTTTATCTGTTTCTGTTCTAGAGACTCTAATTATGTCTTTCACTCTGATCACCATCTCTGTAGTTACCTGGGAAATTATTTCTGTTTTGAATTTTTCTAGAGCCTCATTCATCTGTTTTGTTACTTCCTGTGCTATTAGTTCAGGGTGTTCAGGTGGTTGATTATCATATTTTTCCACCTCATTTGCTTCAGGATTTGCCTTTTGTGGGGTGGAAGCCTGAGTTTGTGCCTTTTTAAAATGTCTTCTCATTTTTTTTTTTTTTGATACTGTCCTTGGTTTAATTCTTGGGTTGATATTTAAAAATTGCTTATTGTAAGTATCTTTGTTGCTTGTGTTTAGAACCCTTGTGGAATGATTGCTTTTCAGGGGTGTCTTCCAGATATAGCTGGTCTTTTGGTTTTAAGTCTCTAATGACTCTGAAGCTATCTCATCTTCATTATACAAGGAAGGGGATCACAATATCTTAGCCCAAATGATATAATCAGCAACACCATAGCATCAAGCACAACTTAGAAAATGACAATTTGTGGTAGTTATTAATCTATCACCTTTAACTGTGTGAATTAAATCAAAATCAAGACCAACCCAACATATATTTATAGTGAATAAACTCTTCAATATAGTAACTTTACCCTTCAGGATGGGGAGTTAGAAGGAGTTAGGGAGGGAGGGACAGATAGAAGGATTAGAAAATGTTAGCAGGGAGGCCAGAAGACACAGGAAGATCATGCAAACTAAGAAACTGTTGAAGGCAAGGGGAAAAGCCAAAATGAAAGAATAAAGATGTGAATAGAACCACCTAACAGCAATAGGGAGGCTAGATTCTGTTTTACATTCCTTTAAAACTAATGATAATCAAGAGAAGGAAAAAGAAAAGAAAAGAAAAATAAAGGAGAAATCCAAATTAGTTCCAGAAAGGCACAAAAAGGGAGATGAAGAACAATGTGGGACAGTGAGATAATGTGTGTGTGTGTGTGTGTGTCTGTGTGTGTGTGTGTGAGAGAGAGAGAGAGAGAGAAAGAGAGAGAGAGAGAAGAGAAAAGAAAGAAAAAGGTAGAGAAAAATAAAAATTTGAAGAGTAGAAAAAAATAAAAATTAAGAATTAAATATGAGAAAAAAATTTTTTTGCAAAAAAAAAAAATGAAGGGCCTCTTTCAGGGTGTGTCTCTGCTGTCACAATAGACAATGTGGACAGCCATGTGCAGATATAAGTCAATGAGTCACAGCAAGCCATTAGCAGACCTGTGAGATTCAGGTAGATTTCTGGCTGCTAATCCCAAGTTGAACTCCCTGTGCTCCTGCTGGGTTGAACTCTGCAAGGTTCTGCTGCAGGTTCCAGTTGCCCTTCCCCTGAAGATAGTCCATGTTCCAATGGGAGGTGATGATCCCTTCAACTTACCAAGTATGGTGGTCTGGTGTGCCTTAATTGCAGAGATTCTCTCCACTTGTCCAGTGGGCTTCAATTTTTGTCAAGGAGCCTGAGAGAGGCCCTCTTTTCTGTTGCTCACTTCTCCTCTATCTTGTGGAGCTCAGGACAATGGCCTTTATGACCCCCTGTGCCTCTGTAGTGTGGAACCAGGTAGTAGTAGAGCCAGGAGGTCAGAAGCAGGATGGGGCTTGCAGGCACCCAAGTGGCTAAGCTGGTCACATTGTGTGGAGTGCAGGGATGGAGCAGGGGCTCCCAGGCTCACAGGGTCCTCACCCTGCACCTTCTGGTTGTGGTGGGCAGAGCCCGGGATGGAGCAGGGGTCCATGCCGCCTGGGTCCTCACCTTGTGCTGGCTGGTCACATTGTTCCTTCGATTTGTTTTTAAACTAATTTTCAAATTATGTATGTGTGGACAAATCTCATCACTGTTTAGTTTTAGCTTTACCAAAGCCAATAAAATGTAATTTTGAGATTATGTGGCCTGATAAATAGACAAACTTACTCAGTATAAAATAAATACATATGTTTTAATTGGTTTTCTAGTTCAGCAAGTATCAAAATGTGCATGCAGAAATTTAATTTTTAAGTAAAAAATTGGGACATATAGTCCCATGTGTTGTCATAGAAATGAGAATATTACAATCAAGTCTGTACTGGAAAATCTGTCACATAAGCCTGCCCTCTGTGTATACATAATTCTCTGAGAACTACTTTGTGAGCAGTTTTCTTGAGTTATTTTCCTATATTTACTGTGTCATTTTCTTCCCACTGAAATTGCAGTAAATTTTACTAAACTCAGTGCATTCCTAGGAATAAAAAAAGACAAAGAATCTAAATTTAAAAATCAATAGCTATAGTGTTTCCAACTTATAACCATGCAGATATTGCCCTGTTTGACAAGTGTTTGAATTTCAAACTGATGAATTGAGTTGCAAGAACATGAGCTCATAAAAATCATCCTTTTCCTACTCCTATCATGTACTACTATATAATCAGCATTTCATCTTCCTTTTTTCTCTATCATTTCAGTAATTTACAGAAAAGAAGCAAAAGTGTTTGTGTTTTATTTTCCATTGTTCTAGCAGAGAAACTTAGGACATGAGTCATAGAGCCAGCAGCACTGGAATAAAGAGAATGGAACAAACAGAAATCACATTTGTTTTTAAGGAATTATAATTAACAAAGAACATCTGAGGACACATTCCTTCCTCATTGCCATTAGTTGTTATCTTACTGTTGCCATTTCTTTGCTCTAAAATCTGTTTGGTATTGCTGTTGTCTGAATTCTGTATAAAGTTTCTTTTTCTTCCTGCACATACTGTGTTGTTAGTATCATCAATAATTTTGAAGTTTCAAACACTAAGTGACTTCTCTTTATGCGACTTAGAGAAATAAAATCACCTGTGGCCCTTGGTTTCTTATATTCCAAGTCATCTCATTTCTCCTACTAGCTACCTGTAACTAGGGACTTCCCCCTTTTCTCAGTGTTTGGAGAGGCAGAAAATGAAATAGCCTCAAAACTAATAAGCTCAGTTTATTGAGTGCTGAGTGGATGGAGGTTTGCTAAATTCCAAGAGTGTGTGCTAGATTAAAACTTTTGTCATCAAACAAGAAAGAGACAGGACCACATGAGGCAATAATCTGCAAGTTTTATTTGATATAGTTTGGTATAGAAAATCTCTGCCATCAAGAGCCCTTCCAGGAACAACAGCAAAAGTCCAATGCCTAGAAGAGGAAAAGCGAAATAAATCTCCTGGAAGAATAAAAGTTGGAAGAAGGGTCTTCTGTGTTTAACTGATGGGTTCTTTGTAGCTACAGGGTTTCCTTTACTTGTGATTAACGTATGTGGATGAAGTTTTGTGTAGTGTGTAACATAAGTATGCTATAAATATCTGAAAAAAGTGATATGCTGTTTCATTAGTCAATTTTCTGTGACAGAATGTGTGAGAAAATCAACGTGAAAGAGGAAAGATTTATTTTTGGCCCACACCTTTAGAAGTTTCAGTGCAAAGTCACTTGGTCCCATTCCTGTGCAACATCTTGATGAAAGGGCATGGTGGAGCAAAGGTACTCACTTCATGGTATCTAGGAAGGAGAGAGAGAGAGAGAGAGAGAGAGAGAGAGAGAGAGAGAGAGAGAGAGATCACCATGGATCCAGGGGATGCTCCCACTGACCTACTTTCTCAAATTAAGCCCCACCTCCTACCTTTTCTATTACCTACCAATTACTTCTTCAACTATGAACCCACCAATAGATTAATCCACTAGGGATCAGAGACTTATTAATCCAATAACTTCAAAAACATCATCTCCTATCATTGAACTTTTAGGGACCAGGCCTTTAATATGTAAGCCTTTAAGGAATGTTTCCATGTAAACAATAACATCTGCATAAATAGTGTCTATAAAACTTTGTACTTCATTTAAAGCAATTAGATGTGTCAGAATTTGAGCTGGGTACTGTCAGAATATAGGTGAATGGTCTAGGTTTCTGTGAAGAGGTAGATAGCATGGATCCATTTTAGCTAGTAGATAGGCACCAGCTCCTATTTATATAGCATTCCTTCTGTCAGAATCAGATGTATACCTTAGGGCTAGGATGTGGCTTAGTCACACAATGCCTGCCCATCAAGCATGAGGCCCTGAGTTCAATTCCCAGTACACACATGAAAGAAAGAAAAGAAAGAAAGAAAGATGTACACCTTAATTTTATTTAGAGATAGAGTGTAAATAAGGTACCGCAAATATTTATTGATGCAAGCTTCAAAAAAGGAATTGAGGTATTAAATTCTGAATGGTATAAATATGCTGAGAAACTTTATCAAACTATTTTAGGGATTTTAGTCAATAAAGGATGTGGCTATTGCACTGGAAGTAGAGCAAAAATATTTATGTTACTAAATAACTAACTCTGGTTACTAAACTGAGACACATTTTATCTATCTCCCCTTAAAAACCTAGAATTGCACACTATTTATGCAGCAAAATTTTTTTTTTCATGTATAAATCCATTTCTGAATCCATGTGATATACTCTTCATTCCAGGGAATATTTATTGATAATCTACTATCACAACAATATGAAATAACAACAGTCAACTTGAGCAAAAATACAAGAAAAGAACACCATTCAGTTACTTGAACTGAGGTCAGCATGACAAAATATATACTGCTATTAATCATCATAGAAGAGATCTTGAGAAGAAAGTAGAATGAAAGGAGAATTACTAGCATTAGAGGAATAACTATGCAATTTTGAATTATCATACCTTGTAACAACTTCTGTTGTCATGAACCAAGGAACCAAGGAACTTTCTATATAACTGGGGATATGCAGAAATACATGTGTAGTACCAGGTAGCACAGAATATGACAGGATAAGATAGAGTGACACAAAATTTTACCCAATTATTTTTAATGCATTTATAAACACAGCCCCAAGTATATAAGATTTTTTTCAGTTTTCATTTTTATTAGTATAGGATTGCAGTATATAAGATTTAAAATAATTTTTCTGTATAAAACAGTTTGTATCCATATGGTACAGGTGAAAACACACATAAAAGAATTACACTGTAGGCTATTAAAGTTTTTGAACAAAACACACCAGATTTTTAGTAAATGTTCATTCTATTTCTTACCTGGAATCTTGTGTTCTGAATGAGGCCTAGTTAGACTCAATGCTTGAATATGCAACATATGAGTAATTAGCAGTGATTAACATTTTGGTTGTAATAATGGGGAAATGAAAAAATGAAGATAAAAAGATTGATGACGAATTGACCCAATGTATTGGGAAATATGTGGGTAGATCTTTCATAATGGACCCAGATTTGAAGATGATTGAATATGATGAGAACGGTCCTTCTGCAACATGTTTGGATAAGATGATAAAATGTTCTGCCTGCAATGTTTGCCCATTGAGCTTATGAACTGTAGGCATGGCACTACAAATACACATTCTGCTGTGTGAATGGTGTACACTTCTCATTCTTGAGGCTGCTGTAGCACTGGCACCACAGAAAACCAGTAAACCAGCATCAGAGATTTATGCCAGGTTCTTGCTATGGTAAAATCTTTAAAGTGTATCAGTCGCTTTCATTGTCAAAAAGATGACATAGTGCAGATAGCCATAAAGATGACATAGTGCAGATAGCCATGCCATCTGTATATTATTAAATGCTGTAACCATTAAGTGTATCCAGCATAACATTTCTTCTGGAAAGTAAATCTGTTTAACTCAGTGTGATGGTGCATGCCTGTAATCCCAGCACTCTGGGAGGGTGAGTCAGGAGGACAACAATTTGAACTCAGCCTGGGTAACTTAGCAATTTAAGCCAGGCCCTGCCTCAAAATAAGAAGTAAAAAGAGGTTGGGAATGTAGCTCAGTGCAAAGGCCCTGGGTTTAATCTCTGGTACTGAAATTAAAAAGGAATTTATTTTACAAACAAAAGAGGTAAAATAATGGGCTGGCATTTATATGCTACCAAGTTATTGGCATGCACCATATTTTCAGAAGCAGTTGACTTTACAGAATAGTGGAATGGCCTTTTCTAGTCCTATTGTATTACAGAAATATCTTGATTATGGTACTATCTGCAAAGTAATGCCATTCAAGGTTGAAGTCTTACCTACAACATGCAGAAAATACTTCAAATGAATGACCAATAAGTTACATTACATTTAAAATCTGGGAACTATTTTACTTGTGGAGTCACAGGAAAAAAAAGTTTGCCTTCTTCCAGGACTATATGATCTGATATTTCAAAGTCTCAGAATCAAAATGAGCTGCATTTACACCAAGGAAAACAGTTGTGATTTTATTATATTGGACGCTGAGACTACCAAATGGCCTTTTGAATGTTCATATCACTGAATCAATAGAAGAGTAAATGAGAGTAGGTTTAGTTTCAAGGGGAATTAACTATATCCTGAATCCTAAATCCTTTCCGTCATTATCTCATGGTAAAAATTAATGGAAGACACCATAGTAATAATGGTTGGCGATAAGAGCTACCAAAGCACATCAATTATCAGTGAGTAATCGTTCAAGAAAAAAAAGTTTAAATTCCATACTTTAAAATACTTTCTGTGGAGAAAATTAGTAACTTTGCAATGGAGAAACCTGACAGACACCAACACATCCATGTGAACAAAGCCAATATTTGCCATAATAAAACACATGAATATCATATACACATTGATATTATGCATTGACAATAGCAGGTTACCTCCATGATATTTTTATAAAAATGTAGAGCTTAATTCAACCATAAGAAAACATCAAGCTAAGGTATAATGGAGGAGCATTATGGAAATATTCATACTGTACATTAAGCAGTACTATGTTATGATTATTTCACTGTTTGACTATAAATGTGAGAAGAAATGTGCATTTCAAAGTTCAAAATTGGGGGCCTAGGATTTAGCTCGGTGGCACTGTGCCTGCCTCAAAAGCTAAAGGTCCTGAGTTTGATCCCTGGTACCAAAAAAAAAAAAAAAAAAGGTGCAAAACTGAAGAGAAGTACTCCAGTCATTACTAAATCCTCTGATCATTCTATAACTTCAGTTTTAGTTACTTTCTTATTTCTAGGACAAGATACCTGATACACAAAAGTTAAATGATGGCTTTATTTTGGGTCACAGTTTGTAGAGGTTGCAGGGCAGAAGGAAGGATATATTTGTGAGCATATTTGACTTCAGAATCATGCTTAAAATCCAAATCACTTGTATATCAAAGTGAATTTCCCCATAAGAAATAATGGAAACTCAGATGATTCATTTCACAACTCAAAAATATTCATATAAAAATGATTACAATACTCTCATGTAATACAAAATAATTAAGAAAATATAAAATATAAAGAAAGATAAACAAATTAATCTGCACTTACCCTTGAAAACCTTCATGGCTGGTGTGAGGGAAATAAGAGAGGTGGATTATCGTGTAGGATGACTTTTATAATCAGTAATAGCATTACTGTTTTATATTAGCTCAATGGAATCTTTCTTTTCATGCAAAGTTAACAAGGAACCTATTCAATCACACTTGCCTTTACCTCCTTTTGAGGATTTCATTGTTGTTAAAAAGATTCATAGCTTGCACTACTACAGCTTATTTGGCTGGTGATTTTCTACACAATTTTGTAATTTCCCACATTTTGCATATGTCCTTAATCTAATTTGAGGTGAAGGACTCCTCTGCATAGAAGGTCTCCTCCATAACCTCTTGCTGTTGGGACATGATCAACCACAATCCCACAGTGAGACAGAAAAGAAGCTCTCACTCAATTGTGATCATGTGACATTTGGTATAAATACTACTCCTCTTTGAAAAACCTTGCTTATCAAGTTAAAATTTATTAGAAATACTTGCTCACCTTGCAGGACAAATTACAATCCATCCAGGCCACATCCATACTGACCCACCTCTTCTCCCAACATCATATCCAGTGATGAGTACAACGTCCCCCTCCATTATTAAATCATTACCGTAAAATGCCACCTATGTGCATATGAGGCTTTGGGGAACATTTTAGATGTAAACCATAACATTCTTCCCTTGTCTTCCAAAAAAATAATGTGCCTCCCTTTTTCCAAAATACATTTAGTCCATCTCTAAGAGTTCTCAAAGTCCCAAAGATTTCAGCAATGATGATTGAAAGCTATGTCCAAAGGGTCCTCTGAGGCTTAAGGCAAACTGTTAGCTGTGAGCTGCTGTAAAAAAATGAAAGAAATTTAAATACTACCAACATACAATGATACAGGATAAACATTCTCATTTAAAAATTTAGAAATAAGAGGAATGAAAGGAATGGGACCAAAGCAAGACTGAAATCCAACAGGACAAATAATAAATCCCATAATTTCATGTTCTGCACCCAGGTAAATCTGTGGCAACAGGCGAACTCCAAAGGGATTGGATGGCTCCACCCCTGTGACACAGCTGGTGGTTGCAGCTTTCATGGCCTCTTTCTGGGGCTGACTTGGCTCACTTCTTTTGGCTTTCCTCAGATGTTCCACATTCCTGTTTTTTCCAACATCCTGGGTTCTCCACTGCACTGCCTTCATCCTCAGAACTTCATGAAGTGCACTCTCAGGGCCAACCTGAGTGGCCTCCCAGACATTCTGAAATCTGGGTGGACCCTGATCCCACAACTCCTGCATTCAGAATGCACCTAAAACCTGAATCATGTGGATGACATGAAGGTCTGCTATCAACTGGAGCAGTAGCCACGCTTCCTTCTATCTTGGCCATAGGAGTCTTTGAGTGTGTGAATGGCTGAGGTCTATGAATTCCAATCCTGAAAAAGAAATTCGCTAATCTTCCAACATTCTGGAACATGATGCCCTGGAGCTCTTTTCTCAAAGCAAAGTCTTTGACCTTTAAAGTTTTGAGCATGCAAAGGGTGGAGTCCTGCTTGTTCTTTTAATGCTAACCTTTTCAGCAGCCAAGCTCTTTCTGCTAAAAGCTTTGCTGATTTTAAGTTTACCAGAGTTTTTTTTCTATCCAAAAACTTTAAAAAATTGTTCTGTTGGGGTGTTTGCTCTAGATTCTCAAGGTAGAGCTGGCTAAAACCCCCATTAGCCTTGCCACCACCTCAAAATTTGACTGTCTTTGTGAGACCAAAGCGACTCCATTTTGCTAAAATGCACTACTCCCCTAGTCTCTCACAAATTAATGGTTAAAATGTGCTTGCTTTGGGACAAAAGATACAATCGGTAATGAAGCAAAGTTCCTGAGTTAATTACTCAGCCATCTGTTTGCCCAGGAAATGAATGTTCCATGCCCACTATCCATAGAACAATCTGTAGATGTGCTGACTGTCAGTACGTAATGGTCATGACTATTAGTCAGTGTGTCTGCTGACCATCAGTACGTGACAGTTGGCCGCTAACTTTTGTCCCTCGTTTCCCTCGTAAAACCTACATGTAGCCACCCCTCAACCCCCGATGCACCTAGCCAATCACGAATGTACACTTTATGCTTGCTAATTGTCAACCAATCATGTAACTGCTAAGTGGAGAATCTCTAAACCTTGCTGTAACCTCTATAAAAACCCCACTAATTTGAAATTCGGGGCTCTCAATCTCGACCTGCTGCGTCGGTGACAGTTGAGAGTCCCAGCTCGAGCTTGAATAAATGACCCTCGTGTGCTTGCATCGGAATCGGCTCCTTGGTGGTCTTTGGGGACTTTGCGATCTGGGCACAACATCTTGAAATTTTTTCCACAACATGGATTAGTTCACCAGTCCTCCATAAAATCTCAGGACATAAGATAAATGCAGAAAAATTTTCTTCCATAGCATAATGCACATGGCCTGGAGTTCTTCTTCCCAACTGAATCCTCTTGAGTCTGGGTTTTCCTAGCTACATTTTTGTCAATATTCTGGTCTTCTGAGCTCTGACAAGAATCTCCCATCAAGCTTGGTTCACAGCACTCTAGGACTGCTTCTCCAGAAAGCATTTCAAAAACTTTCCAAACTCCTCATGCATCCCAGTTCCAGAGGCTTCTGTACCACATGGCCAGGTCGTCTCATAGCACTTTGGTACCACTTCTCTGGTACCAAAATCTGTCTTTGTTACTTTCTTATTGCTGAGACACAATACCCAAACTCACAAGTTAAAAGAAGACAGGTTTAATTTGGCTCACTGTTTGTAGATGCTTCAGTCCATAGTCTTCATGATAAAGTGACATGGCATGGCATGCAGGAAGGAGCAAGAACTCTAAAGAGGAAAAAGAATACATATATGAAATTGAAATTATTTTCCACAACCTAAATTAGTTCACCAACTTTAATCTCAGTCTTCCACAATGTCTCTCTGGACATGAGAAAAATACAGACAAATTTTCATCCAGAGAATAACACACATGGCATGGAGTCTGGAGGCCAATGGAGGGAATATACATCCCCTTCCCAGGCCATGCCCACACTGATGTACCTCTTTCCACCAGGTTTCACTTCCCAACATCACATCTAGATATAAACCCATCAGTGAACTAATCCAGTGAAGAGTAACACATACCCCAGTTGGAACTATAGAGATGTGCCACACTCTGAATTAAATGGAGTCCTTTTATTATAGCCAGCATTCCAGAGTGGGCTCATGCCTCCAAAACTCTGGACAAAGGAAGGGCAGTTTGCAGGGACCTTTTAAGGGCTGTTCTATTTGGGAAGGCTCAGGGAAACAGGGCACAAGCGGAGTTTCTCAGGGGCAGAACTTTGCTATACTAGTGGAGGTCGGGGAAATTTCACACAGTGTAGTTGAAGTATCACAGAGGTGTAGGAGTCTTCTGTTTACAAGGTAGTAAAGATAACATAGGTGCAGACTCCTCTACCAAAAGGTCACAAAGATAACATATAGTTGTAGACACACAGGCTACGGTGGGTGGTCTGTTATGTATTAACTGAGGGGACTTTTAAGGGGGAAGGGAAAGGCGACCACTGTGAATCACTCGACTTTACACATATGAAGTTCACAAATGGAGTCAGGTTGGTTATCACATTATCAAATCACCTCCCAAAATCTCCATCTATGAGCCTATGAGGCTTCAAGGGCCATCTTAGATATAAACTATGATACCTCCTAATTTGCTTTTCACTACAGCAGAAATTTTTATATAAAAAATAATAATACACTTTTCTCAATTATCTTGAAGTTTGAATGCACATATTTGCTTTTGAGATTTGGATGTAAAAAGGAGTGACACCAGATGATTGTTGATGACTGAAACCTTTTGTAAATGTGATGATAGAACTATTTCTTCAGAGTTCCTCCCCAAACATTCATTTTCTAGAACCATAAGTGCAAAATAGTATGTGGTAGTCTTAATATTTTCTATTTTCACAGTCCTGTGGTTCTGTTGGATGGTCTCCTCTGGCTACGTGGGTCCTTGTTGTGCAAATTTACCATTAGCAGGTTTTAGTAGGAGTAACTGAAATCATTTGGTAGCAGTGGATAGTAATGCTAAAATGGTGAAGAGATCTAAGAAAATCAGTATATAATAATTGGAATGCTGACTCAAATGACAGCAGAAACCATCTGTGCAAGACTGAATGATGTAATCATCCAAAAGGATCGAACTTGGGACCTTGTGCTTGCGAGTCAGGTGGTAGAACCACTGAGCTAAATCCCTAGCCCCTATCCAAAGTTTTGAAATTATATATATACATAGATATATGTATATACCTATGTGTATATATATATGTATATATACATATATATACATACATAGGTATATACATATGTATGTATATATTAGATCTCAAATTTATTGCTATATTATGAATATGATGTCCATTTTAGTTATTGGCTGTATTAAGCCACATATATTTATATGACACAGAGAGAAAGAGAGAAATTGAAGAAAGAAACTTATTTTACCAAATGTTCTATTTTCCCCCTAAATAATCACCAATGGCACTTGGGTTGCAGTTTTTACCCTAAAATAATTTATAGATTAGAGTCCTAATCTTACCCCCAATATTTGCCATGAAATAATTCATTTTTATTATTTATTTTTTATTGTTCTAATATATCAGTAATCTTTGGAAACAAAAGACATCATTCTTTTTGTATTATATTATTTTAGTAGTGGTATTGCCATTTAAAAAATATAATAACTTTTAATTGCTGAAAAATAAGTGAATGCTGAAGAGGCTATACTTTTTCTATAAACGGAATGGAATGGTGTTAACTCACAGTTCTGTGGAGAACAGAGGACCTTAAGTCTTAAAATTTCAGGACAACTCCCCAAGCTGGAAGCTTAAGTAAGATCTCAGTCTATATTCTGCAGAGCAGGATAGGCACCCAAGACATTCAGGGAGGTTTCCTATGCTGTAGTCTTAAATCTAAATGTCTTCTGGCTCAGCAAAATTAAGTCATTGCCCTTAGGACCTTCAATGATTGAAAGAGGCCCATTCACATTATGGAGGGTAATATGCTTTACCCAGGCCTACTGATTTAACATCAACTATTTCTAAAAACAAACAAACAAACAAAAAGAGAAAAGAACCTCAGCAAAATTCAGGCTACTGATTGACTAAACAACTAGGTACATACTTAGTCACATTAGTACATAAATTTAACTATTATACACATTACCTAAAACCTAGTGCCACAGTATTAGGTACACATTTTTATACTAAATTATATTTATTTTCTTTATATATAGTTCATTTTATATCCTAAGCTGACTTGGTTACTTTCTGTTTGATGAGACACAATACCAGACACCCACAACTCTAAGGATGAAAGATTTATTTTGGCTCATAGTTTGTAGAGGTTTTAGTCCACAATGTGTTGAATCCAAGGCAGGGCAATACAACTGAGGGGCAGGGCTTAGGAGAACTGCTCATAGCATGGCAGGCAGAAAGTAGAAAGAGAACATGGGAAGAGGGAGGAAGATATACCATTCCAGGCAACACCTTCAGTGGCCCATCTCCCTCAATAAGTTTCATCTCCAACATATTTTTGTATAAACTCTTCACTGGACTAATCTACTGGTGAATATCATGCCCAGTTACCTCCCCAAAGCCCATAACTATGATCACATGAGGCTTTAGGGGGAAATCTATATCTAAACCATAATATAAACTAAAATTGTTTTAAGACCATGCTATAGATACCTTATGCTTCCCACTGGAGTAAGGTGTATATACTGAAACTTGGCTGGACAAAATAGAACTATGAATCCTGAATTTCATTTACTGATAAATATGTGAAACTGCTATAATGTGAACTACTAACACTAATAATTAAAACATATGAAGATAAATAAAGTAAATTTTTTTTCAGCTTCTTGTTCTGAAGGTCTTAGTTTTCAGTTTACCTGCAGGAATTCATCTATTTCTGTTTTGAAATTATCCTGAAATACACATTCTTTTATAAGAGACCAGATGTTTCTCCCAGAAGACGAACTTCTGCACTCTCTGGCATACATGAAAACTCACTCTCCAGCATACATGAAAACTAACCATTAATGATTGAGTACATTTATTACAGAATAAACAGTATCAACAAAAATAAAGGTTCGATTCTTCATCATATGTAATGATAAGTATGTGGGTTTAACTGTAATTTTTAAGGACTAAGATAATAATCATCTCAAGTTTCAGAATGTGTTATGGACTCTGAAAGTACTAACACATAAGTAGGGCCTTTCTATTTGACCTGAAAAAATGGTGAGCTAAAATCATTAATAATAGACCAAGGCTATTGTAATCTAGAAATGAAATATTTAAAGAAGTTAATTTGTTAGTGATCATTGTGTCAGCTCTTGTATACAAATGTATGTATGGTTCTACTCATCCAGAAGCAAGTAGACAAATAGGAAATCACATTCATATTAATAACATTTTTATTTTTAAAATTAAACTAGGGCAAAGTGATCCTCTCTTTCTTGTCTACAGACTTTCTATATTTTGTTTCTGAAAAACTAGATTAGCTCTTAAAATAAAATTGTCCTATTAAAATATGAGAATTCTAATCATACCCAAGTATTTAATATTCTTAATATTCCCCTAGGCTAATATTAAGTCTTCTGTGTGGAAAGTTTGGTGTTATGGTGTTTGAATTCTGTCTCCCCCAAAGAATGTTGAAATCATAAACTCTACTACTTCAGAATTTGATCTTGTTTGTAAATAGATCTTACAGAGACAATCAAGTTAAAATGAGGTTGTTAGAGGTTTCCCTAATCCATTATGATTGATATCCCCATAATGCAGAAAAATTTGAACTCAGAGACAGACATGCTCAGGAAAAAGATGAGTGGAGAGATATAAAGAATGCCGTGTGAAGGCTAGAGTTATCCTGCTGACAGTCAGTCAACATCTGAGGCTCCAGAAGCCTATAGAGGCAAGGATGCCATTCTTCTACAGGTTTCAGAATGAGCATGACTCCTTCACAAATCTGATTTCAGGCTTCAAAAAACTATGGGACAATCAATTTTTGTTTTTCTATATCACCTGTGTCTGGCACATTGTTATGAGAGCTCTAGAAAACCAATCAAGTGAAGGATAATGCTTTTTATTTCCAACATCTGAATTCTTCACATTGTCTCTAAGTTTTGCTTTCTTACATGAACAAGTGCTTTTTTCTGAGTTCATCTTTCTTATAGCATCTTATCAAATACTACTAAAATCAACCGGCTCAAATTTTCAATATAGCTCCTTCTGATTTCTCAAGTCAATGATACAATTTCATTTTCTATTTTTCTCCAATATTACCACAGGTGACAGTTTGTTCAATAACTTATATAGGCCATCTGATCACCATTTCCAGTATCCTCTAATTTTTTCTATCAATCTTTTATCCTCATACAGAAGTTCTTTGGAAATGTCATTTGAATCTCAAATCAACTCCAATATATTTGTCATCAGCCTTTGTTATTCTTTTTTTAGCTAGCTACTAATCATAGCAAATATATATATTATATATATATATTTAAAAACAAATTTTCTTTTTCCAGTCACTAGTTCATGGGCATTTGGGTTGTTTTGAAGATTTAGCTATTGCAAACTGTGATGCTATAAATATACTTCCAAAACTGCTCTATAGATTCAATGCAATCCCTATTGAAATTCCAAGAGCATATTTCACAGAACTAGAGAAAACAATACAAAAATTCATTTGGAACCAGAAGAGACTTAGAATAGCAAAAGCCATTCTAGGCAACAATGACAAGACAGGGGCTATCACAATCCCCAATTTGAAACTATATGACAAAGCTACTGTGATAAAAATAGCATGGTACAGGGAAAAAAACACAACTGAGGATCAATTAAACAGAATAGGAGATGGAGAAACAACTCCAGACATACTCAGCCACCTCAGGAGCCAAAGGAGCTAAACACCCTCACTGGAGGAAAGATAGCCTCTGTAATAAATGGTGCTAGAGGAACTGGGTTTCAACTTGCCAAAGATTAAAACTATCTCTCACCATGCACCAAATTAAATTTGAAATAGATCAAAGATCTAAATATTAAAACAGGAAAACTAAACCTGTTGGAAGATAGGTTAGGTAGAACTCTTGAAGCCATTGGTGTAGGAAAGACTTTATGAACAAAATCTCAGTTGCATGTGAACTAGCACAAAGACTCAGTAAGTGGGATATCATCATATTAAAAAGCTTCTGCACAGCAAGAGAAACCACCAACAGAGTGAAAAGATAACCCACAATGTGGGAAAAAATGTTTACCAGCTGTTCTTTAAAGAAAGGTCTACTATCTATAATATATAAATGTTAAATGTTTCTTTTAAACTTTTAATTACTTGTAAAAAATAAACAAGGATGCTTGAGAGAATTGTCATTTGTTTTATTCTTTTTTTCATTCTCATCACTAGTTTATCAAATTCAGTCTGTCTTCTTCATCTCCACCTTACAAATTTGTGTTATATGGTATGTTCTTTCTAAAGCTAATTTCCAAATAATATAGATTTTTTTTCTCCTCAACCCTATTTTCTTTTTACACATTACATTGTTTTATATTTTACTCTTAAAATTATGAAAGGGACAGAGAATCTCCTGGTATGGGCTAAGGTTATAGATTCAATAACTCAGCTAATATGATCACAGTGTACATTGAACAGTAAGGTAGTCCTTAAGGCCTTGTGGCATATTTCTTTAAAAAGAAAGTGAAACACAGAAACAAAAAATGAATGAGACATGTCCACAAGATAATTTGACATATTTCACATGAAATGCTCCTCGAAAGAATCATAAAGCGTTTCTCTTTTTACCACCTACATTTTCTCAGCTCTATCAGTAATGAAAAGTTCAAAAGAGGTATTTCATATAAATATTCTATTGATGGTCCTTTTTCTTTTCAATATTCATAATTTGGATAAGAAAAAGGTATCTTTCAAATAGACATGACTGCTCAGTTCTCTTTCAGATTTTAAAGCTCTCAATACTATTATTCCTCTCTACTTCTGTTTTATTAATACTGTTGTACTTGTGACTTAGCTTCAGGTTTCATACGTTTGTCAGAACAGAATCTGTTTTCTCCTTGCTATTCCATTAATTCCTTATTTTCATGACCCTTTTTCCTCCTATAGCTGATCAATATCATGTTAGACTTCAGACTGTAGCAAATTATCTTCCAGAAGTGGTCCTGGAGGGACAAATGAAGTACAGAATTAATCCAATAAAATCTTTTTTTCTCTTTTAGTTCATCAGAAAACACTTCCCTCTTTCATATCATGACTTGTTATAATAGAGAAGACTGGCCACAGGGAAAAAAATTCTAACATTTATGGTCACACAAGTATCTTTCAGTGGCTTGAATTCAAATAACTGCACAACTTAAAAAATCCCCAAAGAAAATGAAGAGTATGCTAGTGTTCATATTCTAATATCAAAACTAAGAATAAACTTTATTATCTGTCTGTTCCTTAAAATGCATTTCTTATTCCCGTATGTATTTATATTATTATAATTATTAATACTATTATTTTGATCTATGTATTTTCTTGTTTTATTTTATTATTTTTTATTTGTATATGTTTGCAGTACATAATGATTATATTCATTGTGAGGAGTTGGTACATGTGTATAGCACATCTTAATTCTTACTTCCTCTTTCCCTCCATTTTCTCCTCCCTCCTTTCACCTTTTGGTCCTTTTCCCATTTTAAAAAGTTCTATTTGCTTGTTTTCTATTGTCCAGCTTTTATTTTTCTCTTTGAATTATTTGTACTTTAAGTATCTCATTTAAGAGAAGCCATGTGGTATTTAAGCTTGTGCAACTGATTTATTTCACTTGATATTATGGTTTCAAGAAGCATCTATTTCCCAACAATTTGCCTTTATGGCAGAGTAGTAATCCATCCTGAGTAAATGCCACATTCTCTTTATCCATTGGCAGCTCCTAAGATTTAACTATTCTAAGTTCTGCTTCTATAATCATGGATATGCATGTATCACTGAAATATGATGTCTTTAACTCTTTTTCTTTTTTGGTACCTGGGATCAAACTCCTGACCTTGCACCTAAGAGGCAGGTAGGGGAACCACTGAGCTAAATCCCTGGCTGCTGATGTCATTAAATCTTTTGGGAAGAAACTTATAGAATGACAATAGCTCACTTGAATGGAATTTATATTTTCAGTTTTCTGAGAAGTCTTCATGCAGATTTACAAAATGGTTATACTAGTTTATATTCCTGTCATCAATGCAGAAGTGTTCCTTTCCAGCTCAGACTTCCCATCATTTATTATTTGTTTTCTTGATAATAGTCATTTTTTTCTGAGGTAAGATTGAATTTCAGTGTTGTTTTAATTTACATTTTTCTAATGTCCAGAGAGGACGAATTTATTGAATATTAGTATTTTTTTCTAAGAAATATCCATTCATTTCATTTGTCCATTTTTATGGGTGTTTTATTTTGAGGGGAGTGCAATTTTAATTTAATTTATTGGTATACTTTTGTTATACATAATGATCACATGCATCATAGAGAATTTGTAACTGTTTAGAATATATTTTGATTTTTCTTTTTTCCCCATTCCCCTCCCCTCATTTCAACCCTCTTCCCCTTATTTACAAGACCTTTATCTCTATTTCTTTCCTTCTAATCTCTTATTTCCCTTTTCCCCCCATTCTTCTTCCTCTCCCTTCTTTTGTTCCTCTTCCAATTTGAACATTTTCTTCCTACTTCGCAATATCTATCATCTATTTTAGGCCTTATTTATCCTTCTGTTTCTCAAACAAGACAAACAATGCAATTTTTAAAGGTGTGTCTGATTTATTTCACTTAATGCCATCATCTGTCAATGAGCATCTGAGCTATTTCCAAGATTTAACTATTATACATTGTGTTACTATAAACAACAGTATGCCTATATTACTGCGGTATGATACTTCCAAGTCTTTTGGGAAGATACCAAATAGGGGAATACCTGGGTCAAAGGGAACCCCTAGTTTTAGTTTTTTGAGGAAGCTCCATACTGATTTGCATAGTGGTTGCAACAATTTACACTCCCACCAACAGTGGAGAAGGAGTCCCTTTTCCCCATAGCCTCACCAGAATTTGTTATTGATATTGTCCTTGATGATAGTCATTCTTTCTGGAGTGAGATGGAATCTCATGGTTGTTTTAATTAGCATTTCTCAAATAATAAGTGATGTTGAATTTGTTTTTCATATATTTACCTGTTATTTGTACTTCTTAATTGGAGAAGTGCCTATTCTTTTCAGATGCCCATTTTTCGATTGGGTCTTTCAATTTTGGGGGTCTGACTTTTTCTGAGTAATTTATATATTCTAGCTATTATTTCTTCATCTGAGGAATAGCTGGTAAAATTTTTTTCCCATTCTGTGGGTTGTCTCATCAGTTGGTGGCTTCTTTTTCTGTGCAAATATTTTTAATATGATTATTCCCAGTTTTCGATGCTTTGTAATATTTCCTGTGCAATTAAGGTTTTGTTCATAAAGTCTTTATCTACACCTATGTCTTCAAGAGTTTTACCTAGTCTATCTTCCAACAGATTACATGTTTCTGTTTCTTTATATTTAGATCTTTGATCTATTTCAATTTTATTTTAGTGCATGGTGAGAGATACAGGTCTAGATTTGATCTTGGGCATGTGGAAAGGCAGTTTCCCCAGCACCATTTATTAAAGAAGTTATCATTCTTCCAATGAAGGTGTTTGGTCCTTTTGTGAAATACAGGGTGCTGAATGTGTTAGGAGTTTTTTCTGTATTTTCTGTTGTGTTCCATTGATCCTCCTGTATGTTTTTATTTTGTTTTTTAAAAATTTTATTATTTCATGTCAATTCAATGCTCTTTTAAATTACAATAGCTTTGTAGTATAATTTCAAATCAGGGATTGTGATGCTCCCTGCTATGGTTTTGTTGCCCAGAATTGCTTTTGCTATTCTAGGTCACTTCTGGTTCCTAATGAATTTTTGGAGTGTTTTCTCCAATTCTGTTACATATGTCATTGGCATTTTGATTGGAATTGCATTAAATCTGTATGACAGTTTTGGAAATATAGTCATTTTCAACTAAATTGGTTCTGCCTATCCAACAAAAAATATTTATCTTTCCATTTTCTGATATTCTCTTCAATCTCCTTTCTCACAATTACTATAGTTTTCAATGTGAAGGCCTTTTATTTCCTTCATTAGATTGATTACTAAATATTTCATTTTTCTTGCACATTTGTGAAAAGTGTTTCCCTAATTTATTTCTCAGTCAGTTTGTTATTTGTGTACAGGAATGGTATTGATTTTTGTATTGACTTTGTGTACTATGATATTAAATTTGGTTATTAAATCTAGGAGTCTTTGGTGGAGTTTTGGGGGTCTTCTATGTAGGGTAACGTGTCATGTGCAAAAAATAATAATTTAACTTCTTCCTTTCCTATCCTTATTCATTTTATTTTTCTCAGTTATCTAATTGCTCTGGCTAACGTTTCCAGAACTGTAGTGAATGAGTGGAGACAGTGGCCCTTCTTGTCTTATTCCTGATTTTAGGGTGAAAGCTTTCAGTTTTTGACCATTTTGTGTAATGTTTGGTCTTGTTTGGTCATAGATGGCTATCATCAGATTAAGATAAACACCTTCAATTTCAATTTTCTTTAGGCTGTATTTTTTATTATGAATGGCTATTTGACTTTGTCAAATGCTTTTTCTGTATATATTGAGATGATCTTGTGGATTTTGACTTTATTTCTATTAGTGTAGTGTATTAGATTCATTGATTTGTGTATGTGAAACCACCCCTGCATTCCTGGAATGAATGTTTCTTATTCATGGTATACGATTGTCTTGATTTGTTTCATTCTGTTTGCCAGTACGTTATTGGAGGATTTTTGCAGCTATCTTCATTAAGAAGATTGTCCTGCAGTTCTCTTTTTCAGTTGGATCCTTCCTTGGTTTTAGTATCAGGATAATACTTTCTTCCAGGGGTGAGTTTGGGAGTTTTGCTTCCATTTCAATTTTATTAAAGAGTTTGAGGTGTAGTTATATTAGATCTTCTCTAAAATTTTTGTAGAATTCAGCAGTGAATCTGTAATGACCTGGGCTTTTCTTTGTTGGTAGTTTCTATAATTTCTTCTTCAATTTCATTGCCTGATATTGGGTTATTTAGAATTTTTGTATCTTTTTGATTCAGCTTTGGTAATTCACGTATGCCTAGGAATGTCCATTTCTTCTGCATTTTCTATCTTATTAGAGTACACATTCTCAAAGTAGGTATTCATGACCTGTATTTCTGTAGGATCCATTGTGATTTCACCCTTTTCATTCCTAATTGGATGGATCTGAGTATTTCTTTTTTTATATAAGGATGGCTGAAGGTTTGGTTATTTCATTTAATCTTTCAAAGAACCAGCTTTTTAATCTTTGATTCTTTATATGTTTTTCTTAGTCTCAATTGCATCAATTTCTGCTCTTATCTTTATAATTTCCTCCCTTGTACATATTTTGGGTACTTGCTTTTCTTTTTCGGAAAGCTTGAGGTTCAATATTAGGTTATTTATTTGAGCACACTCTGCTTTTCTGTGGATATCCACCATTAAAAAATTTCCTTGTAAGATGAATTTTATTGCACCCTCTAAGTTTCAATATGTTGTATTGGCATTATTATTTAATTGTAGAAATGGTCTAATTTCTTTGTTAATTTCACCTGTGATCTATTCATTGTTCAGGAGGATATTATGCAATTTCCTTGTGTTTATACAGTTTTTGTGGGGTTTTTTGCCATTTATTTTCTATTTCATTGCACTATGATCTGATAATATACATGGAATAATTTTAATTTCTTTGAGTTTATTTTAGCATGTTCTATGAGCTAGTATGTGGTCTATTTTGGAGAAAGTCCCAGATGCAGCTGAGAAGACTGTGGTTTCTGTTGTTGTGGGATGAAACATTCTTTAAATATCTACTGAAGCCATTTGTTCAAAAGTTTGGTTCAGCTCTGATATTACCTTGTTGAATTTTGGTCTAGTAGATCTATTTGTGACAGTGGGGTATTGAGGTCTCCCATAACAATTGTATTAATGTTTAATTGATTTTTCATGTTTATTAAGTTTTATATTTATTTGGGTGAGCTGATATTTAGTGTGTATATATTTATAAATGCTATCTTTTCCTCTGTGATTATGCCCTTAACAAGTATGTAATGACTTTCTTTGTCTCTTCTGATCAGTCTTGGCTTGAAATCCACTTTGCAAATAGAATAACTACCCCTGGTTTTTTCTTGGTTCATGCTGCATGGAGTACTGTTTCCATCCTTTGACATTCAGTTTATGAATTTCTTTTTTAATTAAATATGTTTCTTGAATATAGCATATTATACATACTTGTTTCTTTCTTCTTTCTCTTTTCTTTCTCTTTTTCTTTTTTTCTTTTTTCTTTTGGTACCAGGGATTGAACTCTGGACCTTTCACTTGTGAGGCAGATGGCAGAACCACTGAGCTAAATCCCCAGTCCCATACTTGTTTCTTGATCCATCCTGCCAATCTGTTTCTTTTGATTGGTGAATTGAGACCATTTACATTGATGATTGTAATTTATATGTATTGACATCCTTATCATATAATTTTCCTATTGTTGATTCTCTTTTGTTCCCTTCTGTTTAATTGCTTGCCTTGCCTGGTGGATTCATTCTATTTGGATTCATAGAATTGTTTTCTTCATTGTCTTTTTCTAGAATGCCTTTCAGAATTTTTTGAGTGCTGGTTTTTTCAGAGACCTTTGCAGTGCGTTCTGAACTCCTGCCCAATGTATGACACAGTGTTGAAGAAAGACTTAAAGACATGATTAAAATTTTTAAAAAGTGGGGAACCAGGTTGGTCAGTGCTGAACAAGCAGCAAAAGCCCTGGCCAATCTAAACCATTGCTATTTATTGATGATATCATGGTCAGATTGAGGTAAAGGGCTACATGAGGGGATATGCTGTTGCTATGGACACATTACTGATGCAGGCGAGACTTGGAAAAGACAAATCGTTCTTGAATTAGGAATAGCACAGATAAAATATAGGGTTGTAGTCAGCAAATAATCTTGTCCTTCTAGTTATGAAGGTTTTAATTGTGGGGATGGAATTTGGGTAAGAGTTACTCTGACCTCAGCATGTAGGCTTTAGCCAGACTCACTTCTCAAAAATGGTCAGTTGTGGGGTTAACTCTTCACAGCCTGCACTGCTTACAGCCTGTTTTGGGATAATCAATAAGGTGGTCCCCAAAGGTTTGGTATTCATGAATTTTCTCATGTGTTTGTTATCATTGAAGTTTCTTAAATTTCCATCAATTTTGAAAGATAATTTTGTGGGATACATCAATCTGGGTTGTTTTCTTTTAGAGCTTGAAATACTTCACTTCCACCACTCCTTGATGTGAGAGTTTGTGTTACAAAGTCTGCTGTGACTGATGGGTTTTCTTCTATAGGTGATTTTTTTTCTTTTCTGTAACAGCTTTTAATATTCATTCTTATGTTGAATTTCTTGAATCTTGGCTATTATACACTGTGGTGGAATTTTTTTATGATCATGCTAATTATAGTTCAGTATGCCTCACTTATCTGTATGTCAAATTCTTTTTGGAATTCTTTTTTGGAAATTTTCTTCCATTATTTCTCTGAACAAATTTTTTTATGTCTTTTGTGGTATCTTCACATTTTTTAACTAATTCTTATCAATTTTTTGTTATTCTTCTTTGCATCATCCAGCAACCATTTGATTTTTCATGGTCCCATGTTATTTTTAGGAAGTCTTTCATTTGAGGATTGTTAACCACAAGCCTTTCTTCTAAATCTGATATTCTGTCCCCACCTTTGTTAATTCTGCTGTGAATACTTTCAATAGAATTTTTAATTTCCTGGGTACCTGTTTAAATCTGTTTCACAGAATCTAGTTCTTTCCTATGTTGGTCATTCATGGTTTCCATAACTCCATTAAGCTCTCTTATTTTTTTTTTAATTTGTATCTACTCTAGGCTCACTAACCATGTCCTTCATTATGAACATCATCTCTTTAGTTATCTGAGAAATTATTTCTGATTTATTTTTTACTAGAGACTCACTCATCTGCTCTGTTACTTCCACTGCTACCATTTCAAAAAGTTCAGCTGAGTGGCTTTTGATTGTTTACCTTTTGATCACCTTAATGTTCCCTGGATTTGCCTTGGGTGAGCTGGAGGTCTGGGGTTTCATCTTACTTCCATGTCTTCTCATATTTTAATTTTTAAAAATATATTTTCTGCATTAATAGTTGTAAATTGCTTATGGTAGCTAGCTTTATTACTAATATCAAGACCTGCTTATGAAATGACTACTTTTAAAACATATCTTCTAGGTGTACCTAGCTTTTGGCTTTTGAGTCTGTCCCAAAATCCCGCCTCTTTAATTTACTGGGGATAAGAAGTTGCTGCCTATTTGGCCCAGAACCCAGCTCCTTGGTACTGGACTATATGGCCTTATGTATGACCCCCCAAACAATCATAGTCTTGGCATACAAGGATGAACAACTGATCACAATAATGTCACCTTGGCTAAAGTAGTACAATCAGCAATAATAATAGCATCAACTACAGCCTAGAAAATGATAGACTTTGGTAACTGTTAATTTTCCACCTTTGAACATAGGTACAAGATTTTTAATTATATAACAAAACCCAAGACAAATCAGAAAATTATACACAGTAAATATCCCCTCACTAGAGTGATTTCACCCTCAAGGGAGAAAATTTAAAAGAGCTAAGAGGAAAAAGAGAAATAAAAGAAGAGAAAGAGATTAGAAGAAAGGCTAAAGGACAAAGATTAATCAATCTTTGGGGAACTGATGAATACAGGAGGGAAAGAAAGAAGAAAAAAGCAAAAATAAGAAAAACAATAAACTAAAAACAATATTCACACCCATGAAAAAGCAAAAATGAATAATCAAGAAAAGAGAAAATAAAACAAAAGCAAAGAAAAGAAGAAAAAAAAAAACATTTTCTTTGTGATTTCAAGCTTGTGGTTTTCTTCTGGGTCTACAGTTTTATGGTAGGATTCAATTCAGGGTGTGTCTCTGCTGTCACTGGTAGACAAAGGAGAAAGATGGAGCCCAGATCTATGCTGGACAATCTCTCCAAGCCTGCAGTTGGAAAAGGGAAGGACACAGAAGGACACGGATTCTAGTGCTTTCAACTCCACAGTTAAGGCTAATCCTGTCTTCTAGTTGTGGAGTTGGTTCCTGAGTTGTTCAGCCTACAACACTCTTGGTGTCTCCTGCCAGCCTGACCTTGTTTCCCTGACCATGGATGTCTCACATGGTTGTCCCTCACACAGTCACTGGGAGCCCTGAGATGGAGCCAACCCTTAGCTCTTCTGAGTCCTGGGTTCAGTTGCCCCCCCCCCTAAAATGGCATCTGGCCAAACTCTCTCCTCAGGGAATGCTTAGACTGTAGTCACTTATTAACTGTTGTAGCTCACAGCATCCAGTTTCGTGGCACTGGTGCAATTCTCTCTGCAGGCCTCTGCATTCATTTACCCTCCCTGTGTCTCTGTAGATTTGAGCCTAGTCTCTCATGCCATGAGTTGGGAGTCATGCAGTTTGCCGCCTCCTTTTTCTGTGTTAAGCTCTGTCTCCTCACTTTCCTGTGGGCTCCAATTCTCCCTTCAGATCTTTTCAGGGTCCTGGATATTGACCTCACCACTTTTCTTCCCCACATTGTTATATTCCAGTGTCTAGATTCCAAATCTGCTCTGTCGTCTTCTCATAAGTCTAGGGAGGGTGGTAGTGTATTTTAAGTTCTTCATATGTTCTCGATGTTATTCCTGTAATTAAGAAATAGGAGGCAAAACTGTTTTCCCGTTCTGTAGTTTGTGTCTTCATGCATTGGTTGTTTCCTTTGCTATGTACAAGTTTTTGATATGATCCCATTTCTTCATTCTTGAAGTTATTTCTTGTCCTATATAGCTGTAAGTCATATAAAGCTAATAAAAGGCTTCTACTTGAGATAGAAGGAGTTATTCCAGTTAAATGCATCCATCTAAAGATACTACTAGCTTTACATGTAGTAAGTAGAATGTTGTTTTAGTGATAACTATAATTTAATGAGAACCTGTATCACTTTTCTAAATGCTACCTTTCATAAGTTTTAATCTTTAATATATGAGTCTTTATTTTGAAATGGATAAATATATTGATACCAAAACTGTATAGTTTGTATCTGTTTTATAATGAAATTATGTGTCAATAAAGAAAGGGAACATCTTTAAAATGCACACTGAAATTTGTAAACTTGTAAAACTGTTTTTCACCTGGAATAAAATGTTTTAAAATTAAGTCCACACCTAATAAATTTTGTCACAGAGGTACTCCTCAAATTGTAACATATATATGTATATATTACATGATAAATTATAATGTATATATTTAAAATATATATTACATATCTTGATTATAAATATGCAATGCAGAACCATTAAATCTAGCTAATTAACATGTGTGATACATCCCCAAAACATCATTTTTTTAATAGTAAGGATACTTATAATCTAGTCTCTTCACAGTTTTGAAGTGCATGATACCTTGTTAATCATAGTTATTATACTGAACAATAGATCTTTTGAATTTATACCCCCTATTTAATTGAAATTCTGTACTTTTTATGAATATTGTCCTTTGTGTCCTTATTGTTCTTTTGTGGCCTGGTGTTTCCAGTCCCTGATAATCAACTGTTTATTCTCAGGTTCTAAAACTTCAACTTTTTAAGACTACATATAAATGAGATCTTGTGTCGTTGCCTTTCTGTGCCCTTATTTCACTAAATAGAGTTTATTTCTCAAAGTATAGTGTTTCCTGATCTAACATAAAACAATAGATCTCCAAATGTATGAGAATTTCATGAAAGAAGTAGCCCTAAAAATATGTAAATAAACTGCATGCATTTGGCCTATTTTGTTCTGATAGCATCCAAAATATCCTTCTTTTAATGTAGTCTATTATGTCAATCAACCCATCCATTCAGGATATTATTTGTTCAATAAAAATTTCTTTTCCTGAACATATTAGTAATGGAAATATCACTAATGTGCATAGAAATTTAACATTTTGTTATCAGTTGTAAAACCAAATAAGTTCTTACTACAAAAACATTTCTTTCTTAATCACTTTTTAGGAAAATCAGTTGAGGACTTTATTTTACAAAGAAAGAGACTCTTTTATAAAACTTTATATTATTAGTGTATGTTTGCAATATATGATTCATTCATCTTACATTCATATTAGGGAGTAAGCAAATGTATATAAAATACATCGATTCTTTTTTAATCCCTTTCCCCTCTCCACTCACCTACCTTTCCTCCCTCCACCTCCAAATCTCCTTTCCCTATCTTAATTATTATTGTTATGATTACTTTTTTTTAGTTCATGCTTACTGCAGGTTCTTTTTATCACTTGGCTTAGTCATTCTTTAGAGTCCCCTGAGACTTCCATTGGGTCTTCTGCATATGTATGGTAATACTAAAAAATACAATGTGTAGAAACCTAAAGTAGCTGTTATGTACTAGTTGAAACTGTGGGTATCCTAGGAGAATGAAATAAATCTATGATTAGAAAAAGGCTGCTGTGTCACACTGAGGAACGTGCACTGTGTTTGAAGACAGTGAATTTTTGAAGCATGTTAAGCTTTTTAGTCAGCATTCAATTGAGCGATTTAGTAACATCATTTTGGCTGCTTGGTAAATTATAGATTTTAGGTGAGCAAAGAGAATTCCTAGGACAATATTGTCAACCCAATGATAAATCATGGTGTTTTGGATCACAATCATGAATGTGAATAAGAAAAGTGAGAAGACTGAAAAAATGATAAGAAAACACCAGGGTTTGGTGTTGATTGGGAGTTAGTGGTGAGGGAGAATGAGAAATCAAATAATACAGACAAGCTTCTAATTTTCCCAATAGGCTAGAATGTGGGAGGATTTACTAAGGTAGGGAGCTTTGCGAAGAAACAGAATTAGAGGACAAGTTTGAGTGTTTTCAGGGATAAGTTGCAGTGCTCAATACATCTTTTGGTTTGTGGTTTTGTAGGTCAAGGGTGACAAAAGGGTAAAAACAGAATACAAAGTTTCATTTTATTGATCCTTATAATGATAAAAGAATAAATAGAAGTTAAAGACAGAATATATTTGTATTATATTCACAATGCTTAAAAATTATACATATACTTTTTGTTTACAAAGATTTTAATAAAGTGATGGAGATAGTATTAAGGTGGGAGATCCTGAATATTTCAAATTCTGATGAACTACTCAAAAGTGTGGCTGTATTTTAAATAATCTATTTGTTTTTCGGTGAGATTAATTATCCAACATAATGAGGGGTTATTCAACATGTCATTATATTTCACAGATAATTTCATACTCAAAATTGAATAGCTGAGCCTAGTATTGTGGTAAATTCCAGTAATACTAACTCTCTAGAAAGCTGAGGCAGGAGGATCACAAGCTTCAGCCTAGCCTTGACAACTCTGTGACTTAGCAAGACCTCTCAAAATATTGAAAGTGAGGGCTGGTATGTATCTCATTATGAAGGGCAAGGGTTCAATCTCCAGTAATCACTAAAGTGAAAAGACGAAATTTTTGCCTCAAATATTAGGAGATGCATATTGCTCATTTTTGTCCTTCTATTTAACAAAGTCCTGAATCCTCAAAAAAAAAAAAAAAAAGACAAAAACAACACTGTTAGAACCAATAAATGAAATGCAGTAAAGTTCTACAATGGAAAATCAACATGTCAATGTGAAGAAATCAAATGCGTTTCTACAACATAACAATGAGTTGTCTGAAAAGAAATTAAACAATCTCATTTTTAGCAGCTTATAAAGTTAAATATTCATTAAGACTTCATCCAAGAAAATAAAAGATCACTACACAGTAAATTATGAAGAATTGACAAAATAAATTGCAGCAGACACAAATAAATAGAAAAGACATGCTATGTTCATTGAGTAGAATTTACTGTTAACATATCTATACAATACAAATTGATCTACAGATTAAATGCAATTTCATTAACTTTCCAATACCTTTTTCAGGTTATAGAAAAAATGAACATAAAATTTGTGTAAAACTCCAAAAGACTCTAAATAAACAAACTTGACCAAAAGAAAAATTAACGAAAAGAAAGTAAGGAATACAGTATCACACTACCTAATTTCAAAACAATACCATATAGTAAACTGCAACAGTCAATACCATATATAATAAAAACCATAGTAGTGCACCAATACAAGATCATAGACCAGGGAACAGGGTAGAGAACCACAAAATAAAGCCATATATATATATATATATATACACACACACACACACACACATATATATATGTATATATGTATGTATATATATGTATATATATATATGTGTATATATATATAGCAAATTAATATGCAACAGGAGTTCCAAGAGTATACACTTGAGAGGGAAGTTCTCCTCAATAAAAGTTGTTCCTCGAACTGGATATTCATTTCCAAAAAAAAAAAAAAAGAATGTCTTACACCAAAATATAAAATCTAATATGAAATGGATTAAATTTTAAATATATATTCTGGAACTCTAAAATTGCTAGAAAAAATGTACATGAAAGAACTTATTGGTCCTCCTGGTGATGATATTTTTAGATTCACCAAAAGTGAAACCAACAAAAGCAAAACTGTGTTATACAAAATTAAATACTTCAATGAATAATAATCAATGAATTTAAGGTAATCTATAGTACATGTAAAAATAGATTCAAACATGAATCTGATGAGGGTTTATTATCCAAAATATCTAAGAATATAAGAACTCAAACAACTCAATAGCAAAAAACAAATAAGACCTGAATAGATATTATTCCAAAGACAATATAAATGTTTTCAAAAGGCATAGAAAAAATGTTGGTCATCACTAACCATCAAGGAAATGCAAATCAAAACCACAGTGAGATACCTTGTACAGAGATAAATATTGAAGAGAGTTGGAGAAAAGGTAATCTTTTACTTTTTAGTGGGTTGGAATACAAATAAGAATAGGATTATGGAAAATATTACAGAAGTTCCTCAAAATATTTAAGATTGGATTACTGTATGATCCAGTAACTGTACTTCAGGATACTAATTCAAAATGATTGATACAAGTTTCTCAAAGGAACATTAGGAATGCTCTTTGGAACATTATTAAAAATAGCTCAGATGAGGAAACAAATAAAATGTTCATACACAGATGTACACATGAAACAGAAAATTAATTTTACCTTAAAACTGATAGACATTCTGTAATGTGCTATGACACATTATCTGGAAATCATTATGCCAAGAGAAATAAGCTAGTCACAGAGGGATAAATACATCATGATTATGCTAATATGATTTATCTAAAATAGCTAAACTCTAAAGCAGAAAACAGAATGGTAACAGTTAGGGTAGGGAAAATGGGGAGTTAGTTAGTTGTTAATCAATATGCACAAACTTCCAGTAATACAAAATGAACTACTTGTAGATCTGTGTAGCATTATGGCTATTAATAATATTGTATATTTCTTTTTATAATCTAAGTGTATAAGACTGTGTTATTCCCACAAAATCATTGTTTTAAAATGTCAGATGGGTTCCCAGGAGATTTTCCTAAACAGGAGATGAAACTTTAACTTGACCTGGGCAGTTTGTTGACTTCATCACAGACAAGCATTTTAGGGTGCATCAGTGAGGTACAAAGGCAGATTTATTAGACATAGTTAGAAAGTAAGAGGATATGGGAAAGGACTTCACCTTGATAAACGGAAGAGGGCACAGCTCTCATAGAGAAGTAAGGTGCACTAACAAAGAACTAAGACCAGCTTTTACAGATTTCCTGGTGTGGGCTAGGGTCTGGCTAGTCATTTTCTCAGTTCTAGTTTTGCAAGATGGCTCTGGAGGAGTCTTCCTCTTTGATTTAGTCCCCATAAAATAGTTATTTCTGCTTAAAGAAGTCTCAATTTTGCAAAGGCTCTGTCTAAAGTGACCATAGGATTAGGGTAGTGATGGGAGACTTCTTGGCATTCACTGGTAGTTGAAGGTCTCTTTAGTTTTCTATCTTGATGTCCTCAGTACCAAAGGGGATAAGACAGGTTATGTAAACTCGGGGCTAATCAACCTTGTATTGCAAGCTTTTAGACAGACACTTTCTAAGTGATTAACATACCTATATGCAGAGTTGAGCATGGATCTGATCCAAAATTTAATGTTAATAAAGGAGAATAACACAAAGTGAAGCTCAAGCTTTGATTTACTTGTATTTACACATTGGGAATCTGTATGTCCAAATGAAGAGTTGATTTATCTTTCTTTTCTTACTTATTTTTCTTTTTCCTTGCAAAAGGAGCTTTAAAAATCTCTGACTTCCTTAAAGCAAACACAAATCATGCTATTAGTCAAGGGCCCAGGAGTTTGTTTCTCTTCTCTTCCTATTGATAGTCTCTGTTTCATTTTTAAATAAAGGAAGTCAATCTTAAATAAAAATGATTATATACCATATAACTCTGAGAATATAATTTTTGGGAAAATGCAAAAGTATAGCTATGGAAAACAATCAGTCATTTCCATGACTTCAGATTGCAGGAAGGAGAAGTGGAGACACACTGATGAATTTAGCACAGGATGTACTTAGGACAATGGAAATATAATATAATGCAATATAATATATATACATATATATATTAGACATATGACATTATGCCTTAATTCACACATAGAAAATTAGAGCAAATAATAAAAGCTGATTTTAATCTGTAAGTCATATATGAACTATGGGGTCTTTTGTATCATAGAAATGTAATATGTCAATAACAGAGGAAGCTATGTAGGTATAGTGCATGAAAAGGGTGGGACTTGGGAAAAGAGACATGTATATACACAAACTCTTTGTACATTCTCCCCAATATATTTATGAACCTGAAACTACTTTAATGTAATCTCTATTGATACAAAATAAAACACCACTTATAATGTTGGAAAGTAGGTTACCATTTATTATATTATTCATGTTCCTTAAGAATCTTTCAAAAATTCTATATCTAGAAAAAAGGTTGCTCATACATTTCTTTTAGTTTTTCTATTTTGCATTAAGTGGAATTATTAAAAATAAGAGAACAACATAGGCTAACCTTCGCTCACCTAAAACTATTACCATTTGCACAATCTGTCATAAGAATGCCAAGAGAAAATGAATATCATTCAAAATATCATCAAGAAACAGCATGATCAAAAGAAAATATTGCACTTTGAGTTCTAAAATAATTTCTCTAAATGTCTTGGTGACCCTGTTTCATAATTTAATAGATTTAATTATTAGCAAATCAGAAAGAGTTCATCTCAATTCTGCTGCTATTAAAAAGTAGAGTTGGTGAAATCATTTATTTTCTGGAGCTTACTATCATCATCTCTGTAAAGTGTAGCTTCTATTATCTCTGGGGTCCTGCTTACCTTTAATTCTATTGTTGGGAGGACATATAGTTTTATTTCGTAATGGTTAGGTTATGATTTGGGTCCTGAGGCAGTTCATACAAATGAATTTGTAAGAATCACAGGCCCTGTTTTTATGCAAATAAACTAAGTGATGAACAATAAAAGAGAGAAATGAAGAAAATTATGATCAATATTAATTTGCCGCCTATATAACTCCTCTGTATTCTTGAATCTTTCTCTAAATATGAAAATTAAATGTGAAGAAATAAGCAAGCCAATAGTCATCATCCTGACAAGTTGTCTTCATCAACTGAAAATGAATTTCAGTTTTTATGACTATGTTTGAAAAGACTAAGATGATGTACCAAATGGTTGATTTAACCAGCCCAAGTCCTTTTTGTAGAAAAAGACTTGGAGTATTTAAGTTAGGAAATACTTATTCTAGATGCTCAAAGAGTAGTTGAGTTAGTTATTTGTTTAGAAGATTTTTAGAGATGTATAGATCCAAAGAGCTATTCAAAAATTGTTTTTAATATTTTTATGTTATAGAAACAATATATGAATTACAATTAATTTTGTGCATGGAAGTATAAAAGCTGGTTTTCAAAAATTCCTACTTTTTAAACCACATTCTCTTTATCAGTGATGCATATAATCATATAACAAATTATAAAGGACCAAGGCCAATATATCATTACAATAAAAAATATTAAAAATTTATAGCATACTTAAACTTTATGTCTATATTTCCAAGTTTTTCAGTCTTATCTTAATTATCAAATAGCTAATATTCAAACCATTAATAGATTTTAAAAATCAGATTAAAATTAAATCTAATTATATCTCAATGGTATATACATATATAATTATATCAGTGAGATATATATATATATATATATATATATATATCACTATCTCCTGTAGTTTGGGGTTATTTCAAATATTCATAAGATGCAAACTGTTGTAATTAATTTTTTGGAACACAGTGAGAGAGTGTACAGATATTCTAGATGTGCCATTTAAAAATTATAACTTATTTAGTGGTATTGTCACAATAAGGTAAAAATCAAATGAACAAAGTCACAACGTACTGATGAATGAAACACTAAACCTGGTTATCAATCTTAGATAGAAAATAATACCCCATTAACTGGAATAGATCAAAAGGAACTGTCCTCATTTTGTTCATGTTGTCTACTCAGGAAAACAAACTATAGATCTTATCATTACCTGGGGAGCACTGAGTTGGAATAAGAGGAGTTTGACTGTCTTTAAGAAATATTTCTATCATTCTGTAGTACTGAGATGAATTGCCTTTCTCTGCCCTAGAGAATTTTCTTTCTGAATACTTGGAAGAAATTACACAGAATTGGATTATTTCTTTTTTGAATGATGCTAAGGAATCTCAGGCAAATTCTCACTACATAGTTCTGTTTACCGTATTCTTTAACACAACAAAAGTTCCTATCAGTTGCACAAAAGTCTTCTTGTGCAAGTGAAAATGATTTAAGTTACATTTAATTTTACTTATTTCATGGGAATGGTATAATTTTCAAGTTATTTTGAGATAGATATAGGAAATACTGTGATATGAGAGGAAGGACTTTCTTTTCAAAAGCTTTTATATAACATGTGCTCTCGTATATTTTCTAATAGGTTTTTCATAGATGAGTAATGACAAGCTTTTTCTCTCATTTATATCAATTTCATAGTTAATATTCCCCAATCTTATCTGTAAAGACTGCAGGACCCTGTGACTCTTGCAATTTTTCAATAAGCACCAGTCTTACTTAATCCTCATGATATCCTTTGCCTCAGACAAGCACTTAATAGTTTGCATGACTCCCTTGCCTTCAGTTTGTATCATTAGTCATTTTCTGAAGTTTGCTCTCTATGAATCACCAGAATATTTGAAGTATTTGATGGCAGGGTTCATGCTGACAATGAATTTAGAAGAGAGAGAGAGAATGTCACGGGTAAGCACAGTAAAGAAAGATTTCACAGCTAAACCTGTACTTAGACTGGAATCTTGGGACATTCACCCAGGCAGAGAGGAGGAAAGAAGTCAATCTGATATTGGAAGTAATACAATCAAAGGACAGAGGGAGTAACAAGAAATAGTGGCACTGCCTTTAAACAGATTATGAGCAGATATATGTTTAAACTAAAGTAGATAGTATTGGCAATGAAAGTATAAAGGAGCAAAAGTTAAGTTAGAGTCAGACTCTGGAAAATAAATTTTTAAGAATAGGGGTTTTGAAACTACTTGTTATCCCTGTTTATTCTCAGAGTTCAGCTCTAGTATTCTATAGTCCAAGATTTTTCCTACTCTAAATAGTGAAAAATGAAGTACAAATAAAGCAAAGTACACTTAAAGACTGATTAATAAAATATAATCCTTGCTTATTAGTCTAATAATTAAAGAGTATTAAATCTAAGGAATATAGCCCTATTCACTCAAGTGAATCATAAAAATTTCTCCTGATGGGTTTAGAAGTATTTACTCAGGAAAACATATGATAGTTTAATACTAACTTTAATATTGTGACTTTTACCACAGGCTCCTTGATCTTTCTGAGGATAATAATTATATATTGGATTAATTTTAATGTGCAAACTTAGTAGACCCTTAGATATTTATATCCAAGTAAATAAAATAACTTGTCTCTGAAAGAACCAAAAAGACTGGGAACAAGAAATCCAGGTAACAGTTCTTACCAAAGTTTATTTCTCTAAGGAATGTTATTTAATTTTGGACATGTTTTCATTTTACTTTAGCTGAACACCACATATTTTAAAAGAAAGGTTATTATTTTGGTAATAGAACTCCATAATAAGTTAGTAGGGCTCAGACAAAGAAATGCTGCTAGCTCTCTAATTTATAGGCTCCTGAAGTATGCACTTAGTACTGAGTTTATCTAGTTTAGAAGTTAGCAGGAATCAGAAGCAGAAACTGTGGAAACACATTGTTGAGAATTTTATTGGCTAAAACAGGCTTTAGGTAGCGTGACTTCACAACAATTATTACCTAAATGCAACATTTCCAGTTTAATATTTTACATAAACATTTTTGACTATAATTCTGTTTAGCACCTATAAAATGTCCTTTGAAAAATTCAAATTCTATGTGCAAAAATTTTTTAAAAGTAGAGGTAGACATGCAATATCAATAATCAAAAGCCTAATGTCAATTACAATGACGTGAGGCAAAATTTACTCTTTCTTCCATTAGCAGAAAATGATAGTAGTGTGATCATCTAGATATTTTCCTCTAGACTTTTATTCAGTTTTCTTCCGATTTAATGAAATAGAATATTTCTGCTGATATTTGTAATTCTTGCCTGGGTTTCAAAAAGTTCCTATTAGCTAAATGAAGTCAACAAAAGCAAAATATCATTTTTGATATTTGTTATTTTTCTCTTCATAGCTGCCAGTTACCATAGTGTGTTACAGGCTTATCATATACATTTTTCTAATATCTACAATCAGATATTACTCTGAGTTCTTTTTGCCACCCAAAGTGGGAACTGGCATTTAATGATTAACTTCTGAATTTTGATGCTAGTGATGTCCATTACCACTAGATTATTCATTTTCTTCAAAGGCTTTTTTACAATGGTGACAAGACTAGGTTTACTTTTATAATTTAACTTATTTTAAGTTATTCATGATATCTTTTCTCTTAAAAAAAATTCAAACTTGTTCTCTTGCAATTCTGGAGATCAGATATTTAAAATCAAGGTGTGGGCAGTGGATATATCTAAGCTGAAGAGTGATTGCCTAGCATGTGCAGTGTCCTGAGTTGGCTCCTCAACATCTACCATCTCCAAGGGAAAAAAGAGAAAGAAAGAAAGAAAGAAAGAAAGAAAGAAAGAAAGAAAGAAAGAAAGAAAGAAAGAAAGAAAGAAAAAGCTGTGTAGCTGGGAGGCATTGAGACATTTCTTTTAGAGGATAGGAAAGAATCTCTTTCCCAAATGTGTGAACTTGTAGGCTTTTTCTGAATTTTGAAAGCCCATAACATATTTTTAAATCTTCATTTACACCTTAGATAATCTTTTCTTTATGTAGATACAATTTTCTCACTTATATGACTTTCCTTCTTTCTAAAAAGCATCTGTTAACATTTCTTACAAGGCAAGTCTCAAGTTTGATCTCTCTGAAAGTCTTCTTTTCTCATTTTTGAAAGATAATGTTATAGGGTGGAGAAAATTAGGTTGGTGTAAATCTTTCACTTCACCATTTTCTTGCTTGTATGGTTGGCTTTTAAGTCAGATTTTTTTATACAATGGAGTACTCCTTAGCCATAAATAAGGATAAACTTGAGACAATTCTAGATAAATGGATGCACCTTGGGACCATACTCTTAAATGAAATAAATGGGACATATTTGTTTAAGTAGTGCATTGTTTCTCTGATGGGAAAAATTCAAAGTATAAATAAGGACTAAAATATATAGTAGATACTATGAAATAGGAAAAAAATGTTCAAATGGAAAAGGGAACTATGGAGGGAGGAGGAAAAAGAAAAGAAGGAAAAACTGGAAACAACATTTTTGTAAATGAGGGGAAGTGAGGTGGAAGGGAGGGGAGAGGAATGGAAAAAAAAAGAAGAATCAAGATATATCATGTGCAAGTACAAATTCTCTATGATGAATATGATCATTTTGTGTATCTAAAATAGACTAATAAATTTTCCTTTAAAAAAGAAGTCAGATATAATTCTTATTTTGCTCCTCTGTAGATGCATTTCCCCTATATAAGAAGTATAGAAGAAATGTTATTAAAAATTAATATAAATAGACTATATCTTCTTCTGAAGTACAGAAACTGTTGTGAATTTTACAAACATCTGTTTAGTAAAAACCCAACTAAAATTAATTTCTAGAATGATATTCAATATATCCCTTCTCTCATAAAATATTCCTGGAAGTTCTATTTAATTTTTTAATACACTAAAATGTAAATATCAAAAATTAGAGGCCGGGGATTTAGCTCAGTTGTTCTGGCTCCTGCCTCACAAGCACAAGGTCCCGAGTTTAATCCCTGGTACCAAAAACAAACGAAAAAAGAATTAGAGTGGTAGTGTAAAGGAAAGAAAGAAAATATTGTAGAAAAGTAAATATTCAAAGTAAAAACTGATTTACAGGTTATTAGTAGATTACAGCTAAAATATTAAAATAGAATCTTTAAGAACATGACTCAAGTTGGGCTTGTTTGTGCACATTTGCAATCCTAGCACTCTAGGGTTCTGAGACAAAAGGATCACAGATTTGAGCCTAGCTTGGCCAAGTGACTTAAGGAGACCAAGGTCCTCTTTCTGAATAAAACAATAATTTTGAAATGGGTGGGGCTGTGGCTCAATCAAACACTCTCAGTTCAATCTCCAGTAACGCAAAAGAAAGGAGGAAAGAAAGGAAGAGAGAGAGAAAGAGATACAGAGAGACAAGGAGATATACAGAAAGAGACAGAGAGAAATGGAGAGAGGGAGGGAGGGAGAGAGAGAGAGCGAGAGCTGACTTCTAGCTGACTTCTATCTAGGGAGTGGGAGGAAGTCTGGAAGCTACATTAAGAAAAAGCCCCACAGCCCCGCCAGCATTTGTTATTGGTGGATTTCATGATAGCAGCCATTTTTTCTGGAGTGAAGTGGAATCTCAGCGTTGTTTTCATTTGCATCTCTCAAATGACCAGTGATGTTGAACATTTTTTCATGTATTTATTTGCTATTTCTATTTCCTTGTCTGAGAAATGTCTGTTCATTTCAGATGCCCATTTTCGGATTGGGTCTTTAAATTTGGGAGGTCTGATCTTTTTAAGTTCTTTATAGATTCAAGACAGTAGACCTTTGTCTGAGGAAGAGCAGGTGAAAATATTTTCCCACATTGTGGGATGTCTCTTCACACTGCTGGTAGTTTCTCTTGCTGTGCAGAAGCCTTTTAATAAGAAGAGATCCCACTTGTTGATTGTTTGTGCTAGTTCACGGGCAACTGAGGTTTTGTTCATAAAATCTTTTCCTACACCGATGTGTTCAAGGGTTCTACCTAACCTCTGTTCCAACTGGTTCAGAGTTTCTATTTTAATATTTAGATATTTAATCCATTTTGATTTTAGTTTAGTGCATGGTGAGAGATATAAGTCTAGTTTTGGCAAGTTGAAGCCCAATTTTTCCAGCACCATTTATTAAAGAGGCTGTCTTTCCTCCAGTGAGAGTGTTTGGCTCCTTTATCAAAGATGAGATGGCTGAGTGTGTCTGGCGTTGTTTCTGCATCTTTTAATATTTTCCACTGGTGCTCAGGTCTGTTTCTTTGCCAGTACCATGCTGTTTTATCACAGTAGCTTTGTAGTATAGTTGCAGGTTGGTGATTGTGATACCCCCTGCCATGTCTCTGTTACCTAGAATTGTTTTTGCTATTCTGGGTCTCTTCTTGCTCCAAATGAATTTTTGGATTGTTTTCTCAAGGTCCATGAAGTATGCTGCTGGGATCTCAATTGGAATTGCATTAAATCTATATAGCAGTTTTGGAAGTATGGCCATTTTCACTATATTAATCCTTCCTACCCAGGAGCAGGGGATGTCTGTCCATTTTCTGATATCATCTTCAATCTCTCTTTTAGAGTGCCATAGTTTTCAGAGAAGAGGTCTTTGATTTCTTTCATTAGGATGATTCCTAGGTATTTCAGTTTTTTGGATGCTGTTGTGAAAAGAATTACTTGCCCTATTTCTCTCTCAGTGAGTGTGTCATTGGTGTAGAGGAAAGCTATTGATTTTTGTGTCTTGACCTTGTAATCAGCTACTTTACTGAATTTGGTTATTAAGTCTAGAAGACTTTTGGTGGAGTTCTTGGGGTCTTCTATATAGAGTATCATGTCATCTGCAAATAATGACAATTTGACTTCTTCATTTCCTATCTTGATTCCTTTTATTTCTTTCTCTTGTTTTATTGCCATGGCTAATGTTTCCAGAACTATATTGAACAAGAGTGGTGATAGTGGATACCCTTTTCTTGTTCCTGATTTTAGTGTGAAGGATTTCCATTTTTGACCATTTAGTATGATATTGGCTTCTATCAGATGGCTTCTATCAGTTTGAGGTAGAGACCATCTATTCCAATTTTTTGTAGGGTTTTTATCATAAATGCATCCACTGCTGGTGGGAGTGTAGACTGGTGCAACTACTGCTGAAATCGGTATGGAGATACCTCAAAGAACTAGGACTGGAAGTCCCATTTGACCCCGCTATTCCACTGCTGGGGATCTTCCCCAAAGAATTAAAAGAATCATACCACCGTGATATATGTGCACCCATCTTCATAGCAGCACAGTTTGTAATAGCTAAAACTTGGAAACAGCCCAAATGCCCATCACCTGGAGACTGGATAAAGAAAATGTGGTTTTTTAATAAAATGGAGTACTACTCAGCCATCAAAAATGAGAAATTAGAGACATTTATAGCTAAGTGAATGCACATTGAGGCGATATTCTTAAGTGAAATAAATAGGACACACATGTATAAATACCGAATAGTTTCTCTGGTGTGAGAAACTGAAAGTGTAAATAAGGACTAAATGTATAATAGGTAATGTGAAATAGGAAGAAAAGGGGCAAAAGGGAAGGAAGTGGGAGGGCTAGGGGAAAAGATAGAAGGGAATGGGATTAATATGAGAAAATGGAAAAACAGGAACAAAATCTTTGTAAATAGGGAGGGCTGGAGGGGTTGAAGGGAGGGCTGGGCAAGGGTGAAAAATAAGAACCAAGAGAAACTATGTAAAGGTGCAAATTTCCAATGATGAAAGTCATTATATTGTATACCTAAAATGTATCAATGATTAGAATGAATAATTGATAATGCAAAATAGGAAGAAAAGGTCCAAAGGGGTAGGGGTAGTGGGAGGGGCAGGGGAAAGGAAAGAAGGGAAAGGACAAATGATGAGAAATGGAAAAAATGGAAATAAAGTCTTTGTAAATAGGGAAGGGTGGAGGGTGTGAAGGGAAGGCTAGGAATGGGGAAAAATAAGAACCAAGTTGCATCATTTAAAGGTACAATTCCCAATGAGAAATGTAATTGTGTTGTATATCTACAAGATACCAATAAAAGAATTTAATAAAAAAAAGAAAAGAAAAGAAAAGAAGAAAAAAAAAGAAAGAAAAAGCCTAAAACACCAGCAAACCTAGTGTTACCAAATCTGTGAGGACAGAAGTTATACATTATTTGAGAGGCCAATGCGAAAAGCAGTATCCTTAAAATGCCAGTTTTAAGTTTGAAAAGAAAAGGGAAAAATTCATCAAGATTTTGAGGGCATTTTTAAAATCTAATCCTTGAGTTTCAGAGTCAAGGGAAGGTTTTCAGAGGCTGAAAACAAAGCAAATGATTAAAGTGGGAAATGTCCATAGCATGGGAGATGAGGAATGATTCTTACTTGGGATCCTTTCTGTAAAGAAAATAAAAATGATAAAGAGTTTCATCACAGTAGCCACAATGTTGGTAACAGAGGTAAAGCATTTGAGGATGAGAAATACATCGGCATTATTATGGCTTGTGTTTAGATGTCCCCCAAAAAGCTGCATGCAGTCACAGATGGGGATTTTCCTGGAATTGATTCAAGGTGCAATGCTAGGGTGGTACCCACCCTGAGTAATCTGAATAAGATAAAAGGGGTATAAAGATGCTGTTGAGGGCCCCTCCCCCTTCTCTGGTTGCTTTTGCTGTCTTCCACCACCATGAACTATTGTCCCTCTGCATGTGCCACTCTGCCTTACGGCCACCCAATTATGGACTGAAACCTCTACAAACTGTTAACTAAATAAACTTTTCCTCCTTTAACTTTGTGTGTCAAGTATTTTGTCTCAGCAACAAGAAAAGTAATAACACATGATTGATAAAAACTACAACATTTGAGTGCACTTTGAAAAGAGGAAATTGAAAAGGAAATCTTGCAGAAAAACATGCCCAGGATCACATGGTAAAATGAGGAAAAGTGTTAGCTTTTCTTTCATTCTCTAGGTGTTATTTCTTGTAAACTAAAACTAATTGCAATGGGTTGTAGATATAGCAGGTTCCTTAATTTCAGCACAAGTATGAGCCTTTAAAAAGCAAAAAAATATATATTGTGTGTCCTTCACAGGAGTAATAAGCTCAAAAAACATTTGTTCTACTTTCATTTTAATAAACGGGCAACATTTCATCACTTCAAATTTAAATGTAGAAATTATAAACTAATTATACAATTTAATCTTATTTAAGTTGAAGCTAATTATTGAGCAAACTGGTTCTCTTGGATATTAATTAATTTTCTGTAAGTACTTGTTGAATGATGGAATGCATATACAAATACCCTGAACTTCAAATTTTATTTGAGAAAACTTTATATGTAACTGAAAATGACACAATTTAGAATTGG
Organism: Heterocephalus glaber; assembly: GCF_053883595.1. Lineage (NCBI taxonomy): Eukaryota > Metazoa > Chordata > Mammalia > Rodentia > Bathyergidae > Heterocephalus > Heterocephalus glaber. Next base: position 33,369,524 of record NW_028258138.1, on the reverse strand, counting down.
TTGTTCTCTACCCTAGATTCTAATAATTGATATATGAATCATACATCTACCATAATAGAATTCCTTATTTACTGTTTTAATATTCCATTCCATATCAGCTTTTAACCTTTTTCAAGAACTAAAGTCATTTATATGAGTCATTATTATAAAATTTATATATTGTTTAAATAACAAGGTAATTATCTCTTTAGGATAGGGAAATTACTAAATTGCTCTTAATATTTGTCCTGCTGGTGATAGGCTTCATGTAATCATACCACTCCCTCAAATGTAGGCTTAGAAAAGAATGTATCATTAATGCTGTGTTACATTAGATGACAATGTCTATTCAGAGAGAAAGAGAAAGGGAGGGAGAGAGAGAATTGATTATTATCCCTGGGATTAGCCTAAACATGTAAACACTTAGAAGAGATAAGAAATGTTTAGAGGATTTCACTGGAGATAGTCTTTGCTTCTGACTCTGAAGATGAAGAAGCATATATGGGAATGAGAGTGGCAGATGAGACCTACCAATGACTAAGCTACAACCTGAAGGAAAATAAGGACCTCATTCCTACAACCACAAGGAAGTAAATTCTTCCATGCAAATATGAACTGGGAAAAGAAAATTTCAGACTCTAGATGAGAGAAAATGTCTGGCCAGCACTTTGATTTAAACCTGATGAGGTGTAGATGGGAAAATCCAACCAGGTCATGTCCAGATTTCTGGTCTACAGAATTGTGAGCTAATACCTGGGTTTTATTTAAGTTGGTAAGTTTCTGGTAATTTGTTACATAGCAAATAGATCTAGTATTTTTTTCAAACATAACCATAAAATATAACATAATATGAAGGGAAAACATTCCATTGAGTCATTTAACATTCAAGAACTAATTATATGGGATAGTGCTAATAATTTATAATTCATGTTGATTACTATATCACAACTTTTCACAGACATTGATATTCATATTTAAGGTTTTCATTCTAAAAGACATTCTTCATAAGTCATCATGAGTATATGAATCTTGGATGAAAGTAGAGCAATGGGGAAAGGAATATATTTTTTAAAAATGATGGAGTAAAACAAGGTATATTTCTAAAAGGCTATTTTTTTCTCAATTACAAATATTGAGAATTTGGGAATGTATCAATGTTTATAATGCTAAAGGTATCATAATAAAATGATATGCAATTTCCTTACTCTCACAATACTTACAGTCCAGAATTGAGAAGACAGTAAGCAAAGATATAAGTAAATGAAAGATAATTTCAGGAAGTGATTGGTTCAATAAAGTTAATAGGAAGAAGAATGTGAGCATGATGAATAGGATTATTTATATTGAATATATTGATCATATTCATTGTAGAGAAGAATGTGAAAAGTGAGTGCTGAGCTCAGGAGTGATGGGAATGAGATCAACCATAGACTTGCAAATTAAAATACAGTGTTTAATTTTATGTACAATGAGAAGACATATAAAGATTCTAGGAAAGAAAGTGGCATGATGTCACTTAGGTTTTGGAAAGATAATTTGTTTGATTTCTCATGAATCCAAGAATTACTTCATGACATTTTAATAGTGTTTCAAATTTTGCCGCACATTTTAAATTTTTCCTATTTTCCTTCCTTTTATTTAGCTTTCTTTATGTTTTCTTTTCTATTTTTCACCTTCCTGCCCATTATGCCTGTGTTGGCTTTTCTTTGCCACAAATATAAGATTTGAAGAAGTATATGCAGAAATTCAGAATATATTTACAAAGCTTTGGAAAAGCCTAAATGTGATGTAGACTTATAAGAATGTTTTGTGTTATAATTTGGCTAGATTATTTGGCGTTTAAATGGAACTTAATTATTTGAGCTACATGATTGTCAGAAAAGATCACTGAAGGATAAACAATTACTTTTAATTGTTACAGTACTTCTGGATTACAAGTTTTCTGCTGAGAATTGATATTAATTTTACAATAATTCTTTTATATGTGATTTGATGCTTTTCTATCTGTCTCTTGTTTTTTTAGAATTTCTTCTTTGTCTTGACTTTGGACATATTGACTAAAATGTGTTTTGCAAGTAACCTTTTTTTTTTTTTTGAGTCTATCACATGTACTTTGAGCCCCCTGGACCAGCATGTCCATATCTTTCCCAAGACTGGAACAAAGCTTCAGCTACTGTTCACTAAATAGGTATTCTATGCATTTTTCTTTCTCTTTTTTTATTTTTTAGAAGAGGTATATTGCAAAGATTTCATCACTAAATACTGTCTCACAGGACTTTCAGGTGTACTTCATTCTCTTATAATTTTTTCAGTGTAACTGTATTGTTTTGAAAAACCTGTTTCAGTCAAGCTCCATAATTCTTTCTTCTGTTCAACATGGTCTGTAGTTGAGGGCCTTGAATGTGTGGGATTTTTAATCTATTGAGTTCTTTGGTTTTGATAATTTTTATATTGATCTCAGCTGAATTTCACATTCAGATCTTTATCTTTATTAAAATATTTTTTGAAATTCTTTTGCAGCAAGTTCATCAATTTCTTTTTCTCTAGGCTGATATTCTGTCACATTTGGAGCAACATATTACCTTGTTTTTTATGCTTCTTGTGTCCCTACATTGATATTGTTCTTGCAGGAAATCAATTGCTTCTATTGCTTTTGTAGGTAAAATTCAAAGATAAAAGTTTTTTTCTTGATGATATTCTTTAGAATATTTGTTGGGTGTGTGCTGGCATTAGTTCCAAGAATGAAGAGCAGTGTAGAGCCCATGCAGCTTTTGCAGTTTCAGCCATATAGGGGATCTCTACAGATTTCTCAGTAGTTTAGGCTGAGGAGTTTTGTGGGATGGTTCTGCCAACTGAGATGCAGCTTTCTGATGCAAGATGAATTCACTAGAGGATCTGAGTTCACTGGAGGATCTAGGTGCAGAGCACACAGCTTTTGCTGTGGGGCACCTTTCAGTTTCAATGGATTGTAAGAAGTTAGGAACACTCTGTCAGGACCAGATGTACATGTCTTAATATCCTCAAGAGCAATGGCATGGTGCCCTTCAATAACTGCAAGACTCTTCTGTTGTGGTTGGAAAGACATAAGAAGGTACTGCTAACATTGAGGTGAGCTGCTTATTAGTGTCCAAGGGCCACAGTGACTTACAGCAATGGGCCTAAGTGGTGTGCTCATCATTGTTTCATGGTTGTGTGGATGCTTCCTGGGGACCTGGCAGGCCAGGATGCTCAGAATGGACTACCTAGCTGCTTTGAGGAGGGTCTTAGTAAGCATCCTAACTCCTTTCCCTAACTATGGTAGGGTAGTTAGGGACATCCAGCTTGTTTCTGGGACTGTAGGTAATTGAGGTCCTAAGATGGCACAGTGCAGGAGGAACTTGAGGGAGAGAAGAGCATAACATGAGCTGGCTACTTTCTCTTTGTAATGCAGTAGCATGGATTGTCCTACAGGTTCCCAGAAAGGGCTCAGGGCCTGTGAATGATAAAGACTTCTCTAGCAGCAAACACTTTAGTATTTGGTGTTGTTGGCAACCTCCGGAAGCCTCCTGCTTGCCCGTTACCCAGAACATGATATCCTCTTTGTATGGGGTAAATCTTGTTTGTGAAGATGGATGTTAGATATTATATGTGTGATGTTTGAGTGATTGTGTGAACTTGAGAAGTTTGGTTAAGAGAAGATCAGCTAAACTGACTAAGCAATTCCACCCTCTAGGGCGTGGGAGATTCACTCTAGGAAGGTTGTTGCCTGGATGTTATAAAGAGAAAATGAGGAAGGACCTGGCTGCTTCTGTTCCTTTGGAGGAGCTGTCATCTTTACCCTGGACATCCTCTCTTGCCTTGTAGCATACACTCTTTGGCTTCCAGCCGGGATCCTTCAGCCTTCCTTCTGGTGTAGACTCTTCAGCTTCCATCACACAGACCCATTGGCCTCCTGATATAGACTTGGACAGGACACTGCAGTGAGCTCAAGACCTTTGATGGAATCTTCTGGTCTCCGGTGTGAAGACAGACTTTCTGTACTCTTCCTCTTCTGACTCTGTGGCCAGCCATTGTAAGCCAATCTTGTAAATTCGTATATATTTACGAATTTTTTTGTATGTTTCTCTAGTGAATACTGACTGTTACAATGCGCTTCATTCCTACTTTATAAGGACAATCTGATTCTCTGTGTTCCACGGTGTCTGCCATGTTGTCACAGAACTCTTGCAACTTCTTCACACACTCTACAGGAAAATCAGTTCCTTTAGTCCTTTTCTATACAGAGAAATATGCCAGTCATCTCTAGTTAGCCATGTTGCAGGCATCTGGGAAAATTTTGATCCTACTGATAAAAATAATGAAGAAGGAATTTTGTATGAAAATAAAAATATTAAATTCAATATATTTTGAAACAACAGTTAGGTTCCCTTTCTCTCTCTCTTAATGGGTTACCTTTGTTCACTAAAAATTATGTAATGTCAAATATATCTTTTACAGTGAGAAAATGTAACATTATTATGACAGTGAATAAATGTGAAAATGTTATTGTTGTTTGCAGAGCAATTTTGTGTGAGAAAAAGGATTAAATTTTAGCACTATAATTTTTTTTTTCTTTTTGGTACAGGGGATTAAGCTCAGAGATCTTGTACTTGAGCACTGTATGTTTAATTCTGAACTGTATCATGTGCACTTTGGCAGCACATATACTAAAATTCTAAACTGGATCTGTAATGACTCTACATTTTGTAATACCTATTTTCTAGCGCTATCATACTAAATACCTCAAAATACCTTTTTATTTAATTAAATATTTAATTTTAAATGCCTTGTCTTATTTTTGTGTGTCTTTTAATAGTATATTTGCCTGGCAGAGCTTCAGCTAATTGTCAGCAATTTAAAATTATAAATAGAAAATAGAACATATAATAAGCTTTGTAAACAGTTCCTCTGTTTCACTAAAGAAACAGTGCATGTGATATGGGAATTAAAGCTTAACTACACAAACTACACAGGGCTGGATTCAAAATTTTACCTTGGTACAAACAAAATCTGTTGACTTGAACAAGTTCCATAACTTCATTATGACTCAGTTTTTATTTTAATTAAATAGTAATAATAAAAGTGTATCTTTCCTGAAGTTAAAGACAAATATTCTAAATGGAGAGATAGATAAGTAGTTAGGTAGTTGGTAGGTAGATGGATGGATGGATAGACACATGTACAGTATTTAATATTTATCTGGTAAAAGCTGTCAACTGAAGTATATGATTATTAATACAATCATGGCTATATGGTTTAGTCTTCACTAATTGCAGTTAGATAAATCATTTATATGAGCATACTATGATAGTTAAAATGATAAAGAAAACAAAAGCAAACTTTTCCTGTCTGTTTACTTACACATTCAAATATTATTAAAATAGCACACACATCATCATTAATAAAGAAGAATTATATCAGCATTCTAAAAATCAAACCAAGACATTTCAAATAAACAAAACTTAGATTTTTTTAAGGCTATATTTGGCTTTATCCCTCCAAACGTGAAGATCCAATATTTTTTTTAAATCTTGATTTATGCCTTGGGGAACAAAGTATAAGCCAAGGATAATTCATTGACCTGACAAAAACTACAACAAAAAGAGAAAAAGTCAATGGGATTTGGTGATAGTTTATCACTCACAGTGACTGGGTTTATCTCTGGGCCAAAATCAATAACGTTGGGCAAAAAAACAACTTAGATGGAAGAATGCACTGAATGTCTTACTAGTTTATATGTGTATTTCCTTTTCTTTTACTTCATTTTTTAATCCAGTGAATTATTCTTGAAGATGCCTTCATATATGAAAATACAAAAAATCCAATTTGTCTTGAATGATGACAGAAATAAAATTAAGGTAAATTTATTATCACTAAGTCACCAATATATCTAGTCACATTTGTATTCATAAATTTAAATTCACAAGGTCTTTAATTATTTTTACTATTGTTTAATCTCAAAATACAATTCCATTATATATTGCTCATAAAATCATTAGTAAATTAGACTTGAATCAAAATTCTCATTAATGATTTTTCAATGGTAATTATTCAAAATAAGAATAAAAATTGTTACTGTTTATTTATTCATAGAAACATCACCAGATTGTTCTACTTTTTACCATAAAGATAAAGCCTCAGATAGGTTTGAAAATTGTTAATGTGTACACACAATATTTAAGACAGGATAATCAACAATTATTAACCAATCATAACCTCTGTAATTTCTACATCAAATCATATAAAATATTTTGTTAATTTATTTTTTCACAGGTTTGGAGCTGGTTAATGTACATGAACTAACTTTCTCAAGTAACATAATATTTACAAGTTTTATATTAGTAAAAAGGTAATAAAAATTATAATATATTGACTTCATCAGAACTATATTCTAGTCTCAATATTTTGCATATATCATATTAATACATACAAAATGTGTATAATTTTTAAAGCTATTTCATTGTAAGTGAAGAAGTTGGTGAATCAAGCCCAAATCCCTACCATACTTTTATTCTTCAAAGTCCAAATGTGTATATCATATGTGATAGGTAAGCAACTAAGAAAGTTGCACAACTTTAAAAAAATAAGAATAAAAAAGTAAAAGTAAAGGGGTATTTGCCAGAATAATATTATAACCCTCATTTGGAAGTGTAAAAATTGTAATATTCTATCCCACTTTAAAAGTGAACCTGGTTATTCTGCCATAAACTATTAAAAGGGTATTTCTGGTTCAAAGTTGAGGAATAGTTTATTATTCACAGCAATTGAATTGGTTCTCCATGTCCTAACTTGAGTGTGTGACACCAAGAAATCTAGTGATACTTGCACATGTAATACATTATAAGAGAAAAACTTAGTGAACAAATTTGTTGTTTGATATAGAAGGATAAACACTCTGTCTTTCAAAGGACTGTTTGATGTAGAAATATCCTTGGAAAGATAATCCAATATAAATTTCAGTTGGTGCTTTTCTTTATAAAATGTGTAAAAATGTCAGAGACCCATATCAAAATATTTATCAAGAGTGCTTTCTAAGTTCTCAAATATGACCCAATTTTTCAGATTCAGAATCCATTTCTTGACATATGGCCACAACTCTAGAAAAATGTTTGCCATACTCCAGTATAGTAAATAGAAACTAAGATCTTTTTCAGAGTTTTTCTGCAAAAGAATCTACAAGCTTTCTTTGGGATTCTGTCACTGGATAAAAGGGACAACTCTAGGACACACTGCGAGCACTACTAAATCATCTTTGAAACTCAAATTGTCTTCATCTATGTGTATATTAACAGAGGACTACAGAGACCAGGTCAGAAATGAAAAACCTGGCCAAAGTCTGATGCACAGTGTGTCAACAGTTCCTGTAGGTTATACATTGGTCACTTACCTTGGGGGCGAATACATAGTTTCAACTAACATATTTGATTTGGGGCACAATTCACATTCTGTTCTATATTGTAAGGCTTATCACAAACAATAATGACAAATGGGAACCCCTGCAAATGTCATCCATGACCCACAATCGATAAATCAAAACTATATTGGACACCTGTTTCAGAAGAGGTACTCTAGTGATATTTACAGAAACTAGATAATTCTGGACAATTACGATAGCCAGCCACAAGCTTAAACAATTAGTTGCCTGGTCACAGCTTCAGTATCAGCTGAAAAAGAAGATTAATAAGGTCATAGTTTTGAGATTGATATGATAGTGATCTAAAAAATCTATTTTTATTTCACTTAAAATAGTTAATAAGAAATAGTATTGTTCATCTAGGATAAGCACAATATTCAATTAAACTTTTGCTTTAGGGTTGTATTAAAGGTCCTGTCCTGTATTGTCCTTTAATTCAGACATTTGGACCTCTGGATATTCCATGGAACATTGCAGTGATTGATTACTTCTACACACTGTGATGACTTGACTATTGGATAAATGAGCAAAAACAGTAGACATTTTCTTTTTTTTTAACTTTAAGAATTCATGCACTTCAAAAAATATACAAAAAGTGGGAGAGAAAAGAATGATATAACAGATTTATTTTTAAATATCAACATTTACTACTTGTCAGCAATTACATTTTTTATCTTTTTAAAATTATGATGAAATATTTTGGGTGCCAAGTTTGATTAATGGATGAGGGTACATAATTTAAAAATTTTAAAATATGGAAAATGTGAGCAAAAATAGGAAGACTATTGGCCTACGCAAGGTAAGTCCCATCATGGCTCACACTGGAAGCACTTTGGGAACTTTATTTATTTTTTTAAATGAATTTTATTGGTATATTTAAGTATACAATAAAATAACACTCATCATTGGAAATTTGCCCTTTATATAAGCTTTCTTGGTTCTTATTTTTTTGCCATTCCCCTGCCCTCCCTTCAACCCCTCCATCCCTCCCTATTTACAAAGACTTTGTTTCCATTTTTTCATTTTCTCATATTAATTCCATTCCCTTCTTTCCTTTCCCCTACCCCTCACACTTCCCCTTCCCCTTTGCCCCTTTGCTTCCTATTTCACATTATCTATTATACCTTTTAGTCTTTATTTACACTCTGTTTCTCACTCTAGAGAAACTATTCAGTATTTACACATGTGTGTCCTATTTATTTCACTTAAGAGTATCCACTCAATGTGCATCCATTTAGCTATCAATGTCTCTAATTTCTCATTTTTTATGGCTGAGTAGTACTCCATTTTATAAAAAAACACATTTTCTTTATCCAGTCTCCAGTTGATGGGCAATTGGGCTGCTTCCAAGTTTTAGATACTACAAATTGTGCTGCTATGAACTTGAGTCTACATATATAACTGTGGTAGGATTCTTTTAATTATTTGAGGAAGATACCCAGCAGGGGAGTAACTGGGTCAAATGAGGCTTCCAGTCCTAGCTCTTTGAGTTAACTCCATACTGTTTTCCACAGTGGTTGGACCAGTCCACACTTCCACCAGCAGTGGAGCAGAGTTCCTCTTTCCCCACAGCCCTACCAACATTTGTTATTGGTTGATTTCATGATAGCAGCCATTCTTTCTGGGGTGAGGTGAAATCTCAGTGTTGTTTTCATTTGCATCTCTCAAATGACCAGTGATGCTGAACATTATTTCATATGTTTATTTGCTGTTTCTACTTCTTGGTCTGAGAAATGTCTGTTCATTTCAGATGTCTATGTTTGGATTGGGACTTTAAATTTGGGAGGCCTGATTTTTTTAAGTTCTTTATAGATTCTAGATATTAGACTTTTATCTGAGGAACAGCAAGTGAAAATTTTTTCCCACATTGTGGGTTGTCTCGTCACACTGTTGGTGGTTTCTCTTGCTGTGCAGAAGCTTTTTAATAAGAGATCAAACTTGCTGATTCTTTGTGCTAGTTCATGGGCAACTGAGATTTTGTTCATAAAATCTTTTCCTACACCAATGTCTTCGGGGTTTCTACCTAATCTCTGCTCCAGCCGGTTTAGTGTTTCTGTTTTAATATTTAGATCTTTAATTCATTTTTATTTTAGTTTAGTGCATGGTGAGAGTTATAGGTCTAGTTTTAATCTTTGGCAAGTTGAAACCCAATTTTTCCAGCACCGTTTAGTAAAGACAGTGAGGGTGTTTAGCTTCTTTGTTGAAGATTAGGTGACTGAATGTGTCTGGAGTTGTTTTTGCGTCTTCTAATCTGTTGCACTGTTCCTCAGGTCTGTTTCTTTGCCAGTACCGTGCTGTTTTTATCCCAGTAACTTTGTAGTATAGTTTCAAGTTGGGGGTTGTGATAGCCCCTGCTATGTCTCTGTTGCCTAGAATCCCTTTTGCTATTCTAGGGCTCTTCTGGTTCCAAATGAATTTTTGGATTGTTTTCTCAAGGTCCCTGAAATATGCTGCTGGAATTTCAATTGAGATTGCATTGAATCTATATAGCAGTTTTGGAAGTATGGCCGTTTTTACTATATTGGGTCTTCCTACCCAGGAGCAAGGGATGTCTTTCCATTTGCTGATATCATACTCCAACTCTCTTTTCAGAGTGCTATAGTTTTCAGAGAAGAGGCCTTTGATTTCTTTTGTAAGGTTGATTTTTTTTTGTTAGGTTGGATGCAATTTTTGAAAGGAACTGTTTGCCCTATTTCTCTCAATGAGTCTCTTGTTCGTGTAGATGAAAGCTACTGATTTTTGTGTGTTGACCTTGTCCAGCTACTCTACTGAATTTGGTTATTAAGCCTTGAAGTCCTTTGGTGGAGTTCTTAGGGTGTTCCATATAGAGTATCATGTCATCTGCACATAATGGCAATTTGATGTCTTCATTTCCTATCTTTATTTAATTCTTTCTACTGTCTAATTGCTGTGGATAATATTTCCAAAACTATATTGAACAGGAGTGGTGATAGTGGACATCCTAGTCCTGTTCCTGATTTTAGTGTGAAGAATTTCAGTTTTTGACCATTTAGTATGATATTGGCTCTTGGCTTTTGATAGATGGCTTTTATTAGATTGAGGGAGAGATGGTCTATTCCAATTTTTTGTAGGGTTTTTATCATAAATGCATGTTGGATTTTGTCAAATGCTTTTTCTGCCTCTATGGAGATAATCATATGGTTTTTGTCCTTGGCTCTATTGATATAGTGTATTACATTGATTGATTTGTATATATTGAACCATCCCTGCATCCCTGGGATGAATCCCACTTGATCAGGGTATATGTTCTTCTTGACGATCTTTTGCATTCTGTTTACCATTATCTTATTAAGGATTTTTGCATCTATGTTCATTAGTGAGATTGGCCTATAGTTCTCTTTTTCAGTTGGGTCTTTCTCTGCTTTGGGGATCAAGGTGATGCTTGCTTCCAGGAATGAATTTGGGAGTACTGCTTACCTTTCAGTTTCATTGAAGATTTTAAACAGTAATTGCAGTAGCTCCTCTCTAAATGTCTTGTAGAATTCAACAGTGAAGCCATTAGGACCCAGGCTTTTCTTAGTTGGTAAGTTTTTTATTTCATTTTCAATTTCATTGATTGATATTGGGCTGTTTAAAATTTTTAGGTCTTCTTTGTTCAACTTTGGTAATTCATATGTATATAGGAATCTGTCTATTTCTTCTGTGTTTTCCATTTTATTGGTGTAGTTTCTCAAAGTAGGTATTGATCATCCTCTGGATTTCTGCTGGGTCCATTGTATTTTCATCCATTTCATTCCTAATTGCATGGATTTGAGCCTTTTCTTTCCATTTTTCTGATAAGATTGGCTAAGGGTTTGTCAATTTTGTTTATATTTTCAAGGAACCAACTCTTGGATTCATTAATTTTTGTGTGTGTTGTTCTCTTGTCTCCATTGCATTGATTTCTGCTCTGATATTTACAATTTCCTTCCTTGTATGAGCTTTGGGTTTGTCCTGCTCTTCTTTTTCTAGAAGGTTGAGGTTCAACATCAGGTTGTGTAATTGGGCTCACTTTGTTTTCCTAATATGAGCATTCACTGGTATGAATTTCCCTCATAAGACTGATTTCCATGTGTCCCATAGATTCTGATATGTTGTATTGTCATTGTCATTTACTTGTAGGAACTGTGTGATTTCTTCTTTGATTTCCTCTGTGACCCATTGGTTATTCAGTAGTGTGCCATTCAATTTCCATTTGTTTATTAAATTCCTGCCGTTTCTTTTGCTATGGATCCCAATTTCATTGCACTATGGTCTGATAATATACAGGGGATAACTTCAATTCCTTTGCACTTACTTGAACATGTTTGATGAGTGAGCATGTGGTCTATTTTAGAGAAAGACCCATGTGCAGCTGAAAAGAATGTGTATTCTGATTTTGTTTGTTGGAAGACTCTGTAAACATCTGTTAAGTTCATTTGTTGAAGAGTTTGATTGAGTTCTAGTACTTCTTTGCTTATTTTTTTGTCTAGTTGATCTATCTATGTGTGAAACTGGGGTATGGAGGTCCCTCACTATTATTGTATCAATGTTTATTTTATTTTTCACGTCTATTAGTATTTGTTTTATATAGTTGGACACACTAGTGTTTGGTGCATATATATTTATGATTGTGATCTCTTCCTCTTTGATTGTTCCCTTTACAAGGATGTAGTGTCTTTCTCTGTCTCTCTTAATCAGTGTTGGTTTGAAATTCAATTGTTCTGTAAAGAGGATAGCTACTCCTGCTTTTTTTGTGTGTTCCTATCATATAGAGTATTGTTTCCTACCCTCTAACTTTCAGTCTATGGGTTTCTTTTTTAATTGTGTTTCTTGTATGAAGTATATTGTTGGATCTTGCTTCTTGACCCATTCTGCCAGTCTATTTTTGTTGATTCGTGAATTGAGTCCTTTGATATTGATGGTTATAACTGATGTGTATTGACTTATCATTGTTTTCACTTTTTCTTTTTGTTGGATTCTCCCCCTTTGCTTTAATTTTTTGTCATGCCCAGTGCATTCATTCTGCTGGGGTACTGTGCTTGTAATCCTCATTGTCTTTTCCTCGGATATTGTCTAAAATTTTTTGGAGTGCCAGTTTGGTATTTATGAAGTTCCAAAGGTGCTTTTTGTCATGAAAGTATCTTATTTCTCCACAAATTTTGAAAAATATTTTTGCAGGGCACATCAATCTGGCTGGAGGCTGTTTTCCTTTAGGGTTTGAAATATATCATTCCAAGCTTTCTTGCCTTGAGTGTTCACATTGAGAAGTCTGCTGTGATTCTTACGGGCATTCCTTTGTATGTGATTTGTGTCTTTTCTCTAACTGCTTGTAGAATTTTGTTCTTCTGTTGGGTTTCTGGAATGTTGACTACTATATGCTTATTTTCAGATTTTTTTTGATCAAAGCTTGTTGGAGTCCTATTTAACTCACTTTTCTGTATGTTGACTTCTTTTCCCCTGCTTGGGAAGGTCTCTGCCATTACTTCTGTGAACAGTTTTTTATGTTGTCTGCACTCTCTCTTGTTTCTTCATTGACTCTGATCAATCTTATGCTATTCTTCTTTGCATTGTCTAGCAGCTGCTGGGTTGATTTCTCATGGTCTCTTACTATTTTAAAGAAATTTTTCTTTTCCTGGTCACTAATTGCAATCTTATCTTCTATATCTGAAACTCTGCCCTCACATTGGTTCATTCTGCTGCGCAGACTTTCAATGGAGTTTTTTAATCTCCTGGAAATCTGTTTGTATCTGTTTTATGGATTCTATTTGTTTCCTATGTTGGGATTCCATCATGTTCCTCAGATCCTCTTTTTTTTATCTGTGTCTTCTCTAGACTTATTAATCATGTCTTTCCCTATGGGCACAATCTCTGGTGTTATGTGAGAAATTATTTCTGATTTCATTTTTTCCAGATCCTCTTTTGTTGACAGTTCAGGGAGTCCAGGTAGTTGAGTATCAGATTGTTCCATCTCATTTCCCTTTGGGGTTGCTTTAGGTGATCTGAAAGTTTAGTTTTGAGAATGGTTTAGGTGTCTTCTCATTTCAACGGTGTGGGGGACATGTGTGCTGCTGGTGCCTGTGTGGCTCACCTCCTTGTTTCTGGGGATGATGGTATGGCAGCTTGGAAGGCTCCTCCTCAGAGCTGGGGGCCTGGGAAAATGGCCATCCAGTGTCAGGTGAGGAAGTGTCCAGATCATCTTCACACTGGAGACCAAAGGATTCAGTTGAAGGTCTGGAGCTCACTGCTGTGTCCTGTGTGAGTCTGTATCAAGAGGCCAATGGGTCTGTGATGGAAGGCTGAAGAGTCTATGTCAGAAGGAAGGCTGAAGAATCAGAGCATGCTGGAAGCCAAAGAGTCTGTGCTGAAAGCAGGAGATGATGTCCAAAGTGAAGATGAGAGCTCCTCCAAAGGAACAGAAGCTGGCATTTTCTTAATATGTATTCCTGAGGATGAAAGAGAAATCTTACATTGAATTAGAGACTGATCATTTTAATGAATTTCTAGTTGTTAGTGATTATTGGCACATCTTCTTCAAAGTAAAAGATAAATTGCTGCATTTGCATTTATTCACATCCACAGACATCCACATACATGAACACACACACACACACACACACACACACACACATGTACACACACCAACACCTGATAAGTTTTTCAGGTTATGGAGCACACATATTCTGAAACCCAAAAATATTGATTGCTTCCTCTTGTCAACTCAGGAAATTATGCCAGCTGTGATTGAGTCCCAAAGTCTCAGAAAGTCAAGACTCTGTTACACTGAACCATGGCTCTTGAGTCACAGGATCTGGCAGACCCTATGGTGATGAGGGGCCTGTGCAGGGAGAAGATTTGCTATACACATCATGGCAAAGTCTATAGAAAGAATCACAGTGCAGGATTCCTGGAGTAGGAACCTGCCACTGTCAGCAAAGCCTTTTACACTGTTTTTTTTTTCCCCCAATTTTTATTTTTTATTAGTACACACTTCTTGTGAAAAATGATTATGTTTTTCATGGGGAGCTATTACTTGTATGTAACACATCTTAATTCTTTCTTCAATCCCCTTCCTTCCTGCTCCCCTCCCTCCATCTCTTGGTCCCCTTCTCTTCTACCCAAACATGTAAACATCCAAAAGTCAATTAATGTAATGCACCTTTATGCAGAATTTTCAACCTTCATAGACTAAAGTTCAAAAATCTCCTGAGTAATTCAACAGATGCAGAAAAATAAGTTTACAAAATCTTCCTGACAAAAATATTAACAAAATAGGAGTAGAAAAATCCCTCTACCTGATACAGGCCTCTACAGATAATCTACAGAAAATATAATAATTAATGGTGAGAAAAATAATGAATGCTTTCTTCCTCAGATCAGACTCAACATGAAGAAGCACTTCCTTACCATTTCTACTCAACATTGCCCTGGAAGTGGTAGTTTGAGAAACAAGTAATCAAAAAAATTTAAAACATTATTAAATTATATGAGAGATTTCAATAAGGTTGTAGTATACTAGATTCATATACATCATTAATTTTTGATCTTATAAATATACCCATGAAAATGTCCAATAATTAAATAAATCCTTCCTGTCCTTGTTACAATAACATTAAAATAAGAAAACACATAAAATAATTTGAATAAAGTAAGAGAAAATCTTAAATACTACAAAATCAGTTTAAGAAATTAAAGAAGACCTGCATAAATATAAATAACTTCCTGCATTTGTGGATCATATGTTTGTGGGAGTAATTGTGTAAAGATAAGAATATTCCCTGAATTGATTCAGATTCATAATAATTTCTATCAAAATCTTATTTGGCTCTTTTGTTACATAAATTGGCATGGTAAGAGTAAAATAAATATGAAAGTTCAACAAACTCACAGTGGTTCCAAGATGATGATTTTCTTTCTTTTCTTTCTTTCTTTCTTTCTTTCTTTCTTTCTTTCTTTCTTTCTTTCTTTCTTTCTGTGGTAGGGATAAAACTTAAGGCCTCATTTGTGTATGCATTTTACTGCTGAATTAGATCTTTAAATCCCAAAAGATTCTTTCAAAAAATAATATTGAAGAATTCACATTTCCAAATTTAAAAAGCTATAGAAATCAAGAAAGGTTAATACTGGTATCAAGTAGAGTTATATACCAATGGACTACCATCAAGGTTCCAGAAATAAAGGCATAATTATTGTTAACTGGTTTTCAACAGTGTATAAACATTTCAGTGGAGGAAGAACTTTTTCAAAAGCTTTGCTGAGACAAATTTATCCACACTCAAATTAATGACTTTGGATCCCTGTTTCACAGTGAGTGAAATTTACTCAAAACTTTTGAAGCCCAAACACAAGACACAAAACTATAAAAATATTAGGTTGAAGCCTAGAGATGTTATTCATATGACTTTGGGTTGGGCAATAATTTCTTAGCTATGAAATCAAGTTCAAAAGTAGTGAAAGAAAGAATGGATAAATAAGGTTTAACAAAAATTAAAACTTGCTTTAAAAGATACCATAGAGAAGTAAAAAGAAAGTACATGTGCGAAGATTTTGCAAATCATATATCTGACATAAATGTTATGTATATGTTATGACTAAGGTAGGAAGAAATTGAAAACTTTGTTGTTGATGAGAAAGTCCTGCTCTGATACGTGGTACTTGTGATTATGACCTTTTTTAAAAAGAATAAGTTCTTCACAGATGTACCTAAAGGAATATTTAGGGTATCCTTTACAACTAGCTGAAACAGTGAAGAGAAAAAATGACTAGGCCAATGGAGGCTAGTCGAATATCTGCCACAGACCAGCTGCAGTCGATGTAGGGTAGGAAGGGGAGATGTCTTGGGACGGCGATGAGAAAAGAACCTTCACAAGCAATGTTCAGGTTCCCTCTGATAAGTCTCAGGGTCTACTTTATTTTTATATCTTTAAGCAATAGCTGGGAGGCATTGGGTGGAACATGTTTACATTTTAAGTTGCCTTAGCAATTTTCCATTGAAGTAAAGGTTATTTTTTACTAAACAAAGTACAATTCCTCTAAGCTGTTTCATTTCATTGAACATCACGAATACATATTTAAAAATTACAATTGTCCCCTTATTTACCCACACCTAAACAGAACAGAAAGTAACTTAATCAAAATCTTTATATCAGCGGGGGTACAAGCAAGATTTAATGAATTAAGTGTCAAATTTGTGGTTGCCAGCTGGCCCTTGAGAAACTGCACAATGTTTAATATAGTTTGCTATTAGCTCTCTATTTTACTTTACCTCTATTCATCTTAACTAAATGTCATTTAGGTTCATAGTCCATGAGCAGGAGATATTTACAGCAGTTTGAGAAATACTGAGTAACTTGTCTCCCTAATGTATTTACCTGTCTTAACATTCTTTCTATTTTTCATTTCTCACTATTTCTTTCATGTAAAGTCTGTCTTTCCAATCTTTTTGTAAGACCTCTTTAGTAAATAGAATGTCAACAATAAGAGGGGGAGACATACTAGTGGGGAAACAGAGGAGGTTTTAGGAGAGGTTTCTTTAGAAGTGGATGTAGCAATAGAACTAAGAGAAACTGGAATTTGGGACTTGTGAGCCAGATCAGATTTCAATATATCATTACCAATTTGCCTCATGGAGAGTTTGTTGTTAATCACAAACACAATGACTCCTGTGATCAGAGTAACAATTATAAACATTATGGCAAGAAAAAATAAAACATGAGGGTACGATGTGTTCCACCCTTTCTTTCCTCCAGCTGGAACTATGTCAAGCAGCAATGGAGGTCAGTTGGGCTTCGCCAAATATCATCCTTAGCTTCTCCCAAACTGGCATGGTGACAGAGACAGATTCCCAATAAACTACTGCTGCTGCTGCCTCTAAATGCCCAGTTCATCCACATTTAAAATCATCACTGAGCTCCTAGTCTAGTATGGTTCCTCCAGAGAAATGCATGCTTATAAGCAAGTTGCTGACATTGACTTTGATCACCTGTTTTTCTCAGTTCAGTGTTCATTTACTTTTTCTTTCTAAGTCATCCTACTCTCAAGGGGAGACTGAATGCCAGAACCACCAGCAATTGTTGAATATTTAACATTGCATATCATTTAACTAGTGAACCATTGAATAACCAAGAGTAAACTAAGGGGGTAAACCTAAACCGTGACCCTAAGAGCTAACGGTCAGGTTACATCCTATACCATCCGTAAACAGCCAGCCTCACTGATATTGTAGTAGTTTTCTAAATGTGAACCTTAAGCATTAGCTCAGATGAAACACCATGAAAAAGATGAGGTCATCTTTTAAGATGTATTATGTGTATCGATTCAGACAACTTGATATGATTCTGTATTGTAAGGAGGATTATGAGTCTATGAGCCAAATAAAAGAACAACAGTAGCATTACTTACCATCTCTCTCCAATTAAGATTATTTTAAGCATGTCCATTCTGTACAACTCTGAACACCACAGGATTGGAATATTTTTTAGCCAAAGATGGTACACTCATATCAAAAGAAAAAAGAAATAGTACCATGGAAATCCACATTAGAGATGCTGTTGTGATCTAACAGGATTTCTTATGCCTGAAGAGGCAAGAAGAATGATCACCGTATTAGTGGAGGTAATTGAGTCTGATCAACAGGAAACAGGAAAATATTCATGAAACCCAGGTAATTCTTATGGGCATCTGTTTGTATTCCTTCCATCAGTGTAATTGTGAACAAACACATGTGACAAGTCCAGACTGAGAAGCAAATAAACAGGGATCACAAAACAGGTAAGCTGCCAAGACCTAACAAGTGAGCATGAGGAAAATGTGCCATCCTCACTCAGGGAAATTTGAAGTGAAAGAAATGCATTGTTACTAAGGGCTCTAGATCCTATAATCTGAAGTTCGTGTTCTCTTTTATACTAAGACTACATTTTTCTCCCAACTCCCCACTTCCTCCAGTAGCTGCTTCACATGGAAGATTTAGGATTTCAACACGTGAATTTTAGGTGACACAAACATAGCGTTAACAATACTCTGCCCTGCCTCACCACTCATTCCCTTCTCATATGCAAAAATACATTCATTTCATACCAGCACTACCAAAAATCTTACCACATTGCAAAAATAACTTTAAAATCTAAGGATAAAATCAGATGTATTAGAAACTTAAGGTACAATTTATATTTTATTTAGTTTTAAGTTTCTAGAGAGGATGTTAAATTTGTACCTTTCTATATATTTTGAAATGCTATTATCTCTTACATCATATGCTCCTACCAACTTATAAAAAACACTGAGATTGAAAATATATTTTCCGCTGAAAATTGTGAGCATATATTTATTCCAACATGCTTATTGAGATAAATGTATAAGAGAAAAGAGGTAAGTTGTTGAAGTTTACTAGTGTTAGTAATGACAGAGATAGGGTTACTAAGCCAGAACATGTTTTATGAAGTAACAAATTCTTGAACTATGGAACATGCAAGAATCAAGTATAAGTCAATAAACATGGCTTTCCAATAACATAGTTTTAAATGTTATTTATTACGAATTACATTTATCCATGCACCAAATTCTTGGATATTATATTTTATATTCTAATTTTCAAAATAAAATGTGCAAGCCTCAGGATTTAAAAAATTCAACAAGCCAGAATAGAATTTTACATAAAAAACAAAACGTTTTAGAAATAAAATTTAGTCAACTAGTCAGATAGTTTTCTTTCTAGATTAATAATATAAATATCAAAAAGTGAGAGAAATGAAGTAAATGAAATGTTTGTTTTAAAAGATTCCTAATCAAGTCTTTCAAGTTCTCAAATGCAAAGGACATCATAAATAATCATCATGAACATAGCTTTTAATTAGCAATAGGCACATAAATTGTGATGATATAATATACGTATTCACCAACCAAACAGGCACATTACAAATCTCATTTATCTTTTTTGTTCTGGTAGCTTAGCTTATGAATTTACCTCATAATTTATTTTAGTTATTATAATAATTGGCTATTATCTTATGGTAAAATAATTTACTAGAGTAATGGACATACTGTTTGCATCTATTAATAATACTAAATTCTCATTGTGATCAACCTCAATAGACCAAAAAACTAAGATGAATATTACAGAAGTAGGTGGCATACACAAGATCTTAGAAATCAAGATACCCTAATAATTATTTTTATAATTAAGATATAGGCTATATATATCTGGAATTAAAATGAGCTCTAAGGATAAATCAAGCTAAACACATGACTTTAATTTTTTTTTTTTGGTATCAGGGTTCGAACTCAGGTCCTTGAACTTGCAAAGCAAGCATCGGAACAACTGAGCTAAATCCCGGACCCAACACGTGACCTTAATTTGAAAATATATAGCTCTATATAGTAGCAGACATCATCAGATCTGCTTACCTATGTTATCCTTTTGCTCAGCTAAGGTAAATCATTGCACTGACTATAGGTTCTTATTCATATTAGAAGATAAAAACACTTACTGATTTCTTATTCCATAAAATTCCAATAAGAAATGCATTTTAAAATGAAGAAATTTCATGAGCAATTCATGAACAAAAAGTCATGATCATATAAGAGTTAAACTAATGTAGAATTCCTTCAAATTGCAAATTTATTTGTAATATTGGGAACAGTATATGTTAAATTTAAGAACTCAGGATATGTTTGATGCCGATAATGTGATATTGGTAGAAAAGTGAATGTACGACTATAATCCTATACTATGAAGGAATACTTCTGATGTTCTGTTAATGACTTAAGCATATGAGAAAAGTCTTTCCTTGAAATGGAAGGGAAGTTCACTTTTTGACAAGCTCTAAATGAGCTATTTACTATTTGGAAGCAAGTACTTTAATATTCAACATAGGAAGGGACAAAAATCAATCACAGTCATTTTTCAACAAAGTCAATTCCTTTTCTATTCAAGACCATATTAATTTATAGTCTAATGTTACTAGAAGGGAGATTTCATCAAAATTTGCAAAACTCAAAACAAGAATACTCTCCTACTTTTTTAGAATGAACAGATAATGCAAAGATTGCCTTTTAAGTTAATGTAAAAGGTTACCATCACTGTTTTTCTAAAATTGAGGTGACATGCCAGTCTACTTTATACTCAATGTGACTGACTGTTACAACATCATATTATATCTTTTCCTTTCTTATTTATTTTTAGGGGGTGATGTCAAAACAAAATATCTTCTTCAATGTTCAATGAAAGTATTACAAAGTAGCAAGCACGTACAACTTATCATGATATAAAAGAAGGTATAAACATTTTACAGATATGTTATGCTTTCACATATGCTGTATCTCTTGGTGACGGAGTAGCCAATCTTTGTAATACCATGGTCTTCAAGAAGCATGTAATGTTTTCTTATGTGCTGAAATGTAAGAATAACTAATATAAAGCAATCAAGATCCTCATATGCCTGAAGTAATATTGTCCAAGTTTTCCAAGCACAAAACATTAACTCTCTGTAGTAAATACTTTTAAAAACTTATATTACTCTTTAAATTATTACCTGTTTTTAAATATCATTATCTCTTGAACAATTAGAACTGTTCAGGAAGTACACATTATTAATATCATTTTTGTGCACATATGAAAACCTCAGAAGCATAAACAATTGTTAAGGTAAAGCAATAAATAGCCAAGTAACTATGTCATGTCTTTGTGCCTCAAATCCTAATCAAAATGGGCACTAGTTGTGCATCATCTAGATAAAATTTGATGCTTAATGTAGGTGCATAGCAGGCTTACATATACATTGTTTATTTTAAAAACTATGGTATATTATATTTATCAGAACAGAAAGCAATTAAAACATGTTTATTATACAGACATATATAGGTCAATTCCTATAAAACTATGAGCAAAGCTAAAACAGTTAAATTAAGATGACTGATATTGTCCTATTTTTATAATTTCCATACAGAAACTGAAATCTTAGTGAAGCTATTACTTGTTATTTTTTTCTACAAAGATTATACTTGGGACTAAACATCACTTGTCTAGATTTATGCCTTAACCACATAGACTTTTTAAACCAAACATTTTTTTCTGTTTACTGTTTTTTCTTCAAACTATTAGATAATTTTCCTATAATATATAAAACATTTAAAAAGTAGTGGTTGGACATTTTCTTGTTTTTTAAACAATTACCTAGAGAAATATCAGGCGGGAAAAAGTAAGATAAATGGGATAAGATTACAGAGAATGGGAAAAGACTAGAAAAGGGAGAAATGCCAAATTATATCAGTTTAATGAAATTTGATATAACTGTATCACAACTCTTCTAACTAACTTTAATGATAGAAAACATTTTATTCAATTATTAATCAATATAAAGTTTGTTGTCCTTATTTATGTGACATATGGTTTACTATGGTGATAAGAGTAGTCAATAAGACAGACATGGAAAATTTTATTGAATTTTAGTTGAGCTTTTCTTTGCAAATTTACAAGGTCTTCTTATGACCTAGCATATATGATACTATATCTTACTACTATATTCACCTCCACTGTCTAAAGCAAGTCTTAAAAATGCTGCATTGTGCCTTGAAAATATATTTCATAGAAAGCCATTATTGGAGGATGAATTATCTACTCTGGTAACAGGTTCTTAGATTTTTTTCAACTTTTTTTAAACTATAATTCCCACGAACATTGTGAGAAGAAGGATTTCTTTCTCAAACTGTGTTAGTTTAGAAACTGTTACTGTTGTTCCAGAGTACAATCTTCTCCTAAATGTTAAGCATTTGCCACACTTTAGAATTATCACAGATGACATATTAGCATCCAGATCTTACAAAGTTGTAAGCATGTATCCTTTAGTGGATATGATTACATGATTAAGAATCAGCTGCTTGGACCTTACAAGTGCCATCATCTAACCTCCTGATCATTTACTCAAGGAAATAATGTTAAAAACATTATCCTCTAGGGCCTTCTCAAATATGCAGGAAATGCTTTAGACTTGCATATGCATCAGCTTTATGTCAACTCATGATGAGCTACCTGTTTCATTAGATATTTAAGAAAAGATATTTCCAGGAAAATATCCTGGCATATGGTATAACTACTGAATCCATCGCATTGCCACTTTTCATATTGTTTTATGGGCAGAGAAACAAGGCACAGTATGTCTACAGGGAGCAATAATTCACTGGAGGTTCTGTTTTTAACGTAGCCTGCACACTAAATTATGAAGGCAGATTGTTTCTTGGTGTATGGTGAAATTTATGGCATGCACATATTTTTCTGTAAATGTCCCTTCAATTGAAACATGTTACACAAAACTCAGAAGGGTTCTTGTTGGATTTTGATGGGGGAAGGATGATAAATGATTTACATAGAATTCTGATTGATGTTATTTTAGGAAGTTGTAGAAACTGTTTTAAGCTAGATTCAACAAATGTTCCTATGAAAATAAATACAATTGGTGTAGGCAGTGTACAGAGAGTTTGCAAAGTATAAATGTAATGTCTGAGATTCTCTTATCTGTCTGAATCCTTCCTACCCTGTGCACTCATGTCCAACATTTTTAATTAAGCACCAATAATTTCATCCCTCAAAAACCTATAAGACATAAAATTCAAACTCTCCAAGCAAAAGTAAATTTACACTTAATTTCACACTACTCTGTAAATGTATGATAGCATATCATATTCTAACTGATTGCTGGGGAGGCTTTACCTACCCTGTAAAAAGGAAACCCTGATAAGTCTACACCAAGAAATGGTCAGTGTTAGTAAAAGGTTCACTGAACACACCACTTTGCATTTAGATTACCAAGAGTGGTGAATTAAGTATCAAATTTTCAGATGAAAGCTAGCAGAAAGAAAAAAAGTAGTTTTGAGGTTCAATTTTACTCCTTGATGATTTTTCCAGTGCATTCTCCAAGCTAGTTTCCTCTTCACTCAAACATATTTGCCAATAAACAGTCTAATTCACACCTATAATGGAATATGCATCTAAGATACACAGAACCACTTCACAGAAATTTCTACTTTTTCTCCTTGCGACAAGCAAATACAGAAAGTTTCTCCTTGCTGGTTGTACTTCCTTGATTCTATGCTCCAAATTGAAATAATTAAATCTGTTTAAAAATGATCTCAGTAGATTATAAAATATAGCTTTTGAAATTCATTGAAAAGTCTTTAGAGCAGTAAAGAGAAAACTCTAAAACCTATTATTTTTAAAAACAATAATTAAAACTTAAATGTACACTAAAATTTCTACATTGTAAAAAATATAACATATATCTGGTATGATTATCTTAGAAAAAGAGATACAGACTATTCAAGAAAAATAACCTGATCCAAATTACTTCTTGAAAAAAAAAAGAACTTACTGGGGAACCACATTTAATTGCAAAACACAGTAGCAAAAGAATTACTTAAAAATTGTACGAGTTTTCTGACACTTTTAGGAGAGTACGATTTAGTAGATGCTATAGTATTAGAAGTTTTGTAGAAAATTACAAGAAAACTACATTTCTTGGCTTTTATATATATTTATACAAAATTAAAAGCAATCTGTTACCTTTAAATGAAGAAAGATTATATTTTTATGTTAATTTAGTATGCAAAAATGTTTAACTTATAATAGCTAGATCTTGGAAACTGTACTTACCCATCAACAATGATATATTTATACACAATGAGCATTACTCTGCCACAAACAAATATAAACTCTAGGAATTCATAGATAAATGGATGTAATTTGAGAACATGATGTTAAGTGAAATAAATCAGATACCGAAGCTTAAATATACTATAGTTTTCTCATGTGAAAACCTATAGTGCTAGTTTCTCTTAAGTTTTTTAAAAAGAAAGTTTTGTGCTATTATCTGTTTATTTCTTCTTTGTAAGAATCTTTTTTGTTGATGTTTTGTACTCTGAGTAACTACCTTGAAAATAACAATACACAGTGTATTAACTTATTATTATTATTTTGTTGTGAAATTTTGTTTCTTAAAGCAATTATTGTTCCATAAAGTAAAAACTATGTAAAAATTTATTAGTCAAAGTTTGGAAAAATGACTCATGGTAATGGCTAAATTAAAAAATCCTCCAGAAGTATTCATGATTTCTCACATTATCTATGTTAACTTCACTTAAAAATGAAAGTATGAAGAAATTAGAGAAAATAAGTCATATCCCTTGTTTCAGTGACAGCAGATTGAGCTAAATAAAAACTGATATCTCTAAACTCATTGATTTTGACTTCTCTTATACAAAAATTGACTTTTAAAAGTAATCATAAATAAAAACTTTATGGTAGATGATTAATTCTTATCTCATATATTCAGCTAAGGTATAAATTTATAGTGGTACTAGGGTTTGGACCCAGGAAGTGAAGCTCCAGCCCATATATTTTTATTTAAAAACAGAATTTGCTAAATTCTTCAGGTTGGCTTTGAACTTGCAATTATCCTACATCTCACAATTCAATAGTTATTTGAATAAGAAAGCAGATAAGTTACTAAGATTAACTATTTGGGCTGGATATACTTGTTAATATGTTTGATTTTATGTTTAGTATTAGTTAGATTAAGGTACCTCTGGTAATTAAGGTACCTAAGATAATTTTCAAATGAAATGTAATTAAATAGCTTTATGACAGAAGAGGATTATAAAATATAGTTATTGAACATTGGTTCAGATGTGATCATTATTGTGTTGTTTAATTAAGAATGAAACTAAGGTGGTCTAAAATTATGACTTATGCTTTATATCATCAATGTTGTTTTTTGTAAAGAATATTTTTCAGAATTTATTGCAGAAAATTGTCATTTGTCTTTTTCTTTTATGTAATAATGGAGTATAAAAAGTTCATTTCTAGTAAATCCATCATTTTAATCATTATGAGCTGCATTATGTAAACATGATATCTGTAGGATTTAATTGTAAAGTATAAAAATTATTATATTTTCACATCAGAAATAGATATAAAATCTTGACTCAAACCTGCCTGAATTAAAATTCCATTATTATAAAATTTGTATTATATTTTATAATTATATTTTGCAGTTAGTATGAATGGGAATGTCTAAACTACTGTACTTCATTAATTCCTGCAAAGAATCAGTCAAGGTGAACTTTAGCATTTTTATATTAAGTCAGATTGCTAAAGTACAAATAAGTACAGAGAATATGCCCTTAATTTCTGTAACTCTATGACTTACAACAAATGCATACATACCTGAAAGCACAATTGCATTGACATTTCCATTATTGGAAAATATTCTTTTTTTCCCTTTGTAATCAACTTTTCCTTCACCCCTGTGGAAGTTAGAGTGGAGTGTTGACTTAATTGGCTAGGAGACTGGTGGAATACACTTTTGGATGTATCTCAGTGGATCATCAAGGCATGCCTTTGGGATCTATGTGTGGCCCATTGCTTTTTCCTCTCTCAAATAGTTCTGATTCCCAGATGCCATGAATTCAGCAGCTTTGCTCCACCATGAACTTCTGCAATATTTCTGCCTTGCAGCCAAGTAGTCATGAACTGAATCCCCTTAAAACATAAGGCAAATAAAAGTAATAAAAATGGAAAATGGTACAGACATGGCTTGTTATTTAGTGCTGAAGTGTGTGAATGTGTGGAGGTGGGGTGGTGATGGTGGAGCATATTCTTTCCAGTCCTTTTCTAAATCAGTCATAAGCTGGCTCTCTCTTTGCAGCTAGAGATTACAATCTTAGTGACCTTACCGATTGCCAAATTCTACTTTGCATCTTTGGTAATCTAATTAAGAAAATACTTTGTTGTTGTTCCACTTTTTAATGATCTTGGCTCTCACAGCTTCAGGCCCTATACAAAGCTACGTTACACCTTGACCTATGTCATTAGGGGACCTGTCTTATGCTGTCTTTTATGCACTTGATGGAGGGAGATTTGTGCAAGTCAGGCTTTTTTATTCTTTTCTATTTTTTTTGAGACAGTGTCTTGCTATGTACTTAAGGCTGTCTAAAAACCCACTACGGAGCCCAGGGTGATCTCTAACTCATGGTTATCCTCCTGCCTCAGCCTCCTGAGTGCTGGGATTACAGGTGTGTGTAACCAGAGCCTGTAAGAAGCTGGGGAGGCTTTTTAAGTTTCCCACATTTTTCCTGTCTTTGTCACCATAGATGGTTTTCTGTCATCTGGAGGTCTACATCTTTTCATTACATTTCAAGATACTGTACTATCTTTGTATATATATATATATATATATAATTCTTAAAATTCTTTGGGGAAGATCCCCAGCAGTGGAATAGCGGGGTCAAATGGGATTTCCAGTCCTAGTTCTTTGAGGTATCTCCATACTGATTTCCACAGTGCTTGCACCAGTCTACACTCCCAATAGCAGTGGAGCAGGGTTCCTCTTTCCCCACAGCCCCGCCAGCATTTGTTATTGGTTGATGTCATGATAGCAGCCATTGTTTCTGGAGTGAAGTGGAATCTCAGCGTTGTTTTCATTTGCATCTCTCTAATAACCAGTGACGTTGAACATTTTTTCATGTATTTATTTGCTATTTCTACTTCTTTGTCTGAGAAATGTCTGTTCATTTCAGATGCCCATTTTTGGATTGGGTCTTTAAATTTGGGAGGTCTGATCTTTTTAAGTTCTTTATAGATTCGAGATAGTAGACCTTTGTCTGAGGAAGAGCAGGAGAAGATGTTTTCCCACATTGTGGGTTGTCTCTTCACACTACTGGTGGTTTCTCTTGCTGTGCAGAAGCTTTTTAATAAGAAGAGATCCCATTTGTTGATTGTTTGTGCTAGTTCACAGGCAACTGAGGTTATATATGTCCACCCATGTTCATAGCAGCGCAGTTTGTAATAGCTAAAACTTGGAAACAGCTCAAATGCCCATCAACTGGAGACTGGATAAAGAAAATGTGGTTTTTTTAATAAAATGGAGTACTACTCAGCCATAAAAAATGAGAAATTAGAGATATTTATAGCTAAGTGGATGCACATTGAGACAATACTCTTAAGTGAAATAAATAGGACACAGATGTGTAAATACCGAATAGTTTCTCTAGTGTGAGAAACTGAAAATGTAAATAAGGACTAAATGTATAATAGGTCATGTGAAATAGGAAGAAAAGGGGCAAAGGGTAAGGAAGTGGGAGGGCTAAGGGAAAGGATAGAAGGGAATGGGATTAATATGAGAAAATGGAAAAATAGGAACAAAATTTTTGTAAATAGGGAGGGCTGGAGGGATTGAAGGGAGGGCTGGGCAAGGGTGAAAAACAAGAACCAAGAGAGACTATGTAAAGGTGCAAATTTCCAATGATGAATGGCATTATATTGTATACCTAAAATGTACCAATGATTAGAATGAATAATCGATAATGCAAAATAAGAAGAAAAGGTCCAAAGGGGTAGGGGTAGTGGGAGGCATAGGGGAAAGGAAAGAAGGGAAAGGAAAAAATGATGAGAAATGGAAAAAATGGAAATAAAGTCTTTGTAAATAGGGAAGGGTGGAGGGCGTGAACAGAGGGCTAGGAATGGGGAAAAAATAAGAACCAAGATGCATTATGTAAAGGTACAATTCCCAATGAGAAATGTAATTGTGTTGTATACCTACAATGTACCAATAAAAGAATTTAATACAAATATATATATATATATATATATATATATAGAGAGAGAGAGAGAGAGAGAGAGAGAGAGGAATGCTAGTTCCAGTTTTCTGTGTCTTGGATGGAGTAAAGTAAATTTTACTGTCAAGAGTAAAGTAAATTTTCTGACCCTTTATTGTAAATATTAGCAATAAACTTCCTCCCAGAGATAGGAACAAATGTGTAAGTCTTATTCTTAGTCCAATTAAGAATAAAAATAATCAAGTAAGAGCTTCAAAGACTTGTTTTTAGAATGCATTAGCCTACAAACTCAAAAGAGAAATTAATATTCATAAAAATGAAGTATCCTGTACTTCATTGTATAGATATCTGGCTTTGAAATACAAACATCTCAAGCATCAGCCCTTTATTTGCCAATCACAAACTTAGGATCAGTGCACTGGTCAATTTTTGGCTTATCTGAAATATTCTTTATCAGATGGTAAGCATTTCCTGATAGATTTATTACATTACTGGCAGTGACTCATGAAAACCATCTCAGCTGCTTTTTATTTTAAATCACTAAAAGACAGAGAGTATTATAGAATTAGTTAATGAAATATCACCAGTTTTATGAAAACAATTTACCAGGAAGAGCCTACCTTGAGAATGAGAGAAACTACTTCTTGTGTATCATGTATTCATAAAAATTTCTCACTTATGTTAATATAA
Source organism: Heterocephalus glaber (assembly GCF_053883595.1). Lineage (NCBI taxonomy): Eukaryota > Metazoa > Chordata > Mammalia > Rodentia > Bathyergidae > Heterocephalus > Heterocephalus glaber. The sequence continues at coordinate 33,340,840 of NW_028258138.1, read as the reverse complement.
AATTTTAAATTGAGTGATACCCATGAGCCTAGAGTTAGCAGACAACAGTTTTGTTTCAGGGAAAAAGTGCAAAGGAATAAGAAGCCTAATTTCTAATTTAAAACTAAATTAATGGCTTTATTTATGCAGTGAACACTAGAGAAGTTAGATAAAGGGAAAACTTGAGATTTTTCATCAAACTTAAGAAAATGAGAAAGTGAATAAAATAGTAAGAAAGAACAGTGTTCAGAAATTTGAAAATCAAAAATTTTTACGAGTAGTTTCTAGGAAAAGGGAAAAATTTAAGGGACAAAATGATGTATAAAATTATAATAGAAACTAACTTTTCTAAGCTAAAGAAGATGTATCATGAATTAATTTGTTTTTAAAAATTAAGAAAATGATTCAATAAACAGCCAAAAGGGAATGTAATGGAAACTAAGGTATTTTCATATTAAAGGACAAAATCACACAGAATCCATTAGTTTGCTATCTTAAAGACATAATAATAATATAAATTCATCCCATATACCACTAGAAGTTTCATGAAAATTCAAAACTGAGTTGCAAAAAACCCTTAATATCTGTAAAGAACTTTACATAAATTTGTACTGATTTATTTGAGCTCATTTTGTAATTCTACCCATTTTTTTCTTCTTAGTGCTATTTGCATGATTTTTCTTACATTATATAAGTTTTATAAGCTATATTAATTAGCTAACATAGAAAACTAAAAGTGCACTAATAATTTGAAATATACACAACACAATAATAAATACCAATCAGTTATTTTTAAGATAATTTGTTGAGAATTATGAACTCAGTGACAAAAATTATTATTGTATATGTTCAAATAAAACATATTTTAAAGGCTCTAAGATACCCAACCAATATTATCTTTTTGTGAAGAGACATTGTTCAGTAATAAAGTCTAGACACCTGGGAAATGAGATCCTACTGAAATGATATAATAATGATAAAGTCACTGCATAAAGATCATATTGATTTCCTATTGCTTTATAAAAATTATCCCAAAACATCATGTCTTAAAATGACACTCTTTCTATCCTACACTTCCTATAGATGAGGAATGTGGGCATGTTTAGACTTGTTACCATGCATCAAGATCTTTCAAGAATTGCATGGAAGGTATTGGCTGGGTGGTGCTAATCTCAAGGCTCAGGTGGGCAACAGTCTACTTCCAAAACCACATGGTTGTTGGCAAGATCCAGATCCTCTTCTAACATTAAACTGGGGACCACAATTTTGGACTATTGGCAGGAGTTCCACTTTTGTTTTTTTTTTATTGCTATGTGGCTCTCCAACCTGGAAGCTTTCTTCTCCAAAGTGGAAAAACCTGGAATTGCAACAAGGAAGGTCTACTAAGTTTTGGAGGCCAGAAAACTAATCAAAGAAATCATATTTATCACTTTCTATTCTGTTATTCACAATCAAATCATTAGGTCCAACCTTCATATAAGGAAAGAGAAGCACAAGAATATAAACATCTAATGGAGGGGATTAAAGAGAGCCATTTTAGAACCTACCATGCAATCTGAGAAACTAAAATATAGTTTCACTAAAATACAAAGACTCTACAAAATTTATATTATTATACAAAAATGACAAATAAAAATAATTCTTAAATACAGTAACATTTTATGGAATCATACACACTTAAAAATAGGCATGAACTAGCTTTCATAATTATTATTTTAATTCATTTACATTTGCAATATGTAATAGTTATGTTTGATTTGGAGAACTGTACATTCATAGACTATATCTTTTTAATCCCTTTATCCCCTCTTCTGTACCTGCCCAAATCTCCTACCTCATCTCCAGAAAAACTTGCCTTCTTGTTTCCTATGATCTCTCTTATATTTTAGTCATTTATTTCTTTATATTTTAGGGTTATCATATAAGAAAACCAAGGCAATGGTTGATTTTCTGTGCCTGGCTTGCTTCACTTAGCATTAATGTCTCAGGCTCCATCCATTTTTCTATAAACGTCATTTCTCCACTCTTCTTTATATAATAGTCTATCATTCTTCTTTAGCTAATATATATGCATCATATTTTCTTTGAACATTCATTTATTGATGGGTAGTTTGTTTCTAGAGCATCACTATTGGTAGTTGTGCTACCATAAATATAATTACACATATTAGACATACATAGTATTGTCATTTTTGTTTTAATATACAAAGAAGCAAGATAGCTGGGTCAAAGGGAATTTCTGTTTTGTTTGTTTGTTTGTTTTTTAGGAATCTCCATACTGATTACCATAGTGGCTTTACTAGTTTCCATTCTCATGAACAACATAGAGTTCCTCTACCATTCCACTATTCCCAGTATTTGTTGCTTTGTGTGTATGTTCTTGGTAACCACTAAGACTGTGGTAAGATGGAATCTCAGAGTTGTTTGATTATATTTTCTTAATGGAAAACGATATTGAACATATTTTATATACTATAATTATTGGTATTTTGTATTTCTTCTTTTCATGATTCTTTTGTGTATTTGTGCATTTTTTCTTGAGTTATTTTTGAGAAGTTAATTTTTTGAGTTGTTGATATATTCCAGATATTAGGTCTCTGTCAGAAGAGGTGCTGGTGAATTTTTTTCCATTCTTTAGGGGTTTTTTTCACTCTTGATTCTCCTTTGCTGTGCTGAAGCTTTTTAATTTAATTTCACTTGCTGATTCTTAATATCATTTTTTGTGCTACTGGAATTCTCTTCAAGAAGTCCTTGCCTATGGCTATGATTTCAAGTGTTTCCTTTTGTTATATTCAATACAACTAATCACAGATATTCCATTAATATAACTTGTATACTATAGATGAGGAAACAAAAGGATATTAAATTTAAGAAATTTCCTTAAAAGTTCGTAGTTAATATGTACCATAGGTGAGTTTTGAAGTCAGGAAATCTAGCTCAAAACTTTATGCTTTTCGTAATTTGTGCAGTTTGTAATAGCTAAAGCTTGGAAACAGCCCAAGTGCCCATCAACTGGAAACTGGATAAAGAAGATGTCATTTTTTTTTTATAAAATGGAGTACTACTCAGCCATAAAGAAAGAGAAACTAGAGTCATTTATAGCTAAATGGATGCATATTGAGGCCATAGTTTTAAGTGAAATAAGTAGGACACACATGTGTAAATATTGAATAGTTTCTCTAGTGTGAGAAACTGAGAGTGTAAATAAGGATTAAAAGGATTAATAACTAATAATTGATACTTTGAAATAGGAAAAGTTCCAAAGGGGTAGGGGTGGTGGGAGGAGATGGGGAAAGGAAAGAATGGAAAGGAAAAATTATGAGAAAAGAAAAAAAATGGAAACGAAGTCTATGTAAATAGGGAAGGGTGGAGGGGTGAAGGGCGCATAGGTAATGGGGAAAAAATAAGAACCAAGATATATCATGTACAGGTACAAGCACCCAATGATAAATTTAAATGTATTGTATACCTAAAATGTACCAATAAAAGAATTAAGCAAAAAAAAGACTTGTGCTTTTAAACACTACATTTTATCTACATTCTATATGTGATTGACAGAATCCTAAAATGACCTGATATTTTCAATCTGCTAAATATGTGTTATAAAATTCTCTGTGTGTATGATAGAATATATAATCTACTGCTGGCAAAATAGATACTCAACAGTACTCATATACAAGTTAGGCTTGGTTCATGGAAATCCACATTATCATGTCCATGCATAGTGTCTATCTTTGCAAATATGGTCACTTTCTCTAAGCCCAATGATTGACAACACAGTGGCTAAACAAATAGAATGACTGGTATGAACAAAATGGGTCCTATCCACTTTATTATTATTATCTTACTCATTAGTTTTGCAATACTCAAAACAAATATGTACCTTGCACTTATAAGGAGTTCTATAAATATTAACTAGACAAAAGTGATTGACAAAAGTTGTTCAGTCCTCTATCTTTACTAATTATTATCTTATTCTTTTACAGCTCAAAAAGACATCATCAAATGTTATTGAAGTGTATAGTTTTTCCCTTTACATTTTCAAATTTATACAATAACATTGAAGGTCTTACTTGAAGGATAAGAATAATTGTTATATCCTCCTAATTAATTCATACTTCGATTATTGTTGAATTCCTTAATATATTTCTGTTAATATTTTTATAGATGTCTATTTTATCTTATAATGATGAAGTGATGATTGCCTCCTTATATGCTGTTCGAATTTTCTATTTTCTTGGTCATCCATGTTACAAACACCAGTTTCTGTTTTCATATTCAAAACATAACACTAGTAGTAGAAAGCACATATTTGAGTATTGATTTTATACATTAAAATTTTTAATACTTTAGAATGCATATTTAATATCACATTTACTGCAATAGTTAATATAATTAGATTTTATTCTACAGTTTTATTACCTATTTTCTGTATTCCATTGTATGGATTGAACATACAGTTGTTTTGGGGAGTGTGTGAGTGTGTGTGTGTGTGTGTGTGTGTGTGTGTGTGTGTGTGTGTGTGATTAGATATTGAAGCCAGGGCCTTCATACTGAGCTACATCTTTTTTAAATTTTTTTTTTTTTGTGGGGGGACAGGGAAAAGAACTCAGGACTTTGCACTTCTGAGGGACCCTTTATAAAATTTTTATTTTGAGACAGGTTCCCACTACATTATTAAGTTGGACTTGAACTTATGATCTTCCTGTGTTTTAGTAACTTTCCTGTCACTCGAAAGAAATACTCAACATATGCAATTTAAAGAAGGAGAAGAAGTTCATTTTTGCTCAGTTTCAGCAGATTCATCTATGGTTATCTAGCTTCAAGGCAGAAATGATATGGCAGAATAGCATGGCAGAGGAAAGATATTCACCCCGTGGTAGTCAGGAAGCTGAGAGAGAAGGGCAGAAACCAGAATAAGAAAATACCTTTCATAGTCACACTTCCAATAATCCATCCATTCCAACCAGATCTCACCACCAAATGTAAGATTTTTGGAGGACATTTTAGATATAAACCAAAACATTTCACCTCTACTCCTCAAAAGGCTCATGTTCATCTTATTAGGGAAAATGCATTTAGTTTACCTGAAAAGGTTGCCAAAGTCAACAATTCCAACACTCCTGAAAAGTACAAATCCAAAGACTCCTCTAAGACCCAAGGCAAACTCTAGCTTTGAGTTTTTGTAAAGATGCAAAAGAAATTTAGACATTTTCAGTTTATGATAACACAGGGTGATCATTTCCATTCCAAAAGAAAGGAATAGAGGAATATACAAAATTAGGGCCAAACTAAGACTGAAACCCAGTAGGGAAAATACTAAATCCTATAGCTGGATGTCCAGCACCCAGAGTATGTTGGGGCTAGATGTGAGCCTTGCCCCTGTGAACTTATTTGTTTTAGCTCTCCTGGTTTGTTTTGAGGTTACTCTGCTCACAGCTTGTGACTTTTCTCAGCAGAAATTTTATATTCCTGACATCTCCAACATAATGCGGTCTTCACTGTACTTTTGGCTTCATGCTCAGAGCTTCACACACTTCCATGAGCTCCTGTCAGGGACTGTGACCTTTTCATATATTTTTGTCTGACCTTCTAGGCCTTCCTCTGAAATCTGCTTAGAAGTCTCCATTACAAGATAACTCTCATTCTTCATTCCTGAAAAACAAGGATGATGCCAAAATTAGCCACTCACTTGAGCAGTAACCAGGCCTCCTTGGGTCTTGGCGATACAGGAAATACTTCCCTGGGATCCCTGAAAGAGCTGGCACCCCAAAAACTCTCTTAACAAATGAAAGGTTTACACTTTCACGTTATTAAGCTTGTGATAGTTGGGGTCTTGCTGATTCCTGAGATGCCTTCAAACCATCTTTCCTATTATCCTCAGGTAAAATACTTGGTTTCTTTTTGTTTGTTTGTTTGTTTGTTGGTACCAAGCATCAAACTCAGGACTTCGTGCTTGAGAGGCAGGCAGAGGAACCACTGAGCTAAATCCCCAGCCTCCTTGGTTTCTTCTTAATGCTAACATTTTCATTAACCACAGTCTCTTGTGCCACAACTTTACTGTCACTGTCTTTCTGATTAAGATTCACAAAATTTGACTTTGCCTTTTGTTCCTAATTGTTACTATATGTCTGATTAAAAGCAGCCAGCAGTACCTATGATGCAGCCTGAACTTCAGGCTGCCTTAAAATTTAATCAGCCACATTAATTAATCTACCAACCTTAATATCAACCTCTCACATAGTCTCAGAACTATAAAAATATAGTCAAATTTTCTTCAAGAGCATAACATAAATGGCCTCTAGTACAACTGTCAATGGAGTCCTTCATTTCAACAGAAACTTCATGAGCCTAGCATTTACTGCCTACATTCTTATCAGCATTCTGGTTTTTCTAGGCACTGCTCATATTATTCTAGACCTTCTCTATCTAACATCTCTACACTTTTCCAAACTCCTCCCACAGTCCAGTTCCAAAGCCTTCTGATCTATATAGTCAGGTATAATTACAGCAACAACAGCACTCTCAGTACCAATTTTCTGTTTTAGTCATTTTTCCCACTGCTGGAACATATCCAACATCTACAACTTTAAGAAGAGGTTTATTTTAGCTCACAGTTTTAGTGGACTCAGTCTATCATCATCTGGGTCCAAGACAGAATGTCATAACAATGGAGAGCTGGTTAACACATGGCAGTCAGGAAGCAGAGAGAAAAATGAGGAGCCAGATATGAGCATAGCCTCTTTCATGTCATGATCTTTTTTGTTGGTTTGTTTGTTTGGTGCCAGGGATTGAACTTGGGTCCTTGTGCTTGCGCAGCAGGCAGCGAAAACACTGAGCTAAATCTCCAGCTCTATGGCATGGTCTTTTGAAAGGAACTCACTGTTTGCTAAGTTGTCCAAGTTGGGTTTGAACTTGCGATCTTCCTGTCTCAAACCTCCCAAGTGCTGAGTTTACAGGTGTAGACAACTAAGCCACATATATATATATATTTGACATATAGGTACAGAAATATGCTGAGTAGATGAGAACAGTTTATGAAATATGCGTGCACAACTATGTCATAGCACTGTGTACTTGCATTTCTTCAATGTCCCTGATCATTATCCACGGCTTAATTCTAAGTCTGGCCATTTCTCTTTCCAAGAAGTGAATAACCAACTGAATCAGAGAGATCTACCTGCACTATTGTCCATTAGAATTATCCTAGAGATTTTTGTCTGTTTTTTGTTGTAGCTGTTCACTTTTGGGTAGTGCCCACCTGTCCTACTGACTCATCTGTAAACTGGGATTGTTTTCTCTTCTTTTCTCAGTTGACTCAAGGAAACTCAACATGAGACCAAAGCTGTAGGTTGAGAAAAAGTAAATAGTTTGTCAAGAATGGGGAATCATTGAGTTTTGGACCACTTTTCTGTGTATATTACTTGTAATTCCATTACAAAATGGAATTTAATGATTCTTATTTCTAACATATATTGAGAAAATGAGGTAATGAATAAGGTCATCATAAGATGCCTATACATTATTAAAATAAATATTTGTGTAATCTTGCATGTTTTCCAAGGATTAATCATGATTTTATTTTAAACTTAATATAAGGCATAATAAAATCATTGTGACAAGAGATAATCAGTAATAATCAATGACTGTCTTCTTCAGAAAATAAATGAACTTCTTATTAAAAAAGAAAAAGCAGAATGAAAGACTAAGGAATGACTATAAAACACAAAAAGAAGGAGTCTAAAGAGATAAAACTAGATATAATGTGGGATTATGGAATTTGATACTTAAACAAGAATTAACACAATATGAGATCCTTAATTGTTTCTTTTGAAGTTAACTAAAGTGAAAATTAATGAAATTCAAATAAGGTCTATAGCTTAGTTGATAGTTTTAACCCATTATAATTTCATTGCTTTGATAAATGTATTGTGATTCTATAAATTGGCAGCATTAATGGAAGAGAGGCAATGAGTGTATGTGAACTTTCTATACTTTGTTCAATTTCTCTCTCAGCCTACAACTAGTTAGCTAAAAAATGTTTAAAGCTATTAGCAAAAAACTAGTAATATTTAAGGATTATTTTTGTATAATTTAAACTATATCTGTTTGCTAAAACAACGTGGCTCAGGATGTTTCTAAACTGTGACGTTTTTAATGATCTTTTTATATATCAATTCTGTGAAATATCCTAGAAATATATTAAAATTTGCTGAAAATGACTGCAAAAGTGTAATTAGCTTTGAATAAGACAGAATACATACATAATTTGTGGCAATGCCTATGAAGAGTTGATATAATATTTGTGGAAATATCTAAAATTAATAATATAGAGTATTATAAGATTTTCATGAATTCTGAGAATTATTTTACTTTGTAAAGTATTATGAACACATTAGAACTTTTTTTATTAATTAAAAACCCTGTGATTTATGTTTAATTAAGTGTAATCTTATGACTAAAAACAGTAAGCATGTAAATAATGAAATTTTTAAAATGTATTTCTAAGTAGTAAGACATTACAATCAGTTTGCAATCCATTGTTAGGTTTGCATTTATGCATGCCTTTCTGTGGGTATCTCTCTGTGTCATGCTATACACTAGCATAAGAAAATGCTGCAACCACTTTTTAGCCTGTGTCTCCCTCCAGAGGCTCACAGAGGGGAACCTGCTCCAACGTTATTTCTAGTGATTTCTGCATAGACTGAAAATCACAAAAACAGTGTTTATATACTGTAATATACTATAAATGTAATTAGAAAGTTAATAAGGGTGCATCTAAGTTTTTGGATCTTTTTGAGGATATATAATGAAATCAATGAACAAAAAATTAATAGGACATAGGATTTCACTTATAATATTGTGAGTGTCTGACGGATAATTATTTTCATGTGCATTTATCAATGATTCTGAATTTTCATTTTTGACCATTTTGAAATTATACTTAATGCAAAGCTATCCTGAAACCTATGAAAGGTCATATGGGACTTGTTCACAGAACAGTTTGAGGCAAACTATTTCCATAAACAAGGACATATTATATAAATATGAAATGTTTAAAGTGGGCTACTATTCATATAATTTTAGTCTTTTAACAATGCAGCCTTAAAAGTAGTTATTATGAGCTAATGTATTTACTTAATCCATAATATCATCGAGTCAGTAGTTATTTTATAAAAGAAAAAGTTACTTGAAAATAGTGGTGTTATAATTTGTTTTGCATTTAACAGTGGCTATATGAGGATTCCCAACAGAGTCTTTGTCATGTATTGAAGTTTGATTCACTTTTTCTCACAACATAACTTGACATTTCTTTCATTAGTTCACTTATCTCTATTCCGTTAAAATTCCTTAATATCAAAGAGTCCAGCTCATCAGATTTTTAGAAACTTTTAGGGATTTTTGAAAGCAGCACTAAAAAAACAACGAATCAGGTAACACTTTCAATTTTGCACTGAGAAAATTACCTTTTAGAAGGGGAACAGATAGCTCTTGGGATAGGTAATTGGATGCAGAACCTCTAACCTCCAGGGCAGCCTTTGTACCTGGCCAGGTTTGGTGGTGATGGAAAGCCATTACCCTTTGATTGCTGTTTGCTGACCTGTGAGAAATGAGTTGATGGCTCCCATTCAGTTTCTACTGGACAAGTGCATGGATCACATTTGGCATCCTTGTTGGTAGCTCCAGAAAAATAGAGATGGATTGAGTAGGTTGTGAGGTTAAAACACTGACCCTCTAGATTAGGATTGACTTTCCTTGAAAGGGAACTTTTGCACTCTCCTGACCCACATTCAACGTCTAGACTAATGAAGCTCTTAAGGTGCTAGAAAGTTCAACTCACTACTTTTAATATGGTCTAATTTTCCTTAGACCATGAACTGAAAGCTTGATCTTATTCTCAAGATCTTTTCTTTTCCTGCTGGATGAATACTTGGGAATCAACACAAAATTTTATAACTCAAGTAGAATAGGCCTATAATCTAATAAGAATGATAAGAATCCGAATTAAAAATGAGGCAATGGATTGAAATTCACATTTCCCAAAAAGAGACATATAAATGGTCAATAAACATATGAAAAGACGTTTACCACATTATCCATAAAAAGTCAAATATGCCTCGGAAGTGCAAGGTCTTGAGTTCGATACCCGGTACCCCCCCCCAAAAAGAATACAATAATCGCAAATGAAGACCAACAAGATAGTATCATATTCCCATAGGGATAGCTAGAGTTAAAGCATAGCAAAAACAGATAATAAAAAGCAAGGCATAAGAAAAAGTCAGAACATTCATTCATATATTGCTAGTGGGAATGGAAAAGGCCATTACCACATAAACAGTTAAATAGTTCCTCAAATATTTAAACATTTGACCCAGTATTTCCTTCCTAGGAATATATTCAGGACAAGTGAAAACATAAGTCAGACAGAAACTTCTACATGGGTTTATAAGTGAAATAGTTAATAATGATGCAATGGGGTAAACGTTCTAAATCTCCTTCAACTGGAGAATAGACAGACAGAGTATGTTATATACATATAATGGAATATTGTCCTTCCGTAATAAATTAGGTATAACATGGATGGAATGAAAAATGCTAAATAAAAGAAGACAGTCATAAAAATCACACATTATACCATTTATAAATCCTGCCCAGAGTAAACAAATATGTAGGGGAAGAAAAGAGAGTTCTGTGTGCTTATATCTTGGGGAATGGAGTACATGGGGTGATAGGTAACAGGTATATATCTTTTTTTAAGGTGATACAAAACTCACTGACATGAAGATTTCTCTGATCTGTAAACATAATAAAAACAATTGAATTGTACATTTTTAAAACCTAACAATAAAAGTGATTGGAAAAAAAGAAAATATTCAAATAGCTTAGAAATTTTTGTTTGCCCAATGAAATGTTTTTGGAGAAGACATGTTTTGCTCTTCTGAATTTCTCTTCTTTCTCTCAATTTAAATGATCAGTTTAATGTTCTCTTTCACTCTGCCTTGTTTTACCAACTTAACTATAGTAAATCATGCTCATTAATTCTTTGTATTCTTTTCAGTCTTACAATATGTATTATTTTTGATTGATTTATTATTGTAGACTTTTCCCATTTGTTGTGAACTGAAGTTCTCTGAAGAAGCTACATCTATGTTAAAGATGCTGGAGAATACTTGACCTGAGTAGAATATGGTGACTATGTAGGTTCATGCAATCTTGTTCATGGTGAAACACATCACTTAGGGTAACTGAGTCTATGTTCCTGAGTGATGGTAACTCGTACTTTTCTCTGAATAAACTATTCCTACTTCCTTTATTAAGCAGACTTGTTGCCTTTCATCTACTTTGCAGTATAGAGTTTCTGTAAATTTGTGCTCTTGTAGAAGATTGGATGACATTTGGATGACATGAATAAAGATTGTATGGAATTATGATCCTAAGGGAGCTTTCAAATGTTGCTGGTTGATATTCTGTTGTTCAACATTTTAGCAATATAGGACGTATTGAACAAAGGAAAATGAAATCACTTCATAGCAGCCTCAGAGTTTGTGATTTCAGGAGGGCTTCCCATATCTCTTGTATTATAACATACACATATATCTTGCTTATCTGGGGAGTGGTATTTAAAGAGGATAATAATATAAATAGAGAAGGATTTCACAAATATATTGTAATAAATGAGACAGATCTGTGAAAATTTATTTATATTTATATTCTTGGTTTAGACTTAAGATCTCCAGATCTGATTACATTTGAATCTATATTGAGATGATTGTTGTCTTTTATTTTTATCTTTTAAGAATGTGCAAATTAATGAATTTTATTTGTCATGTAAACACAGGAAACAGAAAAGATATCAGATAGGGCCGGGAATTAGCTTAGTGGTTCCTGCACCTGCCTTGCAAGCGCAAGGTCCCGAGTTCAATCCCTGGTACTGAAAAAAAAAAAAAAAAAAAAAAGAAAAGATGTCAGATGAGAAAAAGGGCTGCAGTTCTGTGAAGAATCCATGCCTGTACTGAAGAGCCTGAAGAAATAGTCTGACTAGAGCATCCTGATTGTATGAGATGAAATGTTGCAGACAAAGAGCCAAAGTCATCTTTGACTATCTCAGGCCCTTTAGAAAAATAGCCATTTACTTTTAACCTGTCTATCTGACCTAAAATTCTTCAGACCATGAGGTAAAACTCTCAGACTGTATTGTTAATCAAAGCTGACCTAACTTCCACACTGCTCCTGCAGCTAAGACTGCAATAACTTCTGAATTCTATGGAAGAGATTGCCCTACCTTATTGTGCTTACCTGATACCCTCAACTATATGTTTTGTAAGCACTTTGATTCATGAATTTATTTTGTTCTATGGCTAAAAAAGTTTATGTAACCTCTTCCTTGATAGAACATGTCATTCAGGGTAACTTAAATTCCAGGTAATATTTGTCTCAGAATAAAATATCTTCTTGTTTTATTTAAAACCTAGTTATGATTTTATATCAGCAGGGCCCAGGCAGATACATATATTTATAATCATATACCAAAAATTTAACCAAAAGTTCAGGCATGTATATGTTGTTTAAAACTTCTCCTAAAAATAAAATGATTAAATATAACTCAAGATGTGTTATTGAGGAAACTCAACATGTGATTATTATCTAAATTGTATGCTATAATCTCAAATTAATTCTTATGCTACATATTTGAAGAATATATAATTAAGTACTATAATAATTGGGAGTTATCAGAATCATAGAGTTCAAAAATTTTTTTTAAATTGTCATCTTGTCTTCTCCCTTTGAGAATGTACATACAGGAATAAATGTGGTGCATTTATACAATGAAATAGTACTGCACAACTAAAAGCAACAAAAAAATTCTGATATAAACAAAATGGATGAGAAATTTCTTCATTTAAAATCTGTACATTTGACAATTGATAAATTATAGTATTCTTAAAAATAAAAATAGAGGAGAAAATCATGTGAAAGTCCACAGCGAATAAAATTGAAATGCATACCTTCTGACACTTGCATATCAATGACACATGAATATTTCTTCCACAAACCAATTTATCACTTATATTGCCAACTGAGAGATGAGAGCTGTCCAGATAGATCAGAGATATTAGCATATTTATGAATTATATGGATCTACAGATGTATGAATGAGATTGTCTCAAATTTTTCATACTGTAACTCTTCCAAATATCCCACAATAATGAATCAAATAATATTATCATAGTAAAATTTGATCTTATTCAAATATTCAGTCCACTCCTTCAACATTGGATAGGAATTTTGCAGCCTTTTAATGGATATGGGTTCCTACCTGGCCATAAGAGCTTACGGTGGACAATCAGCAATGATATATGGACCAAATATTGAAGTAGACATGGTCAGAGGATCCTGGTGCTGTAATCATAGAAGGGACTCACATCATTTTCCATCATCAAAATAAAAATGATTGTGAGTGAATAGTAAAAACTCAGGCAGTCAATGTGAGAATTAATGCTAATACAGGCTCTAAACTTTTAGTTCACTGCTTTTTACTTAGTTTTTTTTATCTCCTACTGATGTTTGTGTTAAAAGAATAGGAACTTTAAATTTCCAAATTGCCAAATAATTAAACTGTGTCATAAGCCATTACTGTTAATGTGAGACTTCCATGTAGTAGACAAATGCAGGCTCATATCTAACATTCATGAGTGTATCATTTCTTATGGTTCTTCATATACTGAATTAGTTCCTTAAATTTTCACAACTGTACATTATGACAGCTATTCTTTTCATATTTTTTTCCAGACAATGAAATGGAAACCAAGAACCAAGAAGCTTGCAGAATGCCAATCAACAAGTCAGTAGTATAGTTGGGATTTAAACCAAAGTAATGACTTTGTAACACTTGAAACTAAGCCATACACAAAACTTCTTGTCTACTTCAACTTGTAAAAAGACAATAGTTTCCTTTAAATAACCTATAATTGTCTATTGTAGAAAATTAATAGCAATTATATTAATTAAACAAGTTATACTTCAGAGTTTAAATTCATATAACAAGGAACAAAGATAAGGAACATGGATGAAAGCCAAACTGAACAATTATAGTGTAACATTTCTTTTTAGTATGATGACTTAAGGCATGAAGCTCAGATTTTATAAAGGAATAGTTTATTCAGAGACATAGATTTAAAACCTTGTACACAAATAAAAAATCAGCAATTAATTGGGAGAAATTTTTCATAATATAGTGGCAAATAGCATGACTTGCTCATAAATGTTCTTCATTTTTCATGACTTTTAATATGGCCTTCAAACGTGGCTTGATTTGAAGAGGTATAGCATATGCTTTTGGTCTAGAGGATTAAAAGGTGATTATGTTGTCAGAGTTGTTCACATGTATATCTGCCAACAGTAGGAGAAAATTATAACCAAGTAGTTGACGTTTTCTGGACTAAGGCATGAGAAGAATTCCTAAACTTTATCTATTAACTAGAATTGAAGTCACTCATGATGAGACAAATTTTGAGAAAATATAGAAAATGTGAAGATTAGGAAAAATAAATGATGGTTTTCATAAGCCAATAAAACTGAAAATTTCCTTGCAATGAAACTGAAAACTTCCTTTGAATGAAACATCAAAATAGCAAAAATTTGACTATTTCTCTTATAGCCACAGGACAGAATGTAATTTTGTTTTCAAAAAACTGCTATGAGTCAATAAGAAAAAATAACTATAAAAAAACTCTGAAAAATAAAGAAAATATTAAATTTTACTATATCTGAATATGCTTGGATACATCCCCTCATTTCATATAGTGTGTTGTCAAATTTTATAAAAATTGAGAGTGAGAAAATTGGATGAAAATAGGTACCTTCAAATAATTTGGCTTTGGTGTATGACTTTTGAGAATGCGAATTATCAGATACTATTTATTATTATCTTTTACATTTTTTTCCAATTTGTGTTTTTTGTTAGTACATGTTTTCAATGCATAATTACATTTTTTGCAAGAAGTTAGTACTTGTATATAATGTATGTCATGTTTTATACACTTCTTTTTCTGCCCCTCCTCCCTCCACCTCTTGCTCCCTCTCCCATTTACAAAACATTGATTTCTCTATATTGTCATTTATAGTTTTTATTCTGTTTTTATTTAAATTTTGGGTTTCTTATATTTAAAAAAGCCAAAAAATATTTAAGCTTGTGTGTCTGATATATTTCACTTAACAGTATGCTCTCAAGGTGCATCCATTTTCCTATAAATGACTCCAGTTTGTCTTATCTATAACAAAAATAGTCTATTGTATATAAATACCACATTTCATTTATCCATTCATCTGTTGATGGACATATAGGTTGCTTCCAAGATTTAGCTATTATGAATTGTGAGGCTATAAACATGGATATGCAAGTATTGTGGTAATACAATGTCTCTAACTCTTTTGGGAAGATACCTAGGTGACTATCTGGATCTAATGAAATTTCTAATTTCAGTTTTTTGTGTAATGTCCATACTGATTTTAGTGATGGTTATACTAGTTTAAATTCTCACTGACAATAGAAAAGGGTTTTTTTCCCCCTGCAGTCTTGTTAGTATCTTTTATTACTTGAATTCTTGATGATACCATTATTTTTTTCAGGCATAAGGTGTAATTTCTTTTTTTGGTGGGGGGGGTACTGGGTAGGGGATAGAACTTGGGACCTCGTGCTTGCGAGGCTGGCGGCGGCACCACTGAGCTAAATCCCTGGCCCAGTAAGACGTAATTTCAATGTTGTTTTAATTTGCATTAACCTAAAACTCAGAGAATTTGAATTTTTAATGTATATATTGGTCATAGAAGTATCTATTCACTTCACTTGTCCATTTGTTTGTTGGGTCTTTTATTTTGGGAATCTAATTTTTTATATGATCTGGATATTAATCCTCTGTCCAAGGAATATCTGGAAATATTTTTACATTCTGTAGATTGTCTCTTTATTCTTTTCATTGTTTCCTTTGCTGTGCACAAGCTTTTAAATTTGATATGATTCCATTTGTTGATTTTGGTATTATTTCTGTTCAGAAAGTATTTACCTAGATCTATGATTTTAAAAGTTTTATTTATTTTATCTTCCCACAAACTAAGTATTTCTGTTTTAACATTTAGATCTTTTATCTATTTTGATTTTAATTTGGTGAGGATTCAATTTTCTGCATGTGGATATCCAGTTTTCCCAGTACCTTTTCTTAAAGAAACTATCTTTTTTCCATTTTATGTTTTGGGCTCCTTTGTCAAGGATCCAATAGCTGAGTGTGCCTGGGTTTGTTTCTGCATCCTCTGCTCTGTGCCACTGATCCACATATTCATTTTTGTACCAATTATTATTATTATTATTATTATTATTATTATTACTGTAACTTTGTGATATAACTTGAAATCTGAGATTGTGATGATTCCTGCTTTGCATTAGCTCCTCAGGATTTCTGCTGGGTATCTTATGGTTCCATATGAATTTTAGGACTGTTTTCTCTACTGCTGGGAAGAATGTTATTGGTATTTTGATTGAGATGGCGTTAAATGTGTTTTACGGATTTGGAAACATGACAATTTTGACTATAATGGTTCCTCCTGTTCTGGAACAGATGCTATCTTTTTATTTTATGATGTCCTCTTCAATCTTCTCTTTCAGAGAAGCATGGTTTTTGTTGAAGAGGTTTTTCACTCTCTTGGTTAGGTTAATTCCTAATATTTACTGTTTTTTGATGCTGCTGTAAATGGTATTGTTTTCCTAGCTTCCTTTCAGTGAGTTTATTATTAGGGTACAGGAACACTTAATTTTTGTGTGATTTTATACCTTGTTACATTAGTGAATTAGGTTGTTAATTCTCAAAGTTTTTTTGGTGGAATTTTTGGGTCTTCTAGGTAGAGTATAATGTCATCTGCAGATAATGATAACTTGATTTCTCCCTTTCCTAAGCCAACTTTATTTCTTTCTCTTTTCTTATTAGTCTGGCTAATGTTGCAAACATTATTTTAAACAGGAGTGCTGATAGTGGACATTATTGCCTTGTTCCTGATTTTAGAGAGAATGGTTACACTTTTCTCCAATCTGATGTAATGTTGGCCATAGGTTTTTAATAAATGGCCTTTATCAGATTGAGATATTATCCTGATTCCAAAACTAAACCAACCAAAAAGAGAACTACAGGACAATGTCTTCAATGAACATAGAATAATCATGAACAAGATACTGATGAAGAGAATATAAGAAATCATCAAAAAGTTCATTCATCATGATAAAGGAAGGTTCATCTCAGTGATGCATTGATGGTACAACATGTGCAAATCAATAAGTGTAATGCATCATATAAACAAAAACAAAAACCATGATCATCTCAGTAGACACAGAGAAGTCTTTGATTAGATCCAACATACATTCATAAAAATCCTTGAAGCATATAGTTATACTAGACACTATTAAAATCTGAAATATACATACTGTTTCACCAGAAATTTTCCCCTCAGAGGAATGATGTTCAGATTGTAAGGAGTGGTGTACAAACGTTTATTTAAGGGGATATCCTTTACAATGCTGTTTTCACACACACAAAAAAATAAAGGCTAAGGGAAAGGTTTATACATAGAACAAAAACTGATGTAGGCCTTTGATAAACTATTTGAAAGGTTGTTTAATACATAACACAATATATTTCCTATGATATATCTACTATGATTTATGTTAATAAAGAAGTCTTTGAATATAAAATGTGGAAAAAATGAACTTGGAAAGATACATAGCAAGCATTTAACAGTGTTTAACATAGAGAAGATAAATGACTGAGATAAAATAGGAGTCCAATGATTATGTTCTATATTATGAGGATGATATTTTCTTCCTAAAATATGAAGGAAATATTAAAACCTGATTTATTATAATGTACATTAAGAAACATGGAAAATAGAAAGAAATTTTTTGTCTAGCTAGAATACTGCTATTGCTGGGATTCATTTAAGTCATATATGACATATATTTCATGCCAACATTAAGACAAAAATATTAAAATACTAACCTATCTTAAATTCTAACTCATGTGTGAGTTATTAAACACATTTGAGGCTGGACAATCCCAAATATAGATATCAGTCTGTAAATAAAACTGTTGATCATTTGTTTAAAAAAATCAGTCATGGTGTTACAAAGAATAAGAGAATTCTCACTATGAAAATTTTATCATTGTGAATTTTAAAGGTAACTCTGGATGCAGAACCATTATGAAAATTGGTGTTTTGGTAATCCTGCCAATAAGTCTGATAGTAAACTTATCAACACAGTTACAGATATGTCTTCTCAAATGCCATCTCCTATTTGATTTACAAAAAAAGAAGTTTGAGAGAGAAATTCAATCATATTATTTGGTTTGTTTTGTATATGATTAATGTGAAATTTCTAAAAAGATAGACATTACATTAAACTATAATTTTTTTATTTTCAGTTAAATGTCAAAATTTACTGTGTTTTTTAAAGGGTTTTCAAAGATTATGTTTTATTTATCTGTTTATGTAGTGGATTTCTCATCATAAAATTTTGATGTCTCAATTAGTGTAATAAGAAATTGCTAAATTGTGTTTCTAATCTAAGATCTCTGGAAAAAGATTCCTGTATTTTCTTTGCAATATTCAATGTCTAAGTTTCAAAATTATACACATAGCTCTATGAATCATATATTATGAAATATATGCTTTTGTACTTGTTTAACATTAATGATTTATATTTACTTTTTCAACTATTTATAATGTTGGTGAGTCAAAATATGAGGATTGGTTTTATGACACTATGTTTTGATTTAAAAATTTATAGATTTTATGCCTCTATGTTCTCTGAATATTTTTTAAAACTCTGCTTAAAATATACTCACAAAAATAGAATGAATAAAATCTTTTAAACTATAGTTACTATTTTGGCAATATATCTTTTCTAAAGATTCTAGGAAGTTACAAAATTGCTTTGGCAGGTTGAAAGAAACATTTGAATGAAAATATATGACATCCTTCTTATGGTTTATGACAGAGTATTTATTAATCACTGGACAAATAACATTTCCTCAGATCAACAGTAAGTTATCTTGAGACAGAATTACAGAGTTCTTAACCAAAGTTTATAAAATAATATCAGTTTTCCACTTCTTATTATTTATTGTCTTTCTTATAAACTATTTAATACTCCAGAGATTTTTCTTACATAGCTATCTGTAAATTATAAGTTTAGACAAATTTAATATTTCCATACTATAGTTAAATATTATTTGTTTTCTTAGGCTTCTTTAAAAATATTACTTATGCATTAATTTTCTTATTGCTTGGATAGAATACTAGACATTGCAATTAAGAGGAGGAGAGGCTTTATTTTGGCTCACAGTTTCGGTGAATCCAGTTCATGGTGAACTAGATCTAAGCCATAAACCACATGGTGGAAAAGCCTAGCAGAGGAAAGCTCTTAACTCCCTTGTGATCAGGAAGCAAAGACACAAGAAGGAGCAAGAGATGAGATGAGAAAATATTCTTGAAGTTATGTCCCAGCAAACCATGTCTTTGGACCATTTCCACATCAGAAGGTGAGATTTGGAGGACATTTGTCAGTTATGCTTAGAATATGATTCATATAACAATTTTGAGATTATTTTGATTCTTGGATTTAATTAATGATGGATTAATTTAAATAAAATAAGGTTATATTACTCTCAAGTCTAAGACCTTTGAGAAATTAATTTCCCCCTCAGACCCCAATATTCTTATCTATGAATGAAGGAAATGAGTTAGAGACATACAAAGTTAGACTGGGTTTACTATCTGATGAATGCTACTAATGACTGAAATATTTTTAAAGAATTTAATTTCCACTTAAATCACTATCTGGCTTTAACTATGATATCTTATGTTGTCTTAATTTCTATTTTAATTATATAGTGCAATATATTTGGCAAGGTTCTCCTGTGAAACTATATATATATATATATATATATATATATATATATATATATATATAGTAAAGTGTGTGTGTGTGTGTGTATGGAATTATGGAAAATGAGAGAAGTCACAAAACCTGCAGTCAGCAGCCTGGAGACTCAGAAAAGCTGCTACTGTAGATTCAGTCCAAAAACCAATAGGCTCAACTGTTAGAATCTGATGAAAGGAAAAATACTCACATAACAGCTCTTCCAGTTAGGCAGAAGAATTTCCTTATTACTCAGTCTTTTTAAAGATTTTTTTAATTGATTAAGTGAATCCCATTCATATTGTTTCAAAGTACTTTACTCAGGCTACTGATTCAAATAATCTCATCCTTACACCACACAATGGATCTGAGAGATAGATTTCAGATTCTACTGCAAAGAATTGCAAATATATATCCAATAGTTGAAGAAAAAGCAGCTTCTGTATTTACCAAGTATATTGGAAAGGTAGCATCCTCAGAGCATATCCATGCCAACAGAAAGAAAAAGGTGGCACTCACAGAAAAGTGGTATTGCGACAACAGGAAAATAAGAAGCATGCAGATAAACTCAGCTTTTAGGATTTGAAAAATTGTGCACCCTACTCCAGGTGCGTTTCACTGTGTCATTGGATAAGATTTACAGAAATGATTGACAGGGCACTGAGTCATCTCAGGGACATTGTAACACACATGCCTATCCCAGAATTTACTCTGATCAAATCATATTCATGAGACGCAATCCATTTGTATAAACCTTAAATGAGGTTCCATTAGGGAAACGCTTACTGAAGATCAGGCCAGAGATGTAACACTTATGTGATCTGTCCTGAAGCTTTAGAGATTTCCTGGGTTTTTGTTATTATTATATTGCGCTTCTCTTAGGCCAAGGGAAGGAAGACTTAGGTGTTTCCCAAATTTCAGGTACATGAGGGTTGTGGGCCTCCCAGCTGCAATTAATACAGATAACACATATCTGTATTAATCCAGAAATAATTATCAACATTCAAATAATAGCATGCAACCAAATGTCTTGGCACCATGGCCTTGTCAAGTCAACACATAAAATTATATATTAAATGTAATAATTTATATATATATATACTAAATTATGTTTTACATTTTTAGTTAAAATCATATCTACTCTGAAAAAAATAATGTAAGATTCATGTTTTGAAAATTCAAAGAGAAATGTCTGACAGATTAGACACATGCTGAAGAAAAACTGTTTGCAATGTTAACTATTTATTAGTAGTATCAATTCAATTTGCATATTAGTTTATGACATAATCTGTCTGCCGAATGTTCAAGTATATTTCTCTGGTTATAATTTTTACATTCCTGCTCTTACAAAATAAATACCGCTCTGATTATCACTTAAACACAAGTTATTAAGTCTTCAAGTGTTGATACTAACAGGTGACAGGAAGAATATGAATGTTGGTTAAAAATGGATGAATGCCTAAGCATTTATTTTCTTAATTAATTAAAAACTCAAAAGTAGGTCATAATTGGATAATGACAGAAATATAAGAATCTGAATGGTGTATATAAAAAAATTCTAGTGACATGTTTAAAGTCATTCGAGAAAAATGTAGCTTGTTGTAAATAGGCCTACATATAAAAGAAAAAAAGGTTGAAATTGAAACTAAAATTTGTTTATGTCATCCATTTTTTATTGGTGTAATAGAATATCTAGGTGATTTATAGAGGGATAGCAGCTTATTTTCACTAAGATTCCAAAGACTGAATTACAAAATTGTGCTATATCAGGTGAGGTCTGCATGGTGTTTCAACTCATGACAAAAAGAGGAAGAGCTACCAGAAGTGTGAGAAAAAGATAAAATACAGAGAGCAGCCCCACAAAATAACAACTTACCTGCATGTTCACAAATCCAGCCCAGCAAGCTAGAACTCACAAAAGAAAGGCACTGATTCATGCATGAGGACTCATCTCTCATTATCCAAACACTTCCCACCGGGCCCCATCTTCAGACATTGTTGCACTAGGAACAAAGCTTCAACATGAGTTTTGGAAGGAAAAAAAAACTTATAGGAACCATCGCAGTAAGGTTAATCAAATTAAAATACTATGTGCAAATAACCAACAGGCTATAATTGAAACATAAAAATAATGCAAAATAAAAATTTTAATTTTGAGAATCACATCCTTTCACCTAAGGCAAATACCAAATACTTCATATTTTTCATGTTTAAATAAATTCTTTGAAATGTATTTAATAACTTTAATAGCCACTACCAAATCACAGGAAAATTTTTAGTTGTCCAGGCTGCACTTAAATATGAAAACCGCCTGCCTCATCCTTCCAGAATGCTGGTATACAACATCATATTAAGGGACATATCTATACATCTATAATGCTAGAGTGAATTTACATTTAGATACATGGACACACATACACACACACACACACACACATATATATATATACATGCACATATAATACATATAAATATGTACTTTTATAAACAATGATGCTTATTGGATAACTCTTTATCTTATTCTAGATGGCTCAGTTTTAATATTATACTTTAGATAATGGAAGTAGTTTTTTATGCTTATTTGATAGAGATAACAGTGAGAGAAAACAAAGCATAATATTAATGATGTGCTTACAGATACAGTGATTCTACAATTGATATTGTCTACACCAGCTGTTTAATTTAAAATGGGCATAGCTGATGGGGTTATATCTATAAGAGAAAGGAGTTAAGAAGTGTAAATAATTATTCATATAACAAAAATATACAAAATTCTTATAATTTTATTTAATCTTTAATTCAATACAAATAAATAAAATTGTGCTCAATTTAGACAAAAATACTAGGTTTATACCCATTAACTACATTTTAAATGTTATACAATAATAAAAATTTATAAAAGCTGGTGAGTGAATGTACATATATCTGATATCTAATGTGATTTTTAATGTGGTACAATTCTGCATCTGACATTATATATACATAACTTTTAAAATAAATTTTAGGCAACACACAAAACTATAGTAAATATTTAGAGTATTTCTACAGGACAAAAAAGAGTTTAAATAACACATATAGGTGCAAATTGCTTAAATTCAAAAGCAAATCATACAGGCTGATTTATCAAGCAAAGATGAATATAAGCATCAACTGCTTTCATCCTCTTCATAGGTAATTCTTTAACTCATTTGTGGTCTCCATATTGATATTCCCTGTAGTTATTGCCAACACTAGTCACAAATGTTACACTTCTTCACACATGGTTGGGTTTCACTTCTCCACTCCCTTGAAGTCAACAATAGGACTTTTGACTTCCCATGACCAACAAAATGTGACTGAAAGTGGTATGTATCATTTGCACCCTGAAATTTAAGAACTAGTGTGCATTTCTATGCTAGGCCTATTCTTCTCCCACTAGGGGCCTAAGAGAGAACAGTCATCTGTTATTAGTAACACTTGAGATCCCTTAAGTGTAACAGTATTTAGAGGGTATAACCACTCAATCCTTCAGGGCACAATTTATAACAAACAATTGTTTCCTGAAAATCAACTGTTTTAGTCTATTTTTCTATTGCTACAACTTAATACCACAGATTGGATAATTTATACAAAACAGAGGCTTATTTGGCTCATAGATTTGGAGGGGAGAAATTCCAAGAACCATGATATTAACATCTGGTGAGGGCCTTCTTGCAGTACAGTGTCAAGCTTGGTCTGGCCATGACCTGTTTAGTGAATATCTTGTTTAATTCCAAACTACAGTTTTTAGAAGATGCAAAGTTTTTAGAAGATACAAAAACCTCAGCCCTCAGCAGAATGTGATGCTCCTTCAGGTGGCTGAAAACAAGATACGAGCCATACTGTCATGGACTACATAGAACACAGAATGGGATGTCATAAAGAAGAGATAAGACTACAAAGCACAGTACAGCACAGCACCTCTCTAGCACCAAGCTACCTGATAACATCCACACATCTGTCTTGACCACTATATGGACTCTGCAAATATTTGGCCTGACCCCTTCCCAATCACCTATAAAATACCCTGCTTTTTCTTTGTTTGCCACTGACAGCTTTGTTGCCCTCAGTCAGCCTGCACCCAGGTAAATAAAGTCTGTGTCTTGTTGCCTTCCATTAGCCTGCTCTCAGCTAGTCTCATTCCTCCACCCTTTGTCACATACAAAACATGCTTAAGGATATCACATGGCCAGAATGCTGTCTAGCTAGCATGCTAGCTTGATCTCTATTTTTCTTTTCATAAAAGAAATCATCGATCATAGAGAACCCACTCTCATGACTTCATCTAATCCTAACCACCTTCCAAATCCTCTGTCTCTAAATACCATTAATATGTGAATTTAGATTTTAAATTTCCAGCACATGAATTTTTGAGAACACATTCATAACATGGAATTCCATAGCTGGCCTATAAAACATGTATTTCTCATAATACAAAATATATTAATTTTATCACAATAGTCCCGCAAAATCTTAATTCCTTTCAGTAACAACTCAGGAGACCAAACTCTACAGTCTTCACCAAATCAGACGTGGGCAAGACTCAGTCAAAATTTACTGAGAGGCAATTTTCCAACTGAAAGCCTCTGAAATCAAAACAAGTTACCTGCTTCCAAAATACAAGAGTGGATCAGGCATATGACATTCTATAGTTTTAAACAAAACAAATTTTTATTTTCTAATATTCATCCTGCTAGGACGTACTTTTCTCTTCATTGGCTTCAAATATGAAGTTGTGTGAAAAGTGACTAAAGAACTTACTGAATATGATTGTTTTCATTTCTGTCATACCTGCTCATCAGTCATCACTGTACAATTCTGAATCCCAATAATTAACATATTTTTTTAGGCCGGGGATTTAGCTCAGTGGTTTCACCACCTGCTGTGCAAGAGCAAGGACCCGAGTTTGATCCCCGGTACCCCCCCAAAAAATAAAAACATATATTTTTTGAAATGTACATCACACCTCAGACAAATTTTTGTTCAAACATTTCACCAGATATCTAAAAATTTATGGGCAATAAATATATTTGCATTCAAACTGGGATTGCAACCATATATATGTTCATAGTATTTCTGCCACTGACATTTTTTATAGATCTTTATTATCTTCATATATTCTATTTCTCAAGTTCCATGTCTAGTTCTCCAAGTGCTAATCACTCTCATTTTTGTACTATTTATCCTTCATAGTATATAACCTAGGAATTGTGCTGGATATGGTCATGTATGCCTGTAATTTTAGCACTGTGAGGCTGAGGCAGGAGGATCACTGTGAATTGAGTCCAGCCTGAGCTACATAGTGAGTTCAAAGCCAACTTGAATTACATTACAAGACTCTGTTTAAAAAAAGAAAAAAAAACTAACAATCAAAATATGTCTTTATTTTTCAACATCTTTTTCTAGTATGCCACAAAATCAATGATCTCCTTCTTACAAATTGCAAGTCTTATTATTACCTAAACTAGTCATGTACATGTCTTGTTATTACCTAAACATGGCCACACATGCATGCATTACATAAAATACAAGTTATTTCTTTAATTCTGAGTGTGAATTGCAATGAAGAAAATAAGCCATTTTCTTATGTATCACTTAATCTCTAATTTCAAATATTATTTTCACAGTAAAGAAAGCTTACCTTTTCCAGTAGGATTAATCATTTACTCTTTTTGCACATATGTAACATTATTATTATGTTAGAAAGTCTCTGGCTATAAATAAAACATGAGTGCCTGTTAATATAAAACATGCTTTTTAAATTATTGCAGTCCTAGATTTTCTTGTAAGTACATCCCAAGCACATAATAATAAGTACTTTAAAATGTTCAGGGTTATGCAATTAAGTACAGCTGTAAAAGACTGTATTTTTATCTATTGTCTCCAGGACCTGCTTTATGCAAAAGTAACAATCATTAAAGTTTTTTTCCATAATCTTAGCCTGATTTAAACTAAATTATTCCTTTCATTGTTACATGCACTGGAAAGAAAAGCTTTCCAGACAGCCT
This sequence comes from Heterocephalus glaber, assembly GCF_053883595.1. Classification (NCBI taxonomy): domain Eukaryota; kingdom Metazoa; phylum Chordata; class Mammalia; order Rodentia; family Bathyergidae; genus Heterocephalus; species Heterocephalus glaber. The sequence continues at coordinate 33,314,872 of NW_028258138.1, read as the reverse complement.
GTTACTGCCCTCTATTGATGTTTTCAATTGTTCAGAACATTTCAAGAAAAGAAACCAGTCTGATATATAAATGCCTCTGAGGGATTTTTTTACCGGAGGAAATGGGAATAATGCCTTCCGATTTTACTGATGGAACTTTTCACCCTTTAAGAAGTAGGCATGTGCTACTTCACAGCAGCTTCCTTTTCATCAGTTGTAGTTTCCCACAGCTTGGCATACTTTAAAAAAAAATAGAAAAGAGCCAAGAAGTTAATGTGATTGAAAAATGCAAACTCATTATGAAATTTCATAGATTAGTGCACAAACAATAAATTGTCTGAATAAATAGCTTGTGAAATTATATTCAGTGTTTGCAGCTCACAGAATAATCAAACAGTACCAAAATTTTCATAGCAGTGTTTTGAAATTGTCTTATAGAATGTGGAAATATACTTATGACTATACACTTTACTCTAATATCATGCTGAGCCTTATTCATCTTATATTTTTCCTCCAGGGTTGCATGGTTTGAAAATTTTGCATTGAAAAATTTTATATGGTGTTTTAAATGTGTATAAGAATCTTGAATCTTAAACTTACTATATGAAATAAAGATGATTAAATTCTAATAAAATACTGTTTAAACTCTTCAATGAAATTGAAAGGGAAGCAATACTCCCAAATTCATTTCTAGAAGCAAGCATCACCTTGATCTCGAAAGCAGAGAAAGACCCAAATGAAAAAGAGAACTATAGGCCAATCTCACTACTGAACATGGATGCAAAAATCCTTAATAAGATACTGGCAAATAGAATGCAGAAGATCATCAAGAAGATCATACACCCTGTTCAAGTGGGATTCATCCCAGGGATGCAGGGATGGTACAACATATGCAAATCTATCAGTATAATACTCTATATCAATAGAGCCAAGGACAAAGCCCATATGATCATTGCAATAGATACAGATAGATACAGAAAAAGCATTTGACAAAATCCAACACCCATTTATGATAAAAACCCTAATAAAAATTGGAATAGATGGTCTCTACCTCAGTCTGATAAAAGCCATTTATGAAAAACCAACAGCCAGTATCATACTAAATGGTCAAAAATTGAAATCCTTCACACTAAAATCAGGAACAAGACAAGGATGTCCACTATCACCACTCCTGTTCAATATAGTTTTGGAAACATTAGTCACAGCAATTTGACAAGAGAAAGAAATAAAAAGAATAAAGATAGGAAATGAAGAAGTCAAATTGTCATTATGTGCAGATGACATGATACTCTATATAGAAGATCCCAAGAACTCCACCAAGTCTTCTAGACTTAATAACCAAATTTAGTAAAGTAGCTGGATAAAAAGGTCAGCACACAAAAATCAATAGCTTTCTTCTACATGAACAACAGACTCACTGAGAGAGAAATAGGTCAAACAATTCCTTTCACAATAGCATCCAAAAAACTGAAATACCTAGGAATCAGCCTAACAAAAGAAATCAAAGACCTCTTCCCTGAAAACTATAGCACTCTGAAAAAAGAGATTGAAGAGGGTAGGAAGGATCAACATATTGAAAATGGCCATACCTCCAAAATTATGATATTAATTTGGTGCAATCGCAGTTGAAATCCCAGCAATATACTTCAGAGACCTTGAGAAAACAATCCAAAAATTCATTTGGAACAATAAGAGACCTAGAATGGCAAAGGCAATACTAGGTAACAGAGATATGTCAGGGGGTATTACAACCCCCAACTTGAAACTATACTACAAAGCTACTGTGATAAAAACAGCATGGTACTGGCAAAGAAACAGCCCTGAGGAACAGTAGAACAGATTAGAAGATGCAGAAACAACTCCACACACACTCAGCCACCTCATCTTTGACAAAGGAGCAAAGCACCCTCGTGGTCTTTATTAAATGGTGCTGGAAAAATTGAGTTTCAACTTGCCAAAGAATAAAACTAGACCTGTATCTCTCACCATGCACTAAAGTAAAATCGAAATGGATTAAAGATTTGAATATTAAAACAGAAATGCTGAACCAGCTAGAACAGAGGTTAGGCAGAACTCTTGAAGGCATTGGTGTAGGAAAAGATTTTATGAACAAAACCTCAGTTGCCTGTGAACTAGCACAAACAATCAACAAGTGGGATCTCTTTTTGCTAAAAAGCTTCTGCACAACTAGAGAAACCACCAGCAGTATGAAGAGACAACCCACAATGTGGGAAAAAATTTTCACCAGCGATCCCTCAAATAAACGTCTACTATCTCAAATCTATAAAGAACTTAAAAAAATAAGACCTCCCAAATTTAAAGTCCCAATCAAAAAATGGGCATCTGAAATGAAAAGACATTTCTCAGACAAAGAAGTAGACATGGCAAATAAACATAGAAAAAAATGTTCAACATCACTGGTCGTTCAAGAGATAACAATGAAAAAAACACTGAGATTCCACCTCACCCCAAAAAGAATGGCTGCTATCATGAAATCAACCAGTAACAAATGCGGGTGGGCCTGTGGGGAAAGAGGAACCCTGCTCCACTGCTGGTGGAAGTGTAGACTGGTGCAACCACTGTGGAAATCAGTATGGAGATGCTTCAAAGAACTAGAACTGGAAGTCCCATTTGACCCAGCTATTCTCCTGCTGGGGATCTTCCCCAAAGAATTAAAATAATCATACCATAGTGATATATGTGCACCCATGTTCATAGAAGCACAATTTGTGAGAGCTAAAACTTGGAAGCAGTGCAAATGCCCATCAACTGGAGACTGCATAAAGAAAATGGGGGGTTTTTAAAAAAATAAAATGGAGTACCACTCAGCCATCAAAAATGAGAAATTAGAGACATTTATCGCTAAATGGATGCACATTGAGGCAATACTCTTAAGTGAAATAAATAGGACAAGTGTGTAAAAACTGAATAGTTTCTCCAGTGTGAGAAACTGAGAGTGTAAATAAGGACTAAAAGGTATAATAGAGAATGTGAAATAGGAATAAAAGGGGCAAAAGGGAAGGGGAAGTGGGAGGAGTAGGGGAAAGGAGAGAATGGAATTAAATATGAGAAAATGGAAAAAAGGAAACAAAATCTTTGTAAATAGAGAGGGCCGGAGGAGTTGAAGGGAGAGCAGGGAAGGGTGAAAAAATAAGAACCAAGAGAGCATGTAGAGGTGCATATCTCCAATAATGAATGTCATTATATTGTACACCTAAAATGTACCAATAAAAGGATATACAAAAAATATTCTAATGATAAACTTTGCTGGTAAAATGTAGCTTGATTCTTATGTAATGAAGTAATACAGTTTGTAAAATTTCTTAGTTTTCATTTACATTTTATTGTCTCCCATTATTACTCTTTTTTCATTTCTCTCCTGTTTTGATTTACTAAAAACTTTACAGTTGTTTAGATGAACAGTCTCATAGTGCATTGAGGCAAGTTGAGATTGTGTATAGAAGGAAAGTTAAAATAGATATGTTGCTAATGGCTACTAAGGTGTCTCTGTGTTTTGGTCCTTCACTATACTTAAAGCCATTCACAGCACCAGAAATTTTAATTTTGTTTGTTTGATTGTTTGAGACAGGATGTTGCTACACAGTACAGGCTGACTTTGAATTAGCAATGTAGCTCAGGCTGGTCTTGAAATCACAACCCTCTTGCCTTAGGTTCCTGAGAGCTGGGGTTACAGGTGTGTGCCATAACTCTCAACTCTAGAAATATTCATTTTAAATGAACCAAACAACAACAGCAGCAGCAGCAGCACCAAAAGACATAACAAACAACCATATACAAATTATTTTTCTTTTAATTTATGTATGAGATTATAAGGCACTAGCTCTTTGACCATGCTTACTGCTCCAGATATTTGAAATTTTAACCTAGTTTTTTTTGGAGGAGGGTGATTCCATAGATATTTATGAATTAATTCTGTCATCCATAGGGTCAAACTTTCCACAGTTTTCTTCTGAAACTAGTAGAAATTCTTAAGGATTTTTGTTCTACACATATTTTTAACTAAGTAGTAACTAGTAATATAACTTTAACTTATATTAATACAACTCCAGGTATGTATTGGTCAAAGCACTTGATCAGTAGCCCAATATTTATGTTTCATTCATATTTCTTTCCAGTTTTGTATCTTTAAAAGAGCAAATCATGAGATAGAAAGAGGAGTGTGATGTGAATATAATTTTTATTTACTTTTTACTACTCATTATTTTAAAAGCTCTTTTCTTTTTTTTTTTTTGGTACCGGGGATGGAACTTGGGTCCTTGTGCTTGAGCAGCAGGCGGCAAAACCACTGAGCTAAATCCCCAGCCCCAAGCTCTTTTCTTTTAATCATGTCCAAAATTTAGTAATGCCAATCTATTTATTTTTAAACAAGAAAGACACAATTTTAAGTATAATTAGCTGCAAATGGAAAGCAAAAATGTCACCTTCAAAGTTTTAGTGTCTTGGTTTTAGTGTAGTTCATAAACAAAAAAAATAGTCTGCAACATTTGTTTGAATTTAATATTAGGAATATTTAACTAGCTTGTATTGTGCAAAACTGCTAAGCATAAATGCAAATAAATATATCAATAAATCAGTAAGAGCACTTGGATTGTTAAATACAAGAGTAATATGTTTAAATTTTTTTTACCTTTTTATGAAAAAAGAAAAGAGACCTAGTAATTTATATCTTTTGTACTCTGTTCTCTCAATGACTCAATGGTGAGTGATGGAATAAAGGTGAAAAAATTTGTTGAAAATTTTTGTTGATTATTTTCATTTTATTGTTATGCAGTCATTCAAAAGTTTGACAGTATAACTGTATAATTTCAAGTATATTATAGATACAGAAATAAATGGTGAAATAAAATGGTATAGTACAGTGTCAGAAACCAACCATTGATATTATTGTATAGTTGAGAATTAATTATAATTATAGTTGAATATATATTTGAATTATAGTTGAAAATAGAATTGAAATCTCCAATGAATCAAGAAAGACTAATAAAATATATTTGAATTTAGAACACAATATTTAATGTAATATCTTTGGATAAGGTAAAATTTGCTCTTGATTTTAACCAATAAATCTAAATAAATTCTAAAAGAATCACAATTCAATCACAATTCACTATGATGTATGAAACAGTGAAAACTTTATGGATGATCATATGATTCTCTAGAAAGACTTTGTAATCATGATCCTACATACAAACACCATGAAAAATATTGGTATATTTGACTATATGAATTTCAAAATTCTTGAATAGGAGAAATAACAATGAAAATATGAATAAAGGATGAAATATTTTAAATATATATAATAGGCAAATATAAAAATATAAAATATAATAAGACTCAATATAAAAAGATTTTCAGTGAAAACTGCCTAAAATGAATACTTTAAGATAAAGTTGGATAAAATTACACAGTAATACAGAAAATTTGTGATTTAACTAATTAGCAAAAAACCCCACAATTCTTAATACTTTATCATTGGAAAAGAACCACCACACACTCTTTGATTACCAGAGATTAAAATGGAAATCTCTCTATATATTGTTGGAATATGTTAATATAAATGTAGTGAGTATTTTTTAATTTACAAATTCTCATTCAGGTATCTATAAGAATATAATGAAGAATTTGTAATAGATTATCCTCAACAAGAATAAGAGATTATTATAACAGTAATTAATATGAAACACTATACTATTAATATAAAGCATTAATGCCTAGATATATTTTAATTAGGTACACAACTACAGTCATAATTTAGAAAACTAGAAAATCTGTAAAGATGCTTCATAAAGCCACTTATGAAATAATACATATTATAGTTCCACACATTAGACATAGATAACTAGATAGATGTATATCTATACACATAAATAATATGAAATACGCAAATAAAATATTTTTAGTTACATACCAAAGTATTGACAATATTCATCTCTGATTGTTTAATATATCACCAATATTTCTAAAATATTTATTTTGCATTAACATTTTCTGAATTGCATTTATTTATTTTTCATTTTCTGAATTTTAAAAATTAATATTTATTTTTAAGTTTAGAAAGTGTTTGATTTCATTGCCTTTGCTATTGTATTTCAAGAGTAGGTTCATATTTTAGTCCCTTTTTAAAGTGACTCATCTTACATTTGCTGACAAGAAGGATTCTTCCATCTAACAAAGGAAGTAAAAGATCGTCACATCAAAAACTACAGTATTCTGATAAAGGAGATCAAAGAGGATATTAGAAAATGGAAAGCTAACCCTTGCTCATGGGTAGGAAGAACCAACATAGCAAAATTGGCCATATTCCCTAAATTGTTATACAGATTTAATGCAATCTCAATCAAAATACCAACAGAATACCTCACAGAACAAGAGAAAACATACCTAAAATTCATTTGGAACCAGAAGAGGTCCAGAATACCAAAAACAATTCTGGGCAACAAAGGCATGGCTGGGGGCATCACAATTTCTGAACTGAAATTATGTTACAGAGCTACTGTGATAAGAACAGCATGGAACATCACTTCTCAGCCTTTTGGCTAAGATCAAGTGAAGAACAGCATGGAACAGGCAAAAAAATAAAAATATTAAAAGAAAACAGATCCAAGGATCAGTAGAACAGCTTAGAAGATGCAGATGCAAATCTAAACACACTCAGCCAATTTATCTTTGACAAAGAGGTCAAACACCTTCACTGGATGAAAGATAACCTCTTAAAAGATGGTGCTGGAAAAACTGGCTTGCCACATACCAAAGACTAAAACGAAAGCCATGGCCCTCACCAGGGACTAAACTAAGATCAAAATGTATCTAAGATCTAAATATTGAAACAGAAACACTAAGTCTGCTGGAAGAGAGAATAGGTAGAACTCTTGAAGACACAGGTATAGGCAATGACTTTGTGAACAAAAACCCTGATTACATGGGAAATATTACAAGGCATCAACAACTAGGATCTCATCTTATTAAAAAGCTTTGTATACAGCAAAATAAATCTCCAACAGAGTGGGAAAATTTTTACCAGCTGTTCCTCAGACAAAAGACTGATATCTAGAATATATAAAAAACTAAAAATGTAGACCCCCCTCAAATTTAAAGACCCAATACAAAAATGGGCATCTGAACTGAAAACACATTTCTCACATGAAGAAATTCAAATGGCTTCTAGGGCAGAGAAGCTCAGCCAGTCCCAGAACCCAGAAGGAAGCTCCCAGCCTCCATCCCAGGCTCCTAGGACAGAGAAGCTCAGCCAGTCCCAGCACCTGGAAGGAAGCTCCCCCGCTGCCATCTCAAGCTCTTAGGGCAGAGAAGGTGAGCTGCGTGGGTGCCAGAAGCACCCCCCCCTTGGAAATGAGAAGACACATAAACAAGTCTCAAAAACAGACTTCTGGATCACCTACAGCAACCCCAAAGGGAAATGAGATGGAACAGTCTGATACTCAACCACCTGGACTCTCTGAACTGCCAACAAAAGAGGATCTGGGAAAAATGAAATCAGAAATAATTACTCAGATAACAGTAAAGATTTTGCTCATGTTGCAAGACATGATTAATAAATCTAGAGAGGACACAGATAAACATATAGAGGATCTGAGGAACATGATGGAATCCCAACATAGGAAACAAATGGAATCCATAAAACAGATGCAAACAGATTTCCAAGAGATTAAAAAACTCCATCAAAAGTCTGCGCAGCAGAATGAACCAATGTGAGGATAGAATTTCAGATATAGAAGATAAGATTGCAATTAGTGAGGAGGAAAAGAAAAATTGCTTTAAAATTGTAAGGGAACATGAGAAATCAATCTAGCAGCTGCTAGACGATGCAAAGAAGAATACCATAAGCCTGAATGGAATCAATGAAGAAAGAGGAGAGAGTGTAGATGACATAAAAAAACTCTTCACAGAAGTGATAGCAGAAAACTTCCCAAGGAGGACAAAAGAACTTGACATACAGATAAGAGAGGCATATAGGACTCCAGCTAGACTTAATAAAAAAAAAATCTACACATAGGCATATAATAGTTAGGATTCCAGAAATCCAACAGAAGAACAAAATTCTACAAGCAGTGAGAGAAAAGAAACAAATCACATACAAAGGAAAGCCCATCAGAATCACAGCAGACTTCTCATTCCAAACCCTCAAGGCAAGAAGAGCTTGGAGGGATGTATTTCAAGCCCTAAAGGAAAACAGCCTCCAACCCAGATTGATGTACCCTGCAAAACTATCTTTCAAAATGGATGAAGAAATAAGATACTTTCATGACTTAAGAGCACCTCAGGAAGTTCATGAATATCAAACCGGCACTCCAAAAAATTTTAGACAATACCCTAGGAAAAGACAATGAGGATCACAACCCCAGGAAACCCAGCAGAATGAATCCGTTGGGTGTGACAAATTAAATGCAAAGAGGGAGAATCCAACAAAAAGAAAAAGTCATGACAAGGCTTTTAAAACTTTTAACTTCATCTCCCTAATGAGTGTATAATTCAATCTTATTATTGTATTGATTAGTATTTTACTGATTCTACAGTTGCACACCATTCCTTGTGCTATACTGGCTATTTATCATCTTCTTATGTCTACTTTTTAATTGGGTTGTCTATTAATGAGCTCTAAGAATTCTTTATATATTCTGGTCATAGGTTATATGTATTGTAAATATGGTCTGTTTAAGGACTACTTTTCATTTTAATGATGTCATTTAAAGTTCTAAATTTTGATGGAATCTCTTTTATCAATTTTTTTCTTTTATACACCATGTTTTTGTATCCTAGGTAGTTCTTGCCTACCCTGAATTCATAAATATTTTCCTTTATAATTTCTTCGTAAAGTTTCATACTTTTAGGCTTTCTTATTTAGGTTCATAGATCCCTTCAAGTTATTTTCATGTATGAAAAAAAGGGTTGAGGTTAATTTTTTATATACGGATACCAGGTGTTCTAGTGCCATTTGCTGAAAACACTCTCTCTTCCTCAGCTCTTGAATTGAGTTTATATTCTATAAAATGCTAATGTTAAATAATCTTTCAAAACTCAGTGGAACATATATGTGTGGTTCTATTTCTAGATTGTCTGTTTTATTCAAATGATCTATATGTCTTTCCTTACACCAACACTGCCTTGATTACTGTAGCTTTAGAAGAAGTCTTAAAATTAGGTACTAAACATCTTCCAACACTGTTTTTGTTTTTGTTTTGTTTTTGTTTTTGTTTTTAACTTTTCTAGGTCCTTTGTACTCCTACATAACTTTTAAATTTCAATATCCAGTTCTTCATTTACAGCAAGTATACACAAACCTGAGTTTTTATATATAACTTGTGTTTTCTAATCCTGCTAAATTCAAGGACAAGTTCTAGGGCCTCCTAGAGATTTCTTAGTATTTTCTTTTTAGATGATCATTTCATCTACATATAAAGATTTTGCTTCTGCTGTGCCAATCCTATCCTAGTTGTGTCATTTTATTGCCAGACTATTTTGGTGGGGACTACATTTCAAAGTTTAATGAACAGATTAAAGAGTAAGCATATCTGCCCTTGTTCCCCACCTTAAGGAGAAAGCTTTGTATCTTCTCCATTTATATAAGGCATTCTCGCTGGAAGTGTGGAGTACATCTTTAATCTGTTGAGAAGTTTCTGTTCTACTTCTAGGCTCCTGATAGCTTTTACCATGAACAGCTATAGAATTTAGTCCAATACTCTTTCTCCAACTAGTGACAGGATCATATGGCTTTTTCCTTTCCTCTGTCTAAATGATGACTTTTGGGGGTGGATCTTCCAATGCTGAACCAACACTGCCATCCCTATAACAAAACCACTTTCTACAGCCTGCCAGATCTGACTTCCAATAGTTTGTTTTGTTAAACAAATTTCTATCTATGTTCATACTTTTTTCTTCTATTATCTTTATCCAGTTTTAGGATTAGCACAATGTTAAGTTCCTAAAATGAGGGGAGAAGTGTTCCTTCTTTTTTCTACTTTAATTGTTTGATATAATTTATCAGTTAAAATGTTTATGAGCCTGCTGTTGTCATATAGGTAGGTTTTCAAGCTAGGAATATACTTTCTTTAATAGGTGCTATTCAAAGTTTATATTTCCTCCAGAATTAGTTTTGTTAATTTGCCTTCCAAGGTACTTCTTAGAAGTTGTCAAATTTATTTCAAAAACGATTTTTGTAATATGTTTTCTACATCCTTTTAAATTCTGTAAAATCTGTGGTAATGTCTCCTAGATCTTAATATTGTAATTTAAAAAAATGTATAACTGATATTGCATAAGAGGAAGAAAAGGTCTAAGTGAGCAGGGGAATTGGGAGTTGTAGGGGAAGGGAAAAAAGGGAAAGGAAAAAATATGAGAAGAGGAAAAAAATGGAAACAAGGTCTTTGCAAATAGGGAAGGGTGGAGAGGGTGAAGGGAGGGCAAGGGAAGGGGAAAAAAATAAGAACCAAGATACTCATGTAAAGGTACAAGATCCCAATGGTGAATGTAACTGTATTTTAAACTGAAAATGTACCAATAAACTTCATGTGAAAAAAAAAAAGAAATTCAAATGGAAAATTAACATATGAAAAATGTTCAATATCCCTGGTATTTCAAGAGATGCAAATTAAAACAATGCTGAGATTCCATGTCACCCCAGAAAGAATGGCTATCATCAATAAATCAACCAATAAGAAATGCTAATGGGCTGCAGGGGAAAAAGGAATCCTTGCCCACTGTTGGTGGTAGTGTAGACTGGTGCAACCATTGTGAAAATCAGTGTGAAGATTCCTCAAAAGACTAGGATTAGAGATTCCATTTAATCCAGCTATCCCCCTTCCCAGTATCTTCCCAAAAGAATTAAAAGTATCATACCACAGTGGTATATTCACACTCATCTTAATAGCAGCACAGTTTGTAATATCTAAATCTTGGAAACAACACAAATGCCAATCAACTGCTGAATGGATAAGGAAGATGTGTTTTTTAAAAATAGAATGGAGCACTACTGAGTAATAAAGAAAGATAAACTTGAGACATTTATAGCTAAATGGTTACACCCAGAGACCATATTCTTAAGTGAAATAATTCAGGCATAAATGTGTAAATATTGCATTGTTTCTCTGGTGTGAGAAACTGAAAGTGTAAAAAAAGACCAAAATATGTAATACATGGTGTGAAATAGGAAGAAAAAGTTGAAATGGGAAGGGATATTAGGGAGGGGGAAGGAAGAAAGGAAGAAAAGGAAAAGGGAAAAAATGAGAAATGAAAAATTAAATAGAAACAAAGCTTTTATAAATAAGGAGGGGAAGAGAGGTTGAAGGGAGGGGAGGGAAATGGGAAAAATAAAAATTAAGATATATCATGTACAGGAACAAATTCAATGTGATGAATGTAATGATTATGTGTGTCCAAATTATACCAATAAGCTTATTTTTTGTAAATTAAAAAGAATTATTCCTAGCAGTAAATTAATGTTAAAATGGGTATTTAATTTTCTTATTTCATGTTTATAAATTGAGCATTAAGGCACACAAAGTTGAAAAGCATCAGTAACTTTACTAGGTAATACTTTGGACTCTGAAATGTATAGAAGGTTTATGAGTTATTATACAATATTAAGAATAACTGCCTGTTTCTCAATCAATAACAGTTATTTGCTTTTTTTCTTGGTCCCACATTTACTGCTGTTACACTGAAACTCTCTTGGTATTTTATAGCTATTAAAGGAGGTACAGAGTTTGCTTAAAGATGAATAATTATTAAAGCTCTTTTTACATTTAGTATACACTGCCAATACATCTTCTATTTATTGATTAGAGAGTTTTTAATATCTTTGCAAAGATTCTTTTAAACAAAAAGAATCTGCTGTGGTGCACATCTCCATAGGTTCTGAGTCGGTGGTCTGGAACCTATTTGTCTGTGAATTCATATGAGAAAAAAATGATAATATCATATGTGAAATATATGTAGTCCATTGTTTTACTTCACGTGGTGATATTTAATAAAAAATATATCTGATACATTCCAAAAAGAATTCTTTCTCCAATATTATAGAGGATATGTACACTACTGTCTCTCTATATATTAGATACATAGGACTCTAATGAATGCTGACATTATCTATTTATTTGATGGGGTTATATTAGTTGCCACACTTTACAGTACTTCAACAATAACATCTGCTGGATTATACCAATAATATCATCAGTTTAAAAAATTTTCTCACAAAAATGCTCAAAATATAACTTTCCTGAAAAATACCTTTTTTCACTTTGGCCATGAGAGGCATATCTGAATTCGGAGGTTATTTTCCTTTAGGATATAAATTTGGCAGAATATTAAACATGACAATATTTTCCTCTTGCTTTTAATACACCTTATCATTAAGCTACATAAGGATATGTCTAAAGATAAGCTAATCAAGTTTATGTATACATAAAATTTTACAAAAATATAGATAGTACCTTTATGAAACATAAAAGCAGCAGTGAATATGGCTATGGACTATATTTTTCTTGTCAAACTTACACTTAAAAGAAGTAGCAGCTATAAGAATTGTGACAAAAAAGATATTTTAACTTTTGTTGTTGTTTTGAATCTAGTTCTTGCTATGTTGAGTGAGGATGGGCTTGAAGTAGTCATTGATTCTCCAGCCTCAACCTCCCAGGAGTTGGAGTAATAGGCTTTTGGTACTATGCCGGCTCACTAAGTGTTTTTAATGTTATTTGATGTAGTATTTATTTATAATGATAGTATTAATTACTTATTTTCTTTATTGCATTGTCAGTCCAGAACATTTTGAAAAATAAAAACATTTCTTTTTACCAATCCATTTCAGATTAGTAATATAATAATCAGTAACATAATATTTTCATGTAAAAAGAATGTAAGGTGGCTCAGTCTATTACTAAGTATTAATATAATACTTTACTACAGATATTGCTCCATTGGTACTTAATTACTATTCTTAGTTATTATTCTTGTTGGAAAGAATTTTTGAAAAAGTGCTAGGCTACTGACAACTCTGTTATTTTGTAAAGGAATGGCATGGTACATAGATAATTAATGTCTTTTTAGACTTAACTTCTCTGCTATTTCTCCACTCTTCAGAAACTTACTGAACATATTCAGCTTCCATCTCTCTGCAATCATGTAAAATTGTTCCAATAATTACTAGTAAATGAAGGTGGAACTGGAACATCTGTTTCAGTGGTGTTCTTGTTGTCCCAGCATCAAAGGCTATTAAGGTATGCATATAAAATAGCAAATTAAATACAACATAATTAAAAACAGCAACATTCAAAAATTAACTAATACCTTTGCTCACTATCACTCTTTCTGTACTCCTAACCAAACTGGAGATTAGTGTCCTTCAAGCAATGAATGAATAAATACATGTAGTATACTCATCCAAGGGAAACTTTTTTGGTAATAAAATGATATGAAGTAGAAATTCATAAAGAAGTAAAATTATAACCAGTATACAGCAATACTTTCTTAAATTACAAGACTAAGACAATGTAGCCTACAGATAAAAAGGGAAGTTTATCTTGTAGGGCCCATTGCACAAGTTCATGACCAACACTTTTATAATAATAATAACAATGAAAGTTTAACAAGAGAAAACAATTTCATTTCATCATAGTTTTACATGATACAAGTACTTTTGGACTGAAAACCCCAAGATCCAGAATAAAATATTCATATTCATTATAAGAATCAGTGAAACAGTGACATTCAGTTTATGAATTTAATAGGACAAAAAGGCTGTGGTCTAATGGTATACACTGAAGGGTCCAGTGCACTCCTTGTCTATTCAGATTCTTCTTGACCTCTTTTTACAGCCTTCCTTCATTCAGTAATGGAGCAGAACATTTTGTCTGGGACTCATGACAAGCAGTCAATCAAGGTGAAGCAGAAACTGTTTAATGACCAAATCTGTAGACAGAAATGTGGGTAGAAGTTAGTTATATTTTTGTTTTTTATGGTTGGCTTTAGAGAAAATAGATTTTTGTTTTCTAGGATCTGCCTTAGCAGAAGAAGAATTTTTATTTCTGTGGTCTTTCTATAGGGAAATGAGGTTGAGAGATATAAAGCAGGAGAAGCTCAAAGGAAAACATTGCTTCTCAGGGTGTTCCTGAGGCCTTCACATCAAAGTATCATTTTCTAACCTAAGCAAACAGTAAAATTTTGATAGATGGTTTTTGGGGTACTAGGGATTGAACTCAGTCCCTGGTGTGTGTGGGCAAGCTCATTAGTGTTTCTGCAAAGAATCAGGCTGAGGCTTATTTATTTATTTATACATGCTCTTACGAAGTTGCACAGGCAGCCTCAAACTGTGATCTTTGGGCATATTAACTCTCTCATGGTTCTGCAGTGTAGCAATCTGAGCCAAATTCATTCTCAGTGCTATTTATTGATTTAATGTTTATTTACAAAGGACTTCTCTAAAATGCCTACCCTGACCTTGAACTATGGTCTTTCTGGTTCCTAAGTAGCTCATAGTGCAGAAGTGTGGTGACATGCCATCCTTTTAATTCAATGGATAACATATTATTTGATCAAAATTGTTTTCAGAAATGTTCTCATCGAAATTAGAGTAGAATTGGCTTATTTTGAACTGTAAATTTGAAAATTTTAATTCACTCACTGATTGAACAATTATATTCTAAATATATGGTTAGATATCTACCAAGATGAAAGATTAAATAGTATATGTACTTATAAGAGAAAATGGGTAATGAATTTCTTAATAAATTACTACAATAAATCATAAACTCCAAAGAGTACATAAATAATATCAGTATAAAATAAGTGTTTTGTTGGTTGAGCATAAACATTTGGAAAACAATGGAACAAAGAGTGATCAATAGTGAATGGTGGAGAATAGACTTGGATTGGCACAAGCAGTAAATTTAAGCATAGTGTGGTGAAGTCACACAGAGTTGACACCACCCGTAAAGAAAAGGTAGAGGATTAAAACTGGAAAACCACTGGCAAGATAAACAAGGTTCAAATGGAGGGAATTTTTCAATGTCATCCGAGGGAGTTTGAATTTCAGTGCACAACTACAGGGGCCAAATAATTGTTGAGCAACAGATTTATGGGTTCAAATATACGTTTCAAAAAGACTAACATGTTAAAATATTCTAGAAGCAGAAGAGACTAAGTGGAGCTATTTTTTTTCAATATGTTGCAGTGAATTGTTAGGTAAATTACAAAAAAGTGTATAAAGGTGGCAATCAGGATACGTGAGAAAAGATTTGTGAAAAGTTTCAGAAATAAGCAATTAGTGGAAGTGTCGACTAATAGAGGAACATAGTTGGGCTATCAAGGAGGTTTCAATTCTAATACCAAGCAGATAACTTGACCATTAACAGACATGGATCTGATGATGGGAGTACTTTGTATGTGTGTGTGTATGTGTGTGAAAGATGAGGGGGTGTAACTGAGAGAACAGCTTCAGAGTATTTATAATATGTATTTCAATGAATAATGCACAAGTATCATGGAAAACAGGAAAGCTAAAGATATAGAGATATAGTGATGAAAGGAATTCATAGAAACAAGAGAATTGAGTTTGTTCATTTTGTGGTATTGGGGATTGAATCCAGAGCTTAGTGTATGCTAGGAAAGCAGCCTACCACTGAAATACAGTATCTTAGTCTCTTTGTTTGTGTGTTGTTTGAAATAGAATCTTACTTTGTAGTGCAGGTTGGCCTTGAACTCACTATGTAGCCCAAGTTGGCCTCGAACTCACAGCGATCCTCCTGGCTGTGGCTCCAGAGTGCTGGGATTACAGGTATGCACCAGCATGACCCGTTGTTTGTTATTAATTTTATTCTCTTGAGATATGGTCTCATTAAATTTCCCAGTTTGGCCTTGAATCTGTTATCCTGCTGCCTCAGCCTTGTGAGTAGTTGGGATTAGAGTTGTGTGCCACCATGGCCAGTTTAATTTTTTTCCCCAGTGGTACTATAATAAATGTTCACGTGAAATATTTCATGATGATTTTTACTGAGTCAGTATTCAAGAGTAGAGGTTTCCATGCTGAACTAAATTTTGTTGTCAAGAGTAGTCATTTCTGATTTGATTTAATAATTCTAAAAATATTATCTTTCCTAAAAACAGAAGTTTTCAGGAAAATTTGAACTCAAATTTATAGGCTATGACATGTCTTATTTTTGACAGAAATGGCAATATTCGCTTTAGTTGTCTATTATTTAGAAATATTACATAAACTATTATCACAGTCTTACTATGTTTGATTTTAAAACTGCAATATCAACAACACAAACAAGAAACACGTTTCTGGGGAGAGTGATAGCATTAAGTTAAACCAAAATCAGAGAAACTTGTCGTAGTTTGATCTTATGACATTTTACAATATCTCACTATACATTCTGAGCCTCCTTCTACTTTGCTAGTAATGAGGCAGCACCAATTCCTATTTATGTGCAAAAGGACATCTATTAATTCACATATTTTTAAGGTTTATTGTTACTAAACATGTTCTAGATTATGGTGAGTAAAGGGGCAGATCCATTCACTGTTCTATAGTTTTCAATAGGGCACAGACAAGAATTAAATGACAAGCCTTAAAAAAAAGAGGCCAAAATGAATATCATATCCCTGGGGCCCAGAAAAAAAAACACTTCAAAATACAGCATATTTGTACTCTAAAATGTTGCTTGTATCTAGTTCAATTGTTCTTATAAAATGACCCTGCTTTTCTACTAAAGCATTACAGTTGGTTACTTAGAAAGTAGTATGGATTAGAGTTCAGAAAACAATTACCATATTGTTCATCTTATTCTCCACAGATGCTCCATTCTGTTCATCATCACAGATACTGAGTTTTGCTATGTGTCTTGTTTTGGCCAATGGAAAATGGGAAGAAGAGATCACACATGTCACTCATGAACTTGACCACTAAGAACTATTTGTTTCACTTACCTGCTTGTCCCATCTCTTCAATGAAATGCCCCAAGTTGCTCCATTTCTTATATTTGGAGCAAGAAGCAGACACCTGGAGTGGACCCTATCCTTTAAAGAAGTGCCTTATACTACAGCCTGAATCAGAGCTGCCTCTGTCCACCTGTGTATTTATTATTATTTATGCCACTGATATTTTAAATGTCTTTTGGTGTTGTTGTTGTACTGCAAGAATTAAACAATATACCCATCAACCCTTTTGGTTTTCCTTATGTTCTGTCACAGTCTGTGGAAATTATGAGTAGATCTAGCAATGACACTAAAATGCAGAACATTTTCTATCTGTACTGCTATTGCCTGATATTTTTGGTGCTAGTACAGAACTTCCCACTATTAAGTATTAGTCTATCAGTTAAATCTCATTTCACAATCCTGATATTATGAAGATTGCTTTAGCAGTAATTTCTCAGGCCAGAATGTAAATTTAGGAAATTCTCGTGGTTGTTTTAGACCCTACTTTAAAACATGAGATTCCAGAGAAGAGCTAAACATTCTCTTTGACCTAAGTGGGATACTGAACGTCTTGAAGGGAAGACAGCAAGAGAAGGAGAATTTAATGATTTCTTTGAGATAACTCAACTTACTGTTAATGGATAGCCACTGATATACCTTAGAGAATAAGATGCTCATCTCAGGCACTGTCCTAACAAGATTCAGATGAACCCAAGTATAAGAGCTTTAATTAAGTCACAATACTTTCTTTTTTTTTTGGTACCAGGGATTGAACTTGGGTCCTTGCACTTGCGCAGCAGGCAGCAAAACCACTAAGCCAAATCCCCAGCCCCAAGTCACAATACTTTCTTGACTAAAATTTTTTTTTTGACTAAAATTTTTAAGTAGCTTTCAATTATGTTAAATATGTGAGCCGCTTTCCTTATGTAACATATCACTATACCATCTATCCATTCTTGTTATCTTAGTCAGTTTTCTACTGCTACAGCAAAACATTTGAGTCTGTGAAGTTTATAAAGAAAAGAGGTTTAGTGAGCTCACAGTTCTGGAGGTTCAAGCACATGGATTGGCATCTGCACAACTCAGGTGAGGGCCTCATGATAGATGGCACAGTTGGGACAGAGCCTCCAACAGATGAACCTCTAGTGGGCACACTCAAAGCATATGCAAACCTTCATGCATACTTTATCATTATTTGTCTCATTTCTCATTGTGCTTCCATGTAATTGGCTTTCTATTTCTTATATGCTATCAAGCTTTATTTCATCTCTAGGATGCTATACAAAATGATCCATTTGCCACACTTGATCTTTTTCCAGCTCTTCATATGACCAGCTCATTCTTATTCCTTCAGCACAGTTCAAATATCTTCTACTAAAAGGTGCTTCTTTTGCTGACACTACTTAATGGGACCTTCTCCAATTGTAACATGGCTTTTACCTTTTTCATTTCTTCCTGACATGTCAAAGAAGGTGTAATTATATTGTCAACTTTCAATGTATTTACCATCTCATCTGAGTACCTATTAAATATAGTCTTTGAAGTTACAGAAAAAAAATCAGTGAAGTGTCTTATATACTACTATATATTCAACATTTAGAAACCAAAAGGTAAGAAAAAAATAATGTGGGATATTTCAACCTAAAATTAAGAAATAAAGATTTTTTAAAAATTTATTTTTATAAATCCCTTATAATAGACACGTTAATTAAATGAGAGTGAGAATCATTTACTCTCTGAGTATGAGTGATTCGTGTAGCAAGTTACTCCAAAATTTAATGAGTGACAAGAGACAATTTCTAGGTCATTGGTTTCAGTGGGCTCAAAATCTTGGAGGAACTTGAATGGTTCTGACTCTGAGTATCTCATTTCCAATCAAGCTTTCAGCTAAAGTTTATGTCCTTATAAGACTGGACCAGGGATGAATGATCCATTTCTACTCCAATTTACTGCCTGCTGTTAAGCTTTAGTTGCTGGAGAGCTGCTATACCAGGTCCTATGAACTTCCTCATATGGCTTCTCACACATGACAGTTTATCATCCCTATCCAGGGCATGAGACATAGAGACGGAAGTCTTGATATGCTTATTTTAATTCCACAGATTCAGATACATTGCATGAAAAATTGTGTCTGAAACATATTGGCAATGCAAGGTAAAATAATATCTATGCTTGGTGAAGAGAAAGAGAAAGGGGAGAGAGAGAGAGAGAGATTGAATGTCTAATTTGTGATCTAAATTTATAGCTAGCCTTCCATCACTTTGTCAAATTAAAAGCTAGTTGAAGGTGCATTATACATTCAAGGGAAGAATATTATACTCATGGATCAATTCCTAGAGCTTGAGATCAACTTTGACAGTACTTACCCCAATCACAGAGAGTGAGCAGAAGTAGTTAAAGAGTACCCAGAAGTCATTAACAGCTTACTGAATTCTCTCTGAATTGTTTTCAGTGTTAATATTTTTCTATTAAATTAGTCATCACAATACTTGTAATACCAAAGAAGCTTGACTGTTATTTGTGACTCAGTTTCAAAGCAACAACTGCTATATCAGTCTTTGCTTGTTTGTTTGGAGACAGAGCCTTGATATGTAGTTGAGCTATCCTTGGGCTTACTGTGTAGCCCAAATTGGACTTGAATTAATGATCCTCCAGCCTCATCCTTCTGAGTGCTAAGGATTACAGATACGTGCCACCATGCCTGGCTCTAACAGTCTTTGAAGCTAGAAAACTGAATAATTCAAGTAAATCAAGTTACTGTCATTTAGTCATTTCTTCATTTAACAAATACTTGGTGAGTATCCACACTGGCACTGGCATTCCAAATAATGAAAATATTCTGACAAAAAGGAACAAAGAGAACTATATTTGCATTCATAGAACCTAACTATAGTGGAAATAATCACAATAATCAAATATTTAATTTCATTTGGAGTTAATGGAATAAAGCTAACAGAATCCTTCCCTTATATCTTTTGTTTAATTCACACATTCATATACACTATGAATTAAATTGTGTCTAAAATACTTGGTTGATGGAGAGTGAGGTCCTATCTATGCTTGGTTTACTTACAAAGGAATATTTAAGGGTTTTTTTCAACATTCACATCACAAAGATGTTATAATGTATCACTGTATATATTTATTGCATTGGTAAACTGACAAAACAAGCTGTTGTAGATAATATTTATTCCACATTGGTTTGTGACTAAATGTTTTTTGATGAGCCATGAATCACAGTTCATGGATTAAAAGTATGGCAACATCAAATAGCTCTGAGGTTTATAAAAACATCATCAAAATTCATAGTAAACACAGCAGGCAAGACTGCAGATAGGTTTAAACTCACTGTCAAAAAATATTGCCAACTTCCTTGGAAATGATAAGGCTCATATAATCAAATCAAGGAAATGCTCTTTCCATCTCCTTAATATATATTCTTTAAAGCTTAATGTGTGCAAGAGGGAAAACTTTCAGACACATACAAACATGAATCACAGATAGTTATTCAGTAGGCAACCTACATATTTCTTTGACTAGTAATCTATAACTTTGTAAATTCCAGAGTATGTTATTTCTTATCATCATTTCTTGTGCTGTATTTTCTCTTGCCAATTTTCTAAGAGTTTTCTCAGTGGAATAGATGCAACTAGTCTGCTTGAACTTTTCCTATGATGTGTTTGACAGAAAACATCTTTTCTCTTCCAACAGAAAATAAACAATTGCTGAGGGATGAGACCTACTTCCAGGCTCATTACTATGTATATAATGAGCTGAAAGAATGACCTAAGAGGTCTTTTAATTGCTCACATTTTTAATACAAGGTGCCTTCATTTAAAAAAATTGTTTAATGACTTGGGATTTCATTTACACCAAATAATGAGAGTCTGTGCAAGACTGCAAATTGTTTCTTGGGTGTTGCCATGCACTGCTGCACTTGATAGATAATTTATTCAAGGTCCTGGAAGAAAGCTTTTTAAAAATAACTGACATTGAGGATGCAAATAAACATTGATGCCATGTGCATGCCAGCTGTGAAATCATTAGAAGGTTGAAACACCCTGCAGTGCAAACAGCATCCAACTGATCCGAGGAGGGATGGATTTTAGCTAAAAGCACAAATGAATTTGTGACTTTGCCCTACTTAAAATTCTGTATCTCAGTTTTGTCTTTTAGAATTTCATTTATTATATTTTTTTGCATTGGTTTAGGTTGCTGGATATAGCATTTGAAGAGGAAGAATGTTTTATTCTTTCATATTTCCTAGAAGACAGTTGCTGTGGCAGTTCTACGGGCAGTTAGTTGAAGATTACCATTACAAATTTGTCCTTTTGTTAAGTGAGAAGCCTAGGCCCTTGGAATCTTTTATTAAACTAGATGATATTATAGGAAGCATGCTTATATAGTAATATAATATGGTTTTACATTGTGAGATGCATGAACCCACATATTATTTCATTTCTGCTGTAATTATGAAAAAGAATTAACCTTTTTTATAAAACTTCAGAAAGCAGAAACAATGTCTATCATGCAGGTAAATAACCCAGGTTTTGAGTAATAGAGAGTTTTAAAAAATATTTAGCTGACCAAAGGTAAAAAAGCCTTTTCCTGGACCTGCAATACTTAGATACATGCTGGATAGACATTTGGTAGCAGCGATGTACTGAAAAGGTAGATTGCAAATAGCAAAGATATTTTGTAAAATCATTTTAAAAATAGTTTTCCACTTTTTGGTTTACATTTTTTTGCATGTAGGTCAATTCTCCATGTTAATATAGCTGTGCAATATGGGCTAGGCAAAACAAAACAATATGACAAGGACAAATGCAAAATCGATTTCCCCAGAAAGGATTGGGAATACTTAATTTTCTTTCATTACATTTCATACCAAAATCTTCAGATAAAAAAGTAATAGAAAAACAGCTATGAATTTGGGTGTTCAGCATTAATTTTGCAATAAAATATGTACTCCTCCAGAAATATCTTTCTTTTGTTATTTATGGTTTCTATTTCTTCTCTCCTTTTGCATTTATTTTCAAAAGTAGACAAATAAGCAAATAATAATTTTAAGATTCATGTTTGTGGAACCACAATACTATCAGCTAAATGCAACCAATTTCACAGTTAATAGTCCACCAATTAACATTTCATTATGTTAAATGCCTTCTGAAAATATTACCTAATAATGTAAAAGGCTGTATTCATCTGACTATACTGTTGGTTACAACATATTGAAATTGTGGATATTTTATCATTTTATAATTAAAATTTTACCAAGTTTGCATGTTATGTTGTGGTTACAAACAAAAGATATATCATTGACTGAAGGCAAAAAAAAATCTTTCCTACATAAAGACTAGCAAAGAACACTAAGGTTTTCTTTAAAGCCTCTTTCAATTCTGTACTTTTAATTCTAGATCATTATAGGCACAACAGTAGTGAAAAAGGTATAGCATAAGTGTCATTCACATTAAATTTGTTACATGCCTTTTCTGCTCATAGTTTATTAGATAAAGTAGTGTCATTGTCCCAGCATAATTGTAAATGAGATGCACAAGAGCAGGGGAGTACTTGACTAGTCAAGAACTGTGAGCACAACTGCCTAAAATACACAGACAATAGAGATTTATGTGTGAAAATTTCTGTAGGAGAGCTTTTGTATTTCTACATAGTGAAAGAAGAAAGCAATTATGATGAAAGAAAACCATCTATTTAAAAAATATTCAATTTAATAAAAATATGTTAGCACTATAGGAAAGCTACTAGACTTGATACTAGACTTCTGTTTTATATTTGATATCTCAATTTTTTTGCCAAGATGACTTGAGAATTCTTCAGATTGTTTTTAAAAGAAAATAAAAATAATAAACTTTATTTCATTTATTAACAAATAATTCATGGCAAAATAGAAATATTTTGAATATATAAAGACCCTATACAAAACACCTTTTAAGAATGAATGATACCTGCTTTTGAGCAAAATTGATACAGGTATGTATTACAAAATGGAAAAAAGTTAGGGAAGAACCATTAAATATCAAGGATATATGAAAAATTATTTCCCATATTTTGAGTCTGGACAGTTACATTATTCACTCCACTGGTGAAGGAAATAATTTGGAAGATACAAGAAAGAAGCTAGAGGGAGTAAGCTAGGATCCAGAGACACAAAAAGACACTGGGAAAGGACAGATGGAGGGTAACTCCTAGATACTGGATAATCAGAAAGATTGTACCCAAGCCAAACAGGAAGAAAACATCTCTGAAATGGCATCAACCTGTACGCTGAAAGATGAATGGTGTGGTGCACTAAGAAGAAAGAAGAGTCATAGAAGAGCTTCTTGAAAGGGTGACTTCAGGCTGAGATTATAAATAGCATGAAAACTATGGAAAAAGGGAGGCACTGGAACAGCAGAGAGATGAGAACCATTGTGGCAACCAATGGCCTGGTGGATGTTTCTGACACAAAACTTGTCCTTGACCTGTATGATCATCTACAGTGGATGTGGTGCAATGTTACCTGGGAAGGAGAAGCATGAGGAAAGGGCTGGAACCCTGAAGGATGGGTGCAGGAACTTCCCTTTGACATTGTTTGCCCCTCATACATTCTCACACTCAAAATCCCAAGGTGCAGCCAATGCACTGTCCCCTTTCTCCCCTAAATTCTTCTCCCACTCAGTGTAGCCTGGTTCCTCTGCTAAAAATCCACAGACCTCACACTCATTTGAGCCAAGTAGTAACATCCATGCACTTAAGGTAATAGGAGTTTGGATTTTCAATTATGTAAAACATTTCAATGTATTCTGAACTATCTGTAAGGATGCCTGACACAAGAATGGCCCCATGTACCTCACTGGCCCTGTGTACGTCACTGAACTTGATCACCCTCACAAAAAGTTTCTCACCTGAGCATTCTTGCTTAAACTGTACTGCCCCCCATGCATGTATTACAGGCAGCTGAGGAAAGTAGAAATTAATATAAGTCAGAGAGGGTCTGGGCTCTCAATGAAGTCAGCAGAAAAGTAAAAGACATCAAAATTATGGATAGAGACACATCTGAAAAAGGCCAGGCCTCAAGATGGAGATGCAAAGGCCAGGCCTACATGCCTCCCTAAGGCAAAAACAGTACCTTGGGATTATTCTGTGTTAGCACCACCTGGTCCAGTGAGTCCAGATAAGCATCAGTTGCCTGGGTATGTGACCAGAACATTTGGACCCATCCCTCTCTAAACATGCCTTTGTTTTTTCCATGTACCCTTGCTATGTGACTCATTTCCCTGTTAGATCAGTATTAGCTAGGCAGCTACACTTGTAATCATATAGGGTGATTACAGTTTGACCCATTATATCTGCATTGTGACTTTGCTGTATAAATTTCCCCTGACAAAGGGCCTCAGTGGCAACCCACTCGAGATTCCTTCCTGTCTCTTAGAAGCTTTCACTCAATAAATCTTTTCTACTATTGACCTCCATTGTTCCTTGAAACTCACTCTTCAATTTCTGGGGACATGAACTTGGCACATATAACATCTAGCAGATATTTCTCTCATATCACCTAAAACCTCTCTTGTTTTCTCTTAAGACCATGTCCTTCTATGTAGATGAGGTTGGCCTGGAAATCACAATGCTCTTTCCTCAGCCTCCCAAGTGGTGAGATTACAGGTGTGTGTCACCATGGCTGTGTTCCTACTACTTCTTCCATATGAGTTCAGATGGGAAAGCATCTGTCTCCCACCAGGTTAGTGCTACTCTCCTATCCACTCCTATCTTGGCTGAATGAAGTTCCTATCTAGGTCCTCTCATGACATTATTTGTAAGTTTTGCTACACTTACACTCTGTCCTCTAGTAGACTGTTGACAAGTAGCTCCTCAAAGAGGCTCTAAATTCCCTTGGTACATAGATTGTCTCAGACTCCGCAACAAAAGGAAGCCATCTCCATGACATTCATACTTCTGCCAACAGGAGGAAGATTCTTTGTCTTGCATGTCTAGGCAGATTAACTGCAAACATGGAGATAGATCCTGTGGTCTTCTATCCTGTTTTCCTCTTTCCTTTCTTCCATTACGACTGGATTCTGATATTGCCATAGTGACCAATAGTCATAGAGCACTGACTTATGTGTTCTATTGACCACAGAGACTCAAATCTCTGAAGCATTTCTCACATAATCTGTTCACAACTGAAGACTTTTAGAGCTTATCTATCAAGTAGGCAGCCAGTGTTCAGGGCAGAACACTGCAGCCTGGGAATGTGTGTGTGTGTGCCCACATGCTCTTCCATGCCCATTTAATAGCTAGAGCATCATGGGAAATGGTAGGCTAAATATTCCACTAGCTGGTGCTATGATGACTATGTGAATGGATATAAGCTTTCTGGAAAGCAATTTGGTACTAACTCTCATAAGACTCCAATATGGATTTATATCCATAGGTCCCACATACAGAAATATAATGGCAGACAGGGATTGAAATTATGAACACACGAACATGTTTCACCATATGCCTGTTACCTCTTATCTTTTGTGTTCTTTGGATTTGTTTGGAGACCAGATCTCCCTAAGTGGTCTAGGTAGACCACTTACAACTCTTCTTAGTCTATACTCAAGTGCCGAATTATAGGCCTACGCCTCTATACCTTCCTCCCTTTTACCTCCTCCATAACTTTGCAGATCCAAGGTATTGCCCCAGGAAATTATTCCTGATCTCCTACCCACTCTCAGTCTGCCTGCATGAGGTACCCTTCTAAGTCCTATTATGATATTATTTGTAATCTCTTTTGCTGCACTTACACACTGGCCTCTACTAGTCAGTTGATTTGTATCTCTTTAAAGAGGCTCTGAATCCCAAGAGGACAGAGATCATTTTAGACTACACAATAAAAGAGGAAAGTGACCCATGTGTCACTTATGCTTCTGTTAATGTTGTGGCAAAATGGAATAGCTTGGAGCTATAGCCAAGTGATACAGGTCTGAGGCACAGCCAAGTGTTACAGCTCAGCACTGCAGATACCTCAATTTGAAGACTTGAGAGTTCAATGGTCACTCAAAGAGGTGGAGAAAAACCTTTATTACACCAGCAGGCTCAGTGGAGTTAGTATTCTAAAGTCTGAGCACTTGTCTAGAAATGGAAGCCTCCTCATATAGGGGTCTACTGGATAGGGAAGCATGCATACTGAAGCAAAGAGGCAGAGTTACATAACTGAAAGGGGCAGAGCTAACATTCCTGAGAGGTCACAAAGTTCAAACAGTTACAAAACATTTTGATACATTGGGCAGGATCACTGCTCAGCCACACAAACTGTTACATTTCTGGAATAAAACATTCTGTGGAAAAATAAAAACATGGAGGCAAGGGAAGGTCCTGTCTTATTGTATAATATTACTCTATCACCAACAGGAGTCGTTCTTTAGCCTGAATGGTGTGTGTATAGAATATTTTAGAAGATTGTGAATAGACCTTGTGGTCTGCTGTCCTTTTTTCCTTTCTTTCCTGTCTCTTATTATGGCTTTGTTCAGATACTATCATGGTAATCTACAGTCATAGAATACAGATTTATGTTTTCTCTTGTCAACATAGAGTCAAACTCTGAATACTTTCTTACATCTCCTCATCCAGACACTAGATCGAAAGCTTTTCTTTCAGGTGAGCAGCCACCAGGCCAAGGCACTGCAGACTGGGAAAGTGTGTGTGTGTGTGTGTTTGTGTGTGTGTGTGTGTGTGTGTGTATGTCTGACCACATATTCTTCTTTTATTACTTAAGTGCATGACTGTTCTTCTCCCCAATATCTTTTCCTCATTTTATACTTCTGAAACCTCAGGACTTGACAGAGACTGAATACACAACCCTATAATTTCACTGGAACCCTAAATTCCAGCAGCGACTGCTCAGACTCAGAGTAGTCCCATTTGAAAATCAATTCAATGGAAAGCCTCACAGGCAGTGGTCTTCCTGTTTCCCACACTTTCCCCAAAGAGACTAAACCTTCCTCCAAAGCTTACATCTGTCACCATGAGATGACAACTTTCTATGAGGAATGTACTGTAGGTTCTTCAGTCAACAAATTCCCTATGGTCAAAGAACCAGAAGACACACAAACTCTGGGAAGATGCATGGACAACAAATATGACACTGAAGATGACCCAAACCATATGTGTACACCAAGCACTGACATGGAAGAAGATGAAGATACAGATTCAGATGGTGAAAGTGGAGGATCTGATCAGATTGTGGCAGCCAGTGACCAGCAGATAAACAAGAATTCAACATATAGAAAGCAACAGATTGATCCCCATGGATAGCTGGCCAGAAATTCAGCTTGTCACTCCTGAATCCACTGAGAAAGATGAAAAAGATGATAACTGTGAGGAGAACAAGGAAGAAAGCAAAAGCAGCAAAGATGAGTATTGAGAAAACCAAGATGAAAGCATACTAATGGCATTAACTGAATGAGGACAAAAGAACATGCAAAACCAAAACACCAAAGAAACCCAAAATAATGAAGAAGACTGTGCAGAGCTTCATGAAAAAATTCAGGTGTGTGAAAGACCCAATAACATCACGGTACTTGATTTTAATGAGGATGATGGAAAACAGCACACTGAAAACCACAAGGAGAAGGAAGAAATACAAAGCAATGAAGAACATCAAGAACCTGCTAAACAAAATCAGAACACTGACAAAACTGAGGACCTCCTACGCTGAGAACCACCTGAGGAAGATTTCCACCTGGGCAGTAGCTCCCCTCCTCATCCAGGTCAGGTGCCTTGTGAAGAACTCCATAAACATGAGGACCTGACCACATGCAAATCACCAGAAAACACAGAAGTTACCCAAGTCTCAGAGATGCTGGTGATACTCAAGAAAGAGTATCTTGCTGAGTTGAGCACAAAGTTACCTCCCAGGAGAGAAGGGGACAGGCCCAGTGGAGGTGTTACATTGGACAGCATGGAGCATCACAGCTTTCTGTGAAGCAGAACTGAACCCTAGTGCTCAGAGGAGGTGTAGGGGGAGGAGGAGGACAAGAAGGAAAGGATCCAGGGAGGAGATGTATGGAAAATATCAAGGGGCACTGAGAGAGAGAGAGGTGGAGAGTAGGAAGAAAGACAAGGGCTTATCATCATGCCAAAAGAAGACTATCTTTTGAAGGTCTTTGTGCTTCAGTGTTGAGTTTTGAAACTGGGAGTTACATTTGAGTAATTTCTAATGAAAGGATTTGAGTTCCATAAATGAGTAAACACTGGCTGCACTGCTGGGATGTTACATTCATGTAGTTTGTCCTCCTTTTCTCAGCCAAAGATGAAAACCAGCACCAAGGAGTCCACTATGGTCTCCTTGGGGCAGTCAGAGGAGGACAACACTCAGTCTGACACACAAACCACAACCTGTGTGAACCTGAGACAGGCCTTCTGCTGGCTCTGGAAGAGACTCCTCACTTATTTGGGGAGGAGCGTGAGGATCAGGGGCCCACTAGCAACACCAACCAAGAAAATCTTCATACCTCCAAGGAAATCCACCCTAAAGAAACCTTCCCCGACCAGCATAACCTCAATTCCCAGAGTTTTAAGCAGTTTTATGGCCCTGGTTCTACCGTTCCTATAGGTTCATTGTTCTTAAAAAACTAAATGTTCTTCTTCTCCTTGTCTTTCCACTTCTTCCAGCATACTTTCTTGATGCAGGCTGAGAGTAGACATGTGTAGAAGACCGAAATGAATTCTCAGCAACTTGGAAGTAGCATGGTGCTTCTTGAAGAGAAGGTGTGCTGTTTCACTCCTTTTACCACTGCTTTACAGATTTTACTTAATTTCATCGACTTTAGCTATTTCAGGAATTTCATCCTGTTTTGTCAGCAACTCACATCTCGATATTTAGAGAGCTACAACACCAAAGGGAGACCAGCACCAAGGTGGTGCACTTTGGGGTGATCACCCAGGGCCTGAGGAAATGTCAGTGCAGATCCAGTCACTCAGGAAGCTAACTCTGGTTGGAAGTGTTTGGGGCATGCAGAATCCAATTGTGTCCCTGAAGCACCAGGCTTCCTCCGGTATCTTGGTAACTCCTAATAAAACAGAGATCTTCATCCATTTCTCCTTAAGATTAAGAAGGAAAAAGTCTTTCTGGGAAGGGTGTGGTGTTTGGATGAGATAGAAGCACCACAAAGAGGACAAACACAATCCTTAATCCACTGCTTATGATTTCTGTTTATTCTGAGGCAAACAGGGACTCAAAAACTGTTTTGGCTAAAAATGTCACAGTGACCCATCTCTTGGGCCTACAAATGTCAAAGTACTTACTGCTTACATAAAAATATTGCTTGGTCCCCTAATCATTGTTACCATCCATAAATAACAAAAATGAAGAAGAAAAGTATTACACAAAGCTATTAATAATGAAGTCTCAGCCATGCCCTATGGCACACTCCTGCAATCCTAGCTACACTGGAGCAGGAGGAACCAAAGTTCAAGGTCAGCCTAGGCAAATCAGTGACAACCTCTCTTTGATTAAAATACACAAATAGATAAGGGGCTGGGGATGAGTTCAGTGGTAGAGTCTTTAGCTCAGTTTTAGCTCCAAAATAATTAAATAAACAATTTAATTGCTGCAGCCCCAGGGTGGGTTTAAGATTCATTTTCCTACCTAATACCTGGTGGGCTACAGTTTTTGTTGGCTTGGATGACAATCACTGGATGGATGTAGAAGCATTTATTTTTACTGTTCTGGAAGTTGTAAGCCCACAATTAGGGTGCAAGCAAAATTTGAGATTCAAAGTTTACACCGGAGTTGCAATAATCCTAGAAAGAAACTTGGGGATCTGTCTTGAAACCATATCTACAAATGGTTTCTTCTGAGGCTGCACACTTGTGAGACCTAAAAAACTTCATTTTAAAATTTGACTCCATCTTAGAATAAGGCAGTAAAGTAGCCTTGACATAAATTCCACTTCACTGAAGTCAACTATTCCCCTAGTTTCCTTTGTGCCCATAAAGTAATGATAAAATGTCCTTGCTCTGGGACAACAGATAAAAAAAGGACACAGCTCCTAACTCAATCCTCTGTTTGCCCAGAAAACAGACGCGATGCTCCTGGGCACATTATCTATGTGCTGACCATGAACATTCTGTCAATGAGCTGATTGTTCCTTCTTTATAAAATCTACATGTAGCCGCCCCTCAACCCCCACGCCGTATACCCCATACTTGTTAAATATCAACCAATCATGTAACTGCTAAATAGAAAATCCCCAAACCTTGCTGTAGCCACAATAAAAACCCTGCTGATTTAAAATCCGGGGCTCTCAATCCTGATCCGATGCATGGGTGACTGTTGTGAGTCCCTGCTTGAGCTTGAATAAATGACCCTCATGTGTTTGCATCGGAATTGGCTCCTTGGTGGTCTTTGGGGACTTTGCGATCTAGACACAACATTTGGGGGCTCGTCCAGGACCCCCAATACCCCCAGGACCTCCAAACCAGAGGGTCAATACCGGCCAGTGAGTGTCTCTGTGTTTGCGAAGTTGTCTGTCTGTAACTCGGGGGCCCAATTATTTCTGAGTAGGTCAGCAAATGGTCTAAGTGGACGTCCTGGTGGGCCACCAACCCAGAGTCTTGGAAGATGTTCCAGACCCTTCTGGAGGGGATGGAGTGCCCCATGAGTATCTGCGATTTCTGGAAGGACGGTGAGGGTAGTTCCTGTGGCACAGCATGAGGCCATTGTCCTACTTTTGGTTTTGCCTCCCATTGAGTGGAGGACTGTTTTGTCTTGCCTTTTGTTTTTCTGTTGTGCTTGGCTGTCTGTCTATTGCCGTGTATTATTGTTGTCACTTGACTTAGACTGAGACGATGAGACAGACTGCGACCACCCCCTGTCCCTCATGACGGACCATTTAAAAAAAAAAATGGCTAGGGAGAGCGTGCTCATAATCTAAGTTTAAAATCAAAAAAAAAAAAAAAAGAAAACTAATCACTCTCTGTAGTTCAGAGTGGCCAACTTACGGAGTGGGTTGGCCATCTGAAGGCACATTTGACCTTGGAACAGTTAGGAAAGTCTGAAAGTCAGTCTTCCACTCCCAAACGGGACATCCTGACCAGGTGCCTTACATCATCACTTGAGAAAATCTAATATGTGACCCCCCTCCATGGGTCAAGCCCTTTTTGCCTCTACAGAAACAGCAGCTGGAGGTAATCCTGGCAGCCTATGAAAAGACTCCCAGAGAACGCAATGGAAAAAGGCAAAATGAAATGGAGCCAACCATGCTGCTTTACTCAGTCCTCCAAGGAGGAACTGACTGATAAAGATCTCCTCTTTTCCCCCTCCCTACCACCCACAACCTGCTCCTCTGGAGAAAAGAGCCCCAGTGGTGGTGGGGGGAGAGGAGCCCCAGAGGCAGCCAAGGAGGAGGCGCCTGCCCTGGGGGGGCACTGCTAGTAGAGATGGCCCCACCCAGAACACTCACCAGCGTGCTGCCTCACCAGCAGGACTGGCAGACTTCACTGTTCTCCCTCTGGGAGTGACAGGACCCCCTGATGAGCATGGTAACCAGCTTCATCACTACTGGCCCTTCGCCACCAGTGACCTTTATAACTGGTGTACTCAACACACCAAATTCTCAGGTAATTCTAGGGATTTAATTAACCTATTAAAAACTGTTTTGTTCACTCATCAGCCCACCAGGGTGATTGTCAACAGCTCCTCCAGATCCTGTTTACAACAGAGGAACACGAAAGGATCCAAAATGAGGCCAGAAAATTGGTTCCTGGCGACAATGGTCAACCCACCACCAATGTTGACACTATCAATACTTCTTTTCCTTTGTCCCAGCCCAACTGGGACTTCAACACAGCAGAAGATAAGGAGAAACTCTGGGTCTATCGCCAGACTCTGTTGGAAGGTCTCAAAGCGGCTGCTCAGAAGTCCACCAATTTGGCCAAGGTAGGGGATATACAACAGGGACCGAATGAAAGCCCTGCAGCCTTTCTAGAAAGAATTCAGGAAGCCTTCCATAGGTATACTCCCATGGATCCAGAAACAATTGAGACAAAGGCAGCTGTAGTAATGCATTTTGTCAACAAGATGGCGCCAGATATTAAGAGAAAGTTACAGAAATTAAACAGACTGGGAAAAAAAAATATTCAGGACTTAATAATAGTGACAGAAACAATAGAGAGACTGCAGAGAAAAGACAGGCAAAGGCTGATAATCGACAAAATAGGAACCTAACTCAGATCCTTCTTGCCACCACTACGGGAGAGCCAAAGGAATGTGAACATCATCTGAAAAAGATTGTGGCAGAAGGACAAGATAAGGGAAAACGTAGGGATTGCCCCCGATTGAAAAAAAAAAACAGTGTGCTTATTACAAGAAAAAAGGCCATTGGGCCAGAGAATGCCCTAAGAAGCCGGGAAGCCACCCCAAGGCCCCTATCCTGGCTATGGATGAACTAAGTGACTAGAGGGGATGAAATTCGGTACCCCTCCCCGAGCCCAGGGTAATCCTAAAAGTAGAGGGGAGACCTGTCCAGTTCCTAACAGACACAGGGGCTCAACATTTGGTTCTGCTTAAACCTCACGGCCATGTTTCTGACAAAACTTCCTGGGTCCAAGGAGCCACAAGCATGAAAAAGTATTTATGGACTACCTGAAGAATGGTAGACTTGGGAGTGGGCCCGGTAACCCACTCATTTATGATTATACCTAATTGCCCCATCCTTTACTTAAAAGAGACTTGCTCACTAAGTTAAGAGCCCAAATCCATTTTCAGCCCGGGGGCACAAAAGTCTTTAACCAAGAGGGAAAGCCCATCCAAGTGTTAACTATGAACCTTGACAAATATCTGCTACACCGGGCAACCCCCCCCCCTTAATTCGGACGTGGAACAATGGCTTGCCATGTTCCCACAAGCATGGGGCTGGCCACACACAGGACACCTGTGTTCGTAGAGATAAAGCCAGGAGCAGACCCTACACGAGTTCACCAATATCCCATGTCCCTGGAGGCCCGTAAAAGAATAACTGGACACATCAGGAGGTTACTTGCTCAGGCTATTCTAAGGCCCTGTCAATCGGCCTGGAACAACCCCTTGTTGCCAGTGCGGAAACCCCACTCAAATGACTATTGACCAGTGCAAGACCTCTGTGAGGTAAACAGAAGGGT
The DNA here is from genome assembly GCF_053883595.1 of Heterocephalus glaber. Classification (NCBI taxonomy): domain Eukaryota; kingdom Metazoa; phylum Chordata; class Mammalia; order Rodentia; family Bathyergidae; genus Heterocephalus; species Heterocephalus glaber. The sequence goes on along the minus strand of NW_028258138.1, from coordinate 33,281,800 downwards.
CATGGATATCCACCCTATGGTGCCTAATCCATACACCCTTCTGAGCTCACTTCCCCCAAGCCATCAATGGTACATGGTCTTGGATCTCAAGGATGCCTTCTTTAGCCTCCTGCTGGCACCCAAAAGCCAGCACATCTTTACATTTGAATAGAGTGACCCGACACAAGGCCTCAATAGACAGTTAACTTGGACTCGGCTGCCTCAGGGGTTCCAAAAATTCTCCCACCATCTTTGATGAGGCCCTACATAAAAACCTGGGTGAGTTCCACCTCCAAAACCCCCAATTGACTCTGTTACAATATGTAAATGATCTCCTTATAACAGCTGAGACACAAGAGGACTGCCTAGATGAAATCAAGAAACTCTTAACTGTTATAGGGGAACTGAGATACCGAATGTCTGCCAAAAAGGCCCAAATCTACAAACCTGAGGTAAGCTACCTGGGGTATATACTTAAAAAAGGACAAAGATGGCTATCAGATGCTAAAAAAGAGACAGTTCTTAAGATACCCACACCAGATTCCCCTCTGAAAGTTAGAAAATTCTTGAGATCGACTGGCTTCTGCCGCTTATGGATACTGGGGTTCTCAGAACTTGCGAGGCCCCTTTATGAGATAACTAAAGACAATCAGGCCTTTCAATGGACAGAAAAACTACAAAAATCCTTTGATCAAATTAAGGCCGCCTTATTGTCAGCACCAGCCTTGGGCTTGCCCTATGTCACTAAACTCTTCTACCTTTACATTGATGAGAACAAAGGAGTTGCCAAAGGTGTCCTAGTCCAATATCTGGGCCCATGGCACTGACCAATAACATACCTGTCCAAGAAACTTGATCCTGTTACAGCTGGATGGCCCCCATGCCTGAGGATGATCGCTGCCATAGCCCTGATGGTCAAAGATGCTGATAAGTTGACCTTGGGCCAAGAATTATATATAACCACCCCCCCCATGCCATTAAAGGGGTTCTGAAACAGCCTCCAGACAGATGGGTCAACGATGCCTGCCTGACCCACTATCAGGGCCTGCTCTTAAACCCAACCCGAGTTATCTTCCAGACCCCAGCTGCTCTAAACCCGGCTATGCTACTGCCTGATCTGGACTTGGGAGCCCTGCTACATGACTGTGCTGACATCCTGGCTCAGGTACACGAGACAAGAGAAGATCTGAGCGATAAACCATGGCCAGATGCTAAAGATACCTGGTACACTGATGGGAACAGTTTCATTCAGGATGACCAAAGGTATGCCGGGGTGGCTGTGGTCACTGAGACTGAGATTGTTTGGGCTGAACCCCTGCCCACCAGAATGTCAGCACAGCGAGCAGAGCTTATAACATTAACCAAGACACTGACTCTGGGAAAGGGCCAAAAGCTAAATATTTACACAGACAGCAGGTATGCTTTTGCCACCACTCACATACATGGGGACATCTACAGAGAAAGAGGACTGTTAACAGCTAAAAGAAAGACTATTAGAAACAAAAAAAATTCTTGCCCTATTGATGGCCCTATGACTGCCAAAGAAATTGGCTATTATCCACTGTTCTGGGCACCAAAAGGATAATACCCCAATTGCCCGAGAAAACAATTTGGCTGACCAGACAGCTCGAAAAATAGCTCTGGAGACTGATCTGACACTAACCACTCAGCTGCCAGATCCAAAAAGTGCTGCCTTGCCAGAAAAACCCCAGTATACTGAAAAAGACTTAAGATAAATAAAACAATTACCCATGCCCCAGTGCCTCAACAGGTGATGGAAATCCTCTGATTATAAAGTCATCCTGCCTGAAACACTGGGAGAACAAGTTCTCTCCAAAATACAACAAGCCACCCACATGGACACCTGAAAGATACAGGACCTCCTGAGACATACAGAGGTAAAGATTTGAGATGCCAACTCCAAAATTAAACATACTGTTACCACCTATAAAGCCTGTCAATTAACAAATGCTACCCACAATAAAACCAACCCAGACAATAGGCTGAGGGAAAACTGACCTAGAACATACTGGGAAGTGGACTTTACCGAGCTAAAGCCTAAAAGGTATGGCTATAAATATCTGCTAGTGTTTATAGATACTTTTTCAAGATGGACAGAGGCCTTCCCCACCAAACATGAGATGACACAGGTTGTGGCCAAAAAGCTGCTAGAAGACATCTTGCCAAAATATGGTTTCCCAGTAATGTTAGGGTCAGACAATGGACCCCCCTTCATTTCCAAAGTGAGTCAAGGTTTAGCGCAGATACTGGGGGCAAATTGAAAATTACACTGTACATACAGACCCCAGAGTTCAGGACAGATAGAGAAAATAAACAGGACCTTAAAGAGACCTTAACTAAATTAGCCTTAGAGACTGGCAGTGACTGGGTGGCTCTCCTTCCCTTTGCCCTCTATAGGGTACACAATTCACCCTATAAGATGAGACTAACCCCTTTTGAGATCATGTTTGGGATACCTCCTCCCATTATCCCTAACCTTCAATATGCGGTACTTGCTGAATTTGATGATCAAAAACTGTTATTCTTCTTAAAGAGCCTCCAGCTTGTTCATGAAGATGTCTGGCCTAAATTAAAAGCCCTGTACTAGTCTGGACCACCCCCCAAGCCCCATCGCTACCAACCAGGAGACTAGGTCTTTGTCCAGAGGTATGGACAAAAAAACCTCGAGCCTCACTAAAAAGGACCCCATGTTACTGTCCTGACCATGCCCACCGCTCTCAAAGTCGACGGGATCACCTCGTGGATACATTACACTCACGTCCGCCCTACAGATCCACACGCCATTTTAAAAGACTTCATCCCATCATGACAGGTGTCCAAAGACCGAGACAACCCACTCAAACTCAAACTGCGTCGTTGTCAATCATAATTAAGGTAACTGTACTTTTAACATCGATAATGGGAGGACAAAACCCACATGCTCCTCTGAACTTAACCTGGGATATTGGCGATTGAGAGATCAGAGACGGGGAAAAGCCTAAATGTAAACCATGCGATAAGAGCCCAGATCCCTCCACCCAAACCATATCCCTACCCACGGCCCCAAAAAGACTAGGCCCCGGGTGTAGCCAACCCACTCAGAAAATTGCTTTGCAAAGTACCCCTTTCTATGTTTGCCCTGGAAAAAAAATGTTCGCGAACTCGAACAAAAAATTGTGGGGGAGCTGATAACTTCTACATGCGACATGGGGATGTGAGTCCACAGATACTGTCCCATAGAGTCCTCCTGTCAAAGATGATCTAATCTCCCTAACAAAAGTCCCTGGACCCAACGGCCTTCAAATGAGCTGTGATAAAAATAACTTCATGGTCCTTAGCGGCCCATGCACAGGATTCTTCTATAACCCAGTTAGACTTTCGTTTACCGACTAAGACAAAAGATATACCAGATGGAAATCGGGCCGAACATAGGGACTCCGCCTATATCAGGATGGTCATGACAATGGGCTATTATTCATTGTAAGACTAAAAATAGAACCATATGTTGCAGGACCTCCCCAACTGGTTGGGCCAAATTCTACACTAATCCCACTGGTCCCCCCCACTCCTCCTAGACCCTAAATGCCTCTAGGCCTGACCTCACTCAGTCCTGCTGGTCATGTTATGCTGTCAAACTCCCTTACTATAAAAGAATAGCTTACCTAGAAAATTTCACTGAGTCAGATAGTCCAACCCAATGTAGATGACAACAAAAGGGGACAGCCAGGCTAACCCTACCATCTGTGACTGGACATAAAATTTGTGTTGGCAGTGCCCTGGCCACTCACCAACACCTTTACAACCAAACCTATCGGTCTAGTCCAGAAAGATATCTTGTACACCCTTCTGATAAATGATGGGCTTGCTCCACTGGGCTCACCCCTTGTTCACATAAAAAGTACTCAACCAGACTAGAGACTTTTGTGTACTAGTACAATTGATTCCTAGACTATTATACCATTCAGAAAAAGATATTTTTAGTCTCTTGATTAAGAACCCAGCTAGGGTCAAACAAAAACCTATAATGGCCATCACTTTGACAGTTCTCCTAGGTTTAGGATTAGCTGGGACATGAACAGGAGTCTCATCATTAGTGTTACACAACAAACATTACAATGATTTGAGAGCAGCCATAGATATAGATATCGAGAGGCTAAAAAGCTCCATTTCCAACCTACAAAAATCACTAAGCTCCCTGACAGAAATAGTTCTCCAGAACTGACGGGGCCTAGATTTAATCTTTCTACAACAAGGAGGGCTCTGTGCTGCCTTAGGTAAAAAATGTTGTTTCTATGTAGACCACTCAGGAGTGGTCAAAGAATCTATGACAAAGGTTAAAAAAGGTCTCGCTAAATGAAAACGAAAACAAGAACAGAATCAAGGTTGGTTTGAGTCCTGGTTCAATTCTTCTCCCTGGTTGACCACTCTAATCTCTACCCTGTTGGGACCACTACTCATCTTGTTACTTCTGTCGACATTTAGACCTTACATACTTAACAAGTTGATATCCTTCATCAGAAAACACATTAACACAATACAGCTAATGATATTCAGGTCCCAGTACCAACCAGTTTCTGAAGACCTAATAGAAATAACCCCCAGAGGCCCATGATTGGTCCTCTATAACTTCATGAGAAGGAGGGAATGTGAGACCTAAATAACTCCATTTTAAAATTTGACTCCATCTTAGAATAAGGCAGTAAAGTGGCCTTGACATAAATTTCACTTCACTGAAGTCAACTATTCCCCTAGTTTCCTTTGTGCCCATAAAGTAATGATAAAATGTCCTTGCTCTGGGACAACAGATAAAAAAAGGACACAGCTCCTAACTCAATCCTCTGTTTGTCCAGAAAACAGACGCGACGCTCCTGGGCACATTATCTATGTGCTGACCATGAACATTCTGTCAATGAGCTGATTGTTCCTTCTTTATAAAATCTACATGTAGCCGCCCCTCAACCCCCACCCTGTATACCCCATACTTGTTAAATATCAACCAATCATGTAACTGCTAAATAGAAAATCCCCAAACCTTGCTGTAGCCACAATAAAAACCCTGCTGATTTAAAATTCGGGGCTCTCAATCCTGATCCGCTGCATGGGTGACAGTTGTGAGTCCCTGCTTGAGCTTGAATAAATGACCCTCATGTGTTTGCATCGGAATCGGCTCCTTGGTGGTCTTTGGGGACTTTGCAATCTAGACACAACACACTGACTTGAGCACTCCAGGAGATGCAGTTCATGGTTACAGACACGCAAGCTCTCCTGGAGTAACCACTATTCTTAAAAGGACACTTTATCTCTGACACTTTTTTCATTCTAATTTAATTTATTTGTTTATGTATTTATTATTTTGATGATGCTGGGTTTCAAAGCCACAGCCTCATGCATGCTAGGCAAATGCTTTATCACAGACCTATATACCCCAGCCACTATCTCCCTGCATCTTAGTTTTCACTTGTGAAAAATGTGGATTTGGACAGTGAATAAGTTTCTTTCAGGTTTAATATTTTATGTGGTTTTTTTAGACTCTGAAACTGTCCCTAAACTTTGGCTATTGAAATTTAAAAACAACAGTGCTTTTTCACTTCATTTGAAATGCTACATTTATTTAAGAAAAAAAAATGACCAACCTCAGAATTCACATTGTCTTTTTTGTCCTGCAGCTTTTTGTATGATTATATATAACACAGGGAAGGAATTTCTATCCACTCTCTGATCCCCAAGAACAAAGAAATCTCCCAGTCTCTCATAACCTTCTCTGGGCGACCAATAAACTCTGAAAATAAGCTTCTAATTCTATAGGGAAAATTATTTCCTATCATGGGGAAAATGAAGAACACAGCACGCAGCCCAGTGCTCCATGGGTATTTTCCTGCTGACTTCACTTCCACCTCCCTTATCCCCAGGTGTGGAGTTTGCTGTCCTTACCACAGCAGTGGGAAGCAGAAAAACCCAGCTCCCTTCTCATACTGGGACACTGCAGAGGGAAAGTCTCACTGATCATCTGCACAGCATTTGCCAGGAAGGGGTGCATTGCAGGGCTGCCCACCATGTCCTCCGGAAGAGACTCTTTCTAACACTACCTCGTCTCCCCACTTGGCCATCAGAAACCACACCACAAGTTTCCACCCTCTGAAAGGACAGTGGATCCTAGGTGCTCTACAATTTTGACAGCTGTATGGACTCACAGAACTGCTGCATGTTGCTTTTGCTACCTTGCGGGGCCCATGAACTGTTGTTCTCCTCTGAGATGCTCCTCTGCCATGTGCCATTCTGTCTTGGAGCCAGCCAACTATGGTCTGAAATCTCTATGAACTATAAGCTAAAGAAACCTTTCCTCCTTTGCCACAGGCTAAGCCTGAAGATCATCCTTTCTCTTCCCTACTCCCTTTCTCCTCCATAGATTAGAGTGAAAAAGATTAGAGTCCTGGATGGCACAGCCCTGGGAGACAGTTACACTGTATCCTTCCCTGTTCCCTTCCTGCCTAGCACCAATCATGAAACAATCACTCTACATTCTGCCTAGACCATGTAGGCCACATAGCACTATTTGCCCCACCCACTCTTCGGGTTTGCCTTCCACTATAAATGAAGTCCATGTGGTGCTCCAGGGGGCCAAGCTGCTGTTCCACCTGTTCCCAACTTTCAAACATAATCTTGGTATATATTCTTCCTTCTTGGTTTCTTCATCTTTCCTTCATCTCCCACTGTTCTCCCCAGCTTCAGACCCCATGCTGTGTGGATCATGGCACTTCTGTAACTTTGGGTGTTGGGTATTTTGTCTCAGCAAAAGAAAAGTAAACAAAACAGAATTTGGTATAAGAGAAATGGGGTCATTTCTGTGACGTTACCTGACCATGTGGCTCAAGGGCCTTTGGAACTGGATTGTGGGACAGGGAAGAGTTAAGAAAGACTTGGAGATGTCGGCTGAAACAGTAGAGCTGGAACATTTTAGGCTGTACTGCATGGAGATTCTGGTCAGAGCTCAGAAGACTAGAAAGCTGGCAAAGTCCTGGCTCAGGAGGTTTCTTCTGAGAACAACTGGATTGGCTGTTGGACTCCAGATGATGTATATTATGTGTTGGCATAAAGTTTGTGTGCATTTTTCTCATATCCAGAGACTTTGCCTGAGACAGATTAAGGGTGGTGGACTAATTCATCTGGCAGATAAATTTTCAAGGCTGTCTAAAGTTGAGGCCATGGCATGGCTGGTGTTGGGGACTTTTAGCCAGATCTATGTTGAGAATCAAGAGCAAAGAGCCCAGCAGAATGATTCAAAATGTTTTGAGTTTGGCAAGAAAGAAAGCTCCAGTAAAGCTGGGGACTGTACAGACAGAGCAGAGGATATCTTCATTGCTGACAAGGAATGTAAGAATAGAAAAGATGGCCTGAGGGCATCACAAGAAGCCAAAGAACTCCACCCTTTGCAGCCTCAAAATTGCAAAAGTGAAAGACTGATTTTCAAAGAGAGGCCTAGAGCACCATGTTCCAGAATGCTAGCAGCCTGGGAAAGTTGTTCCTCAGGATTTGGTTCATAGGTACTGGAACCCTATAGTCAAGACAGAAGGAAACCAGGTTACTGATCTAGCTAGTAGCAGACCTAGGCATCATCCATGTGGTGATGATTTTAGGAACATGCAGAATGCAAGACTTGGGTCAGGAAGGCTTCCACCCAGATTTAGAAGAAAGTCTGTGAGGCCAGGTGGTGTGTCACTGAGAGGGCAGTGTGAAGCTGTGAGTATGAAGCCAAAAGTGTGGTGAAGACCCCAGAAGGTTGGAGAAGCCAAGAAAATGGATTGTCCAAGGAAAGATGCAAGGAGGGAGCAGACCTGTCCCAAGAGAGAAGCCATGTGAGCTACAATCACCAGAAGTGCCATAAGGGAAGAGCTACCCAAGCCCTTTGGAGTTCACAACTTGCCACAGATTGCCAGGAATGCTAGAAGTGGAACTGTGGGATTAATGTTTGCCCTCCTGGACTTTGGACTTGCTTTGGTCCCATTCCTTTGTATGACTATTTGAAACTTTTAGAATGGAAATGTCTATCTTGTGTCATTGAATGTTGGAAGTGTTTAACTTTCTCTTCATTTGGACAGGGCCCTGCAGCTCAGAATTTACCTTCAATCTCAGTGGAGACTTTGGGCTTGTACTTTTCAGCAATGCTGAAATTGTTAGAACTTTAGCAACTCTTAGAGAAGGACTAAATGCCTTTTGTGTAAAAAAAATGAACGTGAGTCTTTGGGGAGCCAGATTAAGAATGTTATGCTTTGGATCTAGATGTCCCCCTAAAGCTTCATGAAGTTTTAGGTGGGGGCTTTTTCAGAGGTCACTGGATCTAGAGTATGTGACACTGTAATTAATTCATAGTGCAATGCTAGGATCAAGGCCACTAGGATTCACAGTGTGAGTGCTACCCACCCTAAGTAGTCTTAATAACATAAAAGGGGCAGAAAAATGTTGTAAAGTTCCCTTGTTGCTTTTGCTACTTTGTGGGGGTCATGAACTGTTGTTCTCTTCTGAGATGCCCCTCTTCCATGTGCCAACCTGCCTTGGAGCCAGCCAACTATGAGCTGAAACCTCTACAAACTGTAAGCTAAATAAACCTTTCCTCCTTGAACTTTGGGTGTTGAGTATTTTGTCTCAGGAATGAGAAAAGTAACAAAGACACCAATATATAAGGGATAGGAATACAGGATCTAAAGATTTGAACTATTGCCCACCAAGTGCAGGACTCCCTGGGATTGGGAACCAGGATTTCTACCCTTTGTACAATTACTCCTTGCACAAGGCCAGAGACAAAGTAGGTGCTCAATAAAGCCATCTAACTATATAACAGTTATACAATATTTGTCACACATATGTCCAGAGGGGAACATTTACCTTCTTCACTCTGTTAGGGAAGTTTACCAAATGTTTCCTTTCAATCTTTTTCCTCTTGCTAGACCTACAGGGTGCATGCCTCTAATCCTAGTTCATGGGACTTGAGGCAGAAGGATCTCAATTTGGCAGTCAGCCTGGACTACATAGTGATACTCTGTCTCAAAACAAACAAAATGTTCTTTTCATTTGTGTTTTTCCATACTAGGTATTGAACCCAAGGGCTGTTACCACTGAATACATTATACAACCCATTTTTATTATGAATACTTTAGTAAAAGAGTTGCTTTGGGAGGTTCAGAATGCATTATGGCTATTTCCATGATTTCTTATGGGAAAAATAGTCCTGACTTACAACCAACTTAAATTATAACCAGCCCTCATGCATGAATTGAGTTTGTAAGTCAAGGGTTCACTGTACTTGAAATTCTGAAATATCACAGTGATAATTCTATTCAAAATAATCTAAAAATTATATCAAAATAAGTGACTATTTTCATTAAATTCATGATAATTTTTTGAAAAGAATATTCAATATAAGGTTAGAAAAGATCACAAGAAAACAATAAGGTTATTAATAATAGATCTGAGCACTAACAATCAGCAACATAGAACATTCATATACTTTTCTTACATTGTAAGTAAATAAGAGCATTTTAAATAAAACACTGGCCTTGGTTAAAAATTTTATCTAATTTCATTCTATATTTGGAGAGGTAAATAACAAAACAATTACTAATATTTAGAATAAACATAGGACATGTTGAATTGTCAAATATAATAAAGAGTAAAATATTTTAAGTGTCAAATACCTCTAAAATTTGAAAATATTTTATATTAATGAAAGTGGGGTTTGCTTAAAACAGAAATTCAACATGAAGACACAGTTACATGTAAGAACTCATGTGCAAGATAAATAGAATATTTCTGAAACAACAATGCACTGTTTAAAAATAGAATTATTTTATATTATATACTCAGATACACATGTTTATGCATTACATAAAATTTATTTAGGATGATGGTTTGAATTTCAATGAATGTTGCATCTTTTATCTATTAAGATCAATTTTGAAATATTGGATTTTTATAACTGACTATGACTTGTGAATTAATTTGTGTGTCAATAAAAATGGCAAGTGCTTTTTCAATTGTGTCAATTAAGCTAAAATCATGAAAGCATTTCTCAGAATGCTTTTTCTTATATGGTTCTGAGTAAAACCTGTTCACGATAGGAAACTGAGAGAGATTTTAAAGTTAAAAGTGAAGTGATGGGCACTACACTCTAGGAGGTATTTTTGACACTGAGATATGCTACACACAGTATTGCATGATAAGATCCAACACATTCTTCCTTCGCTCCACTGCTCAAAAGAGCCCCCTTCCTAAATTCAAAACAGCAGCAGTTCTAGGTACAATACTAGTGGCTTGTTTGAGGACCCACTGAAATAAAAACTACCCCTACACAGTAACATCTCCTAGGTCTCCCAGAAAACTCCCATTCTCAGTATCTCAGCTGTTGGATATGACTGGCTTCTCAGATTGACTGGATAGTGATCACTTCTGGGGTCTTCTGGACCTATTTTTTTGATTATTCAGTTTACACTGTCTCTCACTGTTTTCTAGGTCTAATCCACATAATAAATCCTACCTATGTTAGATAGCACTTGGCTATAGCTTTGATCTGGAATGTCTCCCAAAAATTCATATGTTAAAGGTTTGATAACAAGCTTGTGGTGCTATTGGGAGGTTGTGGAACCTTTATGATGTGTGGCCTACAGAAGGAAGTTAGGTCCTTGGGTCTATGCCCTTGCAGAACCCTAGGATCTTCTCTCTTTCCTTCCCAGATACTATGAGGCAGATAGGTCTTCTCTGCCATGATTTACTACATTACCACAAGTCCAAAGCATCAAGGCCAAGGGACCATGGACTGAAATTCTGAAACTTTAATCCAACATACAAACTTTGTACTTTTACTTGATTATGTCAGGCATTTCGTCACAGGAATGGAATGCAGATGAATACATTCTCTGAATGGAACATGGACTGTCTAAAAAGCTCCCCTGTAGATAGGATTATTAGTGTCTTTGAGTTGCAAATGAAATAAATTTAGAATGGAGAAAACCAAGGTTATATATCTTACAAAAATAGAGTCAGAACTCAAACTTAAGCAGTCTACCAAATAGCAATTTGTAGCACAAAATGAATTTATTAAAAACCTGGCTAGCTTATGAAAATATAGTCAATGCATGTACAATGACCTGGATTTAAATACTAGCTTAACCACAAATTAATGATAGTAAGCCCCATTTAATTATTATTTGTATTACAACTTTTGTCGGTATAAAATCCGTGGTATTAATTAGTCTTTACAAATCTTCACTTAAAAGTCTTCATTTAAAAATCCTATAAATTTACTGCTCTGCAGTAGTATGTTTTTCTTCAAATTTCTCATGCTGCTGCAGTAGTTTTCAAGGACAATTGATATCCAAAAAGTCTCTTGTGTGCAGACTCTGAAGTTATAGTCCTTGCATTTGTGCTCTGCCTGCCTGTGGAAGAAAGACAAATGACCCTCCTCCAAAAGGTCCATGTCTTAATTCCTGGAATTTGTCACTATGTTACAGGGCAAAATCAACTTTGCAGATGTATTAAAAATCTTGAGATGGGAGAGTATCCTTATTTGTGTGGTTGAGCCCAGTATCATGGGACCTTACACAAGAGAAAGACAGAAGAGTTGAAGTCTCATAGACACTTGATGGGAAAGAGTTAAAAGCCAAAGGATGTGATTAGCCTCTGGAAATTGCAGAAGGAAAGAAAATGGTCTCCTTCTTACAGATTCCAGAAGCCCTGATGATATATTTAAATCTGTTATCTCCAAGATTTTAAGATAATAAATGTTTTTTAAGCCATTACATTTGTCATGATTTGTTATAGCTGCAAAGGGAGACAAATGCAATGGTTTACTTTATTTTACCCTGTGATTCAGTCCAGGGACTCTTCTCATTCTGTCTATAGCTGGTGACTCTAATTCATCAACAATCATAACAAAAAATGTCATTTACTTTCAGTTAAACATTTTTCCAATGACCTTTACAGATTTTAAACTTTTATGTTCATTTGTCTAGTTTACTCCCAATCTGTAGTGTCTAAAACAAACTAAATTATATGTGCCTAAAATATTCCATTACTTGCCTCAGAAAATGATATTTTAACTTAATCTTCTCAGTTCTCATGGCCAAGTATTGAAGAGTGTCTGTAATTTTACTCTTCCATACCCCATAATGTTTAATAAAATTAGCAAGTTCTCTAATATAATTTTTAATTAATTTAATGTAAGCCCTAATCATCTCTCACCTGAACTTCTAGTACAACCAATCTCTCTCCTTCAAACTTTGCCTCAGTTTTTTTGTACATACTGTATCTTGAGTGATCTTTAGTATGTTTATTATTGTGCCATGTCCTAGTCACAGCAAAACTTAGAATTGTCCAGTGACTTACCATAAGACTAAAATAAAATGGCCAGGCCTTTATCCCGGTGTATTTGGGGGTATGTTAACATAATTTTGTGTTGGTATCAGTTTATTCTTTTGTATTACCCAATAGACTCATTGGTCTTCTTTATCTTCCTGTAAGTGTCTGCATTGATTCCTATTTAGGCTAATTGTGTTTATCTTCCTTTGTTGATAGTCCCGTTTTCCTTTAAGAATGTTTAGCTTCTTTAATGCTGTTCACTTCTGAGTTTAAATATTCTATTTTCATACATGTGAGAATTTACATTCGCTAGTCAGACTCTGGTCCTATAATGGTTATTCTCCTGACTAAAACTTTTAATAAACCTCAGGAAGAATTTTAATTAGATGCTTTTCCATTTTAATATTAGCATTTGCTCCATTGCTCTGGGTGAGGATATTCAAATTGAGCCTATGATGCTAGGGTTTTTCTAGCAACAAACAGGCCTTTCTCATCTCCTTTAATGTAGACTGTTTCTCCTTGTGGAATATAATTCCAAAGTCTGAGTATGTCTAGACATAACTCTTCCTCAAGGAATAGGATGAGTAAATTTTATATTTTCTAGTCCTCAGCATCAACACTGTTTCTCTTAAAGATGTGCTTTTTTGCTTTCTCCTTCAAATATTGATGCTTTTACTGTAATTATGTATTGATTTACTGTATATCTTGTCCTCACTCTGTCACAGCAGCATAAATTCCAAGAAGCAAAGAAAGTATATTTGTTTACTGCTGTATTCTGTGTTCAAAAAGAAGTATTGAATATATGAAATTTTTGTTAAATACTTTATCTCATTAATCAAGTCACATAAGAATTTTACAACTGAAATGGGCTAAGAAAATTTTGTCTGTGGGTAACTGACAAAAATCTTGTGAAGAAAGGGTCTTATAGTCTTCTCTAGTAATGAATATTCCAGCCAACCATTCTAGAAGTTGTGTACAATCCTGAGAGAGAGAAGTTGCATGAAGTAAATGAACAATTTTTTTCACAGTGAGAGCTAATTGTAATTTGGGATGTATGGGAGCAAAGTAACAATTCTGTGGTCAATATGACATAAAAGCAGGATTCTTTCTGAGTTTACGTTGAACAACTTGGAAAAGTGGGCACTTGGATGCTTTCTGTGTTGCCAGATCTGGGGAAGGACATAGAAGCAGGATGGCTGAGGGTCACACTGCAATGATAAACAAAATGCAGATGAAACCAAACAAGAGAGACATGCAAAATAACATGCAGGGAGACACAGTGCAAGCCATAGAAATACATCAATGTGCTCAAATGTGACTTATTTCTCTTCTTGCTTTTAATACCTCTGAATACAGAGAATAATGGTTCTTTTTCCTTTCTTGCCATCGCTGTAATTTTCAAATGCTATTGTGTAGTGTGATAAATTATATTTCAATATCTAAAATGTTTGAATAGATGAAGTTAATTGTTTATTCTTATTAATTTTCTGTCTCTCCAGGATGCTTTCATGCTTATCATGTAAATGATTGACTTGCATAATTACATGGATGTCTAAGTGCTACTTTTGGAGAGATGACATCAATGAATTTCAAGATTTTATTTTAGATTGTCTTTCAAAATTACTTCAGATGCCTTCCTATGTATAATTAGCTCTGCTTATGCTGAACAAAAGTGGGCCAAATTTATGCTAAGCATATGACAGTATTTTTGTCTGACAATATATACTGATACAAAGCCCTTTTTTATTTCATATCTGATTTTCCATCATAGTTTTCTGTTTTGGATAGTTAGTATCTAATTCTATTCATCCATGAGTCTATTCATCCATCCACACACATAGCCATCCACTTGCAAAATTTAACTAAACTTTTTGGAGAAATTCCCATGTAGCCGACACTGAGGTTTGCTCTGGTCATGGCAATTATGAATAACATAGAGTCTTTTCATTGAAAAGGTCACAGTTAACAAAGATGTGAAACATATACATGAAAATTTTAAAAACAACATGAAAATTGTTATACCTGTATTCCATACACAATATTTCATGATTATTTTTCATGATTGTAAACTTTTATTAGAATTAATAAATGTGGTACCTTTGATGTTATATAATTAATTGGGCATTTGTAAGACTAGGATGTATTAGACAATCAAAAAATAATGTTTGGATTATGTTTTAGAATAAGTACTAACATGTGAGTATAAATAATAGAGGTTTATTATCTTGCTCAATATTCTTGTAACAGTTCATAGATATGCTTTACATGCTAAAACCTTTATAAATGAGATAGAAAGGGGAAAATTAGTGTAAAGGAGGGAAAAGATGGAGGAAGTTTGATAGTAAAATGTATATTAAACACAAAATACAACTGAATATAAATGAACTCTATCAGTCAGAAGAAAATGATAGCATTCCAGGTTAATTTACTTTGGCAAACACTTGTATGTAGGTAATGAGAATATAATCTAAACACCTTATTAGAATATATATCTCTTTGCTGCAGCTTGCTTTATCATACCAATAGAAATATAATGCTTCCAGGAATAATTTGTGGTTAAATGTGTTGTTAGCTGTTACCAAGAAAACTGAAGGGAGAAATACATTTGCCAAAGTACTTAGAATATATTTTCTTCTAAAAAATAGTGCTGATAAATAGTGAGACCCACAATAATTTACACTACTAATTTTCTATCTGTATCATGACTGATGAAAGCAAATTAAATGGCTTCTATAGCAAATATAAACTACATAAATCTTTTGTCAGTGTCTTTCCTGAATCATATCACTTTGGAAAATGGTTAATCAGTAACTATGTAAATAGAGAAATTATGAAACTAAGGCCCTTAGTCATATTGATAAACTAGTTTAAATATTATTTTTGAAATATAATTGAATATTTTAAAAATATAAATAGAAAAATACTAATGAAAACAATTTTATCTCATTACAATTTTAGGACATTTTATGCTAATAACAAAAAATGTTTCTCTTACACAAAATTTCTCTATTGTGCATTCCCAACGTTTTAAATTTCCAATGTTTACATGAAATAAATATTCATATAAAATTCAATTACACTTAAGTATTGACTCAATGAGATAGAGGAAGCTTTTGAAATTATATTTTGCAATCTCTACTGACTTTAATACTTACATAGTTTCTTCTCTATGAACTACATTCTTTAACTCTTCATTTTGACAGACAATTTATATGCATTTTAAATGTTAATAAACATCCTGCCTTCAGGAATCACAGTTATCAGTGGCAGGAGGGAAACAAAAATATTTCAACCTGACGTATTGTCCAATATGTCTAGCTCATTGCCTGGGTATATTTTAATATTAATGTTTGCTTATAATTAGCATTAAAAAGATGTTTAGATTCTGATATTGGAAATAATGTTATATAATAATCGAAGATTTTTAAATTGACTAAAGTAGTCAAAATGGAGTTTTTCAAGTTAGATTCCACACAGTTTGGCAATCATAGTAATATTACTTAGACTGGCATATATTTATAAATTCATTTATAGTCATTTATGTATTTTACTTGGCTTACATAAAGTGACCCTATCAAATTATATTATATAAACTAGCTATATATCCAGTTTCATATATGTTAGTATATTTCATTATTGTAATAATTAATCATTTGGGCCATTCATGATAATGCATTTCAAGTTTTTAATTAAAAATGTTTCAAATACTGAAAATATCTTCTTTTATATTGAAAACCAAGTTTCATTTATACTTTTCTTTTTAAAACTTAATCTATGAATGTTTTTAACAAGAATGGACTTTAAAATCATAAAACCTTAGAAATTTGTTTTCAGAAAATTATTTGAAATGACAGTTTAAAATATTGGTCTTTATAGATAATTGTTTAGGAATGTGCTGTAGTAAACACTTTAGTTATCTCTTGTCTTACAAAAACTATTCTTAGTGGGGATATGGCTCAGTAGGAGAGAACTTGCACAAATGAGGTCCTGGGTTCGATACCCAGTATTGAAAAAAAAAAAGGGAAGAAATCTACCATCAAAACTTGACATTTCAAACAGTCACTTTTTTTCTCAGCATTTTAGACCACTAATTTGGAAAAAGTGTAGTGTGGCTAAATGCTTTGTATGATTTGTGTTATGGTAGCTCCAAGGTCCAAGATACCAATGCAGAATGTGCAGTCCTCTTAAAGAAGAGTTAGAATTGAGGGGAAATCGGTGCCGTCCCACTGTCAAAAGACATAGTTACATGTTGTCCACATCGCCAAGTAAGAAGGCAGATTATGCTTTTCTTGGACAAAGTGGAAAATAATTTGTAGCTATCTTTAATCCATGTCCATAAACAATATCAAATTAATTTTTTCCAGCTACAATACTTGGTAGAAATTCTTTTTAATAAAATATGTTGAAATGTGTTACAATATCTAATTAAGAGAATTTTTATGATCCAGGATTATAAATGAACTTATTATTCTTCAAAGTTTAAATTTATTTATATTTTTTGCTTCATTTACTTTGATGTAAATTTACATAAAATAGGTTTGTGATTGGAAAGATTTATGTGACGTATTTATCAGCCAGCACATACCTGCACCTATTGGTATCATTCTGGTCAATTATAAATGCTTATAATTAGTCACACAGACAATTAAAATGTAAATGGCAAATATTTACTATAAAATCATTAAAATATCTCAGAATGTGTAAAAGATTTGGTGGCTAAAATCATTATAAAACTGTTCATTTTAAAGCTCAAAAGAACCTTAAATTCTTCCATTAAAAGACAATTGATAACTATTTACTTTTAAAAAATTGTAAGCATAGTTTTATGAGTGTGCTATTTCCCCCAAGGACTTGCACATTAAATGTAGTAAATATACTTTTCAAACATAATGAATTTATTATTATTAATTATTAAGGTCATTAATACATAAAAAGCTGACCAGTGCTTTGTACCAAGAATTTGGATGTGCAATCTAAATGCATGGTCTCATTTAGTCCTGTTACTCTAAGAGATATGAAATATTTTTCCACTTTATTAGGTGACATTTAACATCACTAAGATTAGTACAGTGTTGCTTCTAGAAAATAAATTGTTTAAAAAATATAAAATCTGTTTCTTTAACGAGAAAAAAATGAATTTCACTTTTAATAAAGAAATATATATAAATATGTCATGTATACACATATATACAAACAACTAATGCTTTGCAATTATTTTTCCACTTTTATTTCTAAAAAAAATTTATAATAACAGTAACAAAATAGGCCCAAACCACAATTAAATAATCGAAGAAAACAGAAATAGAATTTACTGCTATCTAAAGACAATGTTCTAGACTACAGTGTTTAAAAAAAAAAGAAAAAACAAAAAATTTAAGGATACAAAATGGATACACATTACAAAACAGGAAGAACTGGAGGAAAGTAAAAAGTATATTTTGCTCTGCCCTTTTATGATCCCAAAGGAACACAGAAGCTTTGAGTCTGCTATTGCCACTTACCAGGGACTGTAGGCATTATACTTGTACATGTACCTTTAGGTAGCACAAATATACATTGTGAATATGTCTTTGAAAATATGCGCACTATTTTTTCCTATTATATTACAATGTTTCTGTAAAATAGGACTTTCCTTCTTTATATCTAGTCCATTCACTTCAGATGTAAAGACTGATTCAATACCAACAGATGTTACATGCTAGAACTTTCATTATCAAGACATTTTCTTTACTTGTTTTTATTTTATTGATAATTTTTCCTAGAAAGGAATATTTGCTGAGACAGAGAGAAGAAAAGCAATACACAGAGAATGATGACCTAATACAGTATTATGTTTATTCCCCCATATAGCCAGTTAATCATGATTATCAACTTGAATTAAGAAACTCCTGGAGAGGTGACTGGATTGGGGGGGGTGACACTCATCAGTAGATTAGTCCACTGATATTCATAACTGAGGTGCTATTAGGAATTGAAGCCCTGTTAGGACCCCTTAGAAAATACATCTGTGGCTCTCTTGCTTCTGCTCTGTTTCCAGTGGCCACAAAGTGAGCACCTTTGCTCCACCTTACTTTTTCACTGTGAGGTTGTATCATACCTTAGACCCACAGCAATGCCAACCATACCCAACACTGGTGGAACTCTCTGAAACCATAAACCAAATCAACTGTTCTCTTCTTTAAGTTGCCTGTCAGGCACTTTATTCCAGTAACAAGAATGCTGACCAATATAGAGAGGTCACTTAACCTTTCTAGAGATTGTTATGAGCAGGTATATGTGCATGATGGTGTGGATATTGCTCAAAATAATATGCTCTTTGAAAAAAGTCATAGATATCTTCAAAAATATTAAACATTTAATTGTCTGTACAATTTATCATGAGAAATTTCCTTTATATGCCCTTCCCTGTATTTGTTTCTTATTGAGTCTTAAAAGTTCTTTATATGTGAAGTTCTAAAAAATTAGTTGTCTTGTCTCTTGCAAATATTTTTTTCAATTTGTAATTTTAATGTTTAATTTACTTCCATGTGTTTAAAATTTTATGTAGAGGAAATCTGAATTTTATAAATGGCATTAGCTTGCTCCTTTATTACATATGACTTTGGCATTTTTTCTTCAGGCACCCAATGTTTAATAACGATGACAGGTAAATCCTAGAACAAATCTAGATCCACAAGAGAATTAAGCATAAGGATTTAATGCTTCTAAGAACCCATAAACTTGGATTGTAATTGTCAATTACTAACTTATTCAGATTTGTTGATTTATCTGTAACTGATAGAGCTGACTTTGTAATTTAAACTGTCTTTTCTTTGCCCCATTCTCCTTCCTTCCAAAAGTACTTCTACAGCAACATATGGTGTATGTATGTGCATATATGAACAACAGGGAATACATAATAAGGCATATACCTCAACATTAATGCCAATAGAAGATTAAGATGGTTATTACTTCATCATAATTCCTTTTGACATCAAAGAATCATGACACTGAGTGATATTCTGGCTGGCTATTCTGCAATAAGTTTTAGATGATATTATCCTTTTACAATTTCCCAGTCCACCTCTGTCCCTTATGAAATATTTGACTCTAGGTCAGGCTTTTAGCCTCTGAATACCTACTATGAAAAATAAAAAGGGTCTTTATTTTTTAGATCTCTACAACCTGCAAAATGTCTCACATTGCATTAATTCATACGAACTAGTTTATGAGACTGAAATACAAATATAATTCTCCTTTCACACTTCCATTTATTCATCTCATCCATGCTGTGCACTTTTATTGGCAGTTCACATAATCCAACATTGTCTCCAAATACTGGTTTTCTCAGACTACAAGAAGTATTTCTTTTCTAACTTTTGAACTGAGAGAATGAAGCTGTATCAATGTATTTACTTCTGACATTTAAATGCTTTCCATTTTATGTTGCTGCTATATTTTGCTGTTGAAAACTGGTCCCTTTAGATTTCAGACTTATCTATCACTTTTGCTTCACTTCTAGTTTGCCCAAGCAACAAAGGCTCCTAAGTTTTTAACTCTTAGTTCTAAATTCGTCCTGCTCAGCATGTATTCCTAACACAAATTTCACAACACTGTTATCGGGTCATTTTCTATCTGAAACTCTACTGCTCATGAGCTAGCTCTAAAAATCAGAATAGACAAATACTATTTTTTGCCATGCCTCATTTCCAGTGTTTTTTTCCTCCCTCTTTCTTGCTAATGTTTCACCAATTAGAGCCATTTTAATTCATCAGAGTTTGTAGTAATAACATAAAGGCTCATAAAGAAGTAATCTTGGTTGATTTCTTGATAGCAGCCATTCTTTCTGGGGTGAGGTGGAATCTCAGTGTTGTTTTCATCTGCATCTCTCAAATGACCAGTGATGTTGAACATTGTTTTATGTATTTATTTGCTGCTTTTACTTCTTTGTCTGAGAAATATCTGTTCATTTCAGATGCCCATTTTTGAATTGGGTCTTTGAATTTGGGGGATCTGATTTTTTTCAATTCTTCATATATTCTAGATAGAGACCTTTGTCGGGGAAAAAAATAAGAACTAAGATACATCATGTACAGGTACAAGCACCCGATGATAAATGTAAATGCATTGTATACCTAAAATGTACCAATAAAAGAATTTTAAAAAAAAGAAGTAATCTTCATCATTTCATAGGTAACTTCTCGGCTTTATAAAAAATTTCTTATCTCTTTCTCAGTGAAGAACTCTGTACAGGATATATTGTTGCTTCTGCTTTCACAAGAATTTCTATTACTTTTTTTCTTTAAAAATATTCCATAATGGCTAGTAAACATATTTGCAAGATTAAAAGTTGCTTTTCATAAAAACATAAAAGAATTTTCTATGGGAACTTTGTCCACATATAAAGCACTTATAAGTATCTGTTGAAAAGAAAAATAAAAACATTTTATTGTCTCTAGGACTCTTGCTATATATTGAGGGTAAAATTGAATATTTTTTCATATAACCTCAAAAAACATATGCAGTCAAGTTTTTTAGATGCAATGATTTTTAAAGAATTAATTAACATTAAACAGAGCTACTCTTCTGGTCTTGTAAAGTTTACTTTCCATTAGCATGATACAATTTTATAGTTCTCAAGTACAATTAAAATCTGAGATTAAATTCTTCTTTTGAATAAGCATATAAAAGTAATTAGAAATCTACATGGAAGTGGAACTAGATATATCAGATTGTTTCTGGGTGTTTATTCTATCACTGCTTACTGATATTTTTAAAATTTAAATTTATTCTTTTTTTTAATCACTGCCTATATCAGTCACACTCAATATCATACTTATATCACTTTAGTACCCTGGGAAGAATTTTATAATTACAATTTTGTGGGGAATTAATAAGGTCTTGTTTCTCAGAACCAAAAACATCTTGAGACGCTTTGGATGGAATGATGATGTAAGAATCCACAAATCACATGTCTCCTTGTCAGCTGGCTACATATTAGGCTCTGGCAGGTGCGGCAGGGAGTGAGATTGCAAGGCTGAAAGAGTCACAGGCGATACTCCTTCATCTTATGTCTATCCCTGCTGTCACAGCCCTAGCAATGATTCTTCCCCCTGCCGGCAGTAGTTTGTGGCCCTGTCCAGCTTCTTTCCATTCTGACAGTCAGTCATTTTTACACGGGGAGGTCCTACCCTGAGCAATGCAGTGCTCCCTCAGGGTCAAAGTCCAGGCTCCGTGATCCCTGTCTTCTGACCCTGAACGTTATCTCCTGCTTTGTCGGATCCCTTCACCCAGCTAGGATTACACACATAAAAACTAAACAAACAAACAAAAACCCCCCAAAAACCCTTCTTTGTTCTCTCAAATTTATGCGAGATAGTTACTTCATGCAATCACTATAAATTCAGTCTTCTCCTCCTCCTTCTCCTCTGACTCTTCAGACTCTGACTCCCACTCCTTCTTCTCCCTTCTTCTTCTTCCTTTCTCTTCCTCTTCCATTTTCTTCCTCTTCTTCTTCCTTTTCCTCTTCCTGCTAACTGAATCCTACATTGACAAATTTAAGATTTTATTATTTGGGATAGCATTTAACAATATATACAGTTTAAAGCTTATTTTATGAATTAAAAAGTATTTCTCATGCTAATATAAATAAACCCAACAGAACTTCTACTTTTGAAAGACTTAATTTAACCAGTAATTCTGAGACCCACTATTTTCCTGATTATACAAACTTAACTTCATGCAGACACATTTTGATAGAAACATCAGTCCCAAAGTTTTCTCTACTTTGCAACAAGAAAATAACTTTAAATATGCATCATGAAATTTAGTGTAACCACCTCCTAATTTTGATGTAGTGAGTCTTATGTATTAAGTAAATGCATTTTTCACTGAGAGAAGAGAAAATGCAAAATTTTAAGAGTTCTTCCTGTATCATAAAGCTTAAAATAGTCATAAATATAGATGTGTGTAAATGAATTAAAGATTCCACTATAGTAACAACTGATAATTTGAACTTAATATGGATCACACACAGTTCTAAAATCATGGACTAAGTTATATCATAATTATTTCAATAGCCATATGTTAGTTTACTATTTCTACAATGACAATAAAATATTACCTTGCTATATTCTCATATTGTAGGTTAAAATACCAACATACAAAGATGTCTAATTTTCTCCAACTTACAGAGCAAATGGCTTTATGCTAAAATACCCCTTTAAAATGTCCCTTTCTGTGAAGAGATAGAAAACAAAAGACTTATTGAGCCTGGAAGAGTCAGAGAAATATTCAAAAAGAAATTTGACTTTGAAAACTACAGGTAAGTGAGCTAGGTGTTGTGTAGCTCGCTTGTAATCCCAGCACTCCGGAGGCTGAGGCAGGAAGATTGTCATGAGTTCAAGGCCACACTGAACTACATAGAGAGATCTTGTCTCAAAAAACAAACAAAAAATAAGTACAAATGTTTTATTACAGAAAACAAGTGATGTGAAGAAAAACAATTTAAATGTAGAATGTATGCATAAAAACAAATAATGAAGGCATCTGTTATAATCACAGTTTATAGAGAAATTGAGAGGATGAATAAATGAAAAGGTATAGAAGATGAATTCAAATAAGTGAAATGGGAATATATTAGAAAACATCTATTGTGTTATTATTCATCCTTAAGAATTCTCCAAGAAATGATACTGAGAGATATTGGAGGTGAAAAAGGTGAAAAAAATAAAAATCAGGCAAAAGAATCAGGAGATGTTGGTGAACATATATAAAGTTAATATGAGGATTAAAAAATCATCACATTTAATCATTCCATAATACATCCAAAATTATAAATTTGCACTCCTTATAATTCAAAACAACATATTATGTGCTCATAAAAGTATACCTTCATAAAAAAGAGCACAATTTTTCATATATAAGTATACATATACAAAATGGATACATATATGAATTAAAAATATTCATACATACAATATAATTTATACAGAGATACTCAGTTTCATAAACACATATTTATATATCTTGACACAGACACAAAACAAGTTTTGGAAAGCACCAAAGCCAGAAGAGATAAAAAATGAATGACAAGATAATAAAAGAACTACTAGACAATCCAGATAATTTCTGCAAGCAAATGAAAGCTTCAGGTATTTCTGATCATCAAAGTATGAAATTAACTTTCATTACTTTATACAAATATAAATTTTATTATATTATATATTATAGTATATTTATATATTATAAATTAATTAAATGGTGATTATATGAGAGGTAATTAAATGAACTTATACAACACAGCTTTGAAATAATTTCCTTTTGTGGTATAATTAATAAAATTAAAAATTTTATTCATTAACTTTTACTTTCAAATGTGTAGAAGAATGAACAAAAGCAATTGTATAGTAGTAAAGCTAAAATTAATTTTATTACTATATTTCAAACTTTAAAAAATTTCTACTTTTGGGGGTTTGATGATAGAGAATAGCATATACTACTCCAGGCAAGTAAATCTAAAATGCCCCAAATGAAAATATAACATATGAAACTCTAAAATATAAAAAGAGAAAATTCCACAAATAATTTCAGTAAACTGTTTCAGTAGAGCTTTGGAATGCTCAAAAGCAATTCAGAATTCCAAACAGGTAGTTAACTAAAATGGCACTGATTAAAAGTAAAAATAAATGTTTTACACTTCAGGCACATAGATGAAAAGTTAGCTTTTTGCATATACACTATTATTAATATTTCAAACACTCTTCAGAGTAAAACTAAATGTGCTGTAGATATAGGAAGTCAAAAATCTTCAAAAGTTAATATTGAACAAAAAAATTACCTCCACATAGTCCTTGTGCTCAATTAGTTAAAGTGCTAAAAACAATCAAACTTTCTTAGTGTAAATATGATTAATGAAGAAAAAAATTATGATATTTGTAAAACCAGGAGAATGTTATCTTTAGGGTGATAGAGGGGATTGTCCTTCAGAAGAATATCTGATGTCTTCAGGGATCTGGGAATGTGCTATTTCTGTACACAGATAATGAGAATACCAAAATTTACCTTGCTATTATATTAAATGTGTTTTTTGAATGTTCATTATGTATACTTTAAAAGCTTTATTAAAGAAAAACAAAGTTTTGATTATTTCCTCTGCATGACAGTAGGAACATGTGAAGGCATAGCTATGTGAAATAGTATCACTCTCAAAAAGTTTTGGAACATATACTCAATGGACATTCTAAACATCTACACAAAAAATATAGAGAACTGTCCATTGAAAGAGAACCTTCAGGCCTTTTCACCACTCCCAGCCCAGAGGAAGGGGCTTCTGGGACACCTTTCCACCACTCCCAGCCAAGAGGAAGGGGCTTCTGGGACACCACTCCACCACTCCCACCCCAGAGGTAGGGGCTTCTGGGATGCCATTCTACTGCTCCCAGACCAAAGGAGGTGAGCCTCGCAGGTGCCAATACCACATCCCCCCCACTCCATCAAAATGAGACAACAAGTAAATAAGTCTCAAAACCAGACTTCCAGATCACCTACAGCAACCTCAAAGGGAAATGAGATGGAACAATCTGATACTCAATGACCTGGGCTCCCTGAACTAGCAACAAAAGAAGTTCTGGAAAAAATGAAATCAGAAATAATTTCTCAGGTAACAGCAGAGATTGTGCTCATAATGCAAGACATGATTAATAGATCTAGAGAGGACACAGATAAAAAAATAGAAGAGCTGAGGCTCATGATAGAATACCAACACAGGAAACAAATGGAATCTGTAAAACAGATACAAACAGATTTACAGGAGATTAAAAACTCCATTGAAAGTCTACACAGCAGAATGAGCCAATGTGAGGACAGAATTTCAGATATAGAAGATATGATTGCAATTAGTGACCAGGAAAAGAAAAATTGTTTCAAAATTGTAAGGAACCATGAGAAATCAATCCAGCAGCTACTAGATCATGCAAAGAACAATAAGACTGACTGGAGTAAACAAATAAACAGGAGAGAATACAGATGACATAAAAAAATGTTCACAGAAGAAATGGCAGAAAACTTCCCAAACAGAGGAAAAGAACTTGACATACAGATAAGTGAGGATATGGGACTCCAACTAGCCTTGATAAAAAAAAAAAAAAAAATCTACACATAGGCATATAAGAGTTAAGATTCCAGAAACCCAAGAGAAGAACAAAATTCTACAAGCAGTGAGAGAAAAGAAACAAATCCTATACAAAAGAAAGCCCATCAGAATCACAGAAGACTTCTCAATGCAAACCCTCAAGGCAAGAAGAGCTTGGAGTGATATATTCCAAGCCTTAAAGAAAAACAGCCTCCAACCCAGATTGATGTACCCTGCAAACTATCTTTCAAAATTCATGGAGAAATAATTTACTTTCAGGACAAAAACACCTTAGGAATTTCATGAAAACAAAACCATCACTCAAAAAAATTTTAGATAATATCCTAGGTAGAGACAATGAGTATCACAACCCCAGGAGGCACAGCAGAAAGAACCCATTGGGTGCAACAAGAAATTAAATGTAAAGGGGGCAAATCGAAAACAGGAAAAAGTCATGACAATGATAAGTCAATATGTATCAGTTATAACCATCAATGTTAATGGTCTCAATTCACCAATCAAAAGAAATACACTGGCAGAATGGGTCAAGAAGCAAGATCCAACAATATGCCGCATACAAGAAATTTGCTTAATTCAAAAAAGAAACCCATAGATTGAAAGTTAAAGTGTGGAAAACAGTGCTCCATGTGATGGGATCCCCCCAAAAAGACATCCCCTGCTCCTGGGTAGGAAGGATCAATATAGTGAAAATGGCCATAGTTCCAAAACTGCTATATAGATTCAATGCCATCCCAATTGAAATCTGAGCAACATACTCCATGGACCTTGAGATAACAATCCAAAAATTCATTTGGAACAAGAAGAGACCCAGAATAGCAAAAGCGATTCTAGGCAACAGAGACATGGAAGAGGGTATCACAATCCCCAACTTGAAACTATACTACAAAACTACTGTGATATAAACAGCATGGTACTGGCAAAGAGACAGACCTTAGGACCAGTGGAACAGATTAGAAGATGCTGAAACAATTCCAGACACACTCAGCTCCCTCGTCTTTGACAGAGGAGCCAAATACTCTCACTGGAGGAAAGATAGCATCTTTAATAAATGGTGCTGGAAAAATTGAGTTTCATCTTGCCAAAGATTAAAACTAGACCTATATTTCTCACCATGCAGTAAACTAAAATCAAAATGGATTAAAGATCTAAATATTAAAACAGAAACTCTGTTTTGGCTGGAACAGAGGTTAAGTAGAACTCTTGAAGACATCAGTGTAGGAAAAGATTTTATGAACCAAACCTCAGTTGCCCATGAACTAGCACAATCAACAAGTCGGATGTCTTCTTATTAAAAAGCTTCTGCACAGCAAGAGAAACCACTAGCTGTGTGGAGACAACCCACAATGTGGGAAAAAAATCTTCACCTGCTGTTCCTGAGACAAAGGTCTACTATCTTGAATCTATAAAGAACTTAAAAAGATCAGACTTCCCAAATTTAAAGACCCAATCCAAAAATGGGGATCTGAAATGAACAGACATTTCTCACACAAAGAAATAGAAATAGTAAATAAACATATGAAATAATACTCAACATCACCAGTCATTCAAGAGATGCAAATGAAAACAATGCTGAGATTCTACTCACTCCAGAAAGAATGGCTATTCTCATGAAATCAACCAATAACAAATGCCGATGGGGCTGTGGGGAAAGG
Organism: Heterocephalus glaber; assembly: GCF_053883595.1. Taxonomy (NCBI): domain Eukaryota; kingdom Metazoa; phylum Chordata; class Mammalia; order Rodentia; family Bathyergidae; genus Heterocephalus; species Heterocephalus glaber. Next base: position 33,254,689 of record NW_028258138.1, on the reverse strand, counting down.
GGAACCCTGCTCCACTGCTGGTGGAAGTGTAGACTGGTGAAACCACTGTGGAAATCAGTATGGAGATACCTCAAAGACCTAGGACTGGAAGTCCCATTTGACCCAGCTATTCACCTGCTGGGTATCTTCTCCAAAGAATTAAAAGAATCATACCACAGTAATATATAGGTCCATCCATGTTCATAGCAGCACAGTTTGTAATGGCTAAAGTTTGGAAACACCTCAATTGTCCATCAACTGGAGAATGAATAAAGAAAATGTGGTTTTCTTATAAAATGGAGTACTACTCATCCACAAAAAATGAGAAATTAGAGACATTTATAGCTAAATGCATGCACATTGAGGCGATACTCTTAAGTGAAATAAAAAGGACATACATGTGTAAATACCGAATAGTTTCTTTAGTGTGAGAAAGTGATAGTATAAATAAGGACTAAAAGGTATAACAGATAAGGTGAAATAATAAGAAAAGGGGCAAAGGGGAAGGGGAAGTGGGAGGGCAAGGGAAAGAAAATAAGGGAATGAAATTAATATGAGAAAATGAAAAAATGGCAACAAAACCTTTTAAACAGGGAGGGATGGAGGGGTTGAATGGAGGGCAGGGGAAGTGGGAAAAATAAGAACCAGGAGAGGTTACGTAAAAGTGCAAATTTCCAATGGTGAGTGTCATTATATTGTATACCTAAATGTACCAATAAAGAATATAAAAAATAAATAAATTCGGATTGACAATCTTTGTAAAATTTAAAAAAAGGAGAACCTTCAGCAAGTAGCATTTCATCCCACTGCCCAGGCATAACTACTAAAGATAATTCAATATGATGTTAATGTCCACATATTCTGGTACAAAATTTGATTGATAATTTAAAATTATTATCTGAATGAAGTTACTAAATTAAAAGTTTCCAAATGTTAACAAAGATAATGTGACATTTTAACAAAGTTAATAAATTCATTGTTAGACTTGGCACTATTTTATCAAAATAAATCATTTGTTTCTGAAAAAAACAACTACAAAAAATAGTACCACAATAAACAGCTAGAGAAATTTTATCTGATTTTCCCCTTTTATAGTGAGGACAATGGAAATGGAGTTTCACAACTCTTCATCATGTATATGTGTGCAAGTTTACACACACATTTATATAGTGTATTTGCAGAATTTAGAATATTAAACTGATTTCATACTCATCAAGCCCTAACATTATGTCAGATGCGTAATATTTATTTATACAAAAAATAAATATTTATTTAATTGATTTAGGCTCTTTTGTGAAATGTTATTTATGCCACATGCTTTGGTCAATGGAAATGATTATGTATTATTTATTTATTCATTAAAGTAAGCATGATAAAAAACTACTTTTCAATATTTTAAAATATGAAGTTTCTATTCTTGTTTTTATAAAAGGGAAATTAAATTGTTTTACAATAATTTTATGTCTCTTAGGGGGTAATTTTAATTGTATGACCTTTCACTTGACTTGTATGTATTATGATTATACGATTGACATATTTTGATAACTGCTTGATGTATAATTTAAGAAAAATATCTAAAACTGCGATTCTGTATTTTACAGAAAACACATTTGTATTTTCTTTCATTTAAATATTTTATTTCTTTGTATTTATGCTAATTTTGTCATTGTTAGTAGGTCTTGAATTTATTATTAAGCACAGTTAATAGTTAATTTAGCAGTTGTGTACTAGTTAATAGTTAGGTATACTGAAAATTATCAATATTCACTTGTAAATTTTATTTGTAGTACATTCTCATAAATAACTATTAAATTGCCCATTGTTGAAATTCTATTGTGATACCATACTTGAAAATATGCTGTTTCATTGGATCTATCATATGCATGGAACAGATAATATTTAAGAATAAAATAAGTTTAGTATGCTAAGAGTATGCTTGTTTAAAGAAACCTTTAAAATATACGCAAAAATAAATTCTGATATTTATGACACTTTCATTATATTTTATCATAAATGGTGACTTATGCTAAGCTAAACCTTGTGTTTCTCCTCGGACAAAGCTAAATGTTTTTATCATATAGAAAGTGTTGATTGGTACTGGAGAAACATGGAAGTAGTTAATAGTCAATAGTATTTTTTATTTTAATATAACTTGATTTAGTAATGTTCATATTGATCTTAGTCATGTAAGTCAAATTTAGTTTTAATATTTAGAGTTTGATTGAGGAACCAAAAGCCTCTCTATACATATTTACTACAGAGAAATTTAAAACAAGAAATTAGAAGCCCACACATTTATTGCTAAGACTGAATAATAAACATCAGGAAATCCAGAGACCAGGAATTTCTGGAAAGCTTGCTCCTGATGGGGAATTTCCCAGCTCACTATTACCGAAGAACAGGTAATTCTTAAATATTCATTACTGGAAGCCATGGTCAATGATTGTAGCCTTGCTTCCTACTTGGAATATTGACTTCTCACTTCCAAATTGTGTGCAATTTTTTGATTGACAATATTTAATCAGGAAACAGAGGAAAAGGAATTCCTGAAAATATAGTTCCAGGCTTTTTCTTATAGTAAAGAAGAAAAAGTGTATAAGGGTCATCAAGTACAAAACAAAAATCATGGATGAGGTTTCAAATAGAAATTTATAGTAATAATTATTTCTAGAGATTTTGCTAAATTCAGCTTAAAATAAAATGGCATGTTTAGAGCCAGTCCCAGCGCCTGGAAGGAAACTCCCTGGCCTCCATCCCAGGCTCCTAGGTCAGAGAAGGTGAGCTGGTCCCAGCACGCAGAAGGAAGCTTCCCCGCTGTAATCCCAGGCTCCTAGGGCAGAGAAGGTGAGCCAGTCCCAGCACCTGGAAGGAAGCTCCCCCACTGCCATCCCAAGTTCCAAGGGGAGAGAAGGTGAGCTGTGTGGGCCCCAGAAGCACCCGCCCCCATGGAAATGAGAAAACACATAAACAAGCCTCAAAAACAGAATTCCAGATCACCTACAGCAACCCCAAAGTGAAACGAGATGGAACAATCTGATACTCAACCACCTGGACTCTCTGAACTGGCAACAAAAGAGGATCTGGGAAAAATGAAATCAGAAATAATTACTCAGATAACAGCAAAGATTTTGCTCATGTTGCAAGACATGATTAATAAATCTAGAGAGGACACAGATTTAAAAAATAGAGGATCTGAGGAACATGATGGAATCCTAACATAGGAAACAAATGGAATCCATAAAACAGATGCAAACAGATTTCCAAGAGATTAAAAACTCCATCAAAAGTCTGCACAGCAGAAAGACACAATGTGAGGATAGAATATCACATATAGAAGATAAGATTGCAATTAGTGAGGAGGAAAAGAAATATTGCTTTAAAATTGTAAGGGAACATGAGAAATCAATCCAGCAGCTGCTAGACAATGCAAAGAAGAATAACATAAGCCTGATTGGAGTCAATGAAGAAAGAGGAGAGAGTGTAGATGACATAAAAAAACTGTTCACAGAAGTGATGGCAAAAAACTTCCCAAGGAGGGGAAAAGAACTTGACATACAGATAAGAGAGGCATATAGGACTCCAGCTAGTCTTAATCAAAAAAAATCTACACATAGGCACATAATAGTTAGGATTCCAGAAATCCAACAGAAAAACAAAATTCTACAAGTAGTGAGAGAAAAGAAACAAATCACATACAAAGGAAAGCCCATCAGAATCACAGCAGACTTCTCAGTGCAAACCCACTAGGCAAGAAGAGCTTGGAGGGATGTATTTCAAGCCCTAAAGGAAAACAGCCTCCAACCCAGATTGATGTACCCTGCAAAACTATCTTTCAAAATGGATGAAGAAATAAGATACTTTCATGACTTAAGAGCACCTCAGGAAGTTCATGAATATCAAACTGGCACTCCAAAAAATTTTAGACAATACCCTAGGAAAAGACAATGAGGATCACAACCCCAGGAAACCCAGCAGAATGAATCCATTGGGCGTGACAAATTAAACGTAAAGGGGGAGAATCCAACAAAAAGAAAAAGTCACGACAAGGCTTTTAAAACTTTTAACTTCATCTCCTTAATGAGTGTATAATTCAGTCTTATTATTGTACTGATTAGTATTTTTCTGATTCTACAGTTGCACACCATTCCTTGTGCTATACTGGCTATTTATCATCTTCTTATGTCTACTTTTTAATTGGTTTGTCTATTAATGAGCTGTAAGAGTTCTTTATATATTCTGGTCATAGGTTATATGCATTGTAAATATGGTCTGTTTAAGGGCTACTTTTCATTTTAATGATGTCATTTAAAGTTCTAAATTTTGATGGAATCTCATTAATCAATTTTTTTCTTTTATACATCATGTTTTTTGTATCCTAGGTAGTTCTTGCCTACCCTGAATTCATAAATGTTTTCCCTTATAATTTCTTCTTAAAGTTTTATACTTTTAGGCTTTCTTATTTAGGTTCATAGATCCCTTCAAGTTATTTTCATGTATGGAAAAAAAGGGTTGAGGTTAAAATTTTATATACTGATACCAGGTGTTCTAGTGCCATTTGCAGAAAACACTATCTCTTCCTCGGCTCTTGAATTGAGTTTATATTCTATAAAATACTAATGTTAAATAATCTTTCAAAATTCAGTGGACCATATATGTGTGGTTCTATTTCTAGATTCTCTATTTTATTCAAATGATCTATATGTCTTTCCTTACACCAACACTGCCTTGATTACTGTAGCTTTAGAAGAAGTCTTAAAATTAGGTACTAAACGTCTTCCAACAGTGTTTCTGTTTTTGTTTTTAACTTTTCTAGGTCCTTTGTACTCCTACATAACTTTTAAATTTCAATATCCAATTCTTCATTTATAGCAAGCATACACAGACCTGAATTTTTATATATACCTTGTGTTTTCTAATCCTGCTAAATTCAAGTACAAGTTCTAGGGGCTCCAAGAGATTTCTTAGTATTTTCCCTGTAGATGATCATTTCATCTACATATAAAGATTTTGCTTCTGCTGTGCCAATCCTATCCTAGTTGTGTCATTTTATTGCCAGACTATTTTGGTGGGGATTACGTTTCAAAGTTTAATGAACAGATAAAGAGTAAGCATATCTGCCTTTGTTCCCCACCTTAAGGAGAAAGCATTGTATCTTCTCCATTTATATAAGGCATTCTCACTGGAAATATGGAGTACATGTCTTTAATCTGTTGAGAAGTTTCTGTTCTACTTCTAGGCTTCTGATAGCTTTTACCATGAACAGCTGTAGAATTTAGTCTGATACTTTTTCTCCAACTAGTGACAGGATCATATGGCTTTTTCCTTTCCTCTGTTAAAATGATGACTTTTGGGGGTGGATCTTCCAATGCTGAGCCAACACTGCCATCCCTATAACAAAACCACTTTCTACATCCTGCCAGATCTGACTTCTAATAATTTGTTTTGTTAAACAAATTTCTATCTATGTTCATACATTTTTCTTCTATTATCTTTATCCAGTTTTAGGATTAGCACAATGTTGAGTTCCTAAAATGAGGGGAGAAGTGTTCCTTCTTTTTTCTGCTTTAATTATTTGATATAATTTATCAGTTAAAATGTTTATGAGGCTTCTGTTGTCATATAGGTGGGTTTTCAAGCTAGGAATATACTATCTTTAATGGGTGCTATTCAAATTTTATATTTCCTCCAGAGTTAGTTTCATTAATTTGCCTTCTAAATTACTTCTTAGAACTTGTCAAATTTATTTCAAAAAAGATTTTTGTAATATGCTTTCTATATCCTTTTAAATTCTGTAAAATCTGTGGTACTGTCTCCTAGATCTTAATATTGTAATTTAAAAAAAATGTATAACTGATATTGTGTAACAGGAAGAAAAGGTCTAAAAGAACAGGTGAATTGGGAGGGGTAGGGGAAAGGAAAAAAAGGAAAGGAAAAAATATGAGAAGAGAAATAATGGAAACAAGGTCTTTGCAAATAGGAAAGGGTGGAAGTGTTGAAGGGAGGGCAAGGGAAGGGGAAAAAAAATAAGAACCAAGAGACTCATGTAATGGTAGAAGATCCCAATGATGAATGTAACTGTATTTTATACCCAAAATGTACCAATAAGGTTAATGTGGAAAAAAATTTTTTTAAAAAAATTGCATGTTTAAATATATAACACCCATTCATTGTATTAGTGTATTGTGAAAAATAATAAACAAATGATGTCACAAAGACATTATTAATTACATATATAGAGATATTTTAATTGTTTTATAGTTGAATGTAAAATTCTGCCATAATTTTGTTAGAGAGAGACTGGTACTAGGATTACATTTCATTGTGATGCAGAATGAGTGAATATATCTTGTTTATTTTCTTGTTGAAGTCTAATATTTTATGTCCTTCCAGTGAACAAATGAATTTTAGTTGAGTTTAGCCAAGGTAAACGTGTATTGTAAACGCTTGTAAATCTGAATAAATCCTCATTGTAAGAAAGTGAATAAACTAACTGTATACTTAGTCTTTTTGCTTCATGTCACAGTTTAGAAATGAATAAGTACAAAGGTCTAAAAAATAAATAAGTAGCTACATAAGAAATCAAGAAGAAACTTTGAAGAGCCAGATATGTCTTTATGAATTCTTATAAGACAAGCTGAGCAATTAGAAGTTAAGGAATATAGAGTTGACACCAAGCAAAATCTCAGTATAGAGGAAATGAAGCAGGAATCAGGACAGGGACAGCAAAAGCACCAAACTTGTTTGGTTGTCATGTGGGAGGCCTTAGAATGGAGGGAGCTCTGTCTGGAGGCAGGAACCCTAAATTTGGGAGCTTGGCTGAGAAAGACAGCAGTGCTCCTGGCTGGTAACACATTCATTTGTATGACACTGGAGATGGGAATTTTCTGCCTCTTAGCAAAGAATTGAAATTTTAGACTTCTGGGGATGGATATTTGCTTTTACTTCTGGGATTATCTCTGATTTTCATATATAAAAGTAAAAAAATTGTTTGACCATCAATTGCAACAGTTCAAAATCAGAAAGCATGAATTCATAAGGAAAAGTTACTGTGATAAGGAACAGAACAAACTAAAAAATTGAATAATGAAAACTCTAGAAAGGGAGGTCATAAGGCATCTATAAAGGACACTAAAATAAACATTATTTATGAACACATAGAAGTAGAAATTGCATTTATCACCGAAAAAGTTTCTTTAAAACAATTTATATCTAACAATATATAGGCACTATATATAATTTATACAATACAAGCATCAATCACTATCCCCATTGATAAAGCTGAAGTTGACATAAAAATTGTGATAAAGAAATTGACTCTGGAAGAAATACAAATAGAGAAAAATGAAGAAAAGTGTTAAAGAGTGAATAAAGACAATGTGTGGCATCTTTGAAGGTGTCTGATGATTAGTTTCCTTCTTCTCTACCTCTGAATATGAAATGAATGAGGAAATAAAACGGGATAAAATGGATGAGGGTGACATTTGCACTTTTGTCACTGATTCTTCCTAGCATGGTATGGAACATGATGTGTAAAATGTTACATCTATGAGAACATCTCAATCAGGCAGCATATCCACCCAATGACAGGGAAAACAGAGCCTTGCATCCCTTCTCTTGGAAACACAGCTTCAGGGACAATTTCTGGTAAGGTAAGAGCAACAGAGAATATATTTTTCTGATGGCAAAATGTGTGCCAAGGAGAAAAAAGACATGGGGCAATGATCATTTCTATTTCTAAAACTCACAAATTAAGTGAGTTGCTCATGGGGGAAATGTTAGAAACAGCCCCAAAATTTAGTTCTCTCAACATAGGTATAAATACAAAAATTATGGAGAAACATTTCTTCAACTCACAAAGACTAGAATTTTAAAATTGCGATGTCTATCTTAAAGGGGCTCCAGCTGGGCAATAGGTGGAAAAAGGAGAAAGTAATGTAAATAATTAACAGGCAAATATATCCTAGACTTGGAATAGAGAAAATGATAAAACCATATGCAAGCACAAAGCCCATAACTTGGTGATGGTTTGAGTTCAAAGTTTCCATGTTTACTATGCTATGAAAGCAGTATGTACTGAGAAGAAAATATTTTTTGAATTTTGAAGTTGTATTATTTCTAAGCTATTGATACAAAGCAACAATTTTAGTTTTTACTTTCAATATAATAATAAATAATTTGAATAAATAATAAAATAATTTGAATAAATTATGAGTTATTGAACACTGTATTTTAAAATAGGTAGGCATTGTGTATGATGACTTTGTAGGTGACTATAAATTTTCTGAGCATGCTTAATGTACTGTAGGTGAAACTCTTATGCTGAGTAGGTTAGATGTGTAAACATCATTTTTTAACTAAGATATTTCCAACTTATCGTGTGCTTAATTCCACATAAAATCATCATGAGCTAAGGAAGACCTGTAAATATGTTTATGTGCACATATATATATATATATAATGAATATATACACAAACATGTATGTACATGTGCAGCACATGACAGTTTAATTTCAGGCTAGCAAGGAGGAAAAGAAAATGTCAAAGTTAATGCATTAGGACTTGGGTGAAAAGCAGCAGGGAATGATTGCCTACAAACACATTGCAAAGGAATTGTTATCAATTATTGACATGATGATAGTAAAATTGTCATGTAAGTGCAGCAGAAAGATAATCTTGAGGATAGATTACTAAATCAAACACAAATTTTCAAAAATCAATCACTGTAATAGGACAAAATGATGACATTTTCACAGATACTAGGAAATAAAATAACTAATTCTTTGCAATCCATATTCAAAGAAATTATTTAAAGAAATATTCTCCAGCAACAGTAAAAAATTACAAACTCAGGAAGATCTTGACCATTTTCCAAAATATGTAGTTAGAATTGGAAATTCCCTTGAAGTTCATCTGTAGTCTCATTAAATAAGTAAAAAATATGTTGAACTAGAGCATCCTTACTACACTGCCATTAAATTTAAATTGAGTTTTTGGCTAAGCAGTAAATGTCACATGTCTTCTCATAAATAGGATTACACTGATTTTGCATCATTATTTGTGTTTTGTATGCTTTTGTTAGTGTTTAATATTGTAATGATCAGAAGGAAAGTACAAGAAATATATTTTATGTAGGATATTTCTAAATATTTGGAAAAAAAGACTTCAATATGTAAGGGAAATGCAATAATTTAAATATACATTTTTCTTACTCTGAAATTTGTCATTAAAATATACATAAGTCATTCCTATTGTATTGATATTGGACTGAAGACATATGTCGCACAATGGTCAGAACATTCTTTTAGTGTTGGGGTGCTCCTAGACCTATTCAGCTTCATGACTTCCTGGAATCTGACTTTGGGTATATTGCTCAGTGTTACTGATTTCAAATTCTATTTCCTGAATATCCATTCAAATACACACCCCAATAGTATCCCAGTTTTTCACTATAATTTTATCTTGCTTCATTTTTTCTCATTTTTTAATATCTGTCTCTCATACTGCAATGTAAATCTCACAGTGACACACACTTTGTCTTATCCTAGACCCTCCCAGTGTCTGAAAAATAGAAATCACTCACTCATCATTTAGTAAGAAGAATGAATGTGTGAACGAGTGACTAAGGAACTTAGAAAGAAGCTTTAATAATAAATTATCTTTTTTCTTATTTTAAAAATGTATCTGCAACAAGCACAATATTGACAATTTATTTTTAAAATTAGAAGGAAATATTTCCAGATAGAATAACATGCTACATTTGAAAGGTACTTTTGCATATTTTAGTTAATATAACTATCTCTTACAAATATGGGATAGAAAATACTATATTTGTTATTTTGCAGCAACTGATGCTCAGAAAGGTGAATTATCTATATGTGCATGTATATAGGTGAATATTTATATATGTGTGTTTTTGTGTATGTGAATATATTTGCCTATAGACATAAATATGTAGATATTCAGAAAGAGTTGGATCTGAATGTGAATACCTAGTATCTTGATTCCTAGAACACATTCCTCTTTTTGTTATTGCCTTTTCAATGAAATTTTTATTTCATTTCAACATAATTTTATTGTGAAAATGAAAACCTCAAGAAGTTTGGCCAGGCAGCAACTGAAGTCATGGCAGGAGGGACATTATCTTAATTACACCACTGAGCTGACCTATAGAGACCAGTCCTGGCTAGGTTCATCTGAACAATTGGTTATGGCATTTTCCCAGGCCATCTGTGTGTTAATGTGAGTGATAACGCTAGGGCTAGGCTAATGGCAATTGGAATCCTGATCATTTGGATATAATTATTAGCAGAATATGCAAATAATAAGTCCTTAATTAGCATTCTCAAGTTCTTCTTCCTTCCTCTGTAGCCCTTCAACATCATTGCTAGCTCTTAAACATTCTTAAATATTCACATACAATTCTTCATATATATATATATATTTGCAGAACAACTCTCGAAGTAAACTATGTTTAGAATTTAATCACAAGAGAATTTTATTTTTTCTGTGATTGTGAAGATGACACCAACAGGCAAACACTAAAAAAGCAACTGCTTTCAAACGGCATGACACACGACATAGGGAGAATACATTTGATAATGAAAGATTTTGTAATTTACAAATCATTTGGTAAACTGACAGTCTCTAGGAGGGCTTCTGTGATTGCTGCTCTTCACTGTATTTCCTTATCTTATGTTAGCAGTTAACTTTATTTTGTTAAATTTAAATGGAAGAAATCCATCTGCAAGATTCTTTTTTTTTTTAATCTGCAAGATTCTTATGTTCCTATTTTTCTAGGAGGAAAGATTTTGAAATATTTGACTGCTACATGACTACAATAGGGATTTATTCTGGGTATGATTCCTAAAGGTACATTCCAGAAAGCAAATATTATGAGAAAATAATCATCATTGTATTAGAATTAATGTATGCCCAGTGAAATTTATTTCATTCCTGTTAAACAGTGACAAGAAAGGGAATCTGACATCCTGTATTTTCAAGAGATTGTAACCATGATATTAAGCCTGTAGACAATTAAAGATATTGAATATAACTTCATCATATGTAGATCCATTATATAATGAAGGGATTATTTATCATTGTAATTTACAAAGATCAAATTATTTTTAACTGGATAGAATAGAGCATCATATTGTTATATCAGCTATAGCATAAAATTGCATTATTGAAGCAAGCTAAGACTTTTTAGCAATGAAAGAGACATTTAGCAAATGGCATTGACTGAAAGTAAAAAAGAAGATAACCTAGTTTAGAAAAAAACATGTCATAGGTGAAATTATTAATAAATCCTTTGCAAATATATGGCCTTTCCTTAATTTCAGTAATCTTGTACATTCAGGAAATATTTGATTTGAGTAACATTCCAGAGAAGGCCTCAGCCTATTATTAATTACCTCTCCCAGACAGAATAAACTCCTCTTACCCTCAATAGCTACACTTAAAAGTGTGTCCACGGCCTCATCTCAATTTTTCTAGTATTAGTGATTTTTTTCAACTGCCACTGGTCAGATATGTGAATATACTCTTATGTTTGTTTTAGTCTGCCTTTATTTTATTCTCTTTCAGCCATCCCCCAAGAAGCATATCAAAAGTACATTCTAGGGCTGGGGATGTAGCTCAGCGGTGCCACATCTGCCTGGCAAAGGCAATGTCTTGAGTTCAATTCCCAGTACCAGGGGAAAAAAAAAAGGATATTCTACCAACTTTGTTTGTGAGGCAGGTGGTGGCACCACTGAGCTAAATCCCTGGGTTGATTTCTAGCAAATTTTGTCCTTAAGCCAAACTGATACTTTATAAAGTGAATAATTGTATTCTGGTATTCAAGCAAATTTTCTCACACTGAATTATCTGAGGATTACTGTTCAGAAGGCAACAATTCAATATTAATATGATGCCAATTTCAGGAAAATATTTCAAAATATTTTTGGTTGCTTCTTTATATCAAATGATTATATTCTTCTCTATTCTAATCTGTCATTGTGGATCACAAATATTTCCTTTCTGCTATAACTTTGTCCTATGAAAATAAATCCATAAAAATTAGTGTTTTCTATTTTTGGAGAAATTAATAAGATTGGGGAATTCATATCTTGTAATTTTAAAAATTAGATTTTAAGAAACTGTGAATATATTCATATGTTAAAATAATAAAAGCCATACAGTATTCTATGTGTGGGTGTTTTCAAAAAAATCTCAAAAGAAGAATTCATGTGAAATATAATTGAGGAAGTGAAGAACCATATTGTAATTTTAAGATTCAGTGTTTGTACTCAAAATAATCCTAAATAATATAACTTCAAAACTACATTTAAAAGACCTTTTAAACTTTTGCTTTATTTTCATCAATCCAAAGAGAAATATGTATACAAAAACAAAGATACTGTATAAACCTTCTCCTACTTTGAAGCGCATGATCCAATTTGAAAACCTTAATATGCATTGTGCCAGAAATAAGTATATCAACAAGTGTCTGCTTATTCTAACTGATAAGGTGCTTCATTTTGAACATTGTCCAAACCTCCAAAACAGTCAAACACAAGTCATACTAAAGGACTTGTTCATTGTATAATTATATCTGTATGTAAAAGTAAATTAAATTCATATGGATATATATAAATTATTGTGTTGAATATTGTAATTATTATGCATCTGTGATCCCATAGTTAGGTCTTTGTAGCAACAATCTCTTTTTATTTTTCATATTCCATGTGTTATGACTCTGTCTTACATAAGTGTTCAATAAATGCATTGTAAGTAGATGACTGAATAAAAACAAATGTGAGTAAATTACAATGGATTGCATAAAAAACTGTACCTTTTGTATCTCTACAGATTGGATTAAGAGGCAGTAATTTCTGTAAGCAGAATAATTTTCTGTAAAATTGTGGCAAAATTAATTTCCATTAATTTGCAGTCCATGTAATCTTTACATTGTAGGTATATTTCACTCAGAAATATTCTCAGTCTACAACTATATTCCAAAAGAATATCCACATTAATAAAATCATGACCAAACTATAGTATTGGTTTTTTTTCTTTCTCAAGAAAGACACTTCTCACCATTAATGATCAACTCATGCAAACAGTATGGAAAAAGATAACCAGCGGCAAATGTATCTTTGTTCTCAAAGTTGTCTTCTAGTTGACAAATTTGTGATTGTGCATTAGAATGTCTGAATCTTTCATCAGCTATATTACATTATGACTATGAAAAAATAGGTTTAGGAATAAAAATAAACTAAAGACCATGAATGTAGCATAAGCTTCTAAACACACATCAGTAACAGAAGTCAGTTTCATAAATGATCACCATATTCTCAATACCCTAACAGTGTCAAATGGGCTCTATATGCTGTTGTGAGATTTAGGAGAAACACATGACATATATTTGGTGCATGCAGGTGTTTGTTTCAGAAAAATCCATTCTAAGTTATCATTCCTTCCTAATTTTTTTCTGTGTAGTTGTATTCAACTTGATGTATTTACATGATGAATTATTTTCTATAATTTGGTTTAAAATCTTAGTTGCTTCCTATTTCTTTAGTAAATTCATTTGCAGTCTCTTAAAAAACTTCAGAAGCTCTATTGAATGCAAAATAACTAGTTTATTATCATTCACTTAAAAATAAATTTAAAACATTTTATATTTTATTTGAGCCACACTGCTTACAATGTGAAAGGGAAAAAATTTTGCTTCAAGAAAAGAAATTTATGAAAAAAAGTAATTATTTGCTGCTCTTATGCTCAAGTTTTCTCTAAAATGAAAACTTGAAAATTTCAATATTTAATAACATTGCAAAGAGTTACTCATAAAAATGGTAGTTAATTTCTATTCTAGGAAACTTGAATGACATTCTTTTATTCAGGGATTTAATAAATATTTGCATTTCTGATTAGTAAAAAGAAAGACAACTTAATATTTTATACATTTAAATTTTTAAATTTTCCTGATATAAAGTAACTGAATGGAATTATATTTATGATAACATAAACTATTAAATTGTATATTATAAGATACATGCTAACATTATATAAATATTAAGTCCTAGATTTTTACAATTAAAAAAGCAATCATACTACTTGGAATGAGTAAATTATTCATTCAAATTTTGAGTATACTAGTATAGAGATAATGCACTTATGTGATGAGTTATATCTAGTGCTTCATGACTCATTATATTTGATGTCATGCTTTTCTCTAGTTAAAAAATACATTTATGAAATTTTGGAACTAAACCAATTTTCAAAATTTCAATTGAATTAAATTTATATATTCATACAAGTTAATAAATTACTATGTTTCAATTGGTTACATATACAGGACATTTTGGCCCAGGATATAATAGTCTAACCTGATTCCATAGACTATCAATATTAGAAACATTACAAATTCTTCTCAAAATGGCAAGTTCCTGGGGAAATTTTCCAGAATAAACAAAAATCTGTATGTGAGAGTTTAGGAATGTACATTTTAGCAAGCTTATGATGTTTATGTATACTAAAATTGTATAACTTCTTCAGGTTACAGTGTATTCTCTATATTGTTTCAATTTTGCAAACATATGTACTAGCAAAGAGATACGTCGGGCTTCATTGACATAAAGCAATTTAAATTATGATTATACTCATTAATCAGAAATAATTAGAGCATTTGGTATGCATTAGGTTCTACATACATTACCTTAAATGCCCATAGAAAATTTTAAAAGGTTAAAAAGGAAACAAATAAGTTGGGAGGTACAGAAATGACAGCAGAGGCCAAGAGTCAAATCCAGATTTGTTTGGCTGGAAATTCCTTGCTTTTGCAGCAACATCACTCTGATTTGAATGTTTGTAAAAGAGGATATTAAAGGTTTGAAAATTTTGCTCAATGGTCTATCTCAATAGTGGTGAACCTTTTAGAGACTAAGTGCTAAACTGCAACCCAAAACCACTTACAGTATTTATCGAAAAATGTGAACCCTGCAATTGACCTTGAATACTGAGGTTTTAGTTTAGAAGAAACAACTCTGCATTAACATCCTTCATCTTAAAAGAAAAACACATTAACTCACATGCCATAGACTCATCACCACTTGTCCATCTTGTTTTCCACATCTCTTCTTTTTTTTTTTTTTTTTTTTTTTTTGGTACTGGGGATCGAACTCAGGTCCTTGCGCTTGCACAGCAAGCAGCAAAACCACTGAGCTAAATCCCCGGCCTCCACATCTCTTCTTAATTCTTTTCCATCTGTTCTCTAATATAGAAGGTCAACTAGAAGACAATTCAACCTATTTCCTATTTGAATTAGAGAACAAAAAGCATAGGTAGGAAATAGAAGTCCAGAAGAGTGAAGTGAGTATATTTGTATTCTAGTTGTCTTCCTGTTGGGTCATATGTTGCTACTTTCTTCTATATGTACTCATGTCCCTTTAGAAATCCTCTCCAAACTCAGGCTTCTGATATCTCCTTCCTTATAACTACAGTTTTGAGGATAGAAATGACCTCAAACTGCTGCAAACAAGAATTTTACAACCAAGAACTCATGAAGTTATTAAAATGTGGGAAATATGATGAGTTTATTGATATGTTGTTCAAAATCTTTAATATAAAATTAAAGTTTCAAATGTTCTGTCTTTCAAGATCATAAAGTAAACTCCACTGCTTTCACAATCCCATTTTCAGACTTCTAGTAATTCATTAAAAAAAACCCTTCAATTCTGTGTCTTCTTATCTCAATTATATAATTTCCAATTTTACTGCATAAAACAGTTGCATGGATTTGCTGTGCTTCCTGTGGTTGTGATCCTCATTGTCTTTTTCTAGGATTTTGTCTAAAATTTTTGGATTGCTGGTTTGGTATTCATGAAGATCTTATGGTGTTCTTTGTCATGAAAGTATCTTATTTCACGATCAGTTTTGAAGGACAGTTTTGTAGGGTATATCAATCTAGGTTGGAGGCTGTTTTCCTTTAGTGCTTACAATACATTACTCCTAGCTCTTCTTGCCTTGAGGGTTTGCATTGAGAAGTCTGCTGTGATTCTGATGGCCTTTCCTGTGTAAGTGATTTGTTTCTTTTCTCTAACTGCTTGTAGATCTTCTGTTGGGTTTCTGGAATCTTAACAATTATATGCCTATGTGTAGGGTTTGTTTGTTTTTTTTATCAAGGCTAGTTGGTGTCCTACAAGCTTCACTCATCTGTATGTCAAGTTCTTTTCCCCTGCTTGGGAAGTTTTCTGACATCACTTCTGTGAATAGTTTTTTTTTTTTTTTAATGTCATCTGCACTCTCGCCTTTTTCTTCATGGACTCCAATCAGTCTTATGTTATTCTTCATTGCATGGTCTATCAGCTAGCTGCTGGATTGATTCCTCATGTTCCCTTACAATTTTAAAGCAATTTTTCTTTTCCTGGTCACTAATTGCAATCCTATCTTCTATATCTGAAATTATGTCCTCATATTGGCTGATTCTGCTGCATAGACTTTCAGTGGAGTTTTTAATCTTCTGGAAATCTGTTTACATCTGTTTTAGGTATTCTATTTGTTTCCTGTGTTGGGATTCCATCGTGTTCCTCAGCTCCTCTATCTTTTTATCTGTGTCCTCTCTAGATTTATTAATCATGTCTTGCACTATGGGCACAATCTCTGGTGTTATGTGAGAAATTATTTCTGTTTTCTTTTTTTCCAGATCCTCTTTTGTTGCTAGTTCAGGGAGTCCATGTGGTTGAGTATCAGAGTGATCCATCATTTCCCTCTGAGGTTGCTGTAGGAGATCTGGAAGTCTGGATCTGAGGCTTGTTTACGTGTCTCCTCATTTTGATGGGGGGCAGAGGTGTGGATGTGCTGCTGGCCCCCTGGCTCACCTCCTGTATGCTGGGAGTGGTGGTAGGTTGGTCTGGAAGCCTCCCACTCTGCAGTGGGAGCTGCAGCCTGTTGACCCCTAAAAATCTTAATAATGTAATTGTATCTTTTTATCATATGGATAAGTTTTTAAAGATTATAGCTAGTATTGAAACACTGTTCATGTTTTGAAGAGTTCTAGAAATACAGATAGAAAAATGTTATTCATAAGTAAATATTTTATAGGGCAGCTGGTTTTGGAACTATGATGGTCTAGCAAAAATCACAGCTAATTTCTTTTTTGGTGGCTTAAACATTTTCATTATGTTTGACATGTCAAAAAAATATTTTTTGTGAAACATGAATAGCTCCTGCCAGTGGTTAACCAAGATGATTCTGCAATCCAATGGTGCCTTCTGAGAAAATATACAAGAGCAGAGATTAAACCATTATTCTCTTATGCTGAACATAAGATGATAACTAATTAAAAGTTTGGAAGGCTGATAATTTAAATACATGAGGATTATTAGCTGAAATGGAATATGAGTTGATTTTTTTGCATCAGTGTATACAAATCTTTTCACATTGTAGGATGGCAGAATACAAGTCCTTTTAGATTTATTATGAAACAGTTGATGTCACCATTACTATTAAGAACTTGTATTTGTTAGAGATAGGACCATATTTCTACTGAAAGAAACATAAGTGTAAAACCAATGAAATAATTATAAATTGAGTCCCAATAAATAGCTTTGAAGTAGAATAATAGGATCCCCAAGACAATGCTCTGATCTGAATTTGATCCTAGCTAGGTATGCAGTAGGCTACACTTCTAAGACCACACGTAGTGGCTCTAATGTGAACAAATAAAGAATAGAGAGTAAGTAAGAAGGATAGGCTAGAGCAATGAACTGTGGGACTGAGAAACTTGAATTAATTACTCTAAGAGTCTTTTGCTTACATTCAGTAGTCATACAATATCTAAAGATTGTTATTCTGCTTCCCAACAGCATTACCTCTCTCTAGATCACATAATGGAATTCATACAGTAATCACCCTGACTACCAGACAGACTAATAGATGAGTGCTAGAGACCATAAGTCTGGTAAAATTCAGAATTGAAGAAAAATTAAAGAATTTTCTTGGATATGCAAGCATATATGCAAGTGGCAGTGCATGCATAAGATTGTTGACTGTATTAAATAATATATTTGATCTTTTTCTTTATGAAACAATGCTATGTGAGCTTTTATGTACTTACCTTTTAAAGGAAATATTTAAATGACATTTTAAACTGTACTTTACTTCTAATTCCTATTTCCTTAGAAAGTATAAGTATAAGGTGTTACATTAAAATAATGTATCTTGAAAGATCTTTGGTCTATATTAATAAAATAATTTAGTAGAAATTAAAAATAATTCACTTTTTTCTGTACTTTTTAATTAATGTTCAAGAAATAAATTATCTGGAGAAAGCTTGATGTTAATTTAGAAAAGAAACCTTTAAAATCAATCCCCAATTTATTATTGCACATAATAAATTTCATAAGTATAAGTATATTAAACAATATCACCATGTTAAACAGAGAATATGACCCACGCCAAACTCACATAAATATTAAAACAAACTACTTCTTTGTGGCAGAACTATTTTTAATTCATTAAGTTTATTGGTACATTTTAGGTATACATTATGATGATGTTCATCATTGAGAATTTGTACCTTTACATGATATATCCTGGTTCTTACTTTTTCCCCCATCCCCCTGCCCTCTCATCAACTCCTCCTATCTGTCCTATTTACAAAAACTTTGTTTCCATTTTTTTCTTTTCTAATATTTATTCCTTCCTCTTCTTTTTTTTCCCCTACACCTCCCACTTCCTCTTCCCCTTTGGACGTTTTCTTCACATTTCACATTATCAATTATACATTTTGATCTTCATTTACACTTTCAGTTTCTCACACCAGGGCAATTATTCCATTTTTACACATGGATGTCCTATTTATTTCAGTTAAGAATATTGTCTTAATGTGTATCCATTTAGCTATAAATGCCTCTAGTTTCTCATTCTTTATGGCTGAGTAGTACTCCATTTTATAAAATAAACAAACAATCATCTTCTTTATCCAGTCTTCAGTTGATGGGCAATTGGGCTATTTCCAAGTTTTAGCTATTACAAATTATGCTGCTATAAACATGGGTGCATGTATATCGCTGTGGTATGATTCCTTTAATTCTTTCAGGAAGATACCCAGCAGCAGAATAACTGGGTCAAATGGGACTTCCAGTCATGGTTCTTTGAGCTATGTCCATACTGATTTCCACAGTGGCTGCACCAGTCTGCACTCCTACCAATAGTGGAAAAGTGTTGCTTTTTCCCCAGCACCCTGCCAGCATTTGTTATTGATTGATTTCTTGATGGCAGCCATTCTTTCTGGAGTGAGGTGGAATCTCAGCATTGCTTTCATTTGTATCTCTCAAATGACCAGGGATATTGAACATTTTTTAATATATTTATATATTGTTTCTACTTCATTGGGAAATATCTGTTCATTTCAGATGCCTATTTTTGAATTGGCTCTTGAAATTTGGGAGGTCTGATTTCTGTATGTTCTTTATATATTCTAGATAGTAGTCCTTTGAGGACAGCTGGTAAATTTTTTTTCCTACATTGGGGGTTGTCTCTTCATTCTGTTGGTGGTTTCTCTTCCTGTGCAGAAGCTTTTTAATAAGATGAGATCCCAGGTGTTGATTCTTTGTGCTAGTTCATGTGTGACTGAGGTTTTGTTCATAAAATTTTTTCCTACACCAATGTCTTTAAGAAGTCTACTTAACCTCTCTTCCAGCAGGTAGAGTGTTTCTGTTTTAAGATTTAGATCACTGATCCATTTCAATTTTAGTTTAGTGCATGGTGAGAGATATAGGTCTAATTTTAAACTTTGACAATGTGAAACCCAATTTTTCCAGCACCATTTATTAAAGAGGCTATCTTTTCTCCAGTGAGGTTGTTCGGCTCCTTTGTAAAAGAAGAGGTGGCTGAGCATGTATGGAGTTGTTTCTGCATCTTCTAAGCTGTTCCACTGATCCTTGGGTCTGTTTCTTTGCCAGAACCATGGTGATTTTAATCACAGTAGCTTTGTAAATATAGTTTCAATTTGGGGGATTGTGATACCCCTGACCTTGTCTTTGTTACCTAGAATTGCTTTTGCTATTCTAGATCTCTTCTTGTTCCAAATGAATGTTTGGATTGTTTTCTCTAACTCTGTAAAGTATGCTGTTGTAATTTCAATTTTGATTGCATTGAATCTATAGAACAGTTTTGGAAGTATGGCCAATTTCACTATATTGCATCTTCCTACCAAGGAGGAAGAGATGTCTTTCCATTTTCTGATATCCTCTTAGATCTCTTTTTTTGGAGTGCTCTATTTTACAGAGTAGAGGTTTTTGATTTCTTTCATTAGTTTGATTCCTAGGTATTTCATTTTTTGGTATGCTATTGTTAAAAGGATACAAAAAAACCAATGAAACAAAGAGTTGGTTCTTCAAAAAAATAAACAAAATTTGCAAACCCTTAGCGAACCTTATCAGAAAAAGGAAAGAAAAGAACCAAATCCATGCAATTAGGCATGAAAATGGTGAAATTACAAAGGACCCAGCAGTAATCCAAAGGATCATCAATACCTACTTTGAGAATTTATTCACCAATAAGATGGAAAACACAGGAGAAATGGACAGATTTCTAGTTGAACAAAGAAGATGTAAAAACGCTAAACAACCCAATATCAATCAATGAAATTGAAAACATAATTAAAAACCTACCAATGCAGAAAAGCCTGGCTCCTGATGGCTTCACTCCTGAAATCTATAAGACATTTAGAGAGGAACTACTGCCACTACTGTTTAAACTCTTCAATGAAATTAAAAGGGGAGCAGAACTCCCAAATTCATTCCTGGAAGCAAGCATCACCTTAATTCCCAAAGCAGAGAAAGACCAAACTGAAAAAGGGAATTATAAGCCAAATTCCCTAATAAATACAGACACAAACATCCTCAGTAAGATACTGGCAAACAGAATGCAGAAGTTCATCAAGGAGATCATACAACCTGACCAAGGGGGATTCATTCCAGGAATGCAGGGATGGTTCAACATATGCAAATCAATAGATGTAATATGCTATATTAATAAAGTCAAGGACAAAAGCTATGTGATCATCTCAATAGATGCAGAAAAATCTTTTGAAAAAATCCAAAACCCATTCATGATTAAAAACCCTACAGAAAATTAGAATAGATGGTCTTTATCTCAAGCTGATAAAAGCCATCTATGAAAAACCAACAGTCAATATCATACTAAATGGTCAAAAATGGAAATCCTTCACACTGAAATCAGGAATACAACAAGCATGTCCACTATCACCACTCCTGTTCAATATAGTTTTGGAAACATTAGCCACAGCAATTAGACAAGAGAAAGAAACAAATCAATAAAGATAGGAAACAAAGAAGTTAAATTGTCATTATTTGCAAATGACATAATACTCTATATAGAAGACCCCAAGAACTCCACCAAAAATTTTCTAGACTTAATAACCAAATTCAGTAGAGTAGCTGGACACAAGGTCAACACAGAAAAATTAAAGGTCTTCCTGTACACGAACAACAGACTCACTGAGAGAGGAACTGGAGTCGCAGAACTTATTGAAGAATTATCAAATTCCTAACAAATTTTTATAATGTGAAATTACTGGGATATTTTGGAAAATTATTTCAAGTTTTAAACACAGTGTGGTCACTTTTGTCACTAATTGACATTTCTAAGGCACACATTGTCTTGGCCAGTTATTTTCTATTCTTTCCATCGACAAATCACTTACTGTTTTCTCATTTAAAAAATTACATTCACTCCACTGACACTCAAAGATTTATTTAAAATATCACTTGTTCAAAATATTTTCATTCACTCTCAACCATTCTAAAATTAATTATACATTGTGCCAAATCTAAATAGGTTGGACTTAAAGTACCTCAGGTAAAAGTACATCAAAATAAATGGGCAGAGTTTTGAGAACAGTTTTTTCTTGGCATATACAAAAAAGGAGAGATCAATAAACTCATTTTTGAAATATAATTTCTTCTTGATTTAGAAAAAAAGTCCCAGAAAATATAGTATCTTCAAAAAATATATAAATTATGTTAAATTACTTAGAAAGCATGGCAAATTATTTAAGATTAATGGTGGAAAAGAATATTTCTTCCTAACTGGTGCCTAACCTGTTGAAGAAGATTAAAATTTACATTTGTGAATAATAATGCAGTAATAAATATATTATCTTAATGAATTTGGGGTCCTCATAAAATGTTACATTTGAAGATGATATCCTGACTATTATTCTGTCTTTCTCTGGCTCTCCCTACCTCTTTGCAACTGAGTCTCCATATATATGTGTATACATCTGTATCTCTGTCCATACCTTTTGTGACTTGCTTTGGGAAGTGAAAGTTGTTTTAGGTAAAAAGAAAATTAAAAATTTGTGGTGTATCTACCTTAAAATATCCTAATTATTTTAAATATAATGGCTGGAGATATTTTAAGTAGTAAAAATAAAATACATTATAGGTACACCTGCTCACTGAAGCCAGGATCCTTGACTAACACACAGATTTATTCTCGTTTGTCAGAATAAGCTTAAGTATGGATAGATTATAGTTATTGAAACAAATGTTCACATTTCATATAAATATTTGGAATAAGGTGAATGCTTATAAGCAGAGTTTTAAATGTTTTAAATCTAGCTTTATATTTTCATTGAATCTGAGCTTTTACTGATTTGTTCTTTGACATTTCCTAATTTATATTGTCTGAAGCAAATTGATAACTTAACAGTAAATTGTGAAATTAAAAAAATGAAAAAACGTTTCCAATAATAAATGATTGTATTTTTTCTTTAAAGCAGTTTTGTGTAACTGGAAATAGAAAAAGTAAAAAGTAATAAAAATGCCATTTAATTTTGATGATATTCCTTTTAAAATATTTTAGTAGAGTTATTCATAAAATTATATTCTACATACGTGCAATGCTGAAATGACAATAATAGCAAAAACCAAATATTTTAAAAACATAAGCCAATACCTATTTAAAATTCAGTTCTTTACTTTTTCATTCAGTTCAATATGTTGTTCATGTGTCTTCGTTTACAATTGGGTAAAAACTTATACACACCTAAATCACCCTATCCAACTGCTCTGCTCATTCCTCTTTCATATATCAGCACACAATTTTGATTTGGGAAAATTTATCCACTCTAAAACTTGAATATTTTGTATTATTTATATGTAATATCATATATTGTATTTAAACACATATTGGCTAATCTACAGATAGACAGCAGAGGGCACTCATTTCCTACTTTGTAGAAAAACCAACTATTTCTTTATGAACATTTTTCCATACATACGTATGGCATTGTCAGTTTACTTAGTACAGAAAGAGAAAATGAAATTTGCTTTCTGCTAAAAAAAGAAAAGAAACCAAACAGAAATATTTGTAGTAAATTCAAGTATGAAATAAAATTAATTTCATATATGAAACCAGATTTTAAAGAATATACATATACACAATCTATCATCCATTGGCCTATTGTCTCTTTCTCCCTATTTATGGATCTGTCTAGAGCTATCTTCATGATCATTTATAATTTGACTATCAATCATTTTATTTATACCTATATCTTTGTAGCTAAAATCACTTAAATTTATTAAAGTAAATATTTGTGTTATGGGCAATATCATTGATAATAATTTTTGTAATTTTGTAACAGAATTAAATAAAACTAACCTTTTTTTGTTAGTAATTTCCTATTGTACACAGCTAGACCTGTGCGTGTGTGTGTGTGTGTGTGTGTGTGTGTGTGCATGCACAAAGGAGGAAGAGAGAATTTGAATGGTAGAGCATTTTTGATGTATATGTTATTATGCATCTTTCTTTTAAACATATTCAAAAGGAAGTAATAGAACTTTTAATATAAATAGTGACTTTTCAGTAAATCACTAAAGTCAAGATTTTTTGTGTTTAATGTAGAATTCAGTCCGAATTTGGATATTGATTGTACTTTTCAAAAACTTCTTTTGCTTTATGTCATATTTCATTTTTACTTTTCTAATAAAGAACATGAGAGTACATTATTAATTTGACAACCATATGTCTCACATCGTGTACCTCAACTCAGTCCTAGGGTTCTTGAATTTGCCCTGCTATCTTTATAATAAAATCAGTCTATAATTGTTGAAGATAGATAATAATATTTTATAAGTATTTAATAAAAGATGATTTATATATTCATTACATGACAGAATATATAAGATAAAAAAGAATTTTAATATTATTTGTTTACATGAAATTACGTGATGGAATATATAAACATGAAAGGTTGTCATCACACTTTATTACATTTAGGAATGATGAACAAGTTGTCTTATATACTCTTCTATGCTTCCTTCATGTTAATTTCTTTTCTTTTAAGTAATGAAATTTACTATCAGTTATAATTATATATCATCTGTAATTAGAAAAATAATTTTGAGTGCTTTTCCTAAAAATTTAATACTTTAGGACTTACAGGTGTTCTAACTAAAATTGAATATTATAGCTACTATATTTAATGTTGAATACATTGATTGTGACAAAATTAAATTAATACAAAGTTATCAATAAAACTTCCATAATACATTTAAATGAAAATTTCTTAAAGATATAAAGTTTAATTTTTAATTTACTTTATGAATTCAGCTCCAAGTGAGAGAGAAGCAAAATACTGACAAATTTAAATGGAAATTGAGTCTAAATAGTTAGTTAATATATTTTACCAAAATTCTCTTTTACTCATTTCCAATAATTTGTGGAATTAATGTGTCCTAATGTATTGACACAATAAATATTTCAGTTTTTCAAATTAGTATTTAATAAAACCTATGATCTCTGAATAATGTGTTATATTTTTATTTATTATAACTGTAACAACAGTTATGCTTTTGCTTTGTTTAAAATTAAAATACTAATGAATAAATGACTTTCACAGTTTTCAAACAGAATTTTTGAACCAAATATTTGAAGCATTTAGAAGGTTTTCTTATATGGTTATTTTATTACATTTATACACTCAAGAAAAATTTGAGAGTAAGTCAATTGAAACCAGTTTGGAAGCATTTCAAAGAAGTAAATAATAGGAACTGATAAAATCAAAAAAATATATTTGTATTTGTATTTAATTATGTTAAACATGTTATTGGCAACAGAGCAGATATTTTGAACATAAATTACTCCTCTCAGATGTAGATTTTCTTCTCCAGATTAAAAAAAAATTAATTCATCTTCAATAAAATTAGCAAAATCACACTAGCCCTAATATTCACAAATAAAATTAGGTAATTACCTAATTTTTAAAAGTACCAAATTCTAAAAATTCTTTGATGAATGTATTGCTATTTATCATAAATAAACAACATAGTGAGAAGCAAGGTATTAACCCAAGTTTTCAGCAAATTTAGTTTTATTCTTTTCATTCTTGTCCTATAGAAAAAAATACCTTCAGGACACTAGAGTTGAGACATAAATTTACTTACTTTTAGGTAGAAATTCTTATTGGTAATAAAAGGATACAAGCAAAACAGTTATTTTCATTAACAATTTTAACCATTGTAGTTCTCAAAGTTGATAAATTTTATCAGTGTACCTCACTGCATATTTTCCATAGAGGTGTTTTCATGGATCTTTCATAATGGCATAACATGAAAACTTATTTAGGAGGAGTAATGTTGACAGTATAGTCATATTACTATTCTACTTTAAAGATATTTTCATTTTTATTCATTGACTTTTTTAGCCTTTTACTTTCACACACTATATAAAAGAAAGTGACTTTAACCACATAGGTTTTGGCAGTGATTTTTCATGCAAAATGACAGTCAATTCAACAGTGCTGACAAGCTGTGTTACAAATCAATGCAGATGGCCACATGATTGATCCATTTATTGCAATCAGTATAGATTTTGAACAAAGCATCAGCTGTGCTACAATCTATTTCTCTCAAGAAACCATTTTTTTTTCTAGATTCTACCTTTTAGAAAGAGAAGTGTTGGACTGAATACAAATTCACAAAAAGTCGTTTAATCAATAAAGCAGAAGGTGATGAATGGCAGGCAAACCTTTGTGGACAAAAGCAAGCCAACTACCCTTCATGGTAGCAAAGGTGGTACAAAAATTTGTGAGCTTTATAATAAATCAATTTGTGGCTTAGAATGATGTGACTTATTAGTTAACTAGGATATATTATCAAAGCCAGAATGAAGATATTCAATTATGGTAAGAGCTAAGAATCCAAGATGTTAGAACACTAGATGTAGATGTTTAGCTGTCTGTTTAGCTCTATATGTTTCTCTGTTTAATAGCATAATCATAACTGAAAATTCAATCACAATTCAGTTTTTCTCTTGCCTCTCCCATTCAATTAATCTGTCAGCAGAGATTCTACCCACTTCACCACCATCCCTGAAACTCATTGCACACTTTTCACATTGAGACACATTTTCCACAGTATTTCCCCCTCCCGTGTCTATGACATAGATTTTTTTTAACTAATTCTTGATCTCAGCTGGGAAAAAAAATGAAATTTAAAAAACAAAAACAAGGCTCAGAGTGCAGGCTTATCTGCCTTCAAGATTTTAGAAGTTTTATTAACACATTAATTTATATAACAACAGAGAACACATAGTATTTGATTTTCTGGACCTGAATTATTTCACTTAACATAATATCCTCCAATTTTATCCATTTTGCTGTAAATGACATTCTTCTCCATGGCCAAATAATAAGCTATTGTGTACATATTTTATATTTTCTTTGTCCATTCATGTATTGATAGGTATTCACTTTTATTTTCCTATCTTGAGTGTCATGAATGGTGCTGCAAAAGACAGAGACATTTCCAGTACTCACATTTCCTTGTTATGCTGATTGCATTTTCTTTGGTTATATAGCCAGAAGTAATATAAATAGATTACTTGATAAATGTACTTTTTAGTTTTTTAAGGCAGCTCCACACTGTTCTCCCTAATTGTTATATTAATTAGCATTCCCACCAACAATGTATCAAAGTTTTACCCCTCATAAAATACTGTATGTAGAGGAGGCTTTCACAACTTTCCATTTCCAATAATCTGTGATTTCCATTTGTTTTTCCTCTACTAACTTCCATTCTGTACCTTATTTGAATTGTCTATCTCTTGTTTCTCACAGCCTGTAATCCATCCTACTAAATATTTTTGGAATTATCTCTCTGTATCACATTTATGCTTAAAAAAAAAAAAACTCTAAGAATTGGATCTTCCGCATTGAGTTAAATGCAGTTTTTTCAGGAACCAGCTTTAATTATCTCCATCCTGTCCCCACACTATCTACCCTGAAGCAGTATTTATGCTTGTGTACACAAAGATTTTTTATTAATTAAGTTTATTGGTACACAATTTAGATTTACATAATGATCACTTTCATGATATGGAATTTGTACATTTACACGATATACCTTGATTCTTATTATTTTCCCATTCCCCTCCCCACCCTTTAACCCCTCTTCCCTTCCTTATTTACAGAAAAGCTGTTTCCATTTTATCTTTCCTTCTTGTTTTTTTTTTTCTTTTCCCTTCTTTCCTTTCCCCCTCTTCCCTCCCTAGTGCCCCTTCCCATTTTCTTCCTATTATACAACACATGTTATATGTTTTGGTCCTTATTTACATTTACAGTTTCTTACACCAGAGAAAAGATGTGATATTCCCACATGTGTGTCTGATTATTTTACTTTAGAGTATGGTCTCATACTCATATTTACCTATACATGTCTCAAGTTTGTCCTTCTTTATGGCTGAGAATTATTTTGTTGTATAAAAACACATCTTTATTCATTCATTGGTAGATGGGCCTTTGGATTGTTTCTAAGATGTAGCTATTACAAACTTCTGAAAATGAGGGTGCATATATCACTAAACCATTGACCTTTCCCTGCATTTTACCTGTTTTTTCATCTCACCTCCAAAGTTTTGCTTATTCTATCTCTTCTTAAAAGATTTCTCTTTTGCATTGGTTTATAAGAATAGTGAGAATTCAAATACCATGTCATTCATTAAAAGTGCCAAAAGAGGTCTGCGGGGCACAGCTGCCAGGCAGGAGGAGGCTTTCGGGTATGTGTGCCTCAGCTCCCAGCCCATAGGAGACCTCCAGATCAGTGCACCATGGCTCCCAGGCAGGAGGAGGCTTCTGGGTAGGTGTGCCTTGGTTCCCAGCACAGAGGAGGTGAGCTGCACGGGAACCAGGGACCACTCCCCAACCTGGGTCAAAATGCAAAGACAGGTAAACAAGCCACAGAACTAGACTTCCAGATTACCTAGAGCAACCCCAAAGGGAAATGAGATGGAACACTCTGATACTCAAACACCTGGACTCCCTGAGCTAGCAATGAAAGAGGATCTGGAAAACTGAAATCACAAATAATTTCTCACATAACAGCAAATATTGTGCCCATAGTGCAAGACATGATTAATAAATCTAGAGAGGAGCTGGGGAACATGATGGAATCCCAACATAGGAAACAAATGGAATCCATAAAACAGATGCAAACAGATTTCCAGGAGATTAAAAACTCCACTGAAAGTCTATGTAGCAGAATGAGCCAATATGAGGACATAATTTCAGATATAGAAGATAGGATTGCAATTAGTGACCAGGAAAAGAAAAAAAATTCTTTAAAATTTTAAGGGACCATGAGAAATCAATCCAGCAGCTGCTAGATGATGCAAATAAGAATAACATAAGACTGACTGGAATCAAAGAAGAAACAGGAGAGAGTGCAGATGACATAAAAAAACTGTTTACAGAAGTGATGGCAGAAAACTTCCCAAGCAGGGGAAAAGAACTTGACATACAGATAAGCGAGGCATATACGATTCCAACTAGCCTTGATCAAAAAAATTTACACATAAGCATATAATTGTTAAGATTCCAGAAATCCAACAGAAGAACAAATTCTATAATTAGTTAGAGAAAAGAAACAAATCACATACACAGGAAAGGCCATCAGAATCACAGCAGACTTCTCAGTGCAAATCTTCAAGGCAAGAAGAGCTTGGAGTGATATGTTTCAAGCCCTAAAGGTAAATAACCTCCAACCCAGACTGATGTAGCCTGCAAAACTATCTTTCAAAATTGATAGTGAAATAAGATACTTTCATGACAAATACCATCTTAGGAACTTCATGAATACCAAACCAGCACTCCAAAAAGTTTTAGACAAAATACTAGGAAAAGACAATGAGGATCACATCCCCAGGAGGCCCAGCAGAATGAATGCACTGGGCAAAACAAGAAATTAAAAGCAAAGGGGGAGGATCAAACAAAAAGAAAAAGTCATGACAATGATAACTCAATATGTATCAGTTATAACCATCAGTGTTAATGGTCTCAACTCACCAATCTAAAGAAATAGACTGGCAGGATGGGTCAAGAAGCAAGATCCAACAATATGCTGCATACAAGAAACACACTTAATTCAAAAAGAAACTCATAATGGGTGGAAAACAATACTCCATGTGACGCAAACCCGAAAAAAAGCAGGAGCAGCTTTCCTCTTTGCAGACCAAGTGGGTTTCAAACCCTCACTGATTAAGAGAGACAAAGAAGGACACTATATCCTTGTAAAGGGAACAATCCAAGAGTAAGAGATGACAATCATAAATATCTATGCACCAAACACTAGTGCACTGAACTATATAAAACAAATACTAATGGACACAAAAAACCATATAAGCACTAATACAATTGTAGTGGGGGACCTCAATACCACACTGCCACAAATAGATAGATCAACTAGACAAAAAACAAGCAATAAAATACTAGAACTCAATCAAACTCTTGAACGTATAAACCTATCAGATGTTTGCAGAGTGTTCAACCCCAAAAATCAGAATACACATACTATTCTGCTGCCCACCGGTCGTTTCCCAAAACAGACTAAATACTAGCTCATAGAACATAGTTAGGTAAGTGCAAAGGAATTGAAGTTATCCCCTGTATATTATCAGACCATAGTGTGATGAAATTGGAGATCAACAGCAAAAGAAACTTCAAAAACTTCATAAACACATGGAAATTGAACACCACACTTCTGAATAACCAATGGGTCACAGAGAGAATTAAAGAAGAAATCAGATAGTTCCTTCAATTAAATGACAATGACAATACAACATATTGGAATCTGTGGGACACAATGAAAGCAGTCTGACAAGGGAAATTCACAGCAGTGAATAGTCATATTAGGAAAACAGAGCAAGCCCAATTAAACAACCTGATGCTGAAGCTCAAGCTTCTAGAATGAGAAGAGCAGGACAAATCCAAAGCTCATACAAGGGAGGAAATTATAAAGATCAGGGCAGAAATCAATGCAATGGAGACTAAGAAAACAATGCAAAAAAATCAATGAAGCCAAGAGTTGGTTCTTTGAAACAATCAACAAAATTGACAAACCCTTAGCCAACCTTATCAGAAAAAGGAAAGAAAAGGCCCAAATCCATGCAATTAGAAAAGAAAAGAGTGAAATTACAACAGACCCAGCAGAAATCCAGAGGACCATCAATACCTACTTCCAGAACCTATATGCCAATAAGATGGAAACACAGAAGAAATGGACAGATTCCTAGATACATATGAATTACAAAGTTGAATGAAGAAGACCTAAAAATTCTAAACAACCCAATATCAATCAATGAAATTGAAAATGTAATTAAAACTCACCAACCAAGAAAAGCCAGGGCCCTGATGGCTTCACCACTGAATTCTATAAGACAATTAGAGAGTAACTACTGCCACTACTGTTTAAATTCTTCAATGAAATAGAAAGGGAAGCAATACTCCCGAAAACATTCCTGGAAGCAAGCATCACCTTGATCCCCAAAGCAGAGAAAGACCCAAACAAAAAAGAGAAATATAGGCCAATCTCACTAATGAACATAGATGCAAAAATCCTTAATAAGATACTGGAAAACAGAATGCAGAAGATCATCAAGAAGATCATACACCCTGAACAGATGGAATTCATCCCAGGGATGCAGGGATGGTTCAACATATGCAAATCAATCAATGTAATACACTATATCAATAGAGCCAAGGACAAAAACCATATGATCATCTCAATAGATGACGAAAAAGCATTTGACAAAATCCAACATGCATTTATGACAAAAACCCTACAAGAAATAGGGATAGATGGTCTCTACCTCAATCTGACAAAAGCCATCTATGAAAAACCAACAACCAATATCATACTAAACTGTCAAAAACTGAAATCCTTCACACTAAAATCAGGAACAAGACAAGGATGTCCACTATCACCACTCCCGTTCAACATATTTTTGAACATTAGCCACAGCAATTAGACAAGAGAAAGAAATAAAAGGAACAAAGATAGGAAATAAATAAGACAAATTGTCATTATTTGCAGATGACATGATACTCTACATAGAAGACCCCAAGAACTGCATCAAAAGTCTTCTAGACTTAATAACCAAATTCAGTAAAGTAGCTGAATACAAGGTCAACACACAGAAATCAATAGCTTTCCTCTACAAGAACAACAGACTCACTGAGAGAGAAATAGGGCAAACAATTCCTTTCACAATAGAGTCCAAAAAACTGAAATACCTAGGAATCATCCTAATGAAAGAAATCAAAGACCTCTTCTCTGAAAACTATATTACTTTGAAAAAAGATATGGAAGGGGATATCAGAAAATGGAAAGATACCCCTTGCTCCTGGGTTGGAAGGATCAACATATTGAAAATGGTTATACTTCCAAAACTGCTATATAGATTCAATGCAATCCCAATTGAAATCCCAGCAGCATACTTCATAGACCTTGAGAAAAAAATCCAAAAATTCATTTGGGACAAGATGAGAGCCAGAACAGCAAAAGCAATTCTAGGTAAAAGAGACATGGCAAGGGGTATTGCAACCCTCAATGTGAAACTATACTGCAGAGCTACTGTGATAAAAACAGCATGGTACTGGCAAAGAAACAGACCTTAGGACCAGTGAAACAGATTAGAAGATGCCAAAACAACTCCAGACACACTCAGCCACCTCATCTTTGACAAAGGAGACAAACAACCTCACTGGAGGAAAGATAGCCTCTTTAATAAATGGTGCTGGAGAAATTGGGTTTCAATGTGCCAAAGATTAAAACTAGACCTATATTTCTCACCATGCACTAAACTAAAATCAAAATGGATTAAAGATCTCAATATAAAAAAAGAAACACTGAACAGGGTGGAACCGAGGTTAGGTAGACCTCTTCAAGACATTGGGGTAGGAAAAGATTTTATGAACAAATCCTCATTTGCCAGTGAACTAGCACAAACCATCAACAAGTGGGATCTCTTTTTACTAAAAAGCTTCTGCATAGCAGGAGAAACCACCAGCAGTGTGAAGAGACAACCCACAAGGTTGGAAAAAATTTTCACCAGCAGTCCCTCAGGCAAAAGTCTACTATCTCGAATCTATAAAGAACTTAAAAAAATCAGACCTACCAAATTTAAAGACCCAATCCATAATTGGGCATCTGAAATGAACAAACATTTCTCACACAAAAAAGTAGACATAGAAAATAAACATATGAAAAAATGTTCAACCTCACTGGTCATTTGAGAGATGCAAATGAAAGCAATGCTGAGATTCCACCTCACTCAAGAAAGAATGGCTGCTATCATGAAACCAACCAACAACACATGCTGGCGGGACTGTGGAGAATGAGGAACCCTGCTCCACTGCTGGTTGGAGTGCAGACTGGTGCAAGCACTGTGGAAATCAGTATGGAGTTACCTCAAAGAACTAGGACTGGAAGTCCCATTTGACCCCGCTATTCCACTGCTGGGGATCTTCCCCAAAGAATTAAAAGAATCATACCACAGTGATATATGTGCACCCATGTTCATAGCAGCACAGTTTGTAATAGCTAAAACTTGGAAACAGCCCAAATGCCCATCAACTGGAGACTGGATCAAGAAAATGTGGCTTTTTAAAAAATGGAATACTACTCAGTCATCAAAAACAAGAAATTAGAGACACTTATTGCTAAATGGATGCACATTGAGGTGATACTCTTAAGTGAAATAAACAGGACACACATGTGTAAATACTGAATAGTTTCTCTACTGTGAGAAACTGAAAGTGTAAATAAGGACTAAAATGTATAATAGGTAATGTGAAGTAGGAAGAAAAGGGGCAAAGGGAGAGGGAAATTGGAGGGGTAGGGGAAAGGAAAGAAGGGAATGGAATTAATATGAGAAAATGAAAAAATGGAAACAAAGTTTTTGTAAATAGGGAGGGATGGAGGGGTTGAAGGGAAGGCAAGGGAAGGAGGAAAAAAATAAGATCCAAGAGAGATTATGTAAAGATGCATATCTCCAATGATGAATCTCATTATATTGTACACCTGAAATGTGCCAATAAATGGATTAAAAATTTAAAAAAATAAATATAAGTGCCAAAAATCACTGAGATGCATATATCATTAACATACTCATTATTCCATATGATAATGCATATCTTTGTATTATATATTATACATATCTTCCATATGTATATATGGAACTTTTGTATTCTATTCCTAGCCTAAAGATTAACTTCATTATTAGAATATACTATCAGAATGCTTCTTCAGAATTAATATTTAAAGCAAGGATTTTCTTTCTTTTTTCTTTTTTTTTTTGGTACTGGCGATCGAAATTGTGTCCTTGTGCTTGCGCAGCATGTGGAGAAACCACTGAGCTAAATCCCGGGCCCAAGGATTTTCTTTCTTAAAGTATAAATTTATGCATTTATTTTTCTGAAGTTGTATAAATTATAACAAATGCATTTATATTTCATAATAAATTATTTTTATCAATTTGACCTATAATATTGGAGAGCAAAAGATAATTTGGAGTTCTGTAATCTGGGTTTTTAAATAGAATAACCTCAAAACTCCTCTCACATTATTTATATTCCAAAATAAAGCTGACACAATGAGATTTCTATTCAGAAAAATGGGGAGATATGTTCAAAATATTTAGATTTTTGATTTTTCAATCTATATGGTCCCCAAAATGATTTGACAACCTTTATAAGAAGAAATTTATATGTACTATTTTAAACTTTAAATATTGATGTTTTAGATAGCTTAGCCAAAATAATTTCTTAAACTGTCACATGAAAGTGAGCACTCTGTAAATCTTAACATATCATAAACTTTGACAAACTAATATGTACTGTCAACTTTTCACTTTATTTGTGGTTATATGAAAAGCCTTTACCATGGATAATGCCAACATTTGAATAAATGGATTGTGACATTTGAATTAAAGAAAAGCACATTTTCAAATACCAAATCGCCAATCAGAGCTGTCTAGATCAAAAAGAATCCTCTTTAAAAGAATCCTCTTATCTGAAATGTTTTCCTACTCATAAAAGGGAAGATGATTTGACTTTTAGTTGACTACTAAGTCTATCATTTGTGCTAAATATTGTAGTATTATATGGTTCTATCAAGAATGAAAAATGAAAATATATATAACCTTAAATTATAGTTTTAGTTGCATCAAGAGTATATGCGTTTTATACATGTATTATTCTTGAATCAGTACTACACAGATCATTACTTTTGTTATTACATTAGGACTTTTTTTTGCAAAAGGGTCTCTCTATCTATTCCAGAGTTGCCTTATAATGACTGTATAGCCAAGGCTAGCCTCAAACTCAGGGAAATGCTCTGCCTCAGTCTCAGCCACCCAGGTGCTGAGATTGAAGGCATGGGTCAACTTCAATTTGCAGGTTTTGGATATTTTGTCCCAGCAACAAGGAATATGACTAAGGCACTCAAGTTTAATGTAATAGTCACTTAAATTTTTATTGCTTGGGTCTGTATATATGTCTCTATAGTCAATGGAAACAATTTTGACAGTCTAGCATATATGTGTGGATATGTGTGGATATATTATAAAATAATATTTATTGAGTGAATAATTTATGTCAAACATAGAGACACAGTACTTAACGAGATATCTATATATCTATATATCTATATGTATATAGATATATATATCACAGCTTAAAAATACAACCCAATTGACGACTGTATGAATGTGGTTATAATTAGATGGATTAATTAATTTCATTTATAGTGGTCATGACAGAAATTAGTGCTTAATAAATACTTAAAATATTTATTTTTTCTTTAAACCAGGAATCAGCCACATTTGGATCACTGGCAAAATGCTGCCTACTGCCTAGTTTAGTAAATACATTTTTACTCAAACATATCCCTGATTATTAATCTGCATATTGACTATGGTTAGCTTTTCAGAAAAGTGGCAAAGTTCAGTTATTACAAGAGACATAATAGTACACACAAAGCATCAAATGCTTACTTTACAGAAAAATGTTTACCAGTTTCTCATGTGAATTGGACTGTACTATAGGATTGTGTGAGTTTAGATCTACCTGAAGAAAATGACCACCTAGAGTTTATTATTTCAATGATTACACATTTAGCTGTTGTGGTGGGTAGATAATGACCCTCAAAAATGTACACATTTTAATCTGTAGATGCTGCTAATGTTTTCTTACATGGCAAGATAGACTTTGCAGATATGCCTAAACTTATTGAGATGCAAGAGATTACCCTACATTACCCAGATGTATCTTAAATGTAAAGGCGAAAATCAGACGATCAGAATGAATCACAGCAAATATGATCACAGAAGCATTGTTTAAGTGGCATGCTTTGAGGACAGAGGAAAAAGACACACAAAAAATATAAGGAGTCTCTAGATCTTGAAAAAAAAAAAAAACAAGAAAAGTGAGTTCTTATGGAGACTCAAGAAAGAACCAGCCTACTAATGCCTTGACTGAATCCACTGAAATTTATTTCAGATTTCTGGCTTTTAGAACTCTGAAACAATAAATTTGTGTGGCTATAAGTTACTAAACTTATTAGAATTTGTTATAACAGCAGTGGGACACTAAAATGACCTCTGATTGTGAACTAAAATCTTTTGAATTTGAAAAACACATATTCAATAATACAATTTTTAAACTGTTGGGGCACATTGACTGCTGTGAACAATCTGACTATAGCAATAGATATTCTCTTCACAGAAAACACAGCATCCATATATGCATAAACTTTTCCATTTATTTCTGTCTAAGATAAACCCAATTTTATATTAGTATGGACTTCCTAGAATTCAAAACACTGCACACATGCGTATAATTTATCTGGTTACTATTACTAAATGAATGATGACAGTAGTGCTCTATTTTTTTTTTTTTTATCAGCTTATCTTGGTGCTCTTCATCTAATTTTCTGGTAGAAAAGAAAACACTTGACCTAGTCTTTCATTGACAAGTCAACAGGTGGCACTCAAAACAGGACCTGGCAAATAGTCCCTATATAATGTCTTTGATGACAAAAAGAATGAATGAAAAAACTGATGAGCAAATACTGAGATGTTTTACACTTCTTTGTACACAATCTCATGAAATCTGGAGATTTATTTTAATAAAGGAATGAGCTGAATTCTTTAGTATTTTACACAAATAACTTTAACAACAGTATAGAGTAGAAAACAGATATAAAGCACAATGACAGTGCATAAATATAGTACATACTTTAAAAATGAATAAAACTTGCTACGAATACATAGTTATACTATCAAGGCATCCCCTTCCTTAGTTTTTCAACACAATCTTAAAATGAAGATACTCAGGCAATGCTAATAAATTTTAATTTTGGAAACTAAATTTTTGAAAGCTTTTAAAAGATGAAGATTCCCCAAAACCAGTATTGACCATTTGTAGGGAACAGGGGAAGGGGACGTTACCAGAACCTCTGTAGTAAATCCTAGTCTCCTGGGAGCCACGGCAGCACACGGGCGAATTACAGGAAAGGTAGAAAAATGAGACTGAGAAGAAGCTGAGCTTTGGGTCTGATCAGTGCTGATCTGGGCAGCAAAGACAAAAAACCCCTAGCTTGCAGCACCTTTTACTCAATACATGGGGAAACAAATGTGACAAATGAAATGGAGAGTTCAGTACTTCACATTGGGATAAACAAGGTGTAACAAAAGACTGGGGGGCGGTGGAAATCTAAGAACAATGAGGAACTATGCAGAGGAAGATTTGGTTCCTCCCTGGCGTTTTCCACAGGTGTGGTCTTGTCCTGGAGATTATAGCATCTCAGGAGCACTGAGGTTTCAATTGTGACCCGAGGCCAAAATGCAATTATGTCTGGAAAGTCATAGCTGGCCTGTAGGCAGGAGAACTAGGCCTACTCAAATGATTTTTCCCTAGAATTGTGTAGCATTGCTCCCAACAACCATTATTCCTGAGTAATTTTTAATGAGTAGTCAGATTTGAGAGCACTAATTTAGTGCATGTTTCTCTTATGATTCAGTACCTTTCTTCTCTTGGTGACAAACAAGAAGTAAGAATAATTACTATATGTTCCTATCACTTAGAAGAATTTTCCTCAAATTTAGCCAAACATAAAATTTAGCTGAAAAAATTATTAAAAATATAGTTTCTTGGTTACTACTTAGGAGGACTTTCATTCAATAGGTCTGAAGTATCACCCAGAAATTTGCAATTTTTGATATACAGCTAAAAATTATAATGCTCCAGTACTTTGGGTAGCACTAACCTACTTTGTATGTTTTTAATAACACAATTAGTATATTTACAGATACACAGTGATTCTTCAGGACAATAGGCAGTATGCGTGAAAAGACATTTCTTTAAGTTTTGTAATGAGAAAGGCTAAATATTTTCAAATAAACTAGCATTTCATGTAATATAATCTTTAGTTTCCTCTTGATTGACTGTGAACCTGTTTTAATGTTACACATACACCAACACATATTTGTATATACACCCAAGCACATGTACAAATGTGTTTCTCTGAAAATCAAGGTGTTATTCTCCTTTATAAAGACAATTTTTATTTTAAAAATCTATTAATAAAAAAAATCTGCCTGTTACACATGACAATGACAAAACTATAGCTTGTATTTTTTAAAAAGTGGGAGTTGGTATATAAATTGTAAAGCAGAGAGCACATGAAAATCCTTAGCATATGTCAGCAATTGCCCATTATCTTACTGCTTTACACATTAAAAAAATAAAAAGAAAATAATCATATTGATTTGTAGTACCACTCAAATAGACAATCTCTTTTTCTTCTTAATTACCTTCTAAATTAGAAAATTAAACCTAAATTTGACCTTCTTTAATACACAGTTGTACAGCTCTATGTATGATATTATTATCTGAATGTATATTTTAAATCAAAATGTATATGGTGAAATACTCATCCCAAAAGGAATAGAGTAGGAAGTGAGGCCTTTGGGAGGTGATTAGGGTGTAAGAGTAGACCCCTCATGAATGTGATTATTGACCTTATAAGAAAAGATCAAAGAGACTCTACTCCATCCCTCAATGTGAGAATCAGAGTAAGATGGCTGTGCATGAGGAAAGAGGCTTCCTCAAAACACTGGATCAGCTGACACCTCCATCTCAGACCTTCCAGCCTCAGAGTGCTAGAATTGCATCTCTGTTGTTTACCAACCTCCCAGTGTACTGTATTTTATTATAGCCATCCAAAAACACTAAGGCACATGGTCATAGTTAACAAGGTAAAGTGACACTTGTTAGCTTGTGTGTTTATGAAGGTAGAAGGATATATAAATTTGGAAGAAATAATTATAATGTAACAATCACTGGGTTCAGGTAAATCCTTGTTCATCACTCAACTAAAATTTAATTATACAGCCAAGCCATTATCATCAAGAAGTCCTTTTTAGACCTTTATGTTTGTGCACACAGATGTATATAAAAACCTATGTCTTTAACTTTATGTGTAAATTGTCTGTATATGATTATTAATAGGATACACATATAATTATATATTTTTCTTTTTAAGTATGGAGAACTGTTAGACTATATTTCTAAGACATTTGAAAAGCCTGCTCTTTTATTTCTCTTATAATTCAGCTTCAGATTCAGCTTTGTTCATATCTGATCTTAAGATATTTTGGTGTTATGTCTGTTTCTCTAATAATTGTTAACTTTTATATACTTTTCTTTATATGTTGCTTCACTAATATTTGGAAAAAAAATTAGAATATAAGATTTTATTTTATAAGCTTCTAATTTTTAGTACTTAATACAAAACCCTATATGGAATTGGGGCTTTAAAATACTTTTGAAATATATGAATTATTAATTTCTTATTGCTATTCTTTACTTCTATCATTTATGCAATACATTTAAGAGCAGTGTAGTGTTTAATACTTTATCTTTCCAGTATCACATTTTATGAAATAAGTATTAATTATATGCTTTTATAGAACCTATTTCTGGATATTTTTAGACTTCATTGTAATGAACCATATTTGAAAATGCTGTTATTAAATCTATGAAGCACAGATGGTGAAATTTCTCCACTACCATGAAATATCCTAAACGGGCATTTTAGACTATAAAGAATTTTCTTTCTTTCTTTCTTTCTTTCTTTCTTTCTTTCTTTCTTTCTTTCTTTCTTTCTTTCTTTCTTTCTTTCATACCGGGGGTCGAACTCGTATCCTTGCGCTTGTGAGGCAGGCAGCAGAACCACTGAGCTAAATCCCCGGCCCCCAGAATGAATAATTTTTAAGGTGACTTTACTGGATGTGAATTTAAGAAAATCAGTAAGAAACAACAGGCCCATTTGTGTTGCCTCCTCGCCAGGCCGTGGAGAGCAGAGGTTGTTTGGAAACCAGCAGGAATGAGTGCCCTGCTGGAGAGGCTCTGGGCCCTACTGGAAGCACAGCGCTGCTCAGATGCAGTCCCTTTCCCTCATCCCCACAGGCTTCCACCATGTCGTATTCTTTTCCACAGTTACGCCCTTTTAAGTATATTGTTTACACATTGTGAAGTATTCAGGAGATTTTATTTTATTCTTTTACTTGGATTATTCATTCACCAGCACGTTATAGGTAGTCATATCGCATTCAAAAATGAGTTTCAATCATTTGTGGCCATTCAGCACCGCTACTTTCAAAGTGTTCGGATCATGTGTCTTTGCCTTCCTATTGTTTTTCCTGTTTCTACTTCTGAAATTCCGCTTACTACAGGGTTCTTCTGTCTGGATTTGTGCTGCAGCTACAAATCTCCAGCACAGGAAGTTTCTTCTGTACACTCGAGTAAGAATCTGTGGTCAGAATGGTGGCGCATTGCTGTAGAAATGCAACTGTGCACATGTGATCCCTCCGAGAATTGGACTGGAGGCATGGTCAGTGCTTCCATTTTTCTCAAGTGAACCTACACACTTAGTAAACAGCTGCATGGCTCTTCTGGGCATTCAATCTAATCTCCCCTTGTTTTTTTCCTGTACAAATATGTCATTAGATAGGTGAATTGAAAGATTTTTGCTAGCATATCAATGAAATTACATCTGCACTCATAATATATGGAGTGATATTTTGATCAACTGAAAGGTCATATGCTATTGGGCTCTGCTGTAATGATCAGAAGAAGCCATATAAGTTTTTCTTCTCATAATTTAATAAAACACAGGAAATCATCCAATCTTTGCAAGAAAAAAGGATTTTTATAAGATTTGTGGAAAGTAGCACTTGTCAAAAATGAACAAGTTGAATGTACAGCAATTTCCTTACATGCAGCACTCTGAGATGCATACGCATGTCTGTCTTTGGAGACTCTGTTTGCCAGAGAAAGGCTAAATTGTCAGTGATTTAATTGCTCCAGGGATTGCAAAGGTGATCTTGTATTTTGCCTCCAGTGACAGGTGCTATCCCTTTATTATAATTTGAACCCCTGGGTGTTAAAACATTCATTGCTTTTCTGTTAGGAAATCTGCATACTTCTCCAGCCATGTTTATTCATAACCCTCTGATGAGTTGCAGAAAAGCTCCCAAAGAACTTGAGGCTTTGGCATTTTCATCAGAAATTACTACCTTCACACAGAAGCAAAAGACTAGGCTCATTTTCATTTATATCTTAAAAATTCATTAACTAGCTTTCTGATAGTATTTTAGCCCTTTTATAATTAAGTATATTGTGAATTGTTGCACATTCTAATGGAATTTTGTCAGCAATAGTATTTAGAGAATATATACGTAAAGTATGTATTCGAATGATTTTAAAATGAGTGCACACCAGAGGGCATTGTAGCTTTTATTCAAAGCTTTAGAATCTCTTTTTAAAGTGAGTTTTATTATTTTTAATGTTTTTCACATCCAATTATTATTCTCTTTCTGCTATGATCTTTATGAAGCATGTTTAAACCATATTATTCATCATGTATATTGAATAAACAAGAACAATACAATTTAAAGAGAAAATTGAAGTACACAAACTGTTTTAATGACTCATCAGCTTGACTCATCCTTTGTATTTTTTGTCTTTTTCTTCCATCTTAAGACAATTCATGATATACATATTTTCCATGACTTTGCTCAGGATAATGTAAATACTATTCCCTTAAATCTCTCCCTAGATGACTTTCAATTCTGGTGGGGTTTTTTCTGTTTTGTTTTTTAAAATTAGTTTGCACTCTTGCTACTCAGGGTAAATTCTTTTGCTTGGAAAAGAAGCGGCATTTTTTCGGTCTATTCAGAAAAAAATGAATTGGATATTTGAAAATGAAGGACTCAGACTCACCAATCCTGAAGCTCACTTTCTATCAGAGAAGAAATGAGAATACAGATGATGACGTGTTAGGCTACAGAGAGTAGGGTGATAAGAAGAGATGGTTAAAGTAAGCCAAGATTCAAAGTGCAAATAAGAAGTTAATGAAGTGCTATGGGAATTCTTCATGTTTCCAGTTACTTTAATAAAATTAGAGCTATTCCTATGTAATGGTAGATAAATTGAGAAAAGTAAAAATATTTCCTATTACAAGTTTCAGGATAATGGTGCAAAAATATAGAGAAACTAGACAATTTCATTAATTTTCTTTTCAGCTTTTAAAACATCATTATAAAGGCTTTAAAGAACAAAATCTTTTATTTTTTTCCATCAAAATGAAATAAAGTGTTTATAGAAACAACAACAAAAAGGTGTAAGTTACACAGTAAGAGGAAGCAAAGGGGTACTTGAGTCATATGATTTGGCAAGGAAGTGCAAGTGTAGCAAAATAAATCAAAAGTAACAGGGAAAAGATAAATTTATTTTAGTAATACATCTCTATTACAGTTCATCTAGGAAATCTGTTCCTATTGTCCCAAGTAAAAGTAATCTTTTCTCATACAGACTACTGTGCTTATGGTATAATAGTAGCCCTACATTCTTAGTTATTTTTCTATTAAATGACAAGTTCCATGAAAGTATCAATGCCTGCATTTCCTACATTGTTTAGATTAATGCTAAACATAGAAGGGCTTGATAAACACATGTGGTGCTTAACTTGGAAGGTGTTTATATGGCATATATCTATAGATATAAATATGATAATTGAACATAATTCTATTTGAAATGTTAAATTTCAAAATGCTAGGAGCAGTACTTCTAATCCCAGTTTAATTGATAACTAGCTATTACCTTACTGATATTATTAAATAATTCTATGCCTCATCGTGACTATTAAATAAGAGAATTAACACATGTTAATAATGTACTGGAGTGTTAATTTGTCCAAGTCTTTAGGAAAAAGTACTCATATATTTATCTAATTACACTTGATAAAAACCCTTATGAGGTAGTGTAATAATCCACATTTATTGCAGGATCCTTGAAGTGATTTGAAGCATAATTTCAATATATTACCAAACATCACATAGATAATATCTGGTGGAACCATAACACAGACATCATCTCTGTTCTTCTTTGAAAGCTCACTTGCTAATGTCCTTCCATTTCTGAAATGTTGTAGTTCTATATAAAAAGAAAACACTTTCTCATTGCTCAATAAAAAGTAATTCAATTGTCCTGCAATATACCTCTTCTCCCCTCTAGATATAATGCTTTTCTATGATTAATTTTGGAAAAAAAGAAGGATTCATTTCTCCTTAAAATCTGCACTATTTGTTGTTGAATATTTAGCTAGCGTAGAATTTTTTAAAAGAAAGAAAATATTTCAATCATTTAGAGTATAAAAATTGAAAAGGATGCCTATTCATAATCTTAACACTTGACTTGAAAGTGCTTTATCTTAAAGATTCTTTTCTATTACCTTCAAGAAGAGAACAGGAGTATCTCCTTGTGATTCATTTTGCAAAGTATAAGTCATTGCCCTTCACAAAGAGGGGAAAAGATGTATTAAAAAAAAGCCATGAACACTATTCAAATTCATTGCTTCTTCCAGGTGTGGGTAATTGAGTTGCCTCAAAATCAATGTGAAACTGCCTAGGATACAGAAAGTCAATAGCTACTCCCAAAGTCAGGTCTGCCTAGTTTAAGTATCTGTGAAAGGAAAATCTCCAGCTGCTGCTTCAGAGCAGATCTAAATCTGCATA
Organism: Heterocephalus glaber; assembly: GCF_053883595.1. Taxonomy (NCBI): domain Eukaryota; kingdom Metazoa; phylum Chordata; class Mammalia; order Rodentia; family Bathyergidae; genus Heterocephalus; species Heterocephalus glaber. The sequence continues at coordinate 33,211,282 of NW_028258138.1, read as the reverse complement.
ACAAAACTTGGAACTGAATTTCATAAAGAAAGCACATCCCAAATAACTCACTTTGATACAAAGAAGTTTCAGAAGAACCCTGTTGAGTAAATAATGTTCTTTTGCTATTTTCTGAACCATACAGTGATAGTAAATAAGCCATATATTTGTTTCTATCTAAAAATCTGATTTTAAAAAACAAGTTTTTCTCTGTCCAGATGTGGGTTTCTAAAAACCACTTTAGGGTGTCAGCTTTCAAATAAAAAGTAATGCCACTTTTATTCATGAATATAAATTACTTTCATCTAAATATAATGCTAGAAATATTGCATAGTGTAGTCTCCTTTATTAACCAGGAGTTTGGTTATATATATTGATTATATTTTATTTTGATAAAATATTTTTTTAAAAAGATTGCAAACTACTGATTTCCAGAAAACAATGGTCATTTTTAAAGCAAAAAACGCACCACTTCCTTCCTCTTTTTTTGTTAGTATATGTTTCTACTAGGTTATGTTTACACCAGCTTAGGGGGAATTTGTATATGGATATAGCTCTTTATCATTTTTTGCTCTCTTTATCCCCTTACTTAACTTCTTCTTTCTCCTTTCCCCTAATCTCCTTCTCCATCTCCATCTCCAACAAGTCTGCCTTTTTTGTTTCCTACCATATCTCCTTTATCTCTTTTATTTATGCTTCAGAATTCTCATATAGAAGAAACCATGTGATATTTAACTTTCTGTGCCTTATTTTACTTAAAATTATGTTCTCAAGTCCATCCACTTCCTTGTAAATGGCATGAAAGTGTTGTATATACCTACCATTTTTCTTAATAGAGTCCCTTTTTTGCCAGTGAAAGAGAAATTCATATTAGAATCAATAACTGAAATTTCCAATACTGAATTTTAATCCCAAAATGACTTTCCCAAAGTCTTTCTGCTAATTACCATTGTGAAGACCACATTGTCTTGTATAACAAGTGGTGAAAATATTTTTTCTTTGTGGATATCGATCTTGTACCTACAGAAGCATCTTAATTCCACATAGCCCAACTGGGTCAAGTCTTTGCAGAAGGCAAAGAAATCAAAACGATATATGCATAAGAAGTCTGTGCAACAGAGCTGTACTATGTACATTAACATTCTTTGGCATTGTCGCTGAAGCCCATGGGTCTTATCTTTCTCTAATTTCTCACTTGCATTTTCACAATTATGGTAAAATATTACTTTGTGCTTAAAAAAGAGAAGATGTGAAAAACATGAAAATGGACAGGTTTTCTTGAGGAGTGGGACTGGAGATTTTGCCCGGGGCCTTCCAACTGAGCTACATCTCCTTTTTAATTAATTTTTTTTTTAAGTTTGAAACTGGATCTTGCTAAATTGGACATAGGATTTTTTTAAAACGCCACTTTGTTAAATTCCATTTGCTGAGTGGAAATTTAAAAGCTTCATATTTTCCACCTTTTTCAAGGGAAATAAAAATTGCACAAAACCTACACTACTGTGAGAATTTCCTATCTCTTTGTGGAGTGATGGGGCAGAGATAAGATTGCTTAATAGAAAGTCATATCTATATAATGATTTTATAGTTGCTCATATTACCATCCTCAAATTATCAGGCAGTTAAGTTGATTAACTCTTAACAGTTACATCCATACACAATGTTTTCTGAAAATAGAAATATTTTTATTTGATTTACAGACTTGGACAGAAGAATGTAAAAAAGACTTATTTATCTATTTATTTAGTTTTCTTTTTTCCCCATATTTCCCCCCACCATTTTATTTATTGTTTCTCTTAAATCTTCTGAAATGTCTATTTTTTATCAGAGCACATATTTCCTGCACTATGTTTTAGTTACTAGTTAATATATTGGTTAGTTAGTTTTGAGTCCCCCCTCAAAAATCTCAACTATGTTGTCAGTTCTGAAAAGCAGGAAAAATCCCAGTTTAAAATTCCCTCATCATCTTTAGCAGTATGCCTTGAGAATATTAGGATGATGAGCAGATTGGCTTTGGTGGTGGGCTTTGCACTGAAGCTTGGCTCTACCCACACACCAACTTATGATATAGGCAAAGGAAACATGACTGACTCTTTAGTTTCCACATCTATGAAATGAGAGAACTACCAACCTAGCACAGTAGCACATACACATAATCCAAGCTACTAGGGATACCAAGGAATGATGATCACAAATTAAAGTCAGCCTGGGCAATTTTGGAGATCCTGTCTCAAAATAAAATAAAATTTTAAATACATAGAGGGATGCAGCTTACTGATATTGTGGTTGCCTACAGTGTGAGAGGCCCTGGGTTCAATCCTTAGTACTTTCAAATAAACAAACAACCATAACAAACAAAGTATTTCCACACAGAGCTGTTGTGAGGCTTGACAGTGATAACATGCACCAAATACTGTGCTCAATGTTAGGCATAAAATTGGTGATGAATAATAAATTTTGAAGAAATTTAAAAGGATATATCAAAATAATATTTAAGTATCTCAGCTGATACATATAATTTCCATTTTTAAGTTCATTATAGTAGTTTCTAGTATCAGTGTTAGAAATCAGAATTTTAAAAGATATTTATAGGTTTTTGATAGTTAAAAATAGTTAGATCACTTTATAAATAAGTTCTTCAGAACCTTTTTGTATTCCCTTAGGCCTGGAGATAAAGAGAACATAGCAGCAATTCTCTGAAGTCTTCCTGCTTTACAGTGCTAAAATTGAAAAAACAAAATCTATCCTTCCTTCTTTCCTTCCTTAGAAAAATGAAACCCAATATGGAGGCAAATCCTCTATTTCTTATTAGTACACAGGCATCTATTACCTGAATTAAAACTAAATTTCTACCTCTCGCTGTTTACAAAGACTTTGTTTCCATTTTTTCCTTTGCTCATATTTATTCCTTTTCCTTCTTTCTTTTCCCCAACCTCTCTCCCCTTCCCATTCCCCTTCCCCTTCCCCTTTGGACCTTTTCTTCCTATTACACATTATCCATTATACATTTTGATCCCTATTTACAACTTCAGTTTCTCAAAACAGAGAAACTATAAAGATCATTTACTTTATTAGTTGAACTAAATTTTTTAAAAGAATAATTTTGGCTCATTTCTCATATAATAAAAAGGAAGGTTTAGAGAAAAAAACACTTTGTCAGGTTTTATGAACTACATTACTACTAGAAATGCTGAAGACACTCTAATGAGGGTTAAAACATCTGGGTATTTTGAAAGTTATTAGAATCAGATTATCTTCATATTATCTTGCTTAAGCTTTGTGTATGGCATATCTGCCCTGGAATATGTCATAACACAGCCCTCACATTTAAGGAAAGTGGGACTCCCACAACTACTCCTGGTTGATACAACTACAAGCCTGCATATTGTAATACAAATCCACCCAGTACTAAACTACATTTGTAATCTGGACACGTACATAGAAAAGGCCAAGAGAAAAGTAGATTCATGAGAAGTTATTTGTGAGATAGCACCACTGGAACATGCAAGGTAACGACGGGAACTACGGAAAAAGTCTCTAGTTTTGACTTGTATCCCAAAACACCTTCAGCTTCAGTCATTCCAAGTTCTAGCTACCAAAATTTCTTCTGCAATCAGGTAAAATAGTTTCTCCTTTACTGAGATTCCCTGAACCTACATTGTTTATGCTAATTTGAGGTAGCAAAAAACAAATAAAATAAAACAAATATAGTTAAAGTTTTTGTCAAAAGCAAATCCCATGTTTGACTTCAGTGACATGACTGATGGATCACCAACTGCTATTTGAATGTAATGTGATGTAATTAAAGTAATTAAACATGTTATTAAATACATTTTTAAATGTTATAATAACATAGGAACAGTGTATTAATTTTTCAAAATAAACATTTAGGATATTGTTATAATTCTTCCTAATATTTTCTAATTTAAATTTAATTATTTAGTTACAGATTTTAAAATTAACTATTAAAAATGTATAAATTATTAGTTTTAATAAATATCTGCAAATATAAAAAGATTTATCTTCCTAAACATTATTCTTTATTCTTTCCATTTTTCAACAACACAGAATACCCTGGAGTCTAAATTATCTTAATTAGATGCAATTAAAGTAGATTGCTTTACCTGTTAATTAACAAACCTGGGATTTAGGAATACTGAAATAAGCATTATGTTTTCTCTTCTTTGAAAAGATGATATATATTTCATATTATTTATCCAAATCTCATTCCCAATGTTTTCTTTTATATTTTAGCCTATTCTCTGATTGCAATCCATATTTCAGCAAAACTATGTACAGGTCCAATTTATAGAGTTTTCTCTGTCTCTAACTGTAACTTGACATTAAACCAAACCATCTGCATTAGAAGCATGTTTTGAGGGAATATTCAATTCGGGTATGGTTCATGTACCCTGTGTTTCGAATGTTTGAATATAAATAATATCTCAATATTTTTATGATAATTAAGACAAGTGAACTTTCAGGAACCCATGATAGCTTTTTTTTTCAGTCTGGGACTTACAACCTGTACAACTTCCCTTGTTTCATTCTATGTTGATGTTTCCATCACAGGTTTCATTAGGGGCCACACAGGCCCTCAGGACTCCAGCTATAGCAGGTTGGGAATAGCAGTGGTAAAAGAATACACTCAATGTCAGTTTCATACTTTAGGAATCCAATACCCCTAACTTTTTCCTCTGCCTCTCAGTCTCTGATTCTTTATACAACCTTCTCTGATTTGATTTATCTCATTTATGCTGAGAAGTGTTCGATATTTTTAAACCATATGATAAAATTCTTGCCTCAAAGCCACTTCATTGACTTTTTTTGTGAAATAAGGCTCACACTTGCACATTCTTTCAGGAATAGCACAGTCTTTTCACTGAACTCATTGCCATCTTTGTCTTATCGCCTGAACCCTCTCTATTTTCTTTCCACGAAATTCATCTTCTTAAATACACCTTGCTTTCTGCCATTCCTCTCTTCAAAACCCTTCAGTCACTCTCCAATGCCTAGGGCAGTTACTCCCCAGTGTGTTACAGAGGATTGTAAATCCATGTAGACAACATGTCCTGATGGTATACTGCATAAATATCTTCCATAAATAAATTCTACTATATTTCCAAAGCCTATGATGCAGTTAATTAAATATTAATTACAAATGATGCTCAATATTTAAGTTTTGAATATTTTGCAATTCTCAATAAACAGATATAATATTTCTGAGCTTTTAATTTTTTTGCCAATCATGCTCCTGGCTTTACAGAGATTAATCACACACAGAGTCACAAACACAACCTTATAACACAGGTGCCCACAAACACACTTAAACACTCACATACAATTATGAGACACATAATTGCCCTCTGCAGTTTTCAGCTAAGAAAGTAAAGTAAGGAGAATTTAAATGACTTGTTTATTTATTTATTTATTATTTTTTGGTACTTGGGGACTGAACTCGGGACCTTTTGCTTGAGAGGCAGGTGGCAGAAAAAATGACTTGTTTAAAGGAACATATCTTGCAGTAATAAATTGAAATTTGAATGCAAAACTTTCATTTCAGCTATGAATACTTTTAATCATGCAATTAGTAAATCTTCTATGGTAATCTATGAAATATTTCTAAAAATAGATAAACATACATTTGAAGTTTGAAAGCCAATACTGTAGAGAACTAAGCACTTAATTACTCTTAATAGAGTATTGAAAATAATTTCCTAAATTAGGGTATAAAGAGTGTTCCAAGAAATATTTATAAAGTTCCAATGAACTTATTTCCTGGTCATTCGATTTTAAGAAAAACTGAAAAAATTATCAGTAAACAGAGATAAACAAAGCATATCAGTATATTAAATTCTCAGAGAAGCTCATCATATATAAAACTGATCACTGTTTCTCTGTTTCAAGATTTCACACTGCTTGAAACATAGAACTCTAATTTTGGAATATATTTGTTAAGTATAACTCAGTAAAATAAATGGGAAAAATGATTTGGACATGGAATTTCCAGTCTTATACTGAAATATTGTCTCAGGTCTGGTGATTTAGCTCAGTGGTGCTGCCACCTGCCTCGCAAGCGCAAGGTCCTGAGTTTGATCCCTGGCACCAAAATAAAACAAAACACTCTAGAAGTAAAAAATATTGTCTCAAAGAATTTCCAAGTTTAATATTGATCAAATTGCATTCTTTCTCATTTCTGTGACTTTCTTCTTTCTGTTAACCACTCAATGTATTCTTCATTGTGTATTTAAAATTTAATGCAATTAATGTCATTTTATCCAGGAATGGTGGCACACACCAGTAATTCATCACTCTGGGTGGCTGAGGGAGAAAAACACAAGTTCAAGCCCAGAATAGACAATTCAGTGATTTAGTAAGACCTCATCTCTAAATGAAAAAAAGAAAATGATCTAAGAATGTAACTATGAGCCAGATGTGTGTTCAATTCTCAGTAACACACACACACACACACACACACACACACACCCCATTACTGTCACTTAAAATTCTGCTTCCTGAAGTGTTCAGAATTATTTACTAAATATCTCCTTAATCCAGTGATGGTAAAACTTTTAGAGACCAAGTGCCCAAACTGCAACCCAAAACCTACTTAAATATATATCGAAAAGTACCAACATTGCAATTAAACTTGAATACTGAGGTTTTAGTTTAGAAAAAACAACTCATACATTAACGTATTTTGTTTCTAAAGAAAAACACACTAACACATGTGCCACAGGCTCACCACCACTGCTCTATGGAGACTAACTTGTAGTAAAGTTTATCATCAAGAAAACACACTTTGCCTTGTGGTGGTTCTTATACTACCTTACTTGTCATATCACAAAAACTGTGTGTTAGGCCCTGTGTGGAATTATGGCTGCTTTTTGCTGTTGTTATATAACTTAAATTCTTAATTCAATTCTTTTCAAATAATAGGCAATTAAATATGTACTGTTTTGAATGATCAGGGTAACCAAGTTAAGTAACTGAAAATGGTCAGAAAAATTGATCAAGGGATACTAACATATAGCTCTGGTCTGCTACTGTAAAGTAATGTGAATATAGATAACAACAATGTACTGCATACTCAAAAAGCTAGAAGAAAGAAGTTTGAATGTTTTCACTACAAAGAAATGATGACTATATGAAGGTATCGTTATATTGTTAGCTTGGTTTAATCGTTACATACTGTATATATTTATTGGAACATCACATATTAATTCATTAATATATAAATTTATTTGCTTTATTTGTATCAGTTAAAGTTAAATTTAAAAATTATATTTTGTTACTAAGACAATATGAATTTTGAGTGCCTACGGAGAATATATAAAATGATTTAGTTCTTTTTGGCTAAATCACTCGGTTTCTAATAGGATCATATGATATCAAACATTCCCAATCTTCAGAGGGATCCAACTAAAAAGTTTTATGCCTATCTTGGGTATGGTGTTATTCTGCTACATTTTCTCATAATTTAGGGTCTGGGCCTAAGAGAATAGCCTCTGCTCAAACTGTACATACATCATGGCTCAGATAAAACTAATTGCCTTGAAAATTTCTGCTCAAAAGTACCATGTTTCAGGTCACATTTTATAAGGACGCCTGACATTTAAATGATGAATACATCTGTCTCATAAGAAAAGGAAGGATGTATGAAGGAGAATACAATCTACCATCAGCAACCTAAATTTAGATCCCAAGGGATTTATTTGTAATATTTATTGAATTTTTTAAAGCACAAATGTTGATTAAAATATTTTTCTGTAAGATACATGGTGTGTGTAAAACTGTGACAGTGTTAAATTTTCAACTATATTTAATTCAAAAGAAGTATGTATAGAGGACAAAAATTTGTTGTCAACCAGATTTATTTTTAAGTCAAGTTATTAATTACAGGGTAAACAGTATTGATTGCTGCCCTGTGTTATTGGACATAGCTCCAAAGTGGTAGAATTTAAAATCTGTAAGTTGATACTTAACTCTGCATGCTGGTTTAATTCTTGGCAGAGATAGTCATTAAGTATATTTTATATGAAAATAAATAATAAATTGTTTGGATCTATAAATAAAATATTGATTAGTATGGCAAAAACACAGTCTTTTTTTTCTAAACATGTGCACAAACACACATCCATGCACAAGCACAAATGTTCAAGATTTGTTTGTTTTGCAGGAATACAAAACTTGGAAGTTCTTATTAGGGATACTTCCTTGGGATTCATCTGAAGGACAAATTAAAAACAAATCAGAGAAGTATCAAGGTATTGGCCCTGAATGATGATGAACAATCGGACCTAAAAATGTGCTCTGCCTCACATTGAAAATACTGTAAAGTAGCAAAAACATTACGTAGCCAACCATACATGAATTGGCTTGGTATGAAATTGATCATCCCACACAGCATTTAGAAAAATGATAGGAGGAGATGGCAGTGAAGAATATTATAAGGATACTGCTGGCATTTTATGTGGCTCAGTAAAAATACAATCATATCATTTTCTCATTTATTTCCCTGTATCACTTTGCTAACAGTCCTAGAATAAAATCACTATGAACATTTTAAATGTTAAAAATAGTTGTGTAAATATTTTTAATAAAAATTATACTAGTCAATATTTAACTGTATGACTCCTGTAAGTTTATGCAGAGGTTTAACTCAGCTGTTTCATCTACATAATGACAATAATAACCTGAAATGAAGCTATATGAAGATTTACTACTCACAGTAGTATTAGTATTATTTTATTTCATATGTTCAACAAAAACAATTTTATAACTGCTAAGTTGAAAATTTTCTCAATATATTATATGAATGAAAAAAAGATCACATCTTCTTTTATAAAATGGAGTACAATCAGCCATGAAGAGTGAGAAACTAGAGACATTTATAGCTAAATGGATGCACACTGAGGTCATACTCTTAAGTAAAATAAATAGGGCACAAGTGTGTAAATACTGAATAGTTTCTCTGGTGTGAGAAACTAAAAGCATAAATAAGGATCAAAATGTATAATAGATAATGTGAAATAGAAAAGGTCTAAAGAGAAAGGGTAACTGGGAAGGGTTGGAGAAAGGAAAGAAGGGAAAGAATAAATATGAGAAAAGAAAAAAATGGAAATAAAGTCTTTGTAAATAGGGAGGAGTGGAGGGGGTGAAGGGAGAGGAGGAGAATGGGGAAAAAATAAGAACCAAGATACATCATGTAAAGTTAAAAATTCCCAATGATGAATGTAATCGTATTGTATACATATTGTACACCTAAAATGTACCAATAAACTTAATGAATGAAAAATATATTACATTAATGAAATCACAAATGGTACTGCATTTTTTTTAAAAACCCAGTATTTCATAGTTATGATTTAAATACTGATTCCAAATTTCATAATTAAAGTATTTTGAATGCTGTTACATTGCTGATGTTTTTCTGAAGATAGTTTACATAATCCATTTTAGATAAAGTTGCTAAATCTGTAAGTTATAAAACTGGTATATAGGCAATTGTTATAAAATCCTAAACACTAAAACTAGTCAATTTTTCATATATTAAAGTTTCAGAACTTTTTAAGCTTAAAAACGTTTTAACTTACTTATCTCAGAAGATAACGTTTTCTCAAACATATTTACTAATACATTTGAAAACGGTTCACATTTGATTTCTTAAAATCAAAATTTGTCTCAGCTATGAATTCAAATTTGCCAGTATGTTTCCAGTTTCATTTCTCTTGATGTTTGAAAACTTTTGACATTAGTAATGGAAATCACAGTCTATTGGTTGTGACAGCCAATTTGATAGGACCATAAATCAAACTAGAAAAGATGAAAAAGCTTGACACTTTTGTTGTTTGATTAACTTATCTATGTATTTTTTTTCTTTTTATGCTTACAAACAATTGCTACCAGTCCACACTTTTACAAGGATTTGAGTAAAACTAGATTTTTTTCTAAGCAAACATATTTCAAAACCATTGAAGCCTTTTCCTTTGTTGTTTCAATGTTGCAGAATAGAGAATGCTCATAGTGAAACCTTTTAATGTTTAAATAAGTGTAGATGCAATAAATGGATTAATAACAGGGCTTTGAATCAGGGGGAAAGGCCACCCACACACGATTGTCTTTTTCCTCAGGCCCAATCACTTACTTGTATTGTCTTTCTTGATTGATTTGTCATTTGGTGGCAGCTGAACTGTGCGTTTGAAACTCTTTTGTATAGATTTAATCAGGAAATGGAAATCACATCTTTGATTGACACTAATAATTTATAATCATCTGCTCGAGCTGGAACAGCTGCATTTCTTCAAATTTATGAAAAAGAAAAGCCTTTTACATATATTTTACCTATTCATTTCAGACCAATTAACTTAGGTAGTCATGGGGGAAGAGCTGTCAATTTGGAATTATGTATTGTTGCATTGTAATTCTTACAAATAGTAGAGTTAAAAACATCTTCATGTTTTTGCATAAATGTACCTTAAATAATTCCATTAAGGTTTTAAAAGTAAAATTTAGGTACATATTCTCAAGGTATGCTTATCCTGATGTAAAAGTATATTATAATTTTAAGCTATAATTTTAAAATAATATGAGTATATTTCAGTTTCTCTAATTAAAGCTAGATTTTTATGTAATTTGCTGTCTGCTAATAAAATGCAAAGAAAATGTAGACATCCCTTCTCCAAACTATCAAAACGTAACATGTAATTACCCTAGAATCTGACACCATGTATAACGAGACTTTCACGTCTCGCTTTGCAATCTTCAGAAATTCATTTTGTTTGTTTCATTAATATCAGGTTGTCTTGATTTTTTTCATTTTCTTTGTAATTACATTTATTTATTTATCATTATAGTAAATATATTTTATTGTATTTTAGTTGTATATTGTATATATAGATTAACACATATACCTCTTACCTCTGAATGCATATATATTTTTATACAAGTAAAATATGATAAGGTTGCTTGTCCTTATCTGTCAGAGAATCCAGTAGATGGAATTTTGTATGAATGTTCTTGCCAAGAATTTCTTGGGGAAAATGGTAACCTGTGCATGTAGTTTTTCTGGGTCATATATTTTTAAAATGGTTACTCTGTTCTTTTCCTAATCAACTCTAATCTTTCAATTAGAAATAATACTTCACTTTTTCAAATTTCTGTGGAATATTCTTTTAATACATTCTCTCTTAGTTTTTGGATATTTTAAGAAGCATGTAATGTTCTGATTTCTTAATGATTAAATCCTTGTCTGATACATTTTTGTCTCTTTTACAGAACATAATACAATGATTTGAACACTGCAGTTAGGAAATATATATTTCTGTAACAGATTATGGCATCGTAAGTTTTGTTACTACATGACAGAAGTGATCTTTCAAGATTCCTCAAAAGTAGTGAAATATCAAAACGGCTGAAATTCCTAGAAATTCACCTGGAAAAAAGGAAGAATCGTCTGTTTTTCAGGTCTTATTAATTATAACCCCTTATATAGTTTAAGAGATAAAGAATTTTTAAGGAACAATTATTTCTCATATTAATTATTTGGTTGTTTTAAGAAATAGATGATTATTTAATAAACAACCAAGAGGCATGAAGATTTGGGGACAAGAAGGTGAATGTCTGGACAGATTATTGAATTACTCATACTTTTCAGATAGAAAAAATAAAGAAAAATATAATATTTTTATAACTATCCACATGTTCTTATTTTGTAAATTTTTGTAGTCAAAAAAACTTTAGTTGAAACATTAAAGACTGTATTAGACTGGTGGAATTTCAGCAGTTTTCCCTTATATCTTTTTAAGTCTACAAATCTGTATTTTTAATCTCAATATACTTTACTGTTTGAAAATGACATTTTCACTCAAGAAGTGAGGAAAGTCAGACCTAATGTTTAATTCACAGAAACACTCCCATTCAACAAACACTCAGACTTATGAAAATTACACTAATGTCTCCAGGCATATTTTCCACAGGACTTTGAAATGGTATTTTTAAGTTCTTTGTAGAAAATCAGTAACTTTTGCAGTTTCATGCACATATTCAGAATAATCTTCATTTCACACACAGGAACTTTGGGAATGGTCACTTGATTCTCTGATTATTGAAAATAAAAACAAAGAAGTATAAGAAAACAACTTAGGAAATATGAGAGTTATAGGTAATTTGCATATATCACTCCATCAATTATCATAACATAGCTAGCTACAAGAAATATTACAGAGATTGCCTGTATATTCATTACCTAGTTATCTCCTGTAGTTTGTACCATCTTGCAAAACTATAGCTGAATGACACAACGAAGATATTAACACTGATAAACCTAAAGTACAGAATAGTCCCTGACCACAAGGATTCCTCCTATTGCTATATTAAAGGTTCATATTCCTCCCTTTACTTGCCCTCACCCCTTGAAAGCATGAATGTGCTTTCCTTTTTTTAAAATGTTATCACTTTCATGTTCTATAGATAGAATTTTACGGGAAGCACCCTTTTGGGATTGGTTTCTTCCACAAATCATAATTCCCTAGAAATTTATCCAAAATGATGTATATACCACAGTTTATTTTTGCTTTTTATTCCTGAGTAGTACTTTATGATATTGATGTACTAAAGTTTTTTAAGTCATTTACCCACTGAAGGACATCTTGGTTACTTATTTTGTTTTTTGCTATTGTGCACAGTTGTGTCTTTTTTCTTGCCTTCCTATGAGTTGCTAGAATAATTTGGAGAATTCTGTGTTTGTAGTTATACAGTTTCTTTAACCATTGCTCTTTATACTTTGAAATATACATATGCCATTTACCACAGTCAATCGACTCTATTAACATTTTATCACTTCATGTAGAGGATAATAAACTTACTTCTTCCAATCAGCACCACTGCTAAATGCCATTATCCTGAATATTGGAATGTGTTATAATTTTTATTTCAATTTTGGCATATTACTTTAAAGAATTAATGAGGACAGTATAACATACTTGCCCATATTTCTGGCTTTTCAATTGTTTTTATTCCATTATCCAAGATTTTTTCTTATACCATTTTTTTTCCCATGGGAAGAATTCTATATAGTACATATGATAATAACAAATTATTTTTTACTTTCTTTAACTGATCATGTCATTATATCTCTATATTCTAAATGGTAGTTTCTCCAGTTATAGAAACTATGATGGACAGTTTTATTTTCTTTAAGCACTGGGAAAAAATATGTCTCTGGTTTTAGACAAGAAACCCACTGTCATTATAACTGATGCTCCTGTTTAGGTTCTCCATGTATTTTTCACTGGATGATTTTTAAGACACCATTTTTTAATATTGTCTTTAATTTTTGAGTGTACTTCGAATTTTATGTGTATTAATTTGGTTTTATGTCATATCAGATTTTTTCAATGTGGGGTTATATGTTGCATGAAATTTAGAAGTTTTCAGCCAGCATTTAGTTTGTATATTTTTTTTATCCAAACTGTTCTCATTTCCTTTTGGGACTCTGATGGCACAAATGTTGGAAAAGTTTTTATTATCTCCATGCATCTGTGGGATCTTTTCTTGTCGGTCATTTCTTTGTTGTTCACATTGGGTAAATTCTTTTCTTCCAGAAATTTTTGATTCTATACATTGTTGTCTTTACTCAGATATTAACCTAATTTAAAGATTTCTGTTATTAATTTTTGAAGTTCTATATTCTCAATTTGCTTCTCTTCATAATTTATTCATCCTTGCTAAAGATTTGATTTTCTCTTTTTTATTCTTCTCCTTTCAAGAAAATTTCCAAGTAGTTGCTGAAAATTTTTTTTGATGTTTCTTTAAAACTCTTGTCAGATAATTCTATTTTCTGATTCAAATTGGTGAAGGTTCGAACTGTCTTTTATATCAAGCTATTTTCTTGGTTCTCTTTATGATGATGAGATATTTTCAAATTTATTCTTTAATTCTGACTTATATAAAATATCTGATTCTTTTTTTAAATTTTAAAAGACAGTCTCTCTGATTATCATACAGATACTGGGCCTTTTTTATGGACTGTATTCTCTTTGCCAATCTAATTTTAAGAATATTGTTGTACTGTTTTAGTTTGTGTGCTTTATCTTTTTAAAATTAAAGTTTATTTTAGCTGATAAATAAATATAAAACTGTATTTATGAATGAGATAGGATATGCTATTTCAATGCCTTTGTAAATTCTGTGAAGTTTAAATCAAGTCAAACATATTTTTTTCAACAAAATTAGTCATTTCTTTGTGGTGAAAGCTTTTAAAATCCTTCATAGTTGTGCGATACTGGATTAATCCAGTGACAGGTTTAGCATAGTGCTGGGTGACAGTGATGGTCTTATTGAATAAGAAAGACTCACCCTGGTTGATGGCACCAACCAACAGGCTTGCAGCCTGGATGGGATAAAGGGAAAGAATAAGGAAGTCTCACTGCTTCTTGTCTGCCATCTGTCTCCTTAAATATTTATTATTTCCTTAGATTAAAAGCATTCAATTTCTTTTCTATCTTTTTGAAATGTACAGTAAATTGCTGGCATCTATAGTCATCTCAGTTTGTAATAGAAGTCTAGAAATTTTTGCCCTTATCTAACTGCAACTAACAATTTAAATTTAAGACCTTAACCTTGATTTTTAATTTTTATTTTTATTAGCATGTACTTGAAGTATGCATTGATTACAATCATCATGACGAGTTAAACCACTTACATTACACACTCTAATTCTTGTTGTTATCTGGTCACAGTAGACTTTTCATGCCTTTTGACCATAGAATGAAGAAAACATTGACAGGTGATGGTCAGATCGGTCTAAGGTTCTCATGTGGCTGCCTTTGGGAAATGCATTCTTATTATTAGTCCTGAAAAGCACAGCATTAATTAAATGTTTTCCCCCAAAGTACTATTTCTGTACTTTTCTCTCAGTTGTATAACTGACCTTCCCTCTGGTTATTTCAGGTACATCTTCTGGGAAACATTCAAATGTTATTTTTCTCTTATAAGTCCGTAGATTTCAATTGATGACATCACATTTTCTTCCAGGAAAATCCATGCTTTTTACATTCTAGATTTTTACATACTATTTTTGTTAAACATGTTACCCTTCCATTTGTATATCTTATTAGTTATTAATGAATGGTATAAACATAAAATGTCCACTTACTTTTTTAAGGGTGATAAATGCACAAAATGGGTAAATTACTATTTTCTTTCACTGCTTTTATACTATTTAGGCTGTAGGATATGTTCTCTGACCTGCTCAAAAGTAAGTGCCTGTTCTTATGGAAAATTTGGAATTCTAAATCTTATTATTAACTTGTCATAGATTCTGTGGTAGGCCTTATTTGAAGATTGGCCTAGGGATTCTTGTTCCTGGTGTACTTGCCCCATCTAATCTGTGGGACTATGAATAAGATGGATTTTCCCTCCATGTTTAACTGTAAGGCATAGAAAAATTTAAGAAAGATAAATTAGTTTTGTCCATTGGACTTAATCGTGAAAACCAAGGAGAAGCAAAGAGTTTTTCTTCTGCTGTTTAAGGAAGTCGGAAAGCTGGTTGGGGATTTCAAATGAGAGAGATTTTCCATGGCTAAGATTAAGGAAGGCCTATACTAAGAGCTTGACTTCAGAGTGGTAGAACTAAAAGGAATCTAAGGCCCACAGCTAAAAAGATAACAGAGCATAATTCCTAAAACTGTAAGTGAATAAATTCTGTCAACAAATGAAGGAGTTTCTCTCGTCCAGCATTAGATTTAGATTAAAGGGGAAGGAATAGTGCCACACATATTCTGTGCACTTGTATCTGCTCATCTCATCATCACAAATTCTCATCTCCAAATGTTAAAGTAAAATTTCAACTTTTGTTCCATTCTTTAACACTTCTCTCCTTCAGATGTGACTGTGACTTGTATGTCACCATTCATGTCAAAAAACCATGATGTTTCCAGTACTCATACAGTATTTAAAAATTCATTCCTCCTGGCCCACATTCAAGATTACAATACATGAGCTGTGTAAATACAGAGACACATTGCTTTAAATCCAAATTTTTGGCCTGACTTTTCCAGTGATTTTTTTTTGCATGTGTCTCTGTAGTTAAATAGATGTTTTCATGCTAGTGAGTTTAATTATTGTCAGTTAATCAACTACTGCCAAAGGTAAATTAAGGTGAAAAATTCTTCAAAATTCAGAGACACATATAGTCCATATCAAATCTAGTTTGAATATTATTAATATATAAATTTCAATTACCCTCTCTTTCTTAGAATGTTTGTCTAAATTGACCTAAGATATTATTGAATTTTCCATCTTAGCGGTATTAAACATACTTCACTCATGAGTACAGCTGTGTACCTATCAAATAACACCTTAGTTGTCTTTCTGAAAAAAAGTATTAAATAGTGGCATCACAGTTACCAAATGAACAATTCGATCTGTTGTTTCTGTAGCACTACTTTTGCTTCCCTCTTGGAATCTTCAGTCTATGTGTGCCACTGGAGTCAATATTTTAAATATTATACTATTGATACAATCGTGATGGATTCTCAGGACATAGATTTCAGGTTCCTATGCATAAGCAACAAGGAAGTGGATATTATACACACCACAGTAAGAAAGCAGTGGCTACATTTAATGAAATTAATGGGGGAAACTGTGTTTAGAGTGAGCAAGATCATGTCAGCAGAAAAGGAAAAATGGCATGAGAGGGGAGAAAAAAATGGTACTGGGTGTTGGGAAGAAGTGAATGGAGAGGGAATAAATTTGGCTTTAGATTTGAAAATGTGCACCCTGCCTGGATGCTTCTCATTGAGTCTTCCAGGATATGATTGGCAATATGATTGACATGGTGCTGATTCATCTTAATTGTTCCTGCTGTGTGTCCTTTCCCATAATTCACTCCATTATAACTGGATGCATGACATGCAATTCATATGTATGAACTGTGAATGGAGTTCCAAGTGAAGAAAGGTCCATGTAGGTAATGCCAATGGATCTAACACACATGGGCCCTGGACTGGAACTTTAGAAATTTCATGGATTCTTTTTATTCTTATTTCTGCCTCCCTTAGGACAAAGGGAATTTTGGCTCTGGGGCATTGCCCAAGTTCAGGTAAGTGGAGAGGGAGTGGTCCCACAGCTGCATTTGTGCTATCTATATCAGTATGATTGGGTTCCTTAAGACCCATAAGAAATGCTGGTTCTAGAAGTTTTAGATTCATGGGTTACCCACTGATACATGTCAAAAAGTAATAATTTGTTAACTCCCACTTTAGTATGTTAGTACAAATAATTACTGTAGATATTGGAAGCAATTTCTCCAGAATATACAACCCTACCATCAGTGAGCTAATTCTTAATCTCTGGGCATTGTCAGTGGCTAAGAATCGTGCTGTATCTTGTTGGAATATCCCTCCACTTGGCTGTCCACTCTTGTCCAAGATAAACATAGCAAAGTGACTTGTTAAATTAGTCTTGTACTTTTACCAGAACTACCTGACAAATTCAATACATGTTGTACCACCCTTATCAGATCAAAATATATTTTTGCCTTTTGTAGCA